>NC_137148.1:7500-610264 GCF_951394435.1 Stenella coeruleoalba | reverse complement strand
GCAAGCCCTTACAAATCAAGAGGCAAAAACATAAACAGGGCTTCCCTCGTGGCGCAGTGGTTGACAGTCCGCCTGCCGATGCAGGGGACACGGATTCGTGCCCCGGCCCGGGAAGATCCCACATGCCGCGGAGCGGCTGGGCCCGTGAGCCATGGCCGCTGAGCCTGCGCGTCCGGAGCCTGTGCTCCGCAACGGGAGAGGCCACAACAGTGAGAGGCCCGCGTACCGCAAAAAAAAAAAAAAAAAAAAAAAAAAAAAAACCATAAACAATACAATAGAAAAATTATCAAAAGTTGTCAACACAGACAGTTCACAGAAAAAGAAATACAGTGGCTGCTACGCCTCACGTATGAGAAGGACACGCAAATTCACCAAAGTCTGAGGCACACCGTGTGCCCGGTAGGGCACGCCTCCAGTGCTGGCCAGTTTGGCGACACCTATGAAATCACAAATGCCACACTCTTGGCCTGGGCAATCCCACCTGCAAGAATGCATATGCCTGTTGGGTCTGGCCTTGATTTACCTGCTGCTGTCCACAGATCCTGGCAGAAGGCGTGAGCCTCCACGGTCAAGGACAGGAAACTCACTGCTCACAGCATGGCAGGCAGCGCGAGCCTCTGTATGCATCACTGAGCCCAAGTCTGTGAGGGTGACGCAGAAGGGGCCAGGCAGGGGCTGCGGGCGCAGGGTTTGTCAAAGCCGAGCAATCCACCACTTTCACAGTAAACAGTTAACAAGCCTGCTCGGGCCCGCGAGGGAACGGCCAGCACACAGCCACGGCGGTGCCTCTCCGACGACGAGCACGAGTCCAACGCCAGGCACGAAGGCTCTCAGCACAGCGGCGCCTGTAAGCCAGTCGGAACGGACGCTGGCGGAGGGCTGGTGACGACACATCACGGCACGCCCCGCACAGCTGAACAAGGAATCCATGAGGAGCAATGTCGAAGGTGCACGGCCGTGGCCCCTTGTGCACAGAGGCAAGGAGCTCCTGTGCTGCACACCGTGCTTGCTGATTTGTGCGTTACTGCTCCCAGCCCCCCAGATCCCGGTGTACACAGCCCCCCAGATCCCGGTGTACACAGCCCCCCAGATCCCGGTGTGCACAGCCCCCCAGATCCCAGTGTACACAGCTGCCTCTCCAGGTACTTCTTTCCTTATTTAAGGTGACAAATGTTCTCACCAGAACAAATGAGCTCAGGACATAGGCCCCCCGCATCACCTCCTTCTAGTGCATAGCTCTGCCCCCCACACCTGCCCCCTCTCACCTGCAGACCAGGCTGAACACTTCCCCCAGCACCCTGGCTCCATCCCAAGGCCCACAGTGGCCACACAAGTGACTCAGGTGACAACCAGTTTCCAAAGTCCAGCCTCACCAGCCTTTGACACCCATCCTTGGGACTGGAGGTGCCCGCATTCCTGTCGACCTCTCATGGGGTCCTGCAGCCCCTGGGGGCCCGGAGGGTGGCCTGGGTCCCAGAAACCCAGATCCCCACATAGACACTACTGCAGGTGCACACACACACACACACACACACACCCAGACAGGGCTGTGTTACCCACATAAAGCTACATCACACATTCACACATCTGTATTACACACACACAGAGGCTCACACACACACACACACACACACACACACACAGCCCCAGCCACAGTGGACACACCGCAGGACCTGGCCCAGGACGGACGCAGCCCTGGGCTCTAGGAGCCACTCTCTGCAGACCAGTTCCATGACTGCAGGCCACCCGCTTCATGGCCCCGAGCCCCACTGGCCAGCCACGGCGAGGTGGGGGATGTGAGCGTGGTGCTGTGTCCCGGGGCTGTGCCTGGGGTTCCCTGCCCCCACCCCACTCCGCCTCCCGGACGCCCCAGGCCGAGCCCCAGCCTCCTTTCGCTTGGGGTGAAGCCCAGAGGCACTGTGGTGCACGCAGCCAAGGACGAGGACGGGTCTTACCAGGGCGGGGGAGGGGCGCCCTGGGCCAGACCTCAGCGTCCAGTCGGGGCTGGGAAGGCGGCCCAGGGTCCCACCTGCGCTCCCGAGCACCAAGAGTGTCCCCTGCCCGGCCCCCGCTGGTCCTGCGGGTCCCTGCACCCTCAGTAAGGTTTGACCGAAACCTCGCCTCACTCACTTTGTTTCTAAAATGCACTTTTTTCAATGAACACACAAAAGCCTCCCCTCCATCGGTAGCAGTCAGCAAAACCAGAAGACAGATACTTTACTGTTTCTGAACGGGCTTCCTTCTTTTCCTCCCGGCATACAGGCACTCCCCCGGCGGAATCATCGTCTTGGGCCCTAAGGAAAAAGGGGCATCAAGTTGGTCACACTGAAGAGACCCCAGTGCCCCCATACCCCCCAAACCACCAAGGCGGCGAGAGCAGCAGCGGAGGCCCGGCGCGCTGTCCTCCCCCAGCGCTGGCTGAGCGAGATGCCCGAGGGCATGTCCGGCACGGGGGTGGGGTGCGGGGGTGAACCGTCCCCTCCTCAGCCCAAGGTTGAAGCGGGCTCATGACGTCTCCCCTTCGATGGGCCGCCTTGCGGCCGCCAGCCTAGCCAGAGGACGCAGTCCTGTCACCACACTCGTGAGACAGCCCTGTGCCGGGAAAGCTTCCGGCAGGTAAACACCCTGAGGCGTCAGAAAACAGGAGCACTCCGCAGTGGGCACCGAGGACCGTGTGCTGGGTCAGGGCGCGGGCAGGCAGGCCATCCCAGTGCCGCCTGCGGCCACGCTGCCCCTCCCACTCCTCCCCTACGGCCTGTATTTCTAGGCACACAGGCTTCCTCTCTTCTACTAAAATCTCTCTCCACTCCACAGTGCTGGGCTTCCACTTTGGCCACTAACTCACGGCCGCACTGAGCCCAGCTGGCCATGCCTGCTGGCCTCCACCAGCAGTGTGGACACTGCAGTCGGTGTCTGTGCCCTGAGGCTGGTCAGCTCGCCCATCACCTCAGGGAGCGCATCAGAATCTTGATTTTCCCGTGCAGTGAGGATGTCTGAGCCGTCACAAACATCCTGCAGACCGGTGACCCCTCCACACCAGGCTCTGGGCCAGCTGACCCAGAGAGGAGGTTAGGAGCCCTCCCCTGGCCTCAAGTGTGTACTACCTGGAAGAGGAAGCAGAGTCAAACACACGACTTCCACCCTGTCCAGAAAGTGCAGCGAAAATACTGGAAACATGTCCTGGATCCACTTTAAGTCTAAGAAACACACTTTGACTACTGACATAAGTAGGTAAAGTAAATGGATCCTAAAAGATACACTAATCAAAAGTACAGCTGGAGTAGCAGTGTGAGTACCAGACAAAGGAATATTACCAGGGGCAAAGCGGGATGTTATAAAAGAATAAAGGCGCCAGTTTCCCAAGAAGACGTAGCAATGCTAAATGAGAATGCATCACCACAGCTTTGAAATACAGGAAGCAAAAACTGAAAAGATAATTCATTAGTAACTTCAACATTCCTCTCTGAGTAATCAATAGAGCAAACAAACAGAAAATCACAAAGGAAAGAGAATATCCAAACAACAGATGTAGACTAATTGAAATATAGAGACTACTCCAGCCAACAGCAGCAGAATACACGTTCTTCGTACATGGAACATTCATCAAGATAGACCATATTCTTGAACTGAGAACAATCCTCAACAAACTTAAAAGAATAAAAATACAAAGTATGTTCTCTAACAATAATGGAATTAAACTAGAAAGATATATGGAAAATTCCCAACTATCTGGTAAGCAACCCATTTCTAAATAACCATGGGTCAAAGAGAAAGTCTCAAAGAAATTTAGACGTATTTTGAACTGAATGAAAATGAACATACAGCATATCAAACTCTGTGGGATACAGACGAGCAGTACTTTGACAGACACTGATAACATTAAATGTTTACGTTAGAAAAAAATTAAACGTTTCAAATAAGTAATCCAAGCTTCCACTTTAAGTAATCAGAAGAAGAGAAAACAAGTCCAAATCAAGCAGAAAGGTGGAAATAATAAAGAGGAAAAATCGATGAAACTTAAAATGGAAATACAGAAAAATCAACAAAATCAAGAGTTGGTTCTTTGAAAAGATCAACAAAATTGATAAACTTCTTGCCAGACTGATCAAGAAATAGAGAAGATATGAATTACTAGTATCATGAATAAAAGAAGGGACATCACTACAGACCCCACAGACATTAGAAGGAAAATAAGAGAACACCGCCATGAACTTAGCTGTGTGCCCACCAAATTCATATGTTCAAGCCCTAATCCCCCATTTGACTGTATTGCAGATGGATCTTTAAGGAGGTGATTAAGGTGAAATGAGGTCATATAGGTGGAACCCTGATCTGATGGAAGTGTTGCCCTTATAAGAAGCAGAAGAGAGAGGAGAGCTCTGTCTTCACCCTGTGCAAGCTCTCATCAGACACCAATCCGCGGCACCTTGATCTCGGGCTTCCCAGCCTCCAGAACTGCGAGAAGTGGATTTTCATTGTTTTTAGGTGTTGGTTAAGCCACCCAGTCTGTGGTATTTTGTTACGGCAGCCCAGGCAGACTAAAATAATATCTCCACAAATTTAGATGAAACAATTAAACAATTTAGTTGAAATGGACCAATTTCTTGAGTGACATACACTACCAAGCTCACTCAAGAAAAAACAGATAACCTGTTTAGCCCTGTATTTATTCCAACAACAACAAACAAAAGCAAAGGCCCAGATGGATTCACTGGTAAATTCTACCGATTTAAGGAAGAAATAATACCAATTGTTTGCAGAAAACCAAAAATTAAATTAAAAATTGCCAACTGACTTACAAGTTCAGCGTTACCCTGATACCAAAACCAAAGACATTTTGAGAAAACAACGGTCAAAAATCCCTCATGAACATAGGCACAAAAATCTTCAATTAGATGTTAGCAAACGGGATCCAACAATATATAAAGAGCACAACACATCACAAATGGGGTTTGCTCAAGGAATTCAAGCCTGATTCGCCATCCAGAAATTGACCAGTATAATTCACTTTATTAATAGATAAAAGAAAAAGATATACGGTCACCTCAGCATACATAAAGTGCATTTGACAAAATCCAAATCCATGCATAATAATAAAAAAAACCTCTCATCAAACTAGGAATAGAAAGGAACTTAATTAACCTGATAAAGGACATCTACCAAAAAAACCTACAGCTGACATCACACCTAACAGTGAAAGACTGTATACATCCCCAGAGATCACGAATAAGACAAAGGTGTCCTCTATCACCATTCCCCTTAATGTTCACAGACAACAGGATGGTACATACAGAAAATTCCAAAATTTGGCTAAGACAAATCTTTTATAACTTATAATAATTGAGTCCAGCAAGGTCACAGGGAAAACGGACAATATAAAAAAGTCAATTGTGTTTCTATACACTAGCCATGAACAACTGGAATACACATTTTTTAAGAACCATACCGTTTACAACAGCACCAAAATAAAAATTAAATATTTAGGTATTTCAATTGGTTGAATATGTGTAACTGGGGCCCTAAAGAACAGGAGAGTAATAGAGGTGACAGAAAACATTTAAGTAATAATAGCAGAAATTTGTCCAAACAATGAAAACTATAAACCTACAGATTCAAGACGTCAATGAACCCCAAGCACAAGAAACAGGAAGAAAACTACACCAGGCACATCATAATCAAATGACTCATAACCAGAGATAAATAGAATAATCTTAAACGCCACCAGAGAAAATAGCATTGGGTACAAAGAAACAGAGATAGCATGGCAGCAGATGTCTCCTGAGGAACGTGTACCCGAGGGGACAGCGGAGCAGCATCTTTAAAGCACTGCAAGAGAAAACCTGAAACAAGAATTCTAAACCCTGTGAAAATATCTTTCAAAAATTAAGGCTAAATGAAGACTTTTTCAGACATAAAAAAGCTGAAAGAATTCATTGCCAGCTGACCCACACTATAAGAAATGTGAAAGAGTGTCTTCAGGCCAAAGGAAAATGATACCAGATGGTAACGGGGATCCACAAAATGGAACAGAAAGCACAGGAAGTGGTAACTGCATGGGTAAGAATGCAAGGCTCCTTCCTACTATCTAACTATCTCTAAAAAATAATTGACTGTTTCAACAACAATGACGACAATGTGTTGTGGGGTTTGTAACCTATGCAGATGTCAAGGTCTGGCAACCACAGCACGAAGGCCAGGAATGGGAGGTGGTGGCACGCCACTGGGAAGCGGTGTACCGGTTCCCGTCGGGCTTGCTCTGCACGGATGGGCTGGACCCTTCGAGCTTTTCTCCTCTGTAGCGAGCGCAGAGTGAGGGGCTTCTGGGTCCCGTGCGTCCCCCGTGTCTTCTTGTTCCTGCCCACCTCTTACGGAGGCTGGGAAGCCCAGCGAAACCTCTCCGCCAGCCCAGAGCCTGAACCCCTACATACAGGCAAGCCCTCTCGGCACCCCCGCAGCCCTGAACACCCTTCCGAGCTCTCCTGCTGTTGTTAATACTTCTTTATATGAATTAAAGTCTCTCAATTCAAACAAAAAATTAAGTAAAAAACATAAAAAGCTGATTTTTAAAGTTCACACGTTTTAGAGATACATGCTAACACCTGTGAAAGGATGACACATCAGCGATTTGTTTCTGTGTGATGTGCAGGGCAGGGTGGGGTTTACATGACACTGAATCAGCCAATATTGACAGCTGACCATCTATGATACTCGATGAATAAATTGGACTCATTATAAAATTCTCTCCACTTTTGTAAAAGATTTGAAAATTTTCATAATAAAAAGGTTTTTAAAAAGCATTGAGGGCTTCCCTGGTGGCGCAGTAGTTAAGAATCCCAATCCCCTGCCAAGGCAGGGGACACAGGTTAGAGCCCTGGTCTGGGAAGATCCCACGTGCTGCAGAGCAACTAAGCCCGTGCGCCACAGCCACTGAGCCTGTGCTCTAGGGCCCGTGAGGCACAGCTACTGAGCCCACGTGCCACAACTACTGAAGCCCATGCACCTAGAGCCCATGCTCTGCAATGAGAGAAGCCACCCCAATGAGAAGGCCACGCACCGCAATGAAGAGTAGTCCCCGTCCACTGCAACTAGAGAAAGCCCACATGCAGCAATGAAGACCCAACGCAGCCAAAACTAAATAAATAAAATTTTTAAAAAAGCATTGAAAAAAGAGAAATGTGGCACAAGAATAAACATAATGTGGTCAACTGATTTTCAACAAAGCCATTCAATGGGGAAAGAACAGTCTCTTCACCAAAAGGTGCTGGCACAAATGGACATCCAATACCAAAGAGTGAAGCTGGACCCCTACCTCACACCCTTTACAAAAATTAACCAAAGTTAGTTAAAGACCTAAGTGTAGGAGCTACAAGAAAACATAGGGCTCTATCTTCACGACCTTACATTTGCCAATGGATTCTTAGCTACGTCACCAAAAGCACAGGAAGAAAAGAAAAACGAGATAAATTGAACCCCATCAAAATTGAAAACTTGGGCTTCAAAGGACACTATCAAGAAAGTGAAGAGACAACTCACGGATGGGAGAAAATATTTGCAAATCATATATCTGATACAGGTCTGGTATACAAACTACACAAAGAACTCTTAAAACTCAACAACAAAAAGACAAACAACCTAATTAAAAATGAGCAAAGGACTTGAATAGACCTTTCTCCCCCAAAAAACATACAAATGGTTAACAAGCACATGAAAAGATGCTCAACATCATTAGTCACTAAGGAAATGTAAATCAAACCCACAATGAGATACCACTTCATACCCACGACAATGGCCATAATATTTTTTTAAAAAAAGAAAAAAAAAAGGAAAATATCAAGGGTTGGTGAGATTGTGGAGAAACTGGGACCCTTGTGCCGTGCTGGTGGGGATGAAAAATGGCACAGCTCCTGTAGAAAACAGTTTAGTCTTTCCTCAAAAAGTTAAACATAGGGTCACTACACGACCCAGCAATTCCACTCCTACGTATATGCCCGAGAGAACTGAAAACATATGTTCAAACACAATCTGGCACACAAATACTCACAGCATCTTTACTCACAAGAGCCAAAAAGCAGAAGCAACCTAAATGCCCATCGACTGATGAATGGATAAACAAAATGTGGTCCATCCACACAGGGGACTATTACTCAGCCATAGGAAGGAACGAAGCCCTGATGCCCCTACAACACACGTGAAGCTTGAAAACACCATGCTATGTGAAAACGAAGGCAGACCCAGAAGGACACATATTGATTGCATTTATATGGAATGTCCAGAACAGGCAAACCCACAGAGACAGAAAGTAGGTGAATGGTTGCCAGGGGCTGGAGGAAAAAGGAATGGGGAGTGACTGCTTAAAGGGTATAGAGTTTCCGTTCGGGATGAAGAAAATGTTTTGGAATTAGAGGTGGTAGTTGCACAACTGTGGCAATATACTCAATAAATACCACTGAACCTTAAATTTTTATATGGTTAATTTTATGTAGTGTGAATTTCACCTCACCAAAAACAAAGAACACAAATTTGTATATAAATATAAATTAAATGTCTGGAGTGGCAGGAGAGAACCGTGCAGCGGGACTAGGAGCGCCTGTGGGGCATTGTGAGAGCAGAGGCAGGGATGGGCGGCAGCTGCAGGGCCTTGGGGGTCAAATGCTGGTTTTTAAGCTGCGGCGGATGACGCGGCAGAGGAGACAGGAGAGCTCTGGAGAGATGGGCTGGGGTGGGTGGGCGCGGATAGGGCCCCGGTGGCCGCAGGCTGGAGCAGGAATGGGCGGACGGATGCTTCGGAAGGGTCCAGCCTTCTAGTCTCTGCCTGAGCCACGGCCACCAGGCCTGCGCTTCTCTGGGAAGCTGGACCCCGGCGGGCAAGGTCATCCTATCTGAGCTGCAGGAGAGGCCGGAGCCGGACCCAGGCCTGGCCCCAGCCTGGGGGGAAACCGGTCAGGGATGCTTCCCCACACACGAGAGGGGCCGGACGCCCCTCAAGATCAAAGGTGAGGAGGCTGGCTGACCTGCCCCAGCCCCAGGAGGCCCATCCCAGCACCACCGTTCCCTGAGTGAGTCCGAGCTCAGAGCAGGGGTGGTGCGGGCTGGAGGCGACAGGGAAGACGAGCAGGGGTCGGAGGCACTTTGCGGGGCAGAGCTGGCCCCTCACTTTCCTCCAGCCAAGACCCCCTCCCCACAGCAGGAGCCGAGACGGGGTCCAGGCTCCTGGGTGCGGGCCCTCCCCAGCCGCGCACGTGGCCTGCCAGCTGGCCCACAAGGCCCGTCCTCCCTGGTGGAAGGGGCCTAAAAACACGGGCTATGGCGAAAAGCACCAGGGCAGATAAACACCCTCCAGGTACCCCTTCGGGGGTGGGGGAGAAATCAAGGGGGCCAGCCGCTGTCCCCTGGAAGAGCCGTGGCTTGGGGTCCAGTTCCTGCCAATTCCTGCCCTAGGAATCCTAAATATCGGCTCCATTTTACTAAATACTGTGCACTTTCCTCAAAAAGATGAAGCCCTCATTGGACTGGACCAAACTCCCCCCAGAAATGCGCCACTGAGACAGCACGAGGGCCAGCCCCCCAGAAGCTCTGAGCCGACTGTGTTTCTCAGAGAAATCTGAACTTTTATAAGAACCTTTTATGGTAAAAATAATGGCTGACCATTTCAGAAATACACGTAAGCATAAAACAAACATAAAAGATGGTCCCACGCCACATGGCGGTGCCCTCAGCTCCCGCCCAGCATGTGTGCCCCGTCCACAGGGCCGCACCGCCCTGGGACTGAACTGAGAGGGAAACAACGCACGCGGTCGGGGCCCAGACTGCCCGGTATCCACCTGGAAGGCATCATCCGCAAACAGGGAGCCTGCAGCCACGGCTGCTGGAGGCGGCACAGCCCCCGTCAGGGCCACACTGCCCACCGGCTGCTCGGCTGCCCACGAGCGGGTCCTGAGGCCTCCACTGGGACTGGGCGTGGGCCCAGGAGGCTGACAGAAGCCAGGCTCTAGGCCCTGATGGCGGACGCTGGGTGGAGGCCAGCCGGTCAGAAGCCCGCCTCTGCCAGAGGCCCCTGGAGAGTGTCCTGGGTGGGCTGGGCTGCTGACCAAGCCGGGAGAAGTCCCGTTCACCACTGTTGAGTGCCCAGAGCAAGGGGGCAGATGCCCAGGGCACACACTCGCGCAGCCCCTCTGCGCCCGGCCCCTCGAGGACCGGAGCCTGTGGCTGGTCACACAGAGGCCCCGCGTGAGTCACAGGGCGGCCACAGCTGGAGACCCACTGGATGCTTCCAAGGGGGGCTGGCAGACCAACCAGGAAGCAGACGAGGAGCCCAAGGGCAAACTGCCCAAGGCCTCTGACCTCTGACCCTGGCTAGTCACCTGCCCTGTGGGCAGCCCCCTCCCCGAGGGGGGGGAGTCACAGCAGCAACACCGGGTCCCTGAAGCGTTGAGGGCCTGTGCCTCTCACAAAGTGTCCACAATCTGGGATTTTCCACCTCTCAAAATAAGACTTTAGGGAAAAAAACTTTCTTGGTGCCACTAACTGAAACGCAGTGAATTCCTGGAACACGCGCCTTCCGCCCTTCCAGAGTGTGTGAACCAAGGCTGGCGCTCCTGGCCCCGAAGGAGGGGGCTGAGCTGTGCACCCCCAGCTCCGGGACCTCCTGGCTGGGGGCCTCCCCTCACCAGCTGCCCTGGAGAGGGCTCAGGAGTCCAATTCAAAGTCCCCCCCGCCCCCCAGCATCTGCCCAAAACAGTTCCGAAGGAAGCTGTGCCCAGAGCAAAGGGCAGTTAGCCCAGCTCCCCCAGCGCGGGGGTCGGGCGCTCCCGGGCCGGGAAACTGAGGGACCGCAAGCAGTGAAAGCGGACTGGCTTTCCTCAAAAGCGCTGTTTTTAGTTTTAGGTGAGAAGCTGCCCGTTGGACCCCAGGGCCTGGCGACGTGAGGATGGGGTGAGTGGGGTTGGAGGGGAGAGGGGGATGGGGGGGCCGAGGGTGCGGGAGCCTTGGGAAGATGGCCCTGCGCTAGGGTCTCCCTCGCGGAGTTGGACCTGCGGAGCACGTCCAGCGCACTTACCCGACCGGCGGGGCGCGGAGGTTCAAGCGCGCCCGCGGGAGGTGTCCGCGGGGACAGGGAGCTGTGGCTGCGCGGCTGCCGGCGCTCGCATCTCGGGGACCAGGCGGAGGCTGTGGCCGCGGAAGGACAGCCCCACCCCGGCACGCGAGCCGCCCCGCCCCGGAGACGACCGAGCCCGGGAGGCGGCAGGGGGCGCGCGCGCGCATCTCCGGCCGGCCAATGGTCCCCGGGTCTGTGTGCACCACGGTGGGGTCCTGCCCTGCGCCCCTCGCGTCCCCGTGGTCCCCGGGATCTCTGTGCACCACGGTGGGGTCCCGCCCTGCGCCCCCCCGTCCCCGTGGTCCTCCGGATCTGTGTGCGCCACGGTGGGGTCGCGCTCTGCGCCTCTCGTGTCCTCGTGGTCTACCCAAGGGTCTGTCGGCTCCAGGGTGCCTGTGCCCCTCGAGGCCCCCGTGCTCCCCGCGGGAGCCCCAGACCCTCTGTTCCTCGCCCGCAGTCGCGCGCCCCCTTCCACCTGCGCCCGCGGAGGCCGAGCGCGCACCTGCCGGCGGGGCGGAGGTGCGGGGCCCAGACTGCCCTAGCGGCTGGGTCCCGGCGCCCGGATCCGAATGTGTAACGTGAGCGTAGCAGGTCCTGCTCCGCCTGCTCCAATTAGGTTGTTGCTAAAATCAAAGGGTTTTACAGTTTTAAAGTATTAATGTAATACTTTTAACCCTGCACCTTCCTGGAGCCGCAGGGCAGCTCGTGGAAGTCTCATCCCGACATTTCTGATTCGAAGGAGCCAGGCCGCCAGCGGGGCCCTTCCCACCCCTCCGGCGGCTCCTTCCCCCTCCTCCACGCGGACCATCTGGCGCCTCCCCTCCTCCGTCCTGGAGGACACGTCCAGACTTCGAAAGCTCCCCTTCCCTCACTGGGCCCGGACTGTGTGTCTGGTCCCGGAATGCCCCGGGACACACCGTGAGCCTGGCCTCACATCCTGGGCTTTCTGCCCCAAGGTCTGAGGGGCCCCCCCGGAAACCTCGCCCGACTGCTGCCACCATCCTTGCCCCGGCGGGGGTGGTGTAGGGGCTTGTATTGCCCCCTCATGTCCAGTCCCTTTGCGTTCCCCAGGCAGCCCCTCAGCACCAACCATGTCCCCACCCAAGCCCCACCGCCCACCGCCACCGCAGCCAGCCCTGTGGGGTCTCCAGCGCTCGCTCGCACCCCACAGTCAGTCGCAGCCAAGGGAGTCATTCCTGGCACCTGCCCGGCTCTGAGCAAAATCCCGCCCCCACCCAAGCCCCAGCTACCTTCCCCGGCCTCACAGACCAGCGTGTGTGCCTCAGGACCTTTGCACTTGCTCCCACTCTGAGAAAGCTCTTTTCCAGATACTCGCAGGGCTAACTCTCTGATCCTGTGTTCTCAGAGAGGATATCCACCTCAGTCAAAGGCCACCGCTGTCCATCTCTCCCTGTTCTGCCTTTTGTAGGGCATATTCCTGCCTGAAATTACAGCAGGTGTTTCTTTGCTCCTGTGTCTAACAGGTAAACTCACCAGGTCTGTTCTGTTCACCTCTATCCAAGGAAGAGCAGGGCTTCTACTGCAGAACAGGGGCTCAAAAGTGTCAGCTGAGTGAATGATCTTGTATTATTTTTTGACCTGGAACAACATGCATCTGTATTGCTGTATTTTTTAAATAGTTAAAATCAGCAGTTGCACCTTGATCCAATTTTTGTAAAGTGCATTATGCACAGAAAAAAATCTGGGTGAATAACTCAGGTTATAGGCGAACTTTAATTTTTTACTTTTTAAAAATTTCCACCGTTCCTGACCATTTTGCAAGAAGCATGGCGTGCTTTTGTACCATTTTGTCGGGTTTTTTTTCCTTTCTTTTTGCTAAAAAAAATAAGTAAGCATGTGTATGACGTTGGGAAGGCATATCTTGGAGTGGCAGAGGTAAGGTGGGTCCACCCTGTCAAGTCCAGGCCTGTAGGGGAACCCTCAGACCCAGGAATTTGGGCAGAGACACCTGGGTGGGTGCCCCGAGGATCTGAAGCTTTGTAGTCAGAGCCTGCGTCCCCTGCATGGGAAGACAGAGCCCACGTGTCTCAGAGGACCCGTTCTAGCCTGTTGCCTAGGCATCAGTCACCTCCACCCACCCAGTCCCATCGGGAACCAGCCTGAGCGAGACGCCTCTTTGCTTCTTGCTGCCACTTCCGGGGGCAGGACAACGGCAGGTGAGGCCGCACAGCCCGAGGTGCAGGAGAAACCCGTGTCCACTCCCCCTCCTTCCCTCCAACCCACCTTGGCTGTGCCTGTCCCCGAAGCCTGTAGTCTCCGTAGACCTGGGGGCAGTCACTGGGACTGGACACGAAAAGGATGACCCTTGCCTGTGAAGCCCCCTTTGTGGGAGACCTTGGGTGTTGTTCCCACCAGAACGCGGGTGACTCCAGGCCCCCCAGGCAGCATTCCCACGAGGTCAGCTGGACACGACTTCCCCCTGAACTTCCTGTTCACACAGATCCTGCAGACACACACAACAGTTTGCAGAGTACGCCTGGGCGTCCCCTATTTTCTTCTCCACCGTGACCACCCTGACCCACCCCCGCACCGCAGTGTTTCCCCTTTGGGGCTGCAGCTCGGGAGGCCTTCTCGGAACCTCCCTCCTCTCTGCACTCGGGACCTCCAACTGCAAGTAGGCTCCGTGTTGCTGCGTCCTCCCACTCCGCCCAAACGTCCGACCAGCTGGGGACAAATTCCTCTTTCCTGGATCGTTTGTCCTCCCAGGGTGGGAGGGTGGCTGACACCTGGCAGGAAAGAGGGCTTGGAAAAGAGACAACACCGAAGGTGCCCCCTGGCCCTCAACTGCCCACGCTGTGTCTCCACGGCTGTGTCTCAGACGTGGCCGTCCTGGGAGCTCAGTGATGTGACAGCTACACGAGCTTAATGGCCATCTGGCTCTGCCCGCCTGTCCCCCCCAGACACACCAGCCGAGGGGTGTGCTGTCACCCTGCAGGTGCCGGGCGCAGGTGTCAGGCCGCACGGTTCCCCGGGGGGACAGCTGTGTTGCTCGGGCAGTCCTTGTTCTGGTCTGTGCTTTCTCTCCCCCACCTCACTTCGCCTGCAAGCCAGAGAAAGATCTGGAGCATTTTGTCAAGAGCCGCTGCTGCCCTTGTCTCTGTGGGCCGTCCCTTGAGGGCCCCTCCCGTTGTGTGCACAGCCAAGCAGGGCTTCCCACTCCTGGGAAGGCTGCCATCATACAAGGTCTGTCAGCTTGGGGAGCCCGCCTGGCCTGCAGCAGGGTGGGGGCAGGGAGGTGCAGGACGAGGCCGCCAGGTGAGGGTGGCCGACATGCACCTGCACCCTTGAATCTGCAGGAGTGTCCGTGGGAGGCCCAGGGTCCCCGCCTGCAGGTGGAGAGGGGCCCAGCAGCGGGGGCTCCAGGTGCCTCCCCAGAGGCTCACTCCCAGGAGGCCCCAGGACAGAGGTCCCAGGAAAGGGCAGGGGCCACCCAGTGGATGCCCGTCCAGAAGGCCCTGATGTGGCTGGGGGTCCAGGACTGCCTTAGAGCCAGGTGGTGCCTGGGACGCGGGCAAAGCAGAGTGAACCAGGAGCTCTGCTGGCACAGGGACATTTGAGTCAATAAACGCGATTCAGGGGTTGTTCCCGAACACCAGAGACGTTGCTTGTGGCGGCTGGCAAGGGTCGTAGATGAAGTGGGAGAAGGTGAGGTGCCTCAGGGGATGGGCAGAGCCAGGGTCCCCACCCGGTCTGACCCCACCCCTCACCTCCACCTCCCAGCGCCCCTGCCTGGTGCCAGCAGTCACCCTGAGGCCCCTGCAGACCCCGGCCTGGCCACACGGCCCCCTGCTCCCGACATCCCCTCCTCTGGGGCTCCTGTCAGCAGGAAACAAGGAGCGGTGGGCAGGTCCCACCCTCAGCAGACCCTCAGGGTCTCAGCCAACTCGAGGGTCCAGTGGGAACCCAGCTGCCTGCACATTCACGGCTCATGCAGCACAGAGCAGGGGAGGGACAGTGCCCTCCTTCCAGGGAAGCAGCTGGCCCTGGGAGCTGTGGCCTGGAAGGGGAGCCTGGCATGGCCTGGGGGCACCCATGTGCTGAAGCTGAGCTCCCTTCAGGGTCAGGATCCACAGGACCCCGTGCTTGTGAAGAGGGTGTAGCCAAGAGCCTCCAGGCTCTGCCCTCTCCTCTGCCTGCTCCTGGGGCTTCGCAGGTGCTGTTCCTTCTGACTGGAACTCCTCCCTGAATATCTGTCCTGTCATTTCCTTCAGCTTAAGGCAGAGGCCACCCCTACCGTCCCTGGCTAGCTGACATTTGGGTTTACTGGGGGGAGAGGACGCAGGAAATTTCATCTCTAACCCTAACCTGCTACAGTCTCACAGCCCAGAACCAGCCATTGTGGGGGCAGAAGGGGGTAAGGAGAAAGAGGGGGAAGGGGAGGGGAGGGGAGGGAGGGAGGGGAGGAGGGGGAGGGGAGGGGAGGAGACGGGGGAGGGGAGGGGAGGAGAGGGGGCGGGGAGGGGAAGGAGGGGAGAGGGAGGGGAGAGGGAGGGGAGAGGGAGGGGAGAGGGAGGGGAGAGGGAGGGGAGAGGGAGGGGAGAGGGGGGAGAGGGAGGGGAGAGGGGGGGAGAGGGAGGGGAGAGGGAGGGGAGAGGGAGGGGAGGGAGGAGGCCAACTTACTACAGTTATTTCCTTTCATGCACAACCCCGGCCCCCACTGAACAATGACTCACTCGCCTGGTTTTCTTTGAACCTGCCTTGTCCTCCACATCCTTTGGTGGCCCCGTGGAATGAGCCTTCCGCAGGCTCTATGAGTCAGTCTGTCTCAGTCCCCCACCCCACCTGCATGGTCCGTCCAGGCACTGCCCACTCAGGACCCCAGCCTCCTCTAGGGTGACTCCCTCTGTGTTGCTGGAGCACATTCTCCAGGAACTTCCCAGTTAAAGGAACATGGGAGGAACGTTTCTCAGAAACTGTCTCCTGTTCAGCTGACCACGGCTCCACCAAGGACTTGCAGGGTGGAACCCACTTTGCCTGCTGCGTCTGAGGTCCACCCCAGCTCACCTGTGCTTCCTCCTTGTCCTGGGCTCCGGTGGTCCTCTTTGCACCCTGTCCTCCAAACCTCACCTCACCAACGTTAGCTCTGGAAAAGGTCCTTTTCAGTTTTGAATTTTTATTCCCTACAGTTTTTGTTCGTAACTTTTTCCCTTCCAGATATTCTATCTTTGATTTCTGAGTTATTTCCATTCTGTGTTATTTCTTTTTTATAGAGTTGGTACTTTTTTAATGGATGCCTTGTCTTTGGTCACCTCTGAGATACTGGCTGTAGACGACAGGGGTTCTGAGATGTTCCTTCTAGTCCCTGCTTTGCCCCTTTTACTAATGTCAGGTGAACTTTCCTGAGCTTCATACAAGAGGGAGGCACTGCCCTAAATGGACAGAGTGGTGGGCTTGTTGGGCAGTGGGTACCTGTGGGCACCATCTCAGGTGGTGGGTTTCTCCGACCTCCTGCTCTGGGGGGATGGGGCTTGCTCTGCAGGGTCCCTCAGCTCTCCTCCACCCCGCTGTGTAGGGTCCCCCTCAACCCCTTCTGCTGCCACTGCTCTTCTGAGCCTCCCCTGGCTCTTAGGGGACTGTCAGCTTTTCCCTGGAATTTGCCCTGTCTGGGTCTTTGGGGCAGGTATTTCCCTCTCTGGTTCTTTGCACTGTTTGAAGGCAATTTCAGTGGGACCTTTGCCATCTTAAAACTTCCCTGAGTTGCTGGCAGCTAGCATGAACCTATACAAACAAGGTGAGGCCCAGCGCAGCTGGTGTGGAGTGTCATCTGGTGGGAAGAGTGGGTGGGTCAGATGCGCCCCCTGAGCTCCCCACCTCTGCATGAACAGGGCGAGGACCAGGGCACCCTTCACCCGAATCCCAGCCTAACCACCACTTACCATGTGACCTCGGCCAAATTGTGGGCCCTCTCTGGGCCTTCACTTTTTTATCTATAAACCGGGTAAGTATAGGCCAACGGAACAGAATAGAGAGCACAGAAATAAATCCTCACACATATGGTCAATGTTGTTTGACAAGGGTGCCAAGATCGTTCAATGGGGAAAGGACAGTCTTTCCAACAAATGGTGGGGAAATGGACATCCACTTGGAAAAGAATGAAGTTGGACCCGTACCTACCACCACATACAAAAGTTACCGCAAAAGGGACCAAGACCTAAAGTAGACATAAAACTCGTAGAAGAAAACATAGGCGAAAAGCTTCATGGCTGAATGTGGCAAAGCTTTCTTGCATATAACACCAAAAGCACAGGCAAGAAAGGAAAAAAGATCAATTAAACTACATCAAAATTTAAAACCTCTGTGCATCAACGGACACTATCAGTGAAGTGAAAAGGCAACCTATCATAGGAGAAAGTATTCCAAATCATGTATCTGACACGGGATTAATATCCAAAACATATGAACAGATCCTACAACTCAACAATTAAAGACGAACAACCAATTTAAAAATGGGCAAAGGATGCGAACAGACATTTCTCCAAAGACACAGGAATGGCCAATAAACACATGAAGAGATGCTCAACATCACTGATCATTAAGGAAATGCAAATAAAAACCACAGATGAGATGCCACCTCATACCTGTTAGGATGGCTACTGTCAAAACATAACAAGTGTTGGCAAGGATGTAGAAAAATAGGAATCCTTCCTCACACACTGTCGGTGGGAATGTAAAACGGTGCAGCCACTGTGGAAAACGGTATGGAAGTTCCTCAAAAAATTAAGCATAGAGCTACCATATAATCCACTACTTCTGGGGATATAACTGAAAGACCTGAAAGCAGGGTCTCGAGGAGATGTACGTCCACCCAAGTTCACAGCAGCATATTCACAATAGCCAAGAGGTGGAGGCAGCCCAAGTGTCCATCAGCAGATGAAGGGTAAACACACGGTGGTCCGTTCACACAGCGGAACATTATTCAGCCTTAGAAAGGAAGGCAATTCCCACACAGGCTTCCAGATGGACCTTGAGGACAGACATTATGCTCAGTGAGATACACCAGTCACAGAAGGACAGATCCTGTAGGATTCCACTCACGTAAGGGACCCAGAGGAGTCAGATTCCTGGAGACAGAGGAGGACGGTGGGGCCGGCGGCCGGGGGAGGGGGAGGGATGTTTACGGGGACAGAGTTTCAGTTTTACAGGATGAAGAGTTACAGAGATGGATGGTGGTGATGGTTGCTAACACTGTCAGTGTACTTCATACCAGGGAACTGTACACTTAAAACTGGTTAAAATGTTAAATTTTATGTTACGTATATTTTAACACATGTACAACAGGTAAGAATCTCCACCTTTACCCATTTTCCCACCAGGTACGTACATTCCCAATCTCAGGGGCAGACCTGAGTCATGGGCTGGCTTCCTGGAGCCTCTAGTCTGGACACCGATCCAACAGTCACACGCATCCTCGCACACTCACGTGCTCTTAAATGGAGCCACGCGGTGAACTCCGAGCTGGCCTGGGCCCACCTCCGTCAGGTGGTGTGAGGTGAGGAGGGCACACGGTGCCCCAGCCCCTCTGGTCCTCGAGTTCCAGGGCAGCAGGGCGGCCCCTGTGGGCTGGGGGCCGTGGTCAGACGAATTCAGGGACAGGAAGAGGACCCAGCGGGGACTCCACGGGGACCGACTCAGCCACACTGCAGAGAGTGTGCATCTGACATCAGCGCTGCCTGCAGCCCCCGACCCTCCACAGGTGAGGGGTGACAGCCTCCACCCCCGCCCCAGACCTCCCACCTGGTCCTCCCTTGACCAGGCTCACCTGGACCGGGAAGGTGACTCTCCCAGCCGGCTGAGGTGACTAGTGGTGACCAGGGTGGTGGCCACAGGTAGTCCGTCCTACCTGCCCTGGACTATTTCCTCTTCGTGAAGCACCGACTTTGAACCTGGGCCAGAATTCCGGAGTCTTGAGCACATGCTTCGTGTCCCCAGAAGTCAAACGGGGAGCTGGTTCATCAGCACACGGCGCACGTGGAGAGATGGAGCACGAGAGCAGGCAGCCGGGGCGGAGCGCCGGGTGCAGACGGACAGGCACCACGGGCAGCAGCCTCCCGGAGGCCAGGCCGCTTCCCCTGCCCCATCCCCGAGCCCCGACTCCCAGGGGGCTGGGCACGGCCTGAGAACAGAGCACCCTGCTGGAGGAAAAGCTGCAGACGTGTTGCCACCCTCACTTGACCCCCACTCCCTCTGGTTTCTCTGTTGCTTCTGTAAGTTCCACGCTGGCTGTCCCTCGAGGTCACCCCTCTGGATCTAGATGAAGCACCAGGGTCAGGCATCCGTGCAGGCGGGACAGCACTGCCCCCGTGTGGCCGACTGGCGCTAGACCAATCAGGTGCGGCCTTGGCGGAAAGGAGTCCTCATCTTGCTGCACGCCCGCCTGGGCAGGGGCTTGGGGCTCGGACGGAACCCCCAGACCTTAAGCCCATCGCAGCCACGTCCCCACCCCCTCCTCAACGTGCGTCCACTGGTTCAGGCCACAGACTCCACTGAGGGTCTGTGCAGTGTGTGTCTCTACCACACACCTGACTGCACCTGTGCACCACCCACCTCTGTCTGTGCCACACACCCGAGTACATTTGTACCCCACACAATCAGACCTTTCTTTACATTCCGCATCTCCCCTTCCCCTCGCTTCCCTGAATCAAGGAAGGCACCTAACCACGCATGCACCATCCCCTGCCCAAGGCTGACATGCATTTGAGAGCAGGCCGCTCAGGGTCCGCTCTGTCAGGCCCCCAGTGATCCTCGGAGATTAAACTGTGTACTGGGCAGGTTCCGCACTGAAGCCATGAATTGCCGTTGCCTGAGACCAGTCTGAGGGGTTCCAGCTTCCTGGGAATCCGGAATGAACCCAGAGTCCAAGGTGCCACAGGTGCAGGATGGGGGAAGAGGTGGACAGGAAAGCCAGTACGTGGAGGGCGGGGTTCCCACGTCACAGGGGGACAGAGTCCACAGAGGCTGGACACCTGCTGCCCTCACTCTGAGCCTGGGGTGTCTGCAGGCCAGAGCTCAAGGGACAGATGAGCACAGTGCCTCCCAGGGGGAGGAGGGGCCCCGCCGTCCATGCCTCCATCTAAAGGGGAACCTGTGGGGGAGGAGGGGCCCCCGCTATGCACAGCTCCATCTAATGGGGGACAGGGAGACAGGCTAAGCGGCGGTTTGGGCCGAGGCAGTGGGGCACCAGCTGGAAGAGTCTACCTGAGCACCTGGAGGTCCCAGGCCTCACGGAGTCAGGAATTTGGGGACTGACCTCACTGAGTACAACTTGGGATCGTGGGCTGCTGTCCTCACAAGTGTGTTGAAGTACAGAGAGGCACCCAAATGGAAAGGCGTGGAGATCCTCAGAGACCCCCTTGGACCCTCCTCCATGAGCTCACAAGGCCAGTCTGAGCCACACAGATTCTTTACCTCGACCCCCGTCGTGTGGTCAGTGACATTCCTTGTAATCAGACACCACAGATAAGAAACCCACAGCCCCCAGGCTCCATCCCCAACCAGCACAGGTCCCCCAGAACAGACCCCACGGATACCCAGTTTCTGATGCCCCAGACCCATTTATAGATCACTGCCACCCACCCAGAATCCCAACGTCCTCACAGCCCCCGCCCCAAATCCTGGTTTGGGGAAGCACACTTAAAGGGTGAGGGGACAGAAAGAGCCTGAAGCGATTCCGTGGGGGCAGGCTCAGGGCCACCCTGGGACTGGCTGTGCGCCCACCACGTGGGGGGCTGACTGCATCCCTCCTTCTGCTTTCATGTGTGAAAAGCCGTAATTAACAGTCGATCAGAGGGCACAGAGGTGCATCATTAGTAAGTGAAGGAAAACCCATTCCCTTCTACATCAAATTTGGGTTTGTATTTCCAAAGAAGTTTCACGAAATGCAAACCACCTCCTGTCATAGTGGATGGATGAATCTCGGGACTTCCACGAGCAGAGCCAGGGTGCACCCCAGAAGGTGCCGGACCCCTTGGAGCTCCAGGTGAGCAGAGCTGAGACGGATGGGGACAAGGGCACATGTGCTTTATTGCTTATGCTGCACATTCAAATGAACACAATAAACCCCTTTAAAAAGTAAGGCACGTGAGCAGCCTTCTGTGCAAGTTCCGTATTATTGAAAATTCCTATTGGCTAATGAAGTATTTCCACTCTAGAACTGGAGCTATCTAGAAAAGCACATGATGAGTTTTTTGCAAGCTGAGTACCTGTAACATTATTGTATCGTACCTCATGGCACAATTAAACAGCCTCAAATCAAATGTATGTATCTAAGTAACGATATAACTACTGTTACAATTGCAAAACATTAACCGGCTTATCCACATATGTACAGTTGGGTCCCCAAATGGTAATCATACAAAATTTAAAGGAGGAACAGTATCTAACTCATCTGTGTACCATTTCATTACAGGTAAGAGATTTGGCATTTTCAGTCTTTTCTTCCGTAAGTCCCGTCAGTATCCGCAGGAGACGAGTGTCATACGATGCTGAAGACCATGGAAAGATACTGCTCATACGACACCTGAATCCAGCCGTCCTGGTCCGTGTCATAGCGTCTGAATATATCTGTCAACCTCTGAGGAAAAAACAGCAGGTGTTTAGATCTAATACTTATCAAACAGAAGGAACCAACTGTACTGGTAAAAGGGCATTCAGGAACCCAATTTCAGAAGCATTCACGTCTCTGCCCGCAGAGGGCCACGGGCGAGGTGCCCTCGACCACCCTCAAAAGCCAGGCCGGTCCACCCAGGAGATGCAGGACAGCAGCGCGTAGGCGGGTGGGCCGCCAGCCCAGCTCCACTACACACCGCGGCCCTGGGTCCTGGCGGAGCCCTCTGGCCCCAGAACCTGGCCTCCCAAGTCCCTGGTGGTGAGCCTGGGTCCTCCCTTCCCACTCGAAGGCTGTCCTCCGGGGGGGCCTCCCTGAAGGCTCCCCTCTGCTCTGGCCACTTGCCGCTCAGGACAAAGGGAAACCAGCCCCCACTGGGCTCCTCCTCTAGAACCTGCCGCCCAACAGGGGAAGCCCAGCGCAGGGCCAGAAGGGCAGGATGACCTCGTGCCAGCCCAGGACGCTGGCTGAAGCCCAGCCGCCCTCCCCGCTCAGGGCCCGCCCGCCCACCTCCTGTCTGACCACACCCCCAGGGCGCCGCCTCAGTCTGTTCAGAAGCCTGGCCGCCTGAGAGCAGGGACGGTTAGGTAAGTACCACTCCAAATGACAGATGCTGGGCAACCATGGCAGGCTCTGAAGAATCCTCCTGACAGAAGACAGTGCCCCAGGCTCATCGTGACCTTGGTGGTCGCCTGTCCACCTGCCCAGGGGCCGAGAGCAAGGCTGCAGCCTGGCCCCTGAGCCGTGTCCCCTGCACCTCAGTCTCTCCGGTTCCACCCCTCTCCTGTGCTGGGCAGGCTGACGGCCAACAGCATACGGGCTGACACAGGTGACAGTCCACACGGGCGTCAGCCAGGAGCTTCCTGTGTGTGAAACACTGGCGTGACACAAACCACAGAAACCACCAGCAGCAGTAACCTCCCACCGGGAGACCGATGGGCGATTTCCCTTTCTTTACACTTAACTGTCTTTTCCGAAGATTTCTACAAGTTTCCACGTTGCTTTGTAGAAAACAATTTTCAAAAAGCCTTTTTCTTTTTGGAAAGAGGCAGATGAAAAGAAAACGCTTTTGAGGGCTTTTGAGGATTTTTTACATGTGGCCTGCAGCTTAGCCTTTCCTTTTCGATTCCCCACCTCTGTCCAGCGTTTAGGCTCCTTCTCCAAGGCTGGGAGGGAGCAGGGCAGCAGCAGGCTTCCAGCATGGCCCAGAGGCAATGACCAGCTGCGGGCAGCCTCCCGGCTGGCCTGTGCTCCGCTCACAGACGAGCAGAGGCGCCACGTGAACTCCTCAGGGGACTCACATGCTGCTACTCTGGGGGCTGAATGCTGCCATGTGATGACCCTTTCTTAGGCAGAGATATAAGGATGAGGTGGTCACTTATGGGACGTAACCTCAGATGAAAATCCTAAGCCCACAACAATCCAGACGCAGATCCTAGTGAGAGACTTTCACGCTACACCTGTTCCTAACGTGTGCCGACAACATTGCAAACATGTAATCCTGCCTCACCAGACACCGAGAGGGAGAGACAGGGTAGGGTTAGGCTCTCCGCTTCTCAGAGACGTGAGGCTTAAATGCTCTCCAAGTCACTGAGGGACTGGGACTGCTGGGCCCAGATTCCCCGGGAAAGAAATCGGGATAGCAGACCAGGCAGAGAAACTTCACTTACTGAACTATCACTTTAACAGGGAAAAAACCTGAGAGTGCTTTCCCAAATTCGAAATTATACTGATAACCTCATGCCTAGCACACCCCTCTGTGGATTCTAAAACCAACAAGATGTAACCTCGATTTGAATGCGAAGTGCAAGGGTATCTTTCGGAGATAGGTTCTACTGAAATACTTACGGAAAACACATTCGCTTCCCATAAATGGAATTGTGACAGAATTAAGAGGGAGGGTGTCACAGAGTCTTACGTAGACTTGGCCATGAGTTGATAACTGCTGAATCTAAATAATGGGCACATGGGTTCATTATACTGTTGTCTCTGCTTTTTTTTTTTTTTCTCTTGCGGTACGTGGGCCTCTTACCGCCGCGGCCTCTCCCGTTGCGGAGCACAGGCTCCGGATGCACAGGCTCAGCAGCCATGGCTCACGGGCCCAGCCGTTCCGCGGCATGTGGGATCTTCCCGGACCGGGGCACGAACCCATGTCCCCTGCATCGGCAGGTGGACTCCCAACCACTGCGCCACCAGGGAAGCCCTTTTTTTTTTTTTTTGAGATTTGTCAAAAAAGAAAAAGTTTTGCAAGACATGAGGGTTTATACCAATTCACTGCATTTCTAAAGCTTAACTCTATGGGCCTTGGCTCCCCACCTAGAAACAGGAGCAGGGCCTGTGCGGGAATAGCCAGCGTGGGTGCGAGCGCTCGTGCCCTCCATCCTAGGAGGGGCTCCCCTGGGTGCTTTGTCCAGGCCTGCACTTACTTCTCTCCTGGGTAAGGCAGGGAGGCCGCAGGAGGATCCACAGAAGCACTGCAGGGAACCGCGAGGCGGTGGTCACTGTGATCGCCAGCCCTGCCAGACACTGTGTCTAACACCCGAACAGGCCACCTGCGCTCAGGGCACGGCTCCCAGCTTAGGAGCCAGCAGCGCACACGACAGCAGCTTACCCGATTCTCATAAGACACACCAAAATAGCAGGGTATGCATGCAAAGAGGCCATTGATCCCCTCCAGAAGGACAGCTCCCGGTGCTTCCAGGGCAGGAGGGGCCCTGCTGTCTGCACCTCCGTCTAACAGAACGACCAGCTACTCCTCCAAACAGCACGCTAACTTCTCTAAGTTCCGGAACCAGTTTCCGTGTCTGACTCCTGCTCGCCTGCTTCGCTGTCCCGTCCCTTCCCGCAGTCGGCGCCTGCGGGCCCCGCGCAGCCAGTACCTGCAAGACGATGCAACCCTGGATGAAGTCGTCAAAGGCAATCTGCCCCCGTCCTTGTCTGTCGAACTTCCGAATGAGGGTGTCGTGAAACTGGTCAGAGAGCCGGTACCCTGGAGGAGAAGAGCAGAGTCAGTACCCACGCTCCCTCCCCAGACCCCAGCCTCTCCCTCCCCAGAGAACACGGCATGGGCCCCAGGGGACGTGGGCCCCAGGGATCCCCGGCTGCAAGCACACTGCAACACACTGAGAGCCTGGTGGCCACTGTGCAGTGCCGGCCCCACCCCGAGGAGGGACTCACTCAGAGACCAGCAGCCCCTTCCTGGAGGGTCCGGAGTAACCCAGTCACCAGTTGCCGTGCCCCTCGCCCCGAGGGGTCTCCTGGACCCTGTGGACTCAGCCTCCTTAACAGCCCCTTATTGTTGAATTTTCCTACCGTATTAACTTAATGGTGAAGCTGTGAATAACTGGGCTGCCCTGGGTTACTCATTGCTGGAGGAGGCTTCGCAGGCTAAGACCTCGTGCGGAGGTTGACTGACGGCCCCTCCCCTGCCTCAATCAGCTCACTGACGTCAGGACAGGAGGTCAGGACAGGAGGCTGTGAGGAGTAGGGCGGCCTCACACACACTGAAGCCCTCCAAGGGTCACCCAGGTGACTCCACCTTCAGCTTGCTGGGCGTCCTGGAAGGCCTCCAGCAAGGACGCCCTGGGGCGGCTCTAAGCCCTTCCCCTTCCTTCCCTCCTAACCTCACCACCTGTGTGACCGTGGTTTCCTTACTTATTCAGGAGACAAGATCCAGGTGCCAACATATTTTTACTGGTTTTCAGTCTCGCTGGAATCTTTGCAAGGATATGTACACCTACTGTCTGAGTGAACGTCACAGTTAATTACCTGCACAAGCACTTCATCACTCTACTGAAAGAGTCACACATGCAAACACGCGCCAGTACTTTCCAGAGTGGCCAGCGTGCTCTATGCGTCCTGTGACCTAAATCCAGGGCCCCCTGCCCTGCAGCTGAGTAGAAGACAGGACCCCAACTTAGAAAAGAGCGACGGGCGGGTGCTGGATGGGCGCCCCCTCACGCCCGGTACCGGTGCCCGTGGCCCAGAGAGACAGAGGCCCGGCTGGTGAGGGTGAGCCTGGGACACGGTGACAGGGCAGTGCCCGCCCAAGCCATCGCTGTGCAATGGTTTCCTGCCCAGGCTGGGAAAGGACACACGAGATGGTGACAAAGACACAGCAGCAGGGAGAGCAGAGCTCCGGAATCAGACAGGGCTCCACTGGCCGCTGGGACTCTTGGGCCTCTGGGCCCGCTCCTCCCTCCAAAACCCAAGACGTGAACCCCCCTCAGCAGACCATTTTAGGGTCAGTGAGGCAGGTGGAAACCCTGCTGGCCCCTCACTGTGTGTCCCCCGGCCCCGCTGCTGCACTTCCAGGGCACAGATGCCCAATGGAGGGAACAAGCCCTTCTTTCCTGAGAACCAGCAACCTCCACTGGGCATCCAGCGCCTGCTCTCAGCACCAGGAGAAAAGCCAGACGCCAGTCAGTAACCATGGCAAAGGACAGACCCGGATCAGGGCACCACCCGTGTCTACACGGAGCCAACAGCACCAAGAAAGGGGCGGAGGCTGCCGGAGACCTGATGGGGCCTAACTCAGCCGACCCGGCTGTGAACACACTGCTAACGCGGTCAGGGGAGCCAAAGGCTGGAGATCCAGGGATGAAGTGACAGGGTGCCGGCTCGGACTCCTCAGCATGAAAGGGGGGCAGAGCAAATGCAGCAGGAAGATGGAAAGTGGTTGAAAGCGAGCAAGGAGGAAGTGAAGGTTCACTACACTCTCGTGAAATAAATTCCTTATAAAAACCACACTGGCCTTGAGCTGCCAGGGGCTGGGTGCGGGACGGGGTCGTTTGCTGGGGATGGGGCTGTCAGCCCCCCCCCACACACACACCGGCAGAGTATGAGGCCCAGGCCTTATGCACCTTCCTATTTCCAGGTCTCTGAACCTGGCATGTAGCACATACTAGGAATTAGAGCCTAAATGATGAACGGGTGCGCTGGTCAGTCACAGCCCCGCCAGGGCAGCCTGAGACCCTGTGTGGCACTAGCAGAAATCAGAGGACACCTTAGGGCTTGACCTCCCCCCGCACCCCCGACTCCCTCACGCATCTGCTGGGCTACAGCACAGCCCCCAGCTGGGCTGACAGACGCTTGTTCTTAGGAGGGAAACCAAAACAGGCAATTTCACTCCAGGGGCACATTTCCTAACAGTTACTAACAAGTAACCTGCGAAAGGATGGCAACGCTCCTTGTGTGGAAGAAAAGGCTCCAGAGAAGGCCCTGGGAAATGGCGGACCAATCACAGGCAGAAACTTTGTGGAATGACTGAAGAAATGCTGCAACCGGATATTTACTTCTTCCAGGAAAAGCTGGAAGTCAGGAAGGATCTCGGCTGTGCCCAGCTCGACGGGGCCTGTCGGCTCGTGACCTTGAGGGACCACCGCGGACCTACCACGGCCACAAACGCCCCAGGTCTGACCGGGGCTTGTCAACCTCAGCGATTCCAACGTGAGCTCCCAGGACGCGAGGGTCACCGGCACTAAGTCAAAAGAGGGCTCCGGGGCCTGACGAGGTTAGAAACACTGTGTTCGGGGACACCTGAGGTCACCAGTCTGGAAGCTAAGTCACAGGGTCCAGGTTCCAGCCGGCCAGGCCTCCAGCTCCCTCCTGCCCAGGACTGCTCTGCGGGGGCCACCCCCCTCCCAGCCCCCCACCTGAGGCACAGCAAGGCCAGCTGCGTGCCGAGTTTCAATTCAGAGAACCTGAGGTCACTGTCCTGCCCAAAGCCCGACCCACGCGTGGCAGGCCCACAACACAAACTCCCTGTGGGGTCCCAGAGCCTCTAAAGCAAGAAAGAGAGACCGAGAGGACAGCCATAAAGCGCACGCCCAGAGAAAGAGGGGGGAGGGCAGAAGCACCTTACAGCCACAAGCACAAAAATGTACTTCAGATTATTAAACGCTGAACCAGTCGGAATAAAGCACATTGTGATCTACCAGAAGGGCCCTGCGAACAGAGGGCGCAGTGAATGTCAAACAAGCCAGAATGCTGGTGTGACGACCGCAGTCCTCCCTCCATAAATGACAAACCCCAAGTTCCCCTCAGGCCCACGTGGGCGCTGGACCAGAAGGCCCGCTGGCGTGCTCTGGAAGGCACCACGTGAACACTGCTCACAGCACGGCACACACTCAGGCTGGCACGCGTGTGGCACGCGTGCTGACATGCACTTGAGAATGGGAGCTTCCACACTCAGGCCTACGCTCCGCGCAACTCACGGGCTCGTCCCCTGTGGGCATTGTACCTTCTTTCTGTGTATTTTCACGTCAGGAAATATAAATAGCCCTACACTGTTTTCTTCTGACTCGTTCACTTTAAATTGTTTCAGAAGCCACATTCTCAATGTGCCTGTGACATCACTCCACTTCACAAAAGACAAACTACTGCATAGCCCTTATCTCATTTTGGATGAAAAACCGTATAGAAGCCTCCAAGTCAAGCATCAGCCTTCACGATGTAAGTAACAGGAAGATATAAAACCGTGTGACGTAAACAAAGATTTCACAGACTGCTTTCAAAATCAGTAAGCTACACGAAGTAACAAGATAAACTTTATGGCCCTGGCTCCAAAATGAAAGAGCTACGCAGTCAAGACAAGTGTTTTACCAAAACCTGAGAGGGCTTGCTTGAGCTCGTTCTTGTCGATCATGCCCGAGTTGTCCCTGTCGTAGGTGCGGAAGACGTTCTGCCAGTCCGTGATGTACTTCCAGACGCCAGTGAACTCGCTGAAGTTCACGCCGGCCTTGTTCTCTCTGTCAAACATGGCTGAGACGGAAGGGCGTGAATCAGCAAGAACCTAGAGCAGAGGCGCGCCCACACCCCCGGCGGGCCTGGCTTCTCCGGGACCCAGCCTGGTGTTCGGCCAGCGGGTCCCCAGGTGCTGGCGGTGACCCAGCCACAGCCCTAAATCGTGCTAGGTGGGCACGAGGCGTGCGAGCCCAACACCCTGGTGGAGCCACAATAAAAACGCTTTACACTGAAGGAGGTTCCTCAAAAGCATGACGGCGGCAGGGCGCACCCGCGCTCAGGAAGGAACTGGAGCCGCAGTGCAGAGCCGTCGAGGGGCCCACCCCAACCCTCCCAGCTCCGGGTCCCATTCCTGGAGCCTCCCCCTGTCCCCCAGCGGACCCGAGTCCCGAGTGGGGGCTCAGAAGAGTCCTCGGGCGAGGGAGGCCTCTACTCGGATGAGAACAGGACTATCGGCTTTAGATTATTTTAGTAAGGCCTGCCTTTCACTGAGAAAAACATCAGCCTGATTCCAGGTCCAAATAAGAACGAACTTCTAACTACATTTACATACAACTGCAGGCACAATGGGTAAAAACTCAGTGTGAAACACGGCTACAGAGAAGTAATACACCGTTTGGTGTCTTTTCAGGTCATCTGAGTGTTCTTGGTTTGGTCAGAAGCACATTCCACTTCAGAGACATTTCACATGAGAACTCGCACGCTTCCTCTAGTCAACAGGCATGCGAGACGTGACTGCGTGTGAAACGTTAAGTATGTGAGATCATTAGACTGAGAAAGGAAGGACGGGTTGGACAGTCAACTCAAAGTCAAGACTCAGTGAAGGGCCAGGGCGGGTGGCAGTTCCGGAAGAGAAATCAGCTCAGAAGCACAGGCAGGATGGTGTTGCCCCTACTTACATATGATTGACCGGACAGTCACTGGATTAAACGGAGTCCAGGTGCCTGAAACAAAGAGCAGAAATTAAGAAAGAGAAGAAACTCTGAATCCCCAGTTGTAACCCCAGAAGCCAGAGAAAATAAGTAATTAGCTTTCAACATCAAGACCCTAGAGCCACGGTTCGTTCTCCGCAGGGGACGCCACCCCCAGGACGATGGGTCTGTCAGGTCCTATCCACACTGCCCGGGGAATCGCTCAGGTCCAGCCAGACATTCAAAGCTGCTCAGGAAGATCTGCACCTGGAAGCTCACTCTTGTTCACTTTATAACCAAGAGATGCTATTTTAATACTCACTGAACTTCCCAGGGCCACAGCACCAAGTAAGCTGAGAAGATGGCACTAAGCTGTGCTAAGAACGTCACCAGCTACCACTTCAGAAAGTCCCACCCCAAGGGCACCACCGCTCCCAGGACCGGGGCAGCTGCACACGTCGTGCAGCGACCCTGCTGGAAAGCACACCGTGAAACCATGCTTTACGTTTTTCTCCTAAAATGACAGTCTGGGCAGCATACTATTTTCTCTGAAACTGTGAAAAGGCAGGACACACTGTTCCACAATTCACTGCAGAGCAGTAAAGGGGATGTTACCGAATATCTATCATAAAGGAGCCTGCTGACACCGATGGATTTGACGATTGAGAACCATTTATCCACTGTGATGATGGACTGCTCACCAGGTACCCTTATGCCCAAGGATCTGTTTTCAGAGTGATTTGCACCTTTACCAATTTTTACACTCACTAAAAACAACGTAAAAACATTTTTATGGGGCGGGAGAGCAGCGTCTCTCCCCATCCCCCCATTCTTCCCTCTCTACAGACGGTTTCAGCTCTGGGTGGCAGAGTCCCATCCCCTGGCCACACACGAGGCAGCACCCTTCCTGCCTGGCCGCGACTACTGGGCTCCGAGCACGTCCCCGACCTGGCCCACACGCGCTTCTCCCGACGCCCAGCATGGCCCCCCAAACACACGCACACCTTCACCTCAACCCCTGCCTCTCCTTACGCCTCCGTTTATACAAGGCTTCCTCAGAGGAGCCCTCCTGAGCGCCCCGCACCCAGGCCCCTCGGTCACTGCATCTGCTCCAGCGGCGCCCTGAGCCTGGCCCGCAGCGGGGACCCCTGGGCACTGGTGCGCATCTCTGCAGACTTTACAGGCGTTTGGGGGAGGGCAGGCAGGAGGATGTATATAAAGGTACCAGAAAAGGTCAGCATCGTTGGAAACCAGTGTACAAAGAAACTGTGCTACAGAGAAGCCAAGAGAGAGAGGGGGACTCCACGTGCACAGAAGGGTGTCGCTTCTTCACCGTTCCTGACTTTCTAGCTGCCCTGGCTGGTGTTTCCACAGGAGATAACCCACCAGGACCAGGAGCCCGAGAAACCAAACGCAGCCGCTGGACTCCTTCCCGCCTTGCCTCCGCCTCGGACGCAGGCTGTGACCTGACAGCCCTCAATGATCGCCCCGCTGAGCGGCCTGCGCCCACTGCCCATCCCGGCTGTGAGCGGGGCTGCGCCCCTGGCCACGCAGGCCACGGCCGAACGCGTTTTCCACAGAAGTGACACGAGTAAGATAGTCAGATGATGATGCAAACACAGGCACTTTTCGCGGTGAGGGCCAGGCAGAGGGAGGTGTGGACCAGAGGAAGCGGCAGCCGAGCTGAAGGGCCGTGAGGCTCAGCAGAGTGGCAGGTCACCCCTGGCTGAGTCAGGGGTGGAGAGGAGACCCGCAGGCTGTCCAGCTTGGGAGGTGGAGGCAGGCTCCTGGTGCCTCCCCTGGCCCGCCCTTGTTACCCAAACGGGGCCTGACTCTCCAGGGAAACCAAGGGATAATCACAATAGCCAACAGTTAATTGACTGTTTAGCTCATGCCAAGCCCTGTGGCCTGGTTCTCAGACTAAACATCAAAGCTTCACAGCCCCTAGTGAGGGCAACATTTAGTATTCCAGTTATACTAAGTGTTAAACACACTGGAGCGTCGGCCTGAAAATCTGCAGTTTTCTGTAAGAAAATGCACTGCAGTGTGGACAAGCATGTCTAACAGAGCCTGCTGGAAATACAGGGTACACCGAGCAGCGAGATTCCCTTCAGTGCCAGTGCCCCTCACCCGGATTTTCCAGGCCAGCCCCAATTGCAAACACTCCCAGTAAACAACATGTCTAGGAATGTCACAACCAGCAGCTTGCAAAAGATTTCCTGTCAGACGTTTACTTAGAAATACAATATATGGTCCCTGTTCCTGTAAGTCTTGCCTCAATTTCATCTGAAAAGACCAAAGAAAACAGAAACATACACAGTATTTTCCATGTAAACTGAGTACACATAACTTTTTTCACCCATAATTTGGGTACGAGTGCGTCGCAGCTCCGTTGAGGGGTGGGTCAACATCAGGACACTTAGCATTTTCCCCTGTAACCGTCAAGCACACAGATGATTTAAAGAATTTATATCTGATCCCTTCTCAAATGAGAAAAAACCCCACTCTGCTCTGTGATAGTATATTCTGTTTTTTTGCTCTCCAGAGAGTTTTGTTTCTTGAAATTGCAACCTGTTACCACAAACTTGGACTTCAGTGAGAGATAACGGGCTAAGTCGTCATGGCATCCAGCAAACGCACACTGAAATACCTGTTCATCTGGAATCTTTGGGGGAAAAAAACAGACTTTTCTTTACAGCACCACTGGCGATCTCCTTCCACTTTACTGCATCAGATCTGGGACTCCCAGCCCTTCTGGGAATTTCTTCCCGCAAGCGGAGCCAAGTAGGAAGGGGTGAGAGCAGTTCTACGGGCTCGCATGGAATCGGCCAGGACACTGGTGCCCCTTCAGGGTCACGAACTCTGTATCCCACCAGTCTCCCTCAACTACGGCCTCAAAGAGCCACGACTGGAAATACGGCCTTTCAAAAGGCCATCTGAACACCACTGATAGCCATAACAACACCTACAGCCTTCGAGCTGATAAACGCCACTTCTAGAAACTTGTTCTATGAAATCACTACAGTATCTACATCGAAGAAAATCAGAAACAACCTAAGTGTCTCACAGTGAAACTCTGTACACTCAGTTCTGCTAGATGAGTGATGTCTCCGGTTCTGTACCAGGCGATGTGGGACCTGGTGGACATGGGCTGGGCCCGAGGCGGAGGGGCTAAGCCTCCAGTTGTCCCAGAGTGTGATCTGCCCAAGGCCAAGGTCGTGGAATAAAGCCAACCCTGTCTTCCTCTGCTTCCACCTGAAACACTGCTGCACAGGTTTCTGGGACGAGCAGATACAACAGGCTGTGTTGGGGGCCTCCAAGACCACCCCCAGGCTTGATGACTCGCTAGGACTCACAAAACTCACAGTCAGTTTATTACAGCAAGAGACATAGAGTAAAATCAGCAGAGGGAAAAGGCACGGGGAAAAATCTGGGGGGACCAGGCACCTGCTTCCCGGGGAGTGCACAGGGCGCCCCTAATCCTCCACCGAAAGCTGAGACCACACCTCGCACGTGTTGTCAACCAGGGAAGCTCCAGGCAGCGAGGGAGCACGTGCCCGCCGCAGCTGCAGTGCAAGCATGAGCCGCCCAGGCAGAGGGGCAGCAAGTTCCAGGAGGCGGCCAGCAGCCACGCAGGCAGGCCCTCCTCGGGGACGTGCAGGCTCTGAGCACAGCAGGTGCAGGGTGAAGAAGGTAAACGCCAGACCCTCCGCTGCCTCATAGGCTGGGCCTATGACGGAGTGACACTGAGGTGACCTGATGGGCAGTCAGCAGGGAACTGTCGGCTTATGTGGTCTGATCTCTCTCACTGCTAGTCAATATGGGATCCCCAGAAGAGATGAAATCTATTTTGCTAAAAATACCTCTAAAAGAATATATGACTTATTATTATTTAAAGTCCAGCTGAAAAACGCCTCCTCAAAATACATCAATATGTTATGTCAACGTAAACCTACAGAAGCACAAAAAAAGAGGCTTGAGCAAAATTAATTTCCTGTAATTCCAAGGAACAATGCTGAAGTAAAGATTAAAAAAAAAAAGCACCTAACTGAAGACAGTTTGCGACATGTCATTTCAAACAGCAGGCAAGACAGTCCTGTCTCTATTCACACCTCTTAACCGAGCAGTCATTCTCAGACGCGCTCCGGGGAGACAAGCTGCATAAAGGACTCAGTGTACAGGACCCACGAGTACTTCTTCAGGGCGGTTTCAGCTGGATTTTAACAGAGCGCGTCAGAGGCACAGATCTCACTGCAGAGAGAAACCATGCTACTTTGAACCTCCAGTTTTTCCACCAGTAACAAGCTAATTAAACTGATTTCCTGAAATAGCTTAATATTCTAGTCCTAATATGAAAAAAGAAGCCCAATCCTGGGGGAGAAATCAAAAGTCAAAAATAACTCCAATCGTATCAGCTATGGGAATTCGAGGACAGTGAAGAAAACTGACTTGTGTCCATCCTTGGTGACAGAGGCGACACGACACGACTGCAAACAAGAGGCCAGCTCGACCAGCTTCCTCCAAAAGCTGATGCCCGGTAGCCAGAGACTGCTGCAAAACGACTCCAGAGGAGCCAGGAGGAGGAAAAGGGCAGCATCCAGGAAAGGAAGGTGCCGCGGGTGCCTCGAGGAAAGGCAGGTGTCCTGGGTGGGAGGAGCAGAGCCCGGCAAGCGGTGGGAGCCACGGGGCACCTGTGCGTCCGGGGGCGCCAACGGGAAGACACAGGTGGGACAGCACAGGGGTGGGGCGAGCGCCTAGCGGTGCAGGCACACACCCGGATTCTGGTCCCGCTCTCAGCCTGAGGGCTCACCGCGCGCTCTGAGGCTGCGGAAGGACGAGAGATCTGTACCCATTCATAACCTGCCTTCCTGCAGAAAGGGCCGAAGGGAACGTACAAGATATTCACGGCACAGCAAAAGAAAGCAGACTCTGGTCATGCTGGATGGGAGGAGAAAAGCATACGAAAGTTAGGGGTCTCAGACTATCAGTAAAAGTCACCTCTTCAAATTCTAAGCTCATGGGACTGGCGAGCCAGAAATTTAATTTAAAATTTTTAGCAGCTAATTTGAAGAGAAAATGTGACTGGTTCAAGATTCAGGTTACGACAGACAAGACAAGACAGAACAGCCATCACAGTTGCTCCACACAAGAGGCACCACACCCCCAGGGAGGAGTGAGGCGGCCACGTGGGGGGAAGGGGGGCTGCCACGCCCGTCCCGCTCAGGGCTAGGCTACTACCCGCTTCACGGGGCAAGTTCTTACATCGCCCCAACAGAAGCTGAGGGAATCCCTCAGGGCAAATCAAGAAAAGTGACTCTACAGGGCCGCTGTGAGACGGTCCTGATACACACTTTTCGGTGGGCTTAAACCAGGTACCGATTTCAAAGCATCTTAGGAATGGAGGGCTGAACATCCTGTGGGCAATTCTGTTAAAATTCTCTCTCCAGGGCTTCCCTGGTGGCGCAGTGGTTGGGAGTCCGCCTGCCGGTGCAGGGGACACGGGTTCGTGCCCCGGTCCGGGAGGATCCCACATGCCGCGGAGCGGCTGGGCCCGTGAGCCATGGCCGCGGAGCCTGCACGTCTGGAGACTGTGCTCCGCGATGGGAGAGGCCACAGCAGTGAGAGGCCCGCGTACCGCAAAAAAAAAAAAAAAAAAAATTCTCTCTCCAGCAGGCTCCTGATTCAAGGGCACAGAACCATCTGCTTTAACAACCAGCTCAACTGGAAGCAGTACTGACTCCCCCTAGGGAAAATATTACCTGTGTTCACCTGTAAATACCAATCCACCAGCAGTAACAAAGGGAACATCCGTGGTGCGCGCCACGCGCAGGGCTGTGAGGCAGCGTCCGCCTGCCACACCACCAGCTGCTCCCACTAGGCAAGGTGAGCCTTTCAACATCTTCATTACCTCTTAAAGTCAACCCCCTTCTGGCTTAAATGCCACACCTCTGGACGGCACCACAAACTAAGAATCAGAAAAGACAGTGGCATCTGAGGGGTTAAAAAAAGGGCCACACAGCCAGGTATTTATGGAATCAAGGTCTTCAGTAGTACCTCCACGGATCAATCATGCTGAAGCCAGCAACAAGGCGACTCCACGGTGAGCTCCCAGCACCAGCACCAAGAGCTGTAACCCCCTCTAACCCATGTCTGAATGACTAGCATCCCCCACTGAGAAGCCCACCTCCCCGCGATCCGGCTGTCAGAGCCTCCAGTATCCTTAGTCGCTTCCCTATCGGTGTCTCTGGGGTCTTGATGCCCCTCTCCAGAGGAGTCACAAGACGCAGTCACCTGTGAAATTCAACAGCCCTCGACAAACCTGAAGGATGTCTGCCCTACAAAGCCGGGCTCCCTGAGCTCCTGAAGCCGACACCCCAGCCTCCATTTCTCAGGCTTTCCCCGTGTCCATGCAGTTGCCCCACCCGCTCGGCAAGGACTCAGAGTGGCACCGACACAACCACCAGGAAACCACCCGACAAAACAAGCCAGAAGCTCCTCCACCACGGGCCAGAGATGATAACTAAGTCTTGGTGATTCGGGAAATAACTTAAGAAGAAAGTGATTCACTACGGGTGGTCAGCCTTGCGGTTTACAAGTCCAGACGGCCAGGTGCCACTCACCATTGGATAGCGCTTGTTGGAGCTCGTTGTCCGATATCACACCGCTCCTGTCTTTGTCAACCCTACAAAATTAAGGTCAGTTAAGCTAGCGATTCAAAGCGCAGGAAAAGCAAACGAGGGCAAAAGCAAAGGTTTGACTCTGCAGTCAACCCTAAATTAACTCTGGCCCTTCCTTCCCTGGGCCCTTCCCTTCGGCTGCTGGACCTCTCAGTCCCATGACCCGCTGGGGAAAAAGGAAGTGCGCCTCCTTCGCTGTCCAGGCACGCTCCCTGCCGAAACCCAAGCTGCTTCTCCACTTTCTCAGGTCTCCCTCCCTCGGCCTGGCTGAATTCCACCTGCACCAGGTTTTCTCCTTTTCACAAGCAGGAAAAGATTCTCTCAGCTAACTAAATCGTTCCCTGATCATGAGTCACTCCACTTTGGGTCATTCGTTCGCTGGAAGGACGACCAGGGACGGAAGGCACTGCGGTGATGGTCACCTGCCCAACAGCCGCGGCCCGGCTTCTTTCCCGCTTGCTGGCATTTCAGCAGCCGGGGAAGAGTCTGCGTTTCTGCTCCCCTAAACAAGCATCCCTGGGAGACCCTCCGCCCCGGAGCAACTCCGGGCACCGGCTGTGAGGGGAGAGGGATGGAAGCCGAGCCCCAGGGCGAGCGGGCTGCGACCCCTGGCTGGCGGCTCTGCACCTTGGGAGGGGCCTGGGGACTGCGGGAGACAAGGCGGGGGGCGGAGAGAAGGCCAAGGGTGGGGGGGGACGGAGCAGGGGCCGGCGTGGGAGAGGCCGAGGGGATCTAGGAAGGGGGCCGGACAGGACGCCAAGGATGGAGCGTGGGGGGACGGAGCAAGGGACAGGGGCCTGGGGGCACCAGGAAGGAGGCCGGACTGGAGGCCGGGGTCACGGGGCGGGGGAAGGGCCGGGGCTGAGACCAAGAAGAACGCAGTGGAGGCCCGCAAGCGCTTGCGCGGCCGGCCGCACCTCTGGAAGACGTTCCACAGGAAGCTCTGGTCCGGCAGCGCGGCGCCCGCGGAAGGGCCAGCCCCGGGGCCCGGGCGGTACGGGTAGGCGGCCATGGGCCGAGGCGCGACTGGGCTGAAGCGCTCCTGGGACACGGACGGCTCCGGGCGGCTCCACTTCCGCCTACGCCTAGACCGGGGCGGGGGCCCGGAGCAGCCACTTCCGGGGAGGTCACGAGAGCGAGCGCAGCCAATCCAGTCGCGGCCCTGTTGCCAGGCGACGCCCGTGCATCCGGCCAGCGTGTCTGGGTCCCGTGGGCATCGCGCAGCAGGTGGCCTAGGCCAGGGTACCCCTAGGGTCGCGGATGCGCGTTGGGAGCCGCTCCCTGCAGCGCAGAGTGGACCTGAAGGGCGGAGGCGGTTCCCTCGAGCATGGTCCATTCTTGCACCAAGAAGGTCGTGGAAGGACTGTGATGGAGGGGAAGAACGCGCCCGACATTCTTGTTTTTCTGGACTTATCGCCCGCCCCCGCTCGCGCATCTCAGCGTCCCTGCGCCCCGCTTCCCAGGAGCACATGAAGCCCCCCCTCCGACATCTGACAGCGCCCGCCGCTTCCCGGCTCGGCCTGCAGGTGCGTGGCCAAGCCCAAATAGCCCCTGCTGGCCATGGTGGGCGGCTAGCGTGTCCCTCTCGGCCAGTTGACGCCACCGCCTCTGTCTGGACACCGACTGAGCCGCAGCGCACCCCGCGCAGGGAAGCCCAGCTTCATTCAGGGCGCTCCCGCCGCCTTCCAGCCTCTCAGGATTTTGAGCTCCTGATCCAATCATACGGACTCGTTTCATCCTCCTCCCCTACTTGGTTTGTGGAAGGGCCGAGCACCAAGGAAGCGCCTGACACTTCCTTCCTTGGACACGAATCCATTATTCAGCGCTTTGGCTCTGTATCTGACCTGCTGTTATTCTCCAGTTGTATTGTCCTCAGTCCCTTTTCTCTTCTAACCACCAAAGCATATGCTGGAGAGTTCTTTAAAACTCTTCAAAGAGATTAAGATACTCTGACTTGACACACAGATTATTATTCTACAAACCTCAACAATGTGGCTTTTTTCATGACTTAATGAATTCAAGTGTTTTCTAGTTTTATCCTCATAAAGCATTCACATCACTCGTTGACTAATCCTTTCTACAGTTTTCCACAGCTTTTTGATCTCTAGTTTCTGAAACCCATTTTTTCCTATCTCCCATCTCTGCCTCTTTTTTTGTTCTCTAGAAAGCTACAAAATTAGTAACTATGATTTTGCAACCCAATTTATAAGTTTTCCAGTACAGAGTGTACAGGGAAACTTCAGCAAGAAACTTCTCAGCGACTCCAGCTGGCCTCGGCTTCCCTCTCCTGACAGTGTCACGGGTTCCACCAACCCTTGATGGAGTCCAGCCTCGATTGCCGCAGCCAACACCATCTGTGGGGCCCAGGAGTGCTCCGTTCTGCTTTCCGTTTAGTTCCAGGGGTAGGAAATGATTCATTCAAGGGAAGAAGCATTTACTGAACCTACCCTAGTGTTTAAATATTACTATGTGTAATCCTCACACCAGCACCTCGTGGCAAGGTATCAAGGTCCACATTTTACTGATGAGAAAACTATGCTGGTCTAAGGTCAAAGAGGCAAGAAGAGATTGTAGCCCAGGTCTGTCTGTACTTTTCCTGCATCATCTCACCGGTGGCAAGGCTGACTCTTAAAAGGGAGATTAATTTAGGAAACGAAGATTGAAACAAAAAAAAAAATCATCCCCCCTAATGTATACCCCTATATATGTACAAATGAGTCTAGGATTCATCAGAGACTGGCCTGGTGCTTTCGCAACTAGGCAGCCTCAGTCACCTCAGCCCTGATGCGTGAGAAACTGAGACTCTGAGAGGCTAATGGGAGTGCACACATGGGCCATGGCACCTGTGCTGTGCTCTAGGGCAGGGCTTAGCCTGCAGTCCTGGCCACAGACAGTTGCCATCTATTCTGGGCGCGGGGGGGTGGGGGAGGTGTTACCTGGAGTCCTGACACCACCTTACAAAGCTGTACAGCAACAGTGGCGACCGCCTTCTTACAAGAGAAAAAGGCAGACCGTTTCCTGCCCCTGGTGCTGCTGACCCAGTCATTTAAAGTATTGATGTGCTTTTGCCACTATCTCCTCGCCTATCTTGGGATTCAGTTCCCTCCTAACCAGGTCTGTTCTAAGCTTTCCATTTATATAGTGCTTCTGCATGGAGGAGAGGAGAAATGAACTGAAAGACAACACTCCCCTAATATTGGGCCAGCCTTTCCTTTGGTCTAATTTCTCTGAGCTAATTGGAAAATGCCTCTTATTATCCTTAGAATTTTTCTAAACATTGGCCCTAGACACAGGGTGCTAGCACTCCTAACACTTTTCAGTCCACCCTCTTGTTCTTCTGTCTTTGGCACATAGTAGGCCCTCAATAAACGTGTTAAATGAATGGACGACCCAGTACCTTACGTGCCCTCGTTCTGTCCTTTGTGCGCTTGTGCACTCACGCAATCTTGTGTTACCTGCCTCACCAGCTTCCCCTCTGAAGACGCTCCGGCTCGTTACTCGTGTTTATCTTCTTATCAGGACCACTCTGGCATTTGGACTGGAGACTTTTCCTCTTTCAGTCACTTTCCCCTTTTACAGCCTGGTGTGGAATTCCAGGCACAGGCTGACTGAGCCCTGCTCTCCCCTTCCTTTCCAACCAATACTCTTGCCAGAATTCAGATGAAAGCGAATGACCTTCCGGTTTTGTTTTTCCCTCTGGCTTCTTACTGAGTAGCTGTCAATTTACTGAACATAGGATGTTTAGTATAATGAGAAACTACCAAACATCTACACTAGCGTTGGCCCACAGCACTTCCAATGAAGGAACTGCTCTTTATCAGCCATCCGAGTGTGGCTACTGAGCACCTGAAGTGGATCAAGGTGACTGGGGAGTGGAATTTTAATGAACTTAAGTGTAAACAGCCATGTTGCTATGGCCGTTGCTATGGGCAGTGCAGGTCTGAATATTTTACCGTATATCTTACCTTTCTGCTTCTTTTGATACATATTAGAAATTACATCTCTCTGGGCAGTATTCTATTTTGTGTTATTTTATTTTTTTAAGATTTTTTTGATGTGGCCCGGTGGTTCCACACCTAGCGGAATTCCATAGGAACTTACATTTCCAGACTACCCACTCCCCAGTGGTTTTCTTAGTCTCAGAATGTTCATGAAAATAGTTTGATGGTTTGTTTTTGGCTCAGAAGTCGCAGACAGACATAAGGAAACCACCCCCATCCATTATTCCTTTGCAACGATCAGCCCTCCTGTTACCCTCCCTTGCTTCAGGGCTACCTGTGCTAGCTTTGAATTCCCTGTCCTAACACTTCAACGCTGCTCAAATGCCCAGGTTAACACTCCCACCTAGTTTACTAAATGCCCCGGCGTCTACTTCCTCATTATACCCACTGGCTGGAATGAAGCGGTCTGAGGCTGTCAGCAGTCTTTCCGCCAGTTATTTTCTCCTGAAAACTACCTCCTTCATATTTGTTAGGCCACATCACATTCCATGCAGGTGGTTTTCAACGTGTGGTCCCTGGACATGTTAGGAATGCAAATTCTCAGGCCCAATCCCAGAACCTACTGAGTCACAAGTTCTGGGGCAGGGCTGGGAATTCTTTACCGAGGTGATGTTGATGCATTGAAGTCTGAGAACCACTGTATTAGGATTGCAAAATGGTGATCTTGAAATTCTATCATTCCTCACTCATTCATCTGCGGAATTCCTCTGTAAAGTTCCCTGATCAACTAGGTTATCGTGAATTGCAATTTGTAGAAAAAGGCAGGATAATCATTTCATCATCTTCCTTTAATTGTCCATTTTCAGTGTCAGGGTTAGTGCCCTAGTTACCTTCAGGAGTGACCAACTATATTTCTTGTTCGGTTACTTTTGGCTTTCTAAAACTATCATTATGAATTCAGTTTTTAATACATTCCATCCATTCCAATCAGATGTGGCCGCCTGTTGTTTGAATTGGTAAACATCCAAAAGCTTCCCATCACACTTTCTCTGCGAAGCTGTGGGAAACAGGGACTGAGACACTGTGGTGGGAATGCAGAATGTCACAGCCCTTTTGAAGAGAACTTACCAGCATCTAACAAAACGACAAGCGCATTTGCCCTCTGACCCCGCAACCCTACTTCTAGAAATCCACTTCTAAGCAACTGGCTAAGAAAATGACTTCACAGTTACTCACTGTGCCATCAACACAAATGTCCTGCCGGGGACAAGGTACGCCCGTGCAGTGGAGGAGGGCGCGGCCGCAGGATGAGTGACAAGGAAGGACCTCCAGGATATGCAGGCAAGGGGCAGGGCCGGCTGTCTAACACAACAGAAATACATACTTGCTTTCTGTTTTCTTAGGACACTGACTAGAAAGAAAAACAACAGTGGGTCCTGCGGAGGAGAGAGAGGAGAGCATGAGGGACAGTTAAGGAGGTGAGCTCTGAACACAACAGGCTTTGAAATCATGTCAATGCTTTACATATTTACAAACTTTGAATTTTTAAAGGCAATCCCTAAACTACAAAAATAGAATCTGAAATGAATGAACTCAATTGCCTCGGACTGGATTCTACAGAAGCCGACCCTGAGACAAGAACTTGGAAGGTGGCCCCAAACAGCATCTGCATGGAGGTGGAAAAGGAGGAAACCCATTTGCACCCACATCAGTTTCATTTAGTATTCGGTCATTTAAATACTTCAGGACACACGTTCACATGTGAAACCATTTGCTTCCTAAGAACTAGGAGGAACCGTCTGTTTTCATTTGCTCTCAGGCACCAAAATGCATTTTCACTTAAACATACACTGCAGCAAAATTTCTGGATTCTGATGCAACACAATAAAAAGATAGTCACGTTTTATGTTTCAGGTCAACAAATATGCCTCAGGTCAAACAGTAAGATTTTAAAGGAACTTGGAAATCAACGCAAGTTTGTAACTTATGTTTCATCTAAGAACTGCGCCCAGTTTTATTATCTCTCAAGAACGAAGCAGGGACAAAGGCAAGCTGAACACTTCCTGGCTGTTGATTACTGGCGAGCTGCCGGCCTCTGGTAGGAATCTCTGTCAAGCGGCATCCTCAGTCACTCGAGGACAGTTTAAGAAGGCAGTTACAATGTGAACACGTGCATGAGCTATTATACATAATTACAAGAGCTGGTAAACTCCGGTCTCCTCAGTAGGAGCGGATGGCTGGGGGGACAGTGGCGCAGTCAGCCTCGTTCAAAGTTCTGTCGATTACGGGTCTGTATTCCAGGGAGACCTAAGAAGAGTCGGTGATGAGTTAGCGCACAAAAACGTACAAACAACCCTCTTGTATACTTTTGGAAAATTAACCATAAAAGCAGATTTGCAGACAAACAGGAACTTAAAAACAAAGGTATTCACGGGAACATTTTTCAATAACAAACTCAGGACTGACTATGTAAATCCATGTATGGAATACAGCAATTAAAATAACACTGTACCAAATTCTCAATGCTTGAAACTAAAACTTAAACTGAAAATGCTCAAAAAGTGGGTGAAACCCTGTATGTACTATTATCCTTTATCCGTAAATTATGTTTGTATTTGCAGTTTTTCCTACTTCTAAGTGAACGATTTTATATACATACGAAACTTGAAAGAAATATTTCAAAATGATAATAAAAGATCTCTCTGACTGGTGAGCTTATAAAGGTTGATTTTCTTCAGTCTTCTTGTACTTTCTAAAATGAGCATGTATTTCTTTTACGATCATAAAAAAACCCAAACACTACAAAAGTAGGCTTGTATTAAGAGGATCGTCTGAATACACTGTCAGAAAAGAGCCTACATGAGGAACTATGAAAATTGCTGTCTGCCTGTATTAAACAATCGCACTAGGCACTCTAGAAGTATAAGGACACAGCAGAACTTCTGTAAACCCAGATAGACAATTAAGACTATCCCTTAGGGAGCTCTGAAAAGCTTACACTTTACATCTTAATTATTTCTGAGTCTTAATGCCGAGCAGAAAGGCCAAATGGGTGAGTTATGCTTTGCTGGGGTAAGACCGACGGGAGCCCCACTGCTCTCTCAGCTGGTGGTTTCCAGGACCCTGCTGGCCCCCTGGCCCTCCCAACTTGTTCCCTGCCCGGGGAAGTTAAGAGCTGAACAGCATCCCCTGGGCTTCCCTGAGGCTGAGGCTGCGTCCAGGTGGTCCAGTCAAAGGGAAGGGAGGGGAGAGGTGCCTTCCCGCCCCACCCCCATCCCTGCCCACAGCTCTCTGTGGGCTCAGAACCTCCATCTGCCCCCCTACAGCAGGCCTCTGGCGCTGGCCCACCCCTGCCCAGCACCAGCACAGTGGGGGCGGCCCTTATGGACCACCCGCCCACGCGGGGTTCTGTTTCCAGGCAGAAGCCTGACTGTGTCTTTTCAGTGGTGTCTCAAATCTGTCCACAGTCCTTTTAAACCCATGCTGCTTCTCCCGGTTCACCAAACACTGACCGGCATAACATGAGGGACGGCCCATGCGCCATGGCGTACGTGAGCAGAACCCGTTCCCCGCGTACCTTCCCAGTCCTGATGTCCACGTAGGAGAGCGTGTGCTTCCTCCAGTGCCCCTCAAACGGCCTCTTGTGCTGCCCCTGGATGGGCTTGGAGTAATCGTACTCGTCAACCCGCTCCTGAGGCCACAGAAAGTACGTTTATTTCAGACAGTGCCGTCAACAAACATTCTACACGGCAAAACCAGAAAACACGGCAAAACCAGAAAACACGGCAAAACACGGCAAACTCCTTAAAAAGATACACGAGACTAGTCTGACATTAATTCCCCAGATCCCACTCAACAAGGAGGTCTCCATCGGCAAAGCGGACCTCGTGCAGAGCCAAGACCTTCCCAGTCCAAGCATGTCTCTACAATCCCCACCGAAACCACGCGTGCAGATCTGACCCGGAAGGGCACATGGCAAGAACACGCGCCACCGACCACCACACGCAGAAGAAGGCCACGAGACTCGGGATCCCTCGGCCAGTGGCCAGTCCTCTAGACGCACCCGTGGGCCCTCACTGATGACCTGTCAGTCCTCTGGACGTAGAGATAAGCCCTGCTCTCTGCGCTGGCCCAGCCTAGGGCCCCCTCCCCTTTATTCATCCCATCTGCACCCCAGCAGTCTGACAAGGTCAGGCCCCGTGCAGCACAGCTGGGCAGCAGGCTGCAGCACGGTGGGACCCAGAGCTCCACTTCTGCATTTTCTCTCTACAGCTAGCAGACGGGCGTTGGAATTAAATTGATCTTTTATGCACTTAAAAATATATCAAATCCTTTTCCTGTCTTTTTGCTCTGTACTCTTGCAGAGTTCGACTTTTTCTTTCAGCCTTTTTTATTTAAATGTTCTAGTTTTAGCAATTATATTAAATTTTTCAGAAATTTTTAAAGAGAGGCTGAATGCTGCTAAGGAATATCTTGCACGTGGTAACAGATAAGACACACAAAAGCCTCTTCAAATAAAACCCAAAACATCCAACTACTTAGCAGCTTCTGCTGAGGGAGGCCAGGCTCTTGCCGGGGGCAATGGGGCGGGGAGCACACTCCCTCACTCCCGCACCCGCACCAGTGCCTCCGGGAGGGGAGGGTCGAGCCGCCCAGGGTGAGCGGGCTCTGCCTGCACATGTGCAGTGACGTCTCAGCCGCAGGAACCAACCACGGGCTCTGGGAGAGGCTTCTCCCAGACCTGTACCTTTAGATGCCCTTTCTCCATGCTTGGTGCACAGGACGAGTGTGCTCACCACCCTCCTCCTCTAACCAAGTACTCAGCAACTGGAATCCAGCTCCAATCAGTGTCTCGTGGTGGATCGAAATCCAGTTCTTCTTGCCCAGCCTCTAGCTGAGCCACCCAAACACTGTCCCGGACCAAAGCCTCTGTGTCCACCACGGGAAAGCAGCTCAGCTCCTGCTAATGTGCTCCATCCTTAACTTGACGCCCCCAAACAACCGCTTCCATGAAAATCTTAACTACCACATGCCGAGTACTCTTCTCTGAAGAATCTGATAAGTGAGCTCTGCATAAAAACCAGTTCATTAAAACAACGGTGATCCAAGATGAGGCTCTATAATCCTTTCCCAAACCAGAGGTGGGTCTGAAACAATGAGTTACTCGTCACTTCAAGTCAGCAGGTGAGCACTTCCAGGCAACAGAACCCGCTGCACGCTAACCTTCGCCCTAAAGAGGCTGAGAGATGCAGCACCGGATACTGATCCAAAGCCAGAACAAGGTCAAACTAGTACTGAACTCGGTGAGAACAAAGGTACGAAGGTTATCAGAAGAGAAAAAGCATTCTTCTCAACTGACTTGCGGGAAGTGCAGAGAAAGTGCAGAGAAGTGAATGCAGAGAGTGCAGGGTCAGGGCTGAGCAACGCAGCGGGGAGGACAGCGGTGCACGCGGTGGTGGCAGTGGTGGGCGGGGGGCGGGGGGGGTTGGACATGAAGGTGCACCTTGAAATCCTCCCTGGCATGAGCGCCGCGAGACTCCTTCCGGGCCTCTGCTCCATAAATGGTCTGCAGGGCACAAAGCATCAGGTTCTGCAGCTCCAGGGTCTCCACCAGGTCAGTGTTCCAGACCATTCCTGGGCACACAAGGCAGCCGTCAAAGACAACAGGATGCAGCCAGTGTCCACTCGGCAAGGACGAGTTACGTCAGCGCTAAACGGGTCGGGCTGCGCCCAGAAGCAGCCCGCCCTGCAGACATCCAGCAACAACCGTACGCGGGGGCCCGAGGAACCACTCACCCCTGTCAAACGTCTTCAGATGCTTTAGATCTCCATAGAGCTTGCTGATCTTCTCACAGCCTTCCTGTAACACGCTTCCCACACGGAACACTGCGGCATGACTTTGCATCGACTGTAATACAAAATATTTGTAAGCTTTTAATCCATGTGGAAAAGCCACACCAAGAACTGTTAAACCTTTAGGTTCTTTTTCTTATGCATTTCATTTTTTGTAAAATATTTATGTAAATAGAAAAACTAGGAAATTCAGACTGTGACTTTATTACTCTGAATTCTAAAACGAAGTTTGTTTGTGAGAACTTAAAAGACCTACTCTTCAAGCAACTTCCAAATGTATAGTACAGTAACATTAACTATAGTCACTATGCTGTGCGTTAGATCCCCCGGCCTTATTTTCACCTGGAGACTTGTACCTTTAGATGCCCTTTCTCCATGCTTCTGTTCCTTCACTCCTGCCCCCTGCCTTACCATCCCATGAGGCCTCCCCGAAGCCCAGTCTCGTTTGAAGATAGAACCACAGAACCACAGTCTTAGGAGAATGGCCATATTCACCTTTTCCCTTTTGGTGGTGTCTGTGTGGATGACCCAATGGAACCCTTTCAGGATGCAACTAAAGCAAGGGGCTTCTTTCCAGAAAATGCGCCCACACAGAAATTCTTGCAAATAATTTCAAGTGGATAAAGGTCTCATTCATGGACCAAGAATCCCGGTATTAAAGAATTTGATTGATTCCTAGCTGTTTTACTTACTTATTTATTTATCTAGGGAAGTCAACTGGTATTTTTAATTGACCTAAACCTGTGTTACCTCACGCAGTAGCCACTAACCATGTGTACCTACCTACATTTAAACTGAAATTGAATAAACTTAACTTAGACCGGCCTCATTTCCCACGCTCCACTATCACGTCAGAAATACAGACCGTTCCAGCGGACGTGCTGACGCAGGTGAGCACGGCTTCCGCACGCCACCCACACTCCCCTCCTGACCTCATTCAGGGGCATCAACGGGCCCAGTTTAAAGACATTTCCCAGAGTTGCCGTAAGTAGGTGTGATGATGGGATTATTCCTCAGCAACGAGAAGTGCTGGGCTTGGGAAGCTCCCAGCTGGGAACCGAGCTTCTCGGACCTTCCACTGTCCCTCCTCCTTCAGGCTGGGACAGAAGACCAGGGCCAGAGACGGTCTGAGCAGGGAAGCTGCAGCAAACGCCTAGCACGTTTGACAGAAGGCCGAGTCCTGATGCTGCAGAGTTGCTGTGTCTGCCCTGGGCGGCCCTCTCCAGCCTTCAGTGTGGAAAGCACACCCTTTTATCTTACTCGGGCCTGAGCTCGCCTCCGTGACTCAGCAACCCCAGTGCAGGGCTACCAACACAGCTGGCCCGCTCATCCAGAGCGTGTCCAGGCTCCTACCTTCTGCATGTTCAGCCGTAGTTCCGATGTTCTTATGCTTCCGTTGGCAAATCTCAATTTGTCAAGATTCATGACAGATTCTTCCCCAGCATTTGGTTTAATCAAGGGAACTTTATCTCCTTTAAAAAAGACAAAAAAAAAAAACGAAAAAAACCACCAAATGTGTATTATACCTTTGCAGGGAGTTTGGAAAATGCATGCATAACCTGAGTTAATATTCCACCTGGACCACTCTATCCCTGAGGAAGCATCTATTGACCTGGGGCCAAAGAGTAAACAAAAAGACAAAATTTCTGGCAAAAAGTTGGTGCCCAATAAGTAATCTTTGAATGAACAAAACAGAAACCCTCTCTTAAGGTCAAAAATTAGATTTATGCAAACAAACCTTGCACTGCTACTCTGTGAAGGAAAAAAACTTCATCCTCCATAGCTATTCTCATTCTGCCCAGCCCCGTTCTGGTTCTCAGACCTGGTTGTGGGGGGGGGGGGCGGGAGGGGGCGGGCGGCACCTGGCTGGAGGTATTTAACAGCCTCCTGCTGACCCTGGCCCTGCACCCCCTTACATAAACCTCAAGATCTTCTGTTCTTGCCTTTCTAAAAAGATAAACGCTTTGAGGGTTTTTAAGCTGCCCTGGGATGACATGTTTTTAAATGTATTTTCTGTAGAAGGTAACGCACGCAGGTGTGAAATACAGAAGACAAAGTCCTGCAGCCACTCTCTCTCCGAGGCGAGACCTGCCCAAGCTCTTCTAGGCAGGCAATTTTGCTAGCTTTTGTTTTTAATGCTTTAAAAAATGATCATTCCGTAAAATGGAGTTTTATCCTTACGTGCACTGTTCTACAAATTTGAACACACACGTAGACTCCTGTAATTATCACGATCAGACTATAGAATTTAAGCATTTTAACGTTTAATATAGTCCCACTTTGGGGAAAGTAGTGGGGCAAACACTTTTCCTCTCCTTTTGTCTTTAGAAACTAAAGCATAACGAAGGTGTGATACCACTTTTAGTGCAGTTTGCTGCTTTTGACAAGCAGAGCTGCGTCAGCCCCACCACAAATGGACCCAGACCCTGGTGACCACCCACCGTCTCCTGCCCCAGCTTCCCTTCTCCAGATGCCACACACAAAAAACTGCACATATGTGGTCTCTTGCGTCTGGATCACACAGCCTAAGGCCCACCCGTGCTGTGCACGTGTGGGCAGTCTGTTCCTTTTTAATGCTGAGTTCCCAAGGTTTTAAACGCATGCATTGATCCTTCAGAGAGAAAAGTATTCTCAAAACACTTCCTTTTTCTCGCTGTCAAAGAAAGGGAACCTCAGATTTTCTGTTTTGCTCTGAGAGATTGCTCCCGGGCTCTGGCGACAGCAAGAGGAGCACTAGAACTGTTGTGAGACCAGCACATGCAGCTTTTCCTCGGCAAATGACTTTAAGTCACCACAAAAGAAAATCACTGATGGATATCCATTCTCTCACTGAGGGGAGAGAGCTGTGACCCATCTTCTATTTTGTTTGCATTAACTCCTCCCTTTCTCCCTTAACAGATTTAGTTATAGTTTGTTTTTAGTATTTTATTAATTTTCTCTAAGTACCAAAAAATTATATATTCATTTATACCTACCATTTAAAACATTTCCTTGGAGATAAGTCATACCAGACAAGTAGTATGGGATAAACCCCTGTTAAATAATGCTTTCCCAACAGTGATTTTTCTGAGAACATGATGACTGCAAAAAAACCTGACTGAAGTTACTCTTCTAACTGCCCCACCTACCCTGAGTCTAGCCTCAGGTCTCTCAGCATAAAAATCTCTGACTTTCTGTTTCCTCGCTTCCAGGGAGGGAAACCGGACGCCCGCTAGTGACCGCGATGCAAAGCGCCCTGAAACAGCCAGACCGCCGGAAGGAGCACGCACCAGGCTTGCAGGACTCCGCGATGCTCAGCGCGCACGCCCGGCCGAAGACGACCAGGTCCAGGAGCGAGTTCGCCCCCAGCCTGTTGGCGCCGTGCACCGACGCGCAGGCAGCCTCCCCACACGCGTACAGGCCGGGCACGACCTGGTCCTGGCCGCCCACGTGCTTCAGAACCTGGCGAAGAAGACTGAGATTACGGGGTGCGGTCTGCTCAGCCCCCCTCCCCTACAGTGGGGGGTCGGAAGGAGAAACGGTAAAAACTGGGCCTGCACCACCGACAGGGACCCCCACAGACACCGTGCAGCCTCCTTCCCTGGCCCCCGTGCCGAAGTCAAAGGACCCCAGGGCCACTCCACACACCCGGCAGCGCCTCACCCACCTCCCGACGTGCCCCTGCGCGCCCGCTCCGACGGTGGGCTCACAGCAGCGGAGCATGGCGGGCGGAGGGCCTTCAACGGGGAGGCGGGGGACTGGAGTCGTAAGTCAGCCTCTTACAACAGTCCCACCCAGCTTACAACAGTCCTGAGGACTGAAACCAGGTGACTAAAAAGCTCTTTGTGAGCCGCAAACCATCCAAAGGTGTTAACTGTAAACACTTTGTAACACACAAGCATGCAGGAAAAACTGCAAATGACCTCATGTCTGTGACTGCGTACCAAGAAGGATGAATCAGTTATCAGCGGTTACCTGAGGTGTGAACGCAGACACCGCAGCCAAGCCGAGGCCCCTGCCCTGCCCACCAGACTGCCCAGGGCTTCTGAGGGAGGCCCCGCGCGAGGGGCCTGCTGTGGCATGGGCTCGGCACCCTTACCTGCCCCTTGTAGTTGGTGGGGATGCCGCCCATGTTATAATGCACGGTGGGAAGCACAGGGATCGGCTCCTTGGTGACGTCCACACCCGCGAAGATCATGGCTGTCTCCGAGATGCCAGGCAGGCGCATAGCCAGCTGTTCCGGGGGGAGGTGGTGCAGCTGCAGGTACACGTGATCCTTCTCAGGGCCACAGCCTCTGGTGAAAGAGGACATCACGCCGTAAGGTCGAGAACAGCAATCCAGAAACCGTGAGGTCACAAAATCCTGGCAGCACACGAGGTTCCACATGCTCTGATGCTGGAGAAAATGCTCCCTTCATTAAGGCCACCTTCTCATGGCGTCTCTTCTCAGCACCCACCATGTGCCAGGGTAGACACCAGGTGCTGGGATGCAGCCACGAACACGACGGAAGCCCTGCCCTCACCGGGCTCCCACCTGAGGGTCGGGAGGTGCCGATTTGCCACACTCTCCCTGGTGGATGCATTACAGGGGTCTTTCACACCAGATGCTCCAAAGAACCACCTGACGTCTCCTTTCTTGTGTGCGAACGTGACGCCTCACCCGCAGATACTTAACCAGCGTCACCACAGCGGCTCGAAGTCCGGCACTGAGGCCTCACGCTGCTTCACTGAGGAACAAACAACCCACCCACCTTGAGGGCCCCAAGCACCCGGGACTTCAAGCAGCATACCAGCTGAAGCTCGCGCACTGCACTCAGGACAGGGGTGTGTCTTCTCCCCCATACTGTCCGCTTCTGTCACACACTCACTCACACACACAAACCATGTGAGATGGACTTACAGCTAACTGGCTAAACTTCTCAAATGTAGAGATCCTAAACTGACAGACAACAGTCAGAGGTAACTGCACATAGGCCGCCGGGGTGGGCGGGGTGCCGACAGTCACACAGAAGCCCCCCAGCCCGTGCTGAAATGCAGACACAAATCACAGCCGCCAGAGGGGTGGGGCGTGCAGACACGCTCAGACCCCTCTGGGTACACGCACGCAGACCTTCCTTCACGGATCTCCAGGGTCATGGAGCGGGATACGACGTCCCTGGATGCCAGGTCCTTTGCGACAGGAGCATAGCGCTCCATGAACCTCTCGCCTTGACTGTTGATAAGGATGCCTCCCTCTCCACGGCACCCTTCCGTGATGAGACAGCCAGCACCGTATATGCCTGCAAACAACGAACTGATTAAACAAGTATAACCTAAGGACCGCTGGGCCTACATCTCAAATGCAGATGTCTTTCCCAAGATACTTTGGGAGGAGACAGAAAGGGTGTGCGAAGAGCACCACACTCACGAGCGTAAGAGAGGAAAAGTTAGGGCACAGCGCAATGCCGCGGTATGAAAAACGCAATGACCAAGCTGCAGAGAAGAAAGGTCGGCTGCGTGGACGACGCGGCTCTGCTCAATACTCCGATTACAACTGTGCTTTAAACTCTCAACACGACAAAGTTTATGTTAAGTATCTCGGTTTTAATTGTTACTACAACCTTATCAGGTTTTAATTGCTGAATGTCCTTCTGCACCATGAAATCGTGTTGGCTCCTGTAGGTCCAGAAATCAGCTTGGAAATGTGGCGTATCAAGTAACCGAACAATACGGCAATGATCACTACACCGATACTTGAGTTGCACCCGCTGTGTACAACCCTAAGTCTCACCACAACCTGTGGGATGGTCCCCCTCTGCCGAGACAAGCCCACCAATGCGACGCCGGGAGACGCAGAGCCCCAATCCAAATGTGGCAACGGGGAGTGGGGAGCTGCGCCCCGATCTCAACCGTCCCTCTGCGTAAGGAGCACGAGGACGCCCGGCGCTGGGTGTTGCGCGCCCAGCGTAGTTTGAAGGTTATCACTTTTCTTAGTGCCCCAAAGGGTTACCTTGCCTTTAAAACAAGGTGCAAATTCCTGTATCTCATCTTCCAGTTTTCCTAGTTTCAGTGGCCATGTCTTCTGGTGGTTTATTTCTCATACGTTGAAAAGGAAGCAAAAGAAATGGAGCTCTAACTACAGAGGGAATTCCGAAGTCTCAGACATTGTACTGGTTAAAAACAGCAATAAGACTACCACCTACTTCTTTTTACTACTCATCCCTGCCAGGGTCAGAAGGAACACACGGACGGAGCAAAGAAAAAAACAGGCCCTGTTCTTTAGTACAGTGGCAGCTCCTCAGCTGACAGATCAGTAAACAGCCCAGAAACAAAGTTCAGGATGGGATTCACCAACTCCCCTCCCAGGCCCCCTCCCACGTTCGTGCACTCATCACCCTCACTTGTGGACATCTCAGGGCCCCGCCTGCCGTGCTCTGTCACTGTGGCAGCCTGCCATCTGTCTGTGCCACTTCTCCACTCAAATGCATTCCCTCTGGCTCTACTGACCGAGGCCCTACCATGTGCTGGGCGCTGCGAAGACAGCGGTAAATGAGGCAGACCTGCCCCCACCTCCCAGGGGGAGCTGGCACCCTAGTCGAGGAGAGGGACACCAAACAGTCACGGCCTCGCGTCTGGCTAAGTGCGCCGAGACAAGGCGCGGAAGTAAGACGCTGGCCTCCACTGCCTTGGGGGACGCAGGGAAGAATCTCCTCGGGGAAGTCACGAGTTAGGATGTGAGATATGAGAAAGCAAGTGCACGTAACTGCAGAGGAGCCTTCCCACAGGTACCGAGCACCTGAAAGGCACAAAGAGCCTGATGCCATCCTACCTGTGGGGTGGAACTGAACAAACTCCAGGTCCTGGCAGGGAAGGCCTGCCCTGGTGATCATGGCAGTGCCGTCCCCGGTGCTGGTGTGGGCGGATGTGCAGCTGAAGTAGGTGCGCCCGTAGCCTCTGGAAAACAGACAGGCCGGCAGAGAGGTGACTGCACGAGCGTCCCATCAGGACCTCCTTTCTAATGGACTGGAGTGGACCAAGCACCCAGGCAGCACCTCTGTGGGTGCATGTGCACACGCTGCCCTGGGCAACTGGGACGGTAGCCTGGGGGGCAGAGAAGGCGCTCTCGCTTGTACCTCAGGGCGCTTCTGTGCTAAGCAACTGATTTCCCTGATAAAAACGTATAAGATAATAAAACCTAAAAACATTTATGGATGCACTTCTTAAAACGGTTAAAATAACAGACTGACAGTACATAAGATGGAATTTACTTATTTTCCTCATGTGAACAAACAACACTCTTCTACCCCAGAAATCAGCGTAAACACAGCATCCCTCAAAGCAAAGGAGACGCTGCTCCAGACAGCATCAGACTCTCCAGGCCTGTCTCCTCAAGGGTCCTCCCAGCTATGAACTGCTGACACTTTCCTGCCGCCGTGAGGCAGGTGTCGTCCCTCAGGCCCACAAAGCCACCCCTTGCCGGGTGAAGTCACAGCCTGCGCCTCCGCCATTACTCCGGGACACCCCTACTCTCATCAGAATAAATAAATTCAGCTCGCCTGCAGAGAAGTTGAACACGACTAAACCAGGCTCTTACCCAGTAGCTACAACAGTGTTCTTTGCTCTGATGCGGTGGATGGACCCGTCTTCTATGCACAGAGCAATAACGCCTCGACACTCCCCGTTCTCCATCAGGAGATCCAAGGCAAAGTACTCCACAAAATAGCTGGTATCATATCGCAGAGACTGAAAAAGAAAGAAAAACAACCAAAAAAGGGGGTCCCACATTTGCAATTGCACTGTTAAAGCTAACAGATTAGAGACCTTGATCTGGAGTGGGCACAGCGATCAGGCGGACCCTAGCGGAACACTGGCTTGGAAAAGGAGCCACAGACTTCAACCCATGGATGGCAGTGCTGATGCATCGTGTGACAACTCAGCTGTACAAACAATGCACCTCAGAAGAGGATGCCGCACGTGGGACACATCTCTCAGCTCCACACACCCCGAGAGGCGCCAGAGAGGCAACACTAGCCTCCCCTCAGAGCTGCTGCGAGAGCTGCGCCCGTGGGCCACGGGGTCCCGACTTAGCCCAGGGTGTGCTGCACGGCGTCTGCTGCCGTCTGGCCACTTAGTCCAAGTAAAGCAAAACGCTCAGCACGTTTGTGATGACTATCAATGTAAGTTTTTAGAACAGATACTTGCAAATGAACAACTATCAAGTTACTCTGCTGCTCAAAAAGCGATCCCTGGGCGGACAGGCTGACACGCTGACCTGTCCCCGGGGTGGCCTGCTTCCCATGTCACCACACGCCTGGCCTGGCCGCGTCCCACCACCCTGTGCACCCAGGGCACCTCACCCTTCCATACAAAGTGTGCAGCAGCGAGTGGCCAGTGCGGTCGGCCACGCAGCAGCACCGATGGGCCTGCCCGCCTTTCCCGAACTTGAGGCTCTGTCCGCCAAAGGCACGCTGGTAGATCTTCCCATCTTCAGTTCTGCTGAACGGCATGCCGTAATTCTCCAGCTGAGAAACGGAAGAACACCGAGCGCTTTAACGGGATCCAGACGCTCACGGCTAACTCACGCTAGAACACAACACAAATCTGCAAGCCCCGAACGAACACATTCTACGGAGAGCCCAGCAGCAGAAGACAGGAGCGTTCCCGTTAGAGCAGCTCGCTGCAACCTGCCGGCTGAGCACTCCCACCACAACCCCCCCTGCATCGGACAGCCGGCAAGGACGTTACCTCCACCACGGAGGCCGGGGCCTGCTCCGTCATGTAGTGGATGGCATCCTGGTCCCCCAGCCAGTCGGAGCCCTTCACGGTGTCGTAGAAGTGCCACCTCCAGTTGTCCTCCTCCATGTTCCCCAGGGCGGCGTTGATCCCCCCCTGAAACGCCAGCAGCCCCGTGAGCTACAGCAGACTCACCTCCCCACTGCCTCCTGCCCGGAGCCAGATTCGGAAAAAGCCAGCTACTCGCGCGAGAGGGCCAGTGAGGGATCTCACCGTCCGGCAGACTCCGAAGCGCATCTCCTCCCCCTGCAACCTAGAGGCAGGGCCCAGTTACGGCATCCCCCAGCCTCAGGCGCCTCACCCATGAGAGGGACCCGGAGCCCAACCCCTTGGGGCGTCATCTGGAGGGTCGGCAGAGGTTCCTCAGATGAGGCTTCTTCCTTACCAAGCCCGGCATGTAAAAGGGATTCAAATCTAATAGCTTCATGACAAACGTTCCCAATGGTACTGGAGTGCAGGCGCTAAAGGCAGAAGCGCTTCCTGCCGAGGGCTCAGAGCCCCAGCCCCCACCCCGCCCCGAGCCTGCCCCTCAGTCACAGGAATCGCAGCACACCTGCCCGCCCCCCAAATTAAAACTGCACATCTCTTCAGATAATCTTTCTCACAAGGCACGGTAACCTCCCGTTCTCCCAGTTGTTGCTCAGTCATAACTCCTGAGTCAGTGCTCTCACTGGAATCTCTTCAGCTGTGGCTGCTGTGCGTCAGTTTCCCATGTTATGCTTGGCTACCACTAAACGAGTCACTAGCACAGAGCAAGGAACGCTGGACAGACACGCACCACGAGTCACCACGTTCCTTCCTCCCTCCCTCCTCCATCCCCTCCAACCGTAAACCCAAACACAATCCTGATAAAAAATGTTAAGTACCAGGGCAGCAGAATGTAGAAAGCTGGTTTAAAATAATGCAGAAACGAAACTGCCTTCCAAAGGGGTTATATAAATTTATATCCTCACCAGCAAGGTAAAAAAAATGTGTTTCCCCATAGCCTTGCCAACAGAGTTTTGTCAAACTTGGAGTTTTGCTAATCTAGTAAGTAAAAAATAATATCTCAATAAATAAATAATACAAAAACATGTGGCCCAGTGCATGCAAAAATGCTGTTATCCTTCCCCCAATTAAACCTTCTTTTCTCGAGAACCAGCATTCAAGTTAAGCTACCCTTTTCTCATTCTTTTTATTGCATTACTATTGCACTACCTGAAAACTGTGCAATACCGTTCAAAATTACCTGCTTAGATCTATTCTTGCTTTTAGACAATGAATTATCCAAGGGTATTTATTACTTATTCTTCAGTTTAAAAAGCACAGCTTTCGAACAAAGTATCTAGGCAGTTTAGTGCGTAAAGAATGTGGCTGGACCCTGACTATAGCTATTCCAGATGTAACGGTGATGGGAGCTCTTGTTGCTTCGTACAAAGTCAGCACACCCTCTGTTGTCTCAATGGGGAAATGCGTTCAAATACCAGAAAAGATGGTCAAATGTGATTGTAGAATACTACCTGCATACCAGCTGGGCACTCCCTATAGTGTGCCTACAGTGAATAAACAAAATAATAAAGTCACATAATTTCCCACCTTACTTTTTCTTCTTCCCTAAATTCAGAGCATTAAAGGTCACTGTTTTCTGTGCTGCAGCTTCACACCATCATCAGAGCTCGTCACCACCACTCGAGGTCTGCCCTGAGGTTCCTCCGGCAGGCACAGAGCGAGCCCACAACAAACTTGTTCACATCGGGTAAGGGCAGTGAAGGAGCTCACACCATGATGGAGGCGGGCATGACTGGAGCAGAAATAGGAGTGACAACAAGGCTCTGGGCAGTGGGGCGGGGACAGGGTGGGCAGAGACCTCCTGGCGAGGGAGCACCAAGACCAGAGGGAGCCCAGTGGAGGGCGGCCCGAGGCGGGAGGCTGCTGTGGTGGAGCGCCGGGCTGTGCAGTGCCTCGCGAGCACCAAAAGGACGGAGAGAGCCCTTTCTCATACCTGGGCTGCGACGGTGTGTGACCTGGTGGGAAAGAGCTTTGTGACGCAGGCCGTGTTAAACCCTGCTTCAGAAAGGCCAAATGCAGCTCGCAGGCCCGCCCCTCCGGCGCCGACCACCACTGCATCGAATTCATGATCCACTACTGGGTACTGAGTAGAAATCTGGAAAAGAAAACGCCCCCTGTCAATCACTGGTTCAACTAGGCCAGACACTGAGGCTGTGGTTACGGTGAAAGAGTCATTGCCACGCCCAGAGGGCCTCCATCCTGTGCTGAGGCTGCACACCAGGTGCAATGCAGTAGTCACAGCAGACGTGGTGGGCTCACCCTCGAACTGAAAGGGGACGGCCAACAGCTCTCATCAATAGCAGAGCACCAATCCCACGGAGCTAGGGCACCCACCATTTGTTGAAAGGCCGAAAACTAAGTAGGGGACCAGGGATGCAGAGGAAAGCAACATCACAAATCAAAATACCAGTTCTAACTACGGTTTTTCTTTGCAATTATCCTTTTTACTTATCTTCTCTTTTTACATTTATACCCACATGCATGTACAAATCTAAGCTTACAGTGTAGTATAGATCATGATTTGAAGCTTCTCATGAAAACACTGCAATGTTGTTTCATTTAGATAAGGACAGTCCATTCACCTGAGTGACCATCCAGGAACCAAGGACACAAGTCTACTGCAGGTCCATGTTGTATTTACGACTGAGAAAGCGCCAACAAGCATTCAGTAACTATTGTGAGCTTATGAGATAGAAACTTAGAAGCAAATTTCAGTTTCTTCAACAGACCGCAGAAGGGCCTCGTAAACACAAAAGAGCCCAAGTTGCTACACAGTCCTCAGCTGAGGAGGGTGTCTGTCACCATCCATTCCAGTAAATACCGTTCATCTGACATTTGTATTTCATTATTTTTTTACTTAAAGTTGAATCTGGCTTACAGATATGTAAGAGCTACAAACAAAAAAATGTTAATATCTATGCTTGTATTTGTACTATAATTAAGTATTATTACACTAAAAATAATGAGCATGAATGAAAAATTTTTAAGTAAAACCTGTGTTACTCAAATACATTAAAACCTGGTATAGAACCCTACTCCGTTAAGTCAAAAAAATCACTTATAACAAAGTCATGAACTTACTGCGTCTGAAACTTTAGCGGACGACCTCTTACTGCTATCAACGGTGAAGTGAAAACTGCGGGCTCCTGTGTGCGATGCTGCTGGCCGCTGCTGAAACACAGATGGAACACTAAGTGTCTTCACGGAACAGGGGACTTGTAATTAAAACTTCCCTTCTAAGTTGACAACCTTCTTATGTACCCAGGTGCTCCCTTTTAAAAAAAAAAATTTAATTTATTTATTTTTGGCGGCGTTGCTGCATGCGGGCTTTCTCTAGTTGCGGTGAGCGGGGGCTACTCTTCGTTGCGGTGCGTGGGCTTCTCACTGTGGTGGCCTCTCTTGTTGCGGAGCACGGGCTCTAAGAGTGCAGGCTTCAGCAGTTGTGGCTCGCGGGCTCTAGGGTGCAGGCTCAGCAGTTGTGGTGCACAGGCTTAGCTGTTCCACAGCACGTGGGCTCTTCCCCGACCAGGGCTCGAACCCGTGTCCCCTGCATTGGCAGGCGGATTCTCAACCACTGCACCACCAGGGAAGCCCGCTGGTGCTCCCTTTCACCCAGAAGCCTTACCTGGAAGCCTCCACTTAACCCTGAAGGTTAAGGCAAGGGCTAAGGACCCAGGGCAGGCCCAGGAGGCGAGGAGTTGGCACTCCAGCGAAGGCCCTTCTAGGTGAAGTTTGTTTCCAGACAGGACACTGACTCGGGAAATGACAAAAGGCACACTTTCACATTAATGTCTTAATTTATGGTACTTCGTGGAGAATGGGGAAGGCATCTGTGCTGCCTGAGTGGCAGTTTTGCCAAGAATGAAGTACCTTCCCGGGATCCATCCCAGCCCTCTGCATGCTGGAGCTCCCCTGTGAGGTTCTGCGGGTCACTGGAGGAGGCGCCAGGCAGCGCGTTGGGAGTGGGTGCTCCAGAGCAGGCTGTCACTGGGTGTGGTGACGTCCCTTCCCCGAAGACGAGAAGATTCGGCCCCAGAGATGCTCCTGGTCCTGCCTCACCACTCTCCACACCTGCGCTAGGCTCAGCCACGCCCCTTTACCTGGCATACTCCGCGCGCCGTTCCCTCTGCTAGGACACCTGTCCCTGGGCAACCTCTACAACTACAAGTCTCAGCTCAAATGTCCCATCCCATAACCATTTACCCAAGAAAATGGTGTTAATGAAATCCCAGCCCAGCATGAGCGGCAACCTTCTCCACAGGCGAGCAATGGCCAGCAACTTAGGGAATGAGTTTTTCCATTCTGCTGACTGCATTTTACTAGACCACTGATAAAACAGTCTTAGAAATATCTCGAAGAACAGTTTTGGGAAATAAGTACATTCAACGATGACAAAAGGGATGCCTTCAAGTATTCTGCAATTGGAAGAGATGTTTCAATTCTGTGGGGAAAGAAATTATGCTATGGGACAAACAAGTGGGGATAACAGGGAGGAGAATTACCAAATACAAAATGAACTCCAACTGAGCCGTTTGAAACTGGACAGACTTCCCTGTAAGTGAGGGACTCAGGCCGGAGCTGGACGACCTGGCCGACTACTTGCGAGCAGCGCCAGAGATGGCTCCCCCTAACTCTGAGACTGAGTGGTAGCTGACACGAACACGGAGTTGACTTTAATAGCTCCGATTCAAAAGTAGTTTCCTGGGTTTTTCAGTAGATCTGAACTGATAAGAGTCATACTCTTGAATTCTCCATTTGCAATGTTAAGTACGTTTGTTTTTATGGACAAGACCACTCTTTCAGATATGAACTAAAAAAACAAATATTTTTCAGCTGTATAATTTTTAAATGGTAAAATCATATTTTAACAAAAAACTAAGTCCCTGAAAGAATTCTAATACAAATGTTCTTGAAAATTTCATAAAGAATTATATAAATACAGCTAATAGCACCAATAAGAACAGTACATTTTGATGCCAAATTAAAATTAAAACAGAAACCGTGGGATTCCCTGTTTATTTCTTCTTTCTAGGATGTTCACACACACACACACACACCCCACAAGCACACGGTTAGCTTAAAAAGCAGTAGCTACCGTAAAGAAATCTTTAACAAATATCATATTATCTCTCTGTGGAAAACAGTAACATTATTTTTTGTATCTAAATCCAATTTGGGGAGTGATATCAGAATCTGGAGCCCAATTTTAATCCCATTTCTGTCTTTAGATAAAACTTGTATTATGTCACTTCTTAATCTAACGTTTTTTGAAGAGAAATTATCAAACCTTTCCCAAGAGGGTAACGAAAAAGAATGCAGAAATCTACCTAAGGTAGAATTAAAAGAACACAGAGCTCTTAATAGCATAAAAGTACAGGTGACTGAATTAGGAGGAAAAGGAGAGAAAAAGTGAGAAGGGTAGAGATACTGATGCCCTCCATCCAGCAAAGTGGTGCTGGGGGCTGTCCTCATCTAACAGAATACACCTGCGAATCATGAACAAGAAACCAATTTGTAAGCACAAGCTACACAATTACAAAAGTAGACAATAAAGGATCTGAAGTGGTTGCATAATTATATTGGGAGAACTGAGGATGTGGGTAGGAGGATGGTTTAAGTGAGCGAAATCCTCATTTACCAGCAAAAGTCAATGTCTAAACTGGACAAAAATGCACCTGCATTATCAGCTAGAGAAATGGAGGTAAACACCAGGGGCCAATACCAAAAACAGTTCAAAGTTGTTTCCACTGGGGAAAAGGTCTGGGGAAGGAGGTGGTCTTATACCTTTTCACTTATAAGGGCTTCTGTACTGACATTTTCTTTTCCAACCATGTGTAATTATTTTCACTAAAAATGTAAAGGTTTTTAAAACAGGGATGTTTCAAATACCATTCACATGATTACCGAGGGCAGGCTGTGAGCTGTGGGCCTGGCACGGAGGCCAGCTCTCCCAGGTTACCTCACAGAATCCTCATTCACCCCACAGAGAAACCGAGTCTCTTCAGGACGCAGCAGCTCTGGACTGGGTCTGCCCGGCTGGCTCCAAATCCTGTACTGTCCCCACCATCTAGGGACCCCTGGGGAAAATCTCTGGGACTCCAAACTAAGATGAATATCCAGGCTGTATGCCCAAACTGAGCCACAACTTTTCAAGTGAACCAGGAAGAACATGACACGGAATGCAGAACTGAAAACCAATGGCATTATAATTATCCCAAGAAACAAAACGTTACTACAGTGGCCTAAATAATGTAAATCTAGATACACCATTAAGACATACTCAGAATGATACATTCAAAGAGAAGAAGCTGACTTATTCTAGAACAATAGCTTGTTGAAAATTGAGAAATCTCAACTGAAGGGAGAAGGTAAGCAACTGAAGTTCTTGGCTTTACCTTCCCTTTCGATTTAACTGTCAATACTTTGCAACAGTTTGTAAAGTCTGTCAGTGCACTGGGACAACGGGAAAGGAAACAAAGGCAAAATAGGTTTGATAATTTTGTAACTTTAAAGCAGCTGTAAATATGACTTGGAAACACCACAGAATTGAACAAAATGAGATAAAGAAAAATTTTGTAGACTTTATTCAAATTATCCTCATCAAGAAGGCTTTATGAACATTCCTCGGCTGGAGATCATGAATTCCTTTCTTTTTTTGTTCTGCTAATTTGATGCTTTTGTTCTTGCCAATCTGAAACTCCAATACACAGCTTGTGGACAGATTAATTTCCATAGACGGAAATAATTTCCAAAGCTATCTACATCAGAATAAAAAACCTTTAGAAACCCAAGACCATCTTCGGCAGACCTAACCTGTGGTTCAACTTTGCTAGCTCTACCTTGCCATCATGCCATCATGTTCACAACCACCTGAAAATGGGACCATGGTGAAGATTCAAGGAGACAGTGGAGCGCAGTGCTGGCAGCCAAGAGCGGGTTCAACCGAGATCACTTCCAATCAAGCCAATAAGAAAGGAGAGGTTTAGGCTCCAACTTGTGGTGCGCCGGAACTTTACTCTTACTTTCAGCTAAAAGCTCACAGCTGAATTCCTTCCAGCCCAGCTTGCGTAAAGGACAGCAATATTTTCATAAAATGGCAAAGGGCGAGGGGTAGGTGAAGGGTGTCTGCAGGATGGAATAAGGAACTCCTGGTTCCAGTCTGGTCTGAAGACAGACGTGTCAGCTCTTCCCCAGTTACCACCACATACCAAATCTGTCATCTCACGTAACGACAAGGGCCCACTCAGAAGTTTGCTCAAACTTTGTTGACTAAAACTACCGCACTGACCATGGACTTTATTTCCTGCTTATGGACCCCCTGCTACAACTGTGTCTTAGAGCCCAAGATTTGGGGGCTGGGGGAACCTCTGCTCAGTAAGAACCAGCAACACATGAAAGCATTTAAAATGCTTTCTAGTGTCGGTAGGTTGTCCGACTAAACCACCTCACATTTAACATTAACTTTTAATTCCTGTATTTTAAAAAGAAGAAAACTGTGGGCATAATTACAGGCATAAATCAAGTCAACATTGTTGAAAGCCTTGGTTCCCACTGGGACCTTTACTTTGTAATTAAATTACTAACTAGTAGGCTCGAGGAGTTCATGTAAAAGAACCAAATAACTAAACCCTCTAAATTCAGTGCTTCCAATAAAACCCCCCAGGGCTTCCCTGGTGGCGCAGTGGTTGAGAGTCCGCCTGCCGATCCAGGGGACACGGGTTCGTGCCCCGGTCCGGGAAGGTCCTACATGCCGCGGAGCGGCTGGGCCCGTGAGCCATGGCCGCTGAGCCTGCGCGTCCGGAGCCTGTGCTCCGCAACGGGAGAGGCCACAACAGTGAGAGGCCCGCGTACCAAAAAAAAAACCCCAAATCGACTCTGAAGGCCTCACCGTCAGGAGTGCAGGAGCCACGGTCCAGCAGCCAGGCCTCGGGAAAGCACATCCCGGACCGACCCGAGTGGGGCTAGCGGGACTCCGCAGCCCAGGAAGACACCCGCCCCGCGTCCGCCCCGGTGGCTTTGCGGTCAGTGCTCAGGGGTCACCGCACAACACCCAGAAGCAAGGTCGAGCCTAGTGCCGGGGCTCCGCTCGGATCCCACCCGCCCGGGTCCACCGCGATCAGGCCGCCCCGGGCCCGTCCCACCGTGTGACCTTGGGCGGCCGTGTCCTGGAGCGCGCGCCCGGGGCTGAGCGGGCTGCCTCGGCCGTCGCCCCGGGCTCCTGACCGGGCCCTGGGAGGGGACGGGTCCCGGGCGGCCCGCAGCGTCGTGACCTTCACCGCGCCGCAACCCGCTCGGCTGGAACAGAGTCCGGCGGGCCCTCCCCAGCCCGCCCCACCTCGGGGTCGGGGTCGCGGGACCCAGCGTCCGCCCTGCCCCACCCGCAGCGCCAACTCACCGCCCAGGTCAGCGCTAGGTGCCGGGCGCGAAGCAGCCGCGACACAACCCCGATCCCTGACACAACCCCGATCCCAGACATGTCTGCCCTCCGCCACGGTCCCGCCAGTCCCCGCGCAGACCGCGCCTGCGCACGTCGCCGCGCTCGGGGCCGACGGTGGTGGGGCGGGACGCCGCGCCTGCGCACATCGCAGTGCCGGGGGCCGACGGGGCAACGCGGCGCCTGCGCAGAGGGACGAGCGGACGGCGGGGCTCAGGGCACAGGGGCCGAGACCTCCCGGCCGGAGGTAGGTGGGGGTCTGGGGTCGGGGGTCTTCACGGGCTCGCCTGATTTCTCCTTCGGTCCAGACGGTGTTCGAATTTTCTCGAGTTTACGGCCGTTTTGGGAGATGAACCGGTGCTCGCAGGTAACGTGGTGTTCGCCCCGCTTTCTCTCCGGGACAGAGAGGGAGTTCCCGACGTTTAGGGGTCCCGCGGGTCCGTGCCGGGTTCCGCTGCTTTATTAGGACTGCGCGTTCCGGGAGGCGGACCCTGTAGGTTACCGGGGGGTGGGGGCGCGGACCCTCCAGTTCATGAGGTCTGGGGGGGCGCGAACTCCATAATATAGTTTACGGTGTCGGGGTGGGGGGCGCAGGCCTTGTTATTTATGGGATCGGGCGGGCATGAACCCTGTGGGGTGGGGCTGGGGGCGCGCGGACCCTGTCGTTTACGGCAGCGGTCCCCAGCCTTTTTGGCACCAGAAACCGGTTTCGTGGAAGATTATTTTTCCACGGGGTGGGGGGAGGGGATGGTTCAGGCAGTAATGCGAGCGATGGGGGGGGGGGGATGCGGAGCGACAGGTGAAGCTTCGTTCACTTTCCCGCCTCTCGCCTCCTGCTGTGCGGCCCGGTTCCTAACAAGCCGCGGACCAGTATCGGTCCACGGCCCGGGGATTGGTGCTCCCTGGTTTACCGGGTTGGGGGGAAGGGAATGCTGCTCCCAGACCTCCCCTATGAGGGTTACGAGCTTCACTACTTTAGATCTCTTTTTTATTCTGTGCTCGCCACAAGCTCCTTAAGTACTGAGCCTTTTTGTGTGTATGTCATTGCTTTATTGCCAGTTAGAATTTTATATCTTTAGGTGTTGAACAAGTATTTATTGAAAAGCCTGTTAAGAGTCTTTGAAGTTGAATTAAGTTTCTTTTGACTATATTTGCTTCGTCCTATTTGTATTTCAGTTATTTGAGACACATCTTCTCCCCCACGGTTTGTGAGTTGCTTTTGTCTGAGGTCTTGTTTTTTTCTTTTAATCCCATAAGGCTCAGTGCTGTGCAGCGCATACCTAGATCTGAACAAAATTTTTTGAAAGAAAAAAAGTCTCACGGCCATGTAGGTGATATAATTGTGACCAATGTGTTTTGTTTTTTGTGTGTGTTTAATGGTTTTATTATTTACTTCAAGGTGTATCTCCATGAATAACTTAAATGACCCCCCAAATTGGAATATCCGGCCCAGTTCCAGGGCTGATGGGGGTGATGGAAGCAGATGGAATTATGCCCTGTTGGTTCCAATGCTGGGATTGGCTGCTTTTCGTAAGTCATCGTTTTCCTAATGTGTGTTTTCTGGGCTGAAAGTGTGGCGCTCTAAGATCTTGGGCTTTGGAACCTGACAGATGTTGACTGTAAAAAAAAATGTACAATGTGAGAGCTATGAAGACTGTAGCCCAGGATACAGTCTCTCAGATAGCTGTTAGGAACTGCTCTGAAGAGGCAGGGGAGGAGCCAGGAAATACATGTGGTCCAGCATACGTCTGGGTAAAAGATTAGTACTTGTCACAGAAACCCAGGTGTGTCAAGTTAGTGACTTTAGTGCTTACCTATGTATGGGAAGATGCAGGAATTTGGGGTCACTGAAATTCTTTCTTAGTCATGTATCTTAACGCTGTAGGGTCCCATGTATCCAAAACACAGAGTGCATTCACCCTGAATCCCTTTCCGGCTGAACTTGTAGGTCAGTGACTGTGGCTCATGACTTAATCACAAATGGCGGGCAGCAGTCTTTGTTACAGAGATGCATGTGTAACCCTAGTTTTTTCGCATATGGTACATTGTGCGCCAATTATTTACCTCTGAGCCTCAGTTTCTCTGACCATCATAACTGCCTCAATGCAAGTGAGGGTTAAATAAGAAGATATTTAGAGGCATTTTGTGTGGAGTGAGTTCAGTAGCTGTTAGCTCCCTTCAAGGCTGTACAGCTCTGAGGGGGGCTCCCTTGCTTCAGTTGCCCTCATAAGCACTGATGAGGCAGAATAAAACAGGCATAAAAGAAAACTGGTTTTGTATGTCTGTGTCATGTTTAGGAAATCAGTCTTTGGGAGGCTTCATCCATGAAACCTCTGCTCAGGCTGGCCAGAAATTCTCTCTACTTTGAATCGACTTTGTACCTCTTTGGGGAAATTACCAGTCACCAGTCAATTGTAATTATTCCAGCTCTTAGCTTATATGCCTACTACATGGTGAATTTCCTGATGTTTAGGGGTTGGTTTTATGTTTTGTCACTGTTGCAGAAGAAGAAACTTTCCTCTACCCTTTTAAGTTCTTCTGGCTGGTCTAAGAATTAAATTGATATGAGACAGATTAACAGGAGAGAATCAAACAAGTTTTTAACATGTATCCATAGGAGAGACTCAGGAAAATTGAGAATGGCATAATCCCTCACCTTAAATACCATCCCAAGCTTAAGACAAAAGAGGATGTTGAGGTTGGGGAGAGTTAGTTACCAGAGGAGACTAGGAAAAGTGCAATCATCAAGGGTAAGGTTGTTATGCAGATATAAGCTCTAGCCTTTTCCTATGATAAGAGTTTCCAGAAATTTGGTCAGCCTCTTCCTGGTACAGCCAGGGAGACACCCTTACAAATGCAGAACTCCCTTATAAATGTAAGTGTTTCTTACAAAAGGGTAACTCCTACTTGGCTTTCAAAGTTTCTCCCATGTCTGCTGTTTCTTAGAAAATAACTAGTTGAAAATAATCCGTATGCCAAAGAAACATGTTATTTCTTTTTTTGATAGGTAGGAAGTGGATTTATTTAGAGAGAAACACACTCCACAGACAGATTATGGGCCATCTCAGAAGGCGAGAGAGGCCCCGAAATATGGAGTGGTTAGTTTTTATGGGCTGGGTAATTTCATAGGCTAATGAGGGGGAGGGTTATTCCAATTATTTTGGGGAAGGGGTGGGGATTTCCAGGAACTGGGCCACAGCCTACGTTTTGACCTTTTATGGTTGGCCTCAGAACTGTCCTAGCACTGGTGAGTGTGTCATTTAGCATATGCTAACGTATTACAATGAGCGTATAATGAGGCTCAAGGTCTACTGCAAGTCAACTCGTCTGCACTCTTGGACCTAGTTGGTTCTAACCAGTTTTTGTCATGTCCTATGGCTGTGTCATTCTTTTAAAGGTTGTGCCCTGCCCCCTTCCCTCCTGTTTCATTCCCCCGTCGGAGATTTTACTCCCATATTTTTGTGGGAAGCAGAGGGGCGATGGTCCATCTTCTGAAGTTGCTTTGAGGCTGAGTAGGGGCATCGACCCCGCCTGTCAGGGAGTAAAAATCTCTAGGATGCCTGATCTAGGGGCCCCAGGAGCAGGACAGCTCCTTGTTTTAAGTCGGTGTGGGCTGGAATCCTTGCATAGCCATTGTCTTGATGTGGAAGTGTTGTAACTGTTTCCTTAGCCTACCCATGAATCTTCTTGATGATGAAGCACTTTTTTGTAACAGCATCAGAGTACAACAATAACTATCTATAAATGACAAAAGACTTAAAAGGCGTGGTTAACCATCTGATTACATTTAATTTAACAAACGAAATAATCCTAGTTAAATGTTTTTCTTTGAGCGACCTCAGGGACCTTCTAAAGTATCCCAAAGTTAGCTGGAAATCCAAAGAACTTTGATTAAAATTTGATATTGGAAAGTTTGTCAAAAAGTTTTAAAAGACTTGGTCAAATAAGATCATAGGTCAGAGACAATACTTATTTCTTAACCAAAGTTAAAACAGATCTTGAAAGCAAATACAGATCCCTTTAAGGCGAAGTAACTCATGTTATTAAAAGCAGTCATTCAAGAAAACTTTGCAGGGAGAAACCAAATCCCGTCTTGCCCCAGCCCACTCCCAACAAAAGCCGTTTACCCAACTAAGTTTAATCCTATCTTAGAGAATCTTGATCATGTACAACTCTTTTTATTTATTTATTTATTTATTTTGGCTGCACTGGGCCCTTGTTGTGGCACGCGGGCTCTAGAGCGTGGGCTCAGTAGTTGAGGCGCGCAGGCTTAGTTGCGGCATGTGGGCTTAGTTGCAGTACGTGGGATCCTAGTTCCCCGACCAGGGATGGAACCCAGGCCCCCTGCATTGGGAGCTCGGAGTCCTAACCACTGGAACACCAGGGAAGTCCCAAGATCATGTACAACTCTTTTTTCCAGTATTTTTTTTCTCACTCTTTAACTTCTTTTACTGAAAACATACATCTTTCCTTAAAAGTTTTTTTTTTTTCCCACTTCAAGTTACTTTTCTTGCTGACAGATTTGCAACATACAGTAAGGTCTTATTTGACCTCTAGTAAACCTAGGTACAGCAGAAGTACTATACTTAACATTGATGACTCTAAAGACATACCTGTATTAATCAAATCAACAAGTTTAAGCCTCCTTCAACACCAGATATTAATTTAATGTTGAATATTTCCTGGATTGCGTGAACCTGAAATTCATTCTGGCCAGTTTTATATTTCTATTTATATAAGCACTTAATTTTTTTAAGTCAATTAAGTAGAGCTTCTTTACAAATTAATTTTGGTAATACTATTCATCTACAACACACATAGATACATACAAAGACACAAACAAACACAGAGACCTTATAGTTCTCATTTGAAAATTTCAGCCCTCAGTCAGGTACAACAAGGTAAAACCCATCAGTTACAAGGGGTTGGATTCAAATTGGGCTTCTGGCAGATGGATCAAATCAAGGTCACCTGTCTAGATGGCTAAACCCTTTTTTCTAATGTTTACAGAAAAGACACTTAGGATTTCTTTTCGTCCTTGACAAGTCAAGTTCCAAATTACCTACCCCGTTTTTGAAATTTGCATTTTATTTTATTTTTTATTTTTTTAACCCAAATTCTTTTTTTTTTAATTTAATTTAATTTATTTTTGGCTGCATGGGGTCTTCGTTGCTGCGTGCGGGGTTTCTCTAGTTGCGGCGAGCGGGGGCTACTCTTCGTTGTGGTGTGCCAGCTTCTCATCGTGGTGGCTTCTCTTGTGGAGCGCGGGCTTCAGGAGTTGCAGCACGGGTCCTCTGCATTGGCAGGTGGATTCTTAACCACTGCGCCACCTGGGAGGCCCGAAATTTGCGTTTTATTTTTTTTTTTTTTTGAAATTTGCATTTTAGAAGGATGCTGGAGATAAGGCTTCCTGGAGAAGATCTGGTAGACATTTGCATCTTAAAGGCATAGGCAAGTGAGGCAAATGCCTCCTAGGATGACTTTGTTCTCTTAAGGCCAGAAGAAACAAGGTTTTTTCCCCCTAAGAATTGAGTAGCCGCCTCAATGATATCAAATGACTGACACACCCATTCACCTATGTGGCAAGGTTTTACCTTCCCTCATTTAGTTTAGGAGAGGAGAAGGCCTCCCCCCCAAACTCCTGTCAGGCCCCAAATGTCAGCTGTGGTTAGACCAGTGGCCCCCCATTTTGGTTACTGCTGGTTACAGGGATATTCCCATCCAGGTCTTAATTTAATCGTCACCAGTTGGATATTTCTGGCCAAGCCTAGAACCTTGATATTCTGCACTCCTACTAAGGCTTCTCTTGCAGCTCCAGATTTAATCTGTTACCTTCCGCTTCCGGTTAGAATCATTTGGTGATGAGGGTGGTTCCCTTGCCCCTTGAGAACCTTAGTAAGGCCCAAGGGGCCCATTTAAGGGTGGCATGTTGTGCTTCCCTACATCATACCCCATGGTTCTGGGTAGGCACTTAAGAATATGAGAAACGGGGAAAAGCTGCCCTCTGTCGCAGGGGTGCTTTTATTTTTAAATTGTATGGCACACGTCACGAATTTGTGTGTCATCCTCCAGCAGGGGCTCTGCTCGTCTTCTGTGTGTTTTTCCAGTTTTTTGGTTTTTTTAAGCATATGTGCTGCCGAAGTGAGCAGGCAGTGGTGCTTTGTACGGAGTGGCCTCGTGTGCCTGGACCTCTTAGGTGAGCAGCTTTGAGTGGAGAAAGTGGAGGCTGACGAGCAGCATTTATCAGCTTCATTTGTCTGCCTTTACTTCTAGGCTATGCTAGGGGGCTACTTCACACCCATATGTTCGATATGATTTCTTAATCTTGCAATAACACATTTTTGGAGAATCCTTACAAGAAAGCAAAGTTAAAAGTTTCCTCTGATCGCATTACCTAAGCAAGATAACCAAAAAGAAGAAAATACAATATTCCTCAACCCTTCTCAGGGACAAAAAGCATCATTTCAAAAGTATAAGAAAGCAGGAACTTCAAGAATAAAAATTACTATGAAAAGCTATAGAAGCTGGAGATGAGTCTGCAGAAACAAACGGAAAATGAAAGTCACCTCAGGGCCTCTCCCAGCCTCAACACTAATTAATTAATACGTCAGTCAGTGTAATACCTTTTTTTTGAATTTTATTTTATTTTTTATACAGCAGGTTCTTATTAGCTATCTATTTTATACATATTAGTGTATACATGTCCATCCCAATCTCCCAGTTCATTCCCCCACCCCTGCTGTCCCCCCTTGGTCCATACGTTTGTCCTCTACATCTGTGTCTCTATTTCTGCCCTGCAAACCAGTTCATCTGTACCATTTTTCTAGATTCCACATGTATGTGTTAATATATGATATTTGTTTCTCTGACTTACTTTACTCTGTTTGACAGTCTCTAGGTCCATCCACATCTCTACAAATGACCCAGTTTCGTTCCTTTTTATGGCGAGTAATATTCCATTGTATATATGTGCCACATCTTCTTTATCCATTCGTCTGTCGATGGACACTTAGGTTGCTTCCATGTCCTGGCTATTGTAAATAGTGCTGCAGTGAACATTGGGATGCATGTGTCTTTTTGAATTATGGTTTTCTCTGGGTATATGCCCAGTAGTGGGATTGCTGGGTCTTACAGTAATTCTATTTTTAGTTTTTTAAGGAACCTCCATATTGTTCTCCACAGTGGCTGTATCAATTTACATTCCCACCAACAGTGCAAGAGGGTTCCCTTTTCTCCACACCCTCTCCAGCATTTGTTGTTGGTAGATTTTCTGATGATCCCATTCTAACCGGTGTGAGGTGATACCTCATTGTAGTTTTGATTTGCATTCCTCTAATGATTAGTGATGTTGAGCATCCTTTCATGTGCCTCTTGGCCATCTGTATGTCTTCTTTGGAGAAATGTCTGTTTAGGTCTTCTGCCCATTTTTGGATTGGGTTGTTTGTTTTTTTAATATTGAGCTGCATGAGCTGTTTATATATTTTGGAGATTAGTCCTTTGTCCGTTGACTCATTTGCAAATATTTTCTCCCATTCTGAGTGTTGTCTTTTCGTCTTGTTTATGGTTTGCTTTGCTGTGCAAAAGCTTTTAAGTTTCATTAGGTCCCATTTGTTTATTTTTGTTTTTATTTCCAAATCTTTTCAAAAAAGATCTTGCTGTGATTTATGTCAAAGAGTGTTCTTCCTATGTTTTCCTCTAAGAGTTTTATAGTGTCCGGTCTTACATTTAGGTCTTTAATTTATTTTGAGTTTATTTTTGTGTATGGTGATAGGGAGTGTTCTAATTTCATTCTTTTACATGTAGCTGTCCAGTTATTGAAGAGCTGTCCACTTATTGAAGAGACTGTCTTTTCTCCACTGCATATCCTTGCCTCCTTTGTCATTGATTAGTTGACCATAGGTGCGTGGGTTTATCTTTGGGCTTTCTATCCTGTTCCATTGGTCTATATTTCTGTTTTTGTGCCAGTACCATACTGTCTTGATTACTGTAGCTTTGTAGTATAGCCTGAAGTCAGAGAGTCTGATTCCTCCAGCTCCGTTTATTTCCCTCAAGATTGCTTTGACTTAGTCAGTGTAATTTTAAGCCTTCCACTTCACTCGCCAAGTTCATTGCCCTAGCCATAGGCAGCAGGCAGCCTTTCCGAGCATTTGGTAGGGGTTTTCAAGATGGCAGGCTAGTGAGTTTCTAAGTAGCAGCCCTTAGGGCTGCAATTGGGTCTTTCACTAAGACGCAGACACTGCAGGTCATTGAATCATAAAAACTACCTACTCTTGTCAGCCTCCTTGGGAGTTGATGTTCAGTTTTTGAAGAAAGTAAAAGGGTGGCGGTACCATTTTGCTTTCTGGCCAGCAGTGTATGAGGGATCCAGGTTCTTGGCATCCTCAACAGCATTTGGTGTGATCACTATTGTTTTTATTTTGCTTGTTCTTGCAGGTGTATAGTGATAACCCCATTTTGGTTTTAATTTGCATTTCCATAAGGGATAATGATGTTGGGCATTTTTTCATATACTTATCTGCCATCGGTGTATCCGCTTCCTTGAATCCTGTCTTTCAGATTCAATCTATTTTCTAATTGGATTGTTTTTTTAATGTTGAGTTTTGAGAGGTTTTTGTTTTGTTTGTTTTGCGTTTTGTTTTGTTTTGTTGTCACCACACAGCTTGTGGGATTTTAGTTCCTTGACCAGGGATTGAACCCTCGCCCTGGCAGTGAAAACGTGGAGTCCTAAGCACTGGACCACCAGGGAATTCCCAAGTTTTGAGAGTTTTTACTGAGTTCTAGATTCTAGTACTTTGTTGGCTGTCTTGTTTTCAAATATCTTCTCCCAGTCTGTAGACTCTTACTGGAGTCTTTCATGGAGCAAAAGTTCTAATTTTGATGAAGTCCGTCTCATCAGTTTCTCCTTTTATGGGTCATGTTTTCATACCATGTCTGAAAACTCTTTGCCTGGCCCTTGATCGTAAAGATTCTCTCCTGTGTTTTTTCCTACAGTTTTAATTCTACATTTTACATGACAGTCCATGATCCATTTTGAGTTCATTTTTCTGTGAGGTACGAGACAGCTTTTGTCTCTTCCTTTCCAGTCTGTTGGCCTCTATTTCCTTTTCTTGCCTTCTCGCACTGGCCAGGAATTCTGGGACGTCGTTGGATAGTTCCTGATCTTGGAGGAAAAGCATTCAGTCTTTTCACCGCTAAGTATATGTTAGCTGTGGCTTTCATAGAGTATCAAGACAAGGAAGGTCCCCTCTGTTCCTGTTTTTCCGAGTTGCTATCATGAATGGGTGTTGTGTTTCTGTATCAGTCAATATGATCATGTAGCTTTTCTCCTTTAGGCTGCTAATTTGTTGGATTACAGCGATGGGTGTTTGAATGTTGAACCAGTCTTACATTTTTGAAGTAATCCCCACTTGGTCATGCCATGTCGTTCTTTTTATATATTTGCAGAACTGTATTTGCTAGTATTTTGTTCGCATCTTCATGTCCGTGTTCGCAGGAGCTGTACTGAGTATCTTGGTGGGGTCCTCTTCTCCACACCTGTTTCACATTATGTTTTTTATTTCAGTTCGTGCCTTTGTCAGTTTCAGAAGTTCCGTTTGCTTTCTTAAATATTTTCTATTTCTCCGCTGAGACTTTCTGTATCTTTGCTTAGACTTTATATTACAATGGCTGCCTTAAACTGTCAGATGACACTAACATCTCTGTCATCTTGGTATTGGCATCAACTGATTACCTTTTAAGTCACCTTGAGATCTTCCTGACTCTTGTTATGAAGAGTGATTCCCAGCTGAAACCTGGGCATTTGCGGTATTATGAGGCTGTTCTTCATTCATATCTTCTTAGGCTGGCTTCTTGGACAGGGAGAGGTAGCACTGCCTCCTCACTCCCAGGTGGGAGTGGACGCCCAGGCTCCCCACTCGTCCTCCAGCCTGTTGACACCAAGGAAGGGTCCCCTGTTACTGCTGGGCAAGAGTGGGAGGTCCAGCTCCCCTGCGATCTGCTGATGCTTCCACACGGGAGAATCCCCACATGGCTTCCTCTGCCACCATCACCGCCCCTCAGGCTTTGCCCACATGGATGGAGGTGGGTCACAGTGTCTTCTGTGCTACGTAGCAGGGGCAGAATGGTTATTGTTTAAAAGTTTTCTGTCTTGCTAAGCCCCTTTGCTAGTTGTTTGGCCAGAGAGAGCAGACTTTTGTTGGGGCTTTTAAAGGAAATCTGCATCATTGGCATTTCAGCTTTAAGTCTGGGATCTACAAGGCAAAGTGAAGCCCCCAGGGACTCACCAGCACGGTGTTCCTTGGGTGCCAAGGCCCCTCAACAGTCTGCCTGCCGCTCTCCGCATTTCTGGTCGTCTTGTGTTAGTTTTACATACGACGTCCAGGTTTTTTGTTGTTCTTAGCAGGGAGAATAGGAGAGAGTACTTCTCTTCCATTTTCCCAAAAGCAGGAGCCCCAGCGCTTTCACAAGCCTTCTGAGACTGAGGCTCGAAAAAGTTGTGTCTGTGCAGAGTCATGAGGCGGGACTCCCCGAACGGACCAGAGCTGGGTGTCCAGACGTCCGGTCCACCAGCCTGCACTCTGGTCTCCGTACCCCCCGGCCACCTCCTCGCCCAGCCTGTCTCCACGTCCCTGTGCCACCTCTTCCAGGAGGCCTTCCTGATGAGAGGTGTTCTGTGGTCTGAGGGCCGGTGTGTGCCTGGGTGTGTATCGTGTGAGCAGTGTTGCCTTTGGGTTATTATAGCAGGACTGGCGCTCTGCTTCTGGCCTCCCGTCTGCCCCCTCCGCCCATGCCCCCTCATCTTCTCATCACAGCCAGGGCGCTGTCAGATCAGGTCAGTCCGCTTCCTGAGTGGAGTCTGGCTTTCCCAGCGTCTGCTCCAGCGTCTCCTTGGCATAAGCCCTGTGCCCCTGGACAGCAGCTCCTGGAAGCTCTCCTGTACCTGTTCATTCTGCCTAGAGGGACCTTTCCTGCCAACTCCTACTGGCCTTCCAGACTTTGTCCACATTCACCCAAAACTGAATTAGTCCTTCTCTCCTCTCTTCTCCATGCATACCTTTTGCCTGCCTCCAGGGCGTGTTGAGTCATACTATGGCCCCTTCTTTCCTGGTCAGCCCCAAGGAGGAGACAAAGATGGCATGTGCGTTGGAGTAGGAGTTGTCAGCTGGGATAGGACTAGGGGCTGCTTTAGTTGCGGGAGGACGAGTTTGGTCTCCTGGTTGTAGAATCGGGGCAGCAGCACCGCACGTGAAGAGGCTCTCAGGTGCGCGGGAACGCTGTCCTCGCGAGGTGACGGCTGACGTTGTGGACTAGATGGGCTTCCCTGGGACCTGGGGAAAGGCCACACAGCAAGCAAGGACAGCACCTCGGGTGTTGATGGGAAGGGACCAGAGAGCAGCAAGAGAACCGGAAGGGGGACGGACGCCGTAGGGAGTTAGAGAAGGCAGGAGAGAAACGCGTGCGCCGCCTTGGCTGTGTTTGGAGAGCTGGGCATAAGTGATGCTTTAAGTTGCTGCTCTTGGTAACTTTGCCAGTTAGACTTGTTGGGCAATCCTTCTGTTTTCCAGAGGACTTGGGTCTGTGCTGCGTTTTGCACGTACAGGCTGGACAGGTTACCATTGTGAGAGACGAGGACTCGGCGTAGCTGCCCCAACGTTTATGAAGTTACGGGCAGGAACGCCGGTACAGAACACGGTGGAGGTCCTGTAGCAGTGAAAGCCGCGCGCTGACGTTTATCTTGTTACCGGGACACACCGGCCTCTTATTGGCGGGACGGGGAAGGATTGGTGACGACACCCAGACCCAGGCACCTGCTGGCCGCAGGCTTTGTGGTCATCAGACTCCCTTTCTCTGTCCTTGGACTTCTCCGTGCAGCAGAGGCCGGAGGCCTGGTGGCTTCTCACTTCGGGGCAGAGCGGGGCATTACCCACCCCAGTTGCCTGCACCCGTCTGTCCCATGTTTGTTAGATTATGGTGGAGCCTCGTCTTAAGGCTGAACTTCCGACTCCTTATTTACATGACCCCCTGTCAGAACAGAAGCAAACACGTTGGGCTTCAGCTGTTTACTAGTGATGACCAGGCAAAGCTGAACACGCGTTGAACTTTACTCAGTTCTTAATAGCCTAGCCAACACTCTGTGAAGCACACTCACCCGTACTCATTGCTAACCCTTGCCAGTAGTATGCTGGGGCACCGTAGCCAGAGTAGGCACAGGGTGGTAGGCTTGGGAACAGAGGAAGGCAGCGGTGGCTTTTCTCAGCCATCAGACGTTAGGAGGAGGCTGAAAGGGGTCTCTGCAGCCTTGCCGTGCTTGCCTCTGGGGAGCCCTTGTCTGATTTAAGATAAGAACTTTGCAGTTGTATCGCTTCATTCAAAATGTTGTCTTTTTTGTACCTCTTGGGACTTAAGATTTTATTGAAGTCCCGTCCTTAGCTGCTTTATGTTTTCTGTGAATAAATACTATAGAACTTGAGCTTTGACTTTTCATCGTGTGTGTTTTCCTCCTCCACTTTCTTTGTGTCAGGTTGGATTTGGTCTAGGGAGTCCCGAAAAGAGATAGAAAAAGAGAGGGAAGCATACCATCAGAGAACAGCTGCCTTCCAGCGGGACCTCGAAGCCAAGTACCGCGCCACGATCTCAGAAAGTCGGCGGGCCGTGGCACAGTTGTCCCTGGAACTTGAAAAGGAACAAAACAGAACGACTAGCTACCGAGAAGCCCTCATCTCTCAGGGGCGCAAGATGGTAGAAGAGAAGAAGCTTCTGGAACAGGAGCGGGCTCGGGCCCTGCAGGAGAAGGGGCAGCCCTTGCGGAGCGTGTACCTGAGCTACCTGGGCAAGGAGGAGGAGTGGCAGCGGAGGGCCAGGCTTCTGCTGAGAGACTTCGAGGACGCTCTCACGGAAAGACAGAGCGTCTACTGCAGTCTGCTTCTCCCTCGCCACAAGCGGCTGGAGATCGAGAAGAGCCTGCTGGGCCGAGCGTCCACCGACCCAGTTGCTGCTGACCTAGAGATGGCAGCTGGCCTGACCGACATATTCAAGCACGACACGTACTGTGGTGACATCTGGAACACCAACAAGCGCCGAAATGGGAGGCTTATGTGGCTGTATCTCAGATACTGGGAACTACTGGTCGAACTGAAAAGGTTTAAGAGCGTAGAGAGAGCCATACTGGAAAAGTAAGACGGGGCTGAATGGCTCAGCGTCAGACTGTTGTGTGTTCTGGGTTATCCGATGCTTTCCTTCTGCCAGCACTCCCTGTGTTGTGGCCACGCATGCACACGGCCACCTCTCAGCAGGGGCCTTGCACGCCCACCACCCTCCGAGCAGGACGGCGAGGCCTCAGGAGACTCTCCGTCCCCCTCAGCGGCTAAGGACGCGGTCTCTCAGAAGCGTGTTCTAAGCCGTCAGTATTCTATTCAGCGGAACAGGATAACCTCATAGCTTTAGGGAAAAATCGTTTCTAAGAATGCGAAAGATAATACTCACCCTTGCTGTAAGTGGTTTTTTGTCTGTTTTTATCACTCCCTAAATCAATTCTGTTTTTCCTCAAATTATTGTTCTCTCTCCTAAAATTACAGTTCGAAGTTGTCAGGTAGTGGATAGAACTGCCTAATAGATGAGAAAGGAAGGTAGTGATACCGTCAAGGTTTTGTGGTGTTTTGACGCTCTTTCCCGCCAAAGGGGAAAAAGTGTTTCTTATTTCCAGTTGATACCCTTGCGTGTGTTTATAAGCAATGACATATGATTAAAACACCTCAATTTAAAAGCAACAGTGCCACTTTTTATGTGTGTAATTCCTTACTCTTTACATTTTTAAACAGATTATCTCAATTTTTACTGCAAACTTAGACCCATTTTCCATAAAGTTAATATGACTCGGCCTTTGCGCACTTTACACACATCACTCACGTCACCTTGACCCCTAGTGCTGTGCCCTGAGCACTGTTCTTACCCTTGGGCTCCGGGTCCCCAAGGCCACCCCACACTTGCTCAGGACTCAGCACATGGTTGTACTCACAGCTGAGACTCAAGGGACAGGCACATGGGCAACGCGGGGAGACGAGGTGCAGCTTCCAGTTCCCTCCCAGGGGTCACACGGCCATGCGGACGCTCTTCAGAAACAGCGTCCGGGGTTTCTGCGGAGGGCCGGTCCCACAGGCACCCTCTGCCTGGCACAGGCCCAAATTCCAAACTCCCAGAGGAAAGCAGGTGTCCAAGCTGTTGGCAGGGTTTGGTCGCAGTGGTCCACTCTTACCAGTTGATGGTGGAGGGAACCCTCCCAAATCCAGGTCCCAGATGCCAGCCGAGGGCCGACCTGTCAGCAGGCCTCTCAGGCCCACGGTCTCAGGCCTGTGGTGTGAGCCCTTCTCCGCAGCCCTCATTCTACAGGTGAGGGGTGGGAAGTCAACCTGCCCGAGGTCACACAGGTGGTCCTGGAGCTAGTATGAACCCAGGCAGCTTGGCTTCAGAACTGCCCTGATCCATGTGAAACCAGGTCCTTTTCGAGTGACTGAGCGGGTTTTCTGGGCTGATGCCAGAAGTGCTCTTCCCCGCCTGGCATACGACAGAAATAGCTGTCCTGCTTCCCTAGCCATCAGGGCTCTGGTAGCAAACAACAGGGGTCAGTTCTGCTACTTACACAGTTAGGGGGCATTTGTTTTAAGGCTACCTTGTGGCACCTCAGGGCAAGGATGGAGAGTGATGGCCGGACCTCAGAGGAGAGCCAGAAATGGCTAGAAAGCAACACTGGGAACCTTGCAGTAATGACCTGGCCTCAGATGTCTGCGTGTCTGTTTAATCTTCTCTCCCTGCAAACCAGCTTTCTCTCCCCGGGCCCCATGGTGAGAACAGCTGCCTTGTTCTACTCCCGTGTGTGGCAAAGCCTGGGAACCACTGGGTTGTGCTGTGCTGTGGCTTGTGAGCGCAGTGGGAGCAGAGAACCAAGAAAGCGGGGCTCAGACGCCAGCCACTGGCTCAGGCGCTCCGAAGGAGGCGGCAGGCCCTCCAGCAGATCGAGGATTTGCGCTCACCCGTGGGATTGCCAGCGGCTGGTGGAGAGAGAAGGGGATTCCGGGGATCTAGCGGGTGGCAGCTGATGAGAGAGGGAGCTGCAGGCTGACGTCTCCGGGTCTCTGGACACGGCCACTGCACAGAGGGTCTGCTGGGCCTGCAGGTGTCTCCTAGTCTCTGAGTATATAATTGGAAAGAACCGTCTGGAACAAGAGTTGCTAAGGTAGGAAAGAAAAGTGGAAGTCCCTGAATCTGCATCCCCTCCTTGCCAGGATGGTCAACAGGAAGCACTGCTGAATTCCTGGAGGAAGTGCAATGATAAGTCCACCACAGGGGACGAGGGGAGGCGAAGACGGTGGTCCCAGAGTGTCCATCATGGTCCCCATCATGTCCCCATTCAATGCGACTTCTGGCCCCTGGGAAGACCAGGTAGGTTTGTGCAGATAGCCCGCCCAGGCTCACCGGGAGGAACCCAGTCAAGTTTGCCGTGTGGCATATTCACGCCCTCCTGGCCCTTGGCACTCTGTTCTGCTCTTCACCTGCTGAGCGTGTTTCCTTTTCCCAGTTTGCCTTTGCGTGAGAGCCACGCCGTCTGCAGCACGAGAAGCACAGGAACGCTCCTGGGCCCTGACAGATGCCCACGACTGCATTCGCAGCCAACGTCACCTTGGGCATCCTCAGGGCCACCAGTCTCGGGCTGGGCAGGTACAGGTAAAACCCATCGTGGCTGCAAGTGGCACATTCAGTGTTGGGGCTGAGCGGGTCCACAGGAACAAGTGAATTACATGCACTGGGGTGAGTGGGAGGCGTGGTCCCACTTGGGCTGCTCCGTGTGCCTCAGAATTGCTCCGACGAGCCTCCCAGCCTCTCCAGCTTCACAAGAATGGGTTATTCCTCAGCGTGGGGCGGGGGCTGTCAGGGACATTCTCCACTAGTAGACACCTGTGTGCCCAGCCCTGCCCCAAATTTCAGGTCCTGGGTCACCGCAGCATCCCTGGGCTCTTCTCCACCACAGCTGCTGGGCCCAGCCATGCCCATGCTGGGTCCTACCTGCTGACCACCCAGAGGCTGGGTCTCATCAAGAAAATTCCACAGACACAAACAGCAGAAGCTACTCTACTCTTTAGAGTTAAAATCAAACCATTTCCAAATTTTGCCCTGTGCCTACTCTCTTTCCAAGAGCTTCTTGCAATAGCAAAGTCCATGTGGCTGAAACAGGGTTCCAGCATAACACAGCTAAGGAGATATGCAGAGGTGAGCAAAGAAGGCAGAGCCCAAGAGCACAGGGAGGTAGAAGCCACCACGTCCCTCCTTGCTCCTGCCCACCTGGTGGCGTCTCTCCTCTCCTGAAGGCCCAGTAGGAAGGTTACTGCCTTCCTCAGCAGGCAGATCCTGAGAGGACTTTCACTCCATTGTGGGGGGAAAGGCACGGGCCATACCTGGGGGAGGGGCTGGCACAGGAGCACCTGCAACGGGGACGTACCTGCGGAGACGGCAGCATGGCGTTGGACCTGAGGGCAAAGCCCACTCACAGGGTGATGCAAACCCCCAATGACCACTTGGGTGGTTCTAGTGTGAGGAGCATTTGGCCACATCAAGCAGTAGCCACTCTCTTGAGAAAATGTTTTCTTTTCAGACACTTACATCCTTTTTAAAATTCTGAATTACATTAAAATGTCATTTGAGTAATCAAAAACCTTCCAACAAACAAAAGTCCAGGACCAGATGGCATCACTGGTGAATTCTACCAAACATTCAAAGAAGAATTAATACCAATCCTTCTCAAACTTCCAAAAGAGAGAAGAGGGAGTTTTCCAAACTCATTTTACGAGGTCAGCATTACCCTGATACCAAAACCAGATAAAGATGCCAAAAGAAAAGACAATTACAGGCCAATATCCCTGATGAACACAGATGCAGAAATCCTCAACAAAATACTAGCAAACCAAATTCAACAATACATTAAAAGCATCATATATCATGAGCAAGTGAGATTTATCCCAGGGATGCAAGGATGGCTCAATACCACAAATCAGTCAATGTGATATACCACATTAACAAATTGAAGAATTTGAAAATCATATGATCGCTTCAATGAATGCAGAAAAGTCATTTGGCAAAATTCAACACCCATGTATAATAAAAACTCACGACAAAGTGGCTATAGAGGGAACGTACCTCAACATGATAAAGGCCATATATGACAATCCCCGAGCTAATATCACACTCAACGGTGAAAAGTGGAAAGCATCCCCTCTTAAGATCAGGAATAAGACAAGGATGCCCACTCTCACCACTTTTATTCAACAGCATTGGAACTGCTAGCCACAGCAATCAGAAAAGAAAAAGAAATAAAAGGAATCCAAATTGGAAAGGAAGAAGTAAAACTGTCACTATTCGCAGGTGACAATACTATATACAGAAAACTCTAAGGACTCCATCAAAAAACTGTTATAACTAATAAATTTAGTAAATTTGCAGGATACAAAATGAATACACAAAAATCTGTTGCATTTCTATACACTAGTAATGAAATATCAGAAAGAGAAATTAAGAAAACAATCCCATTTACAACTGCATCAAAAATTCTGAATAAATTTAACCAAGGAGATGAAAGACCTGTATGTTGAAAAGTACAAGACATTAATGAAACAAACTGAAGAAGACACAAATAAGTGGAAAGTCATTCTGTGCTCATGGATTGTTAGAATTAATATTGTGAAAATGTCCATCCTACCCAAAGCAATATACAGAGTCAATGCAATCCCTATCAAAATTCTAATGGCATATTTCACAAAAATAGAACAAAAAAATCCTAAAATTTGTATGGAACCATAAAAGACCCTGAATGGCCAAAGCAATCTTGAGAAAGAAGAACAAAGCTGGAGGGCTTCCCTGGTGGCACAGTAGTTGGGAGTCTGCCTGCCGATGCAGGGGACGCGGGTTCGTGCCCCGGTCCGGGAAGATCCCACATGCCGTGGAGCGGCTGGGCCCGTGCACCATGGCCGCTGAGCCTGCGCGTCCGGAGCCTGTGCTCCACAATGGGAGAGGCCACGGCAGTGAGAGGCCCACGTACCGCAAAAACAAAAACAAAACAAAAACAAAACAAACAAAAAAGAACAAAGCTGGAGGCATCACATTCCCTGATTTCAAACTATATTACAAAGCAGTAGTCATTAAAACATTATGGTACTGGCATAAAAACAGACACATAGATCAATGGAACAGAATAGAGAACCCAGAAATAAATCCATGCATAGATGGTCAATTAATTTACAGCAAAGGAGCCAAGAATATACCATGGGGAAAGGACCCTCTCGTCTATAAATGGTACTAGAAAAACTGGACAGCCACGTGCAAAAGGATGAAACCGGGCCACTATCTTATAACACACATAAAAAGTTAACTCAAAAATGGTGGCGCAGTGGTTGAGAGTCCGCCTGCCGATGCAGGGGACACAAGTTCGTGCCCCGGTCCAGGAAGATCCCACATGCCGTGGAGTGGCTGGGCCCGTGAGCCATGGCCGCTGAGCCTGCGCGTCTGGAGCCTGTGCTCCGCAACAGGAGAGGCCACAACAGTGAGAGGGCCGTGTACCGCAAAAAAAAAAAAAAAAAAAAAAATTAAAATGGATTAAAGACTTGAACGTTAAGACCTAGAAGAAAACATAGGTGGTAAACTCCCTGACATCAGTCTTGGCAATGATTTTTTAAAAATCTGACACCAAAAGCAAAAGCAACAAAAGCAAAAATAAACAAGTGGGACTACATCAAACTGAAAAGATTCTGCATGGCAAACAAAGTCATAAAACAAAAAAAAGGCAAACTACAGAATGAGAGAAAAATTGCAAATCATATATCTGATAAGGGGCTAGTATCCAAAATATATAAAGAACTCATACAACTCAACTGCAAAAAAAAAAAAATTCAATTAGGAAGTGGGCAGAATCTCTGAAGAGACGTGAAAAGATGCTCAACATCATTAATCGAGAAATGCAAATCAAATCCACAAAGAGATATCACTTCACACCTGTCAGAATGGCTATTATCAAAAAGACAAGAGATAAGTGTTGGCAAGGAAGTGAAGAAAAGGGAAACTTTGTACGCTGTTGGTGGGAATGTAAATTGGTGCAGCCACTGTGGAAATCAGTAAGGAGGTTCCTCAAAAATCAAAATTAGAACTACCATAGGGTTCAGCAATTCTACTTCTGGGTGTTTATCTGAAGAAAATGAGAACACTAATTCAAAAAGATATCTGCCCTCCCATGTTTAGTGCAGCATTATTTACAATAGCCAAGATATGGGCAACCTAAGTGCCCATCAATAGATGAATGGATAAAGAAGATGTGGTATATGTATACAATGGAATACTATTCAGCCATAAAAAGAATGAAAGTCTGCCATTTGTGACGACATGGATGGACCTGGAGAGCATTATGCTAAATGAAATAAGTCAGAGAAATACAAATACCATATGATCTCACTCATATGTGGAATATATATCTCCAAGTTAATAGATGCAGAGAACAGATTAGAACCAGAGGTGAGGTGGGGGGGGGGGGGACTGTCTGTGGGGGGAAGGGAGAAGTGGGTGAACTGTTTTTGTTTTTGTAAATAAATGAAATTATTTAAAAAAATAATACAAGTGGGCAACAAGCATATGAAGACATGCCCAGGGACTTCCCTGGTGGTGCAGTGGTTAAGAATCCGCCTGCCAATGCAGGGGACACAGGTTCGAGCCCTGGTCCTGGAAGATCCCACATGCCACGGAGCCACTAAGCCCGTGCACCGCAACTACTGAGCCTGTGCTCTATAGCCTGTGCGCCACAACTACTGAGCCCACGTCCTGCAACTACTGAAGCCCGCGCGCCTAGAGCCCGTGCTCCGCAAGAAGCCACCGCGATGAGAAGCCCGCGCACCGCAATGAACAGTAGCCCCCACTCGCCGCAACTAGTGAAAGCCCGTGCGCAGCGACGAAGACCCAACGCAGACATAAATAAATAAATCTATAAAAAAGAAAAAGACATGCCCAGTTTCATGAACATGTGGGAAACACAAATTAATGCAAGATATTTTTTTCGTCCATTAGATTGAAAAAGAAAGAAAACCACATCTGAATAAGCCACACTTTATTCGTATTTAATTACCCTAATACTCAGCACTGCACAAATCAGATCTCAGCAGAAACCAAGTCCAGACGTTGGCATTAACCACTCCTCAAGCACCAGGACTCAGACAGCTTCCCGGAGGAGCCTTCCCGCCCTCCCCGCAGCAGCAGCCCCCGCCCGCCGGGCCTAGAGTCGGTGGAGGTGGGAGTGGGGGCGGCGGCGGGCGGGGCACCGCGGTCGTGCCCTCAGAGCCAGAGGCCGCCGGAGCCCGGGGCTCAGCCTGGCACCAGCAGAGCGCACGCCTGCCGCCCAGTGGCCCGAGGGCAGGGGCAGAGCCGTCAACTACCAAAGCCCATGTCCTCGCTGGACGGGAGTTTGTAAACATCCAGACAGGGCAGCGCCGCACACCCGCGACGGGAGGGCGCCGGGCCGGCTCCCTGCCCCCCCGGACCCAGCCGCTGCGGCAAAGGGATGCGGCTTGCCCTCGGTTTTACTCTCTCCTCAGCTGCTCGCTTTCATCGCTGTGCCCCGGAGGTGTCCTCTCACTTCCTCCCCCGCTCACGCCGGCCGGTCGTCCAGCCGCCCCGCCCCCCGCCCCGCCCCCTGCGGCCCGCACTTCACGCGGCTGCCGAGGCGCCGTGACCAGGACGGCCGCTCGCCGCGGGCTGCTTCTCTGGCGCCACCGCCGTGCTGGGCGCTGTGCTCCGTCACAGCTCCTGGGAGGCAGGGCCGTCGCTCCCGGAGCGCCTGAGGGATGCGCGTGCAGCTGCCACTAGGAGATGCGTCGGTGGTGGCGGGGGCGGAGGCTCCGTCCCAGCGCCGCCGCCGGGACCCGCCTCGTACAGTCCAGGGCCTACTCCATTTGCTTCAGCGCTCTGGAGAAGTTTTCCAGAGCAGTTTTGAAGGCTTGCAGCAAGAGCGTTCCGAGTTCATTGCTCGTTTCTTGAATGTCCGGGTCGAAGCTTCCGAAGAGGGGCGTGGAGACCCGGATGTCGTCGCGGCCGGCCCGCAGCAGCAGCGCGCGCAGGTCATCTGCGATCGCGCTGTATTTCTGCTGGTCGAATTTGGACATGGCCAGCTCGTCCTGTGGGTAGGCGCTGCCCTCGGGGTAGCAGTCCCTGGGCACCGGGAACTCCACGCTCTGCAGCCGGGGGAGCCCACAGAGCGCCACGAAAAGGCGCCGGAGCGCGCGGGCCGACATTGGGTTCCCCAGGAAGCGGAGCTCCTGCAGCCGGCGGCAGGGGCCCAGGGCCAGGCTCAGCGCGCCCACGTGCCGGTCCGCGAGGCCGCACTCCTCCAGGGTCAGGGCCCTCAGCGTCGGGGCGGCCTGGCCCAGCAGCCGGAAGAAGGTCGAGGGGAACAGGTCCACCAGGCAGTGCCCGCTGAGGTCCAGCACCTCCAGGTGGGCGGCGTGGGTGCAGTTCGCCAAGAAGGCCATGTCCGCGTGGTTCAGGGCGCAGTTGCCCAGGTCCAGCACTCTCAGCGGAGTCCGGAGGGGGCTGCGGGCAGGGCAGGAAACAGCGCGGTGAGAGCAGGCCCGGCAGGCGCTCTGGGGGCCACACACACCCTCCCTTGATTGCATTCAGCCCGAGAGCTGAAATGGGTTTTACCTTTTTAAGTAGTCGAACAAGTCAAAAGAAGAAGAATATTTTGTGATACGTGAGAATTATATGAAATTCAGGTTTCAGTGCGGGTAAGTAACGCGGAATCAGAACAGCCACGACCTTCATTTACTTCCCGTTTGTGGCTGCCCTGGGGCAACGGCAGAGCTGGGTCAGTGTGAGACCATGCGTAGCCACTGGCCGCTGTAAAGACTTAACTTCACCCAAAGACAGGCCTGGCCTTTGTCCTCAGCAATTAAAGTGATCGATCTGTTTTGTCAGCAAGGCGTTGTGTGTTCCCAAGCTTGCTAAGGGGGCAGTGAGTTGCCTGTGGATTGGCAGGAAATGAAACACTGGCTTGGCTCTGCAAGAAGAGCCTGAGCCCACAGGATCGGGGCCGGGAGGGCCCTTGGAGCGTCCAGTCCACCCTCAGCACTGCCTGGGACCTCAGAGACCCTCCGTGCTCTCCTGTAGGTGTGTAGGGGGCGGCCACGCGGAAACGCACAGTCGGTGGCTCCCTGCCCAGAAGTTCTCAGAGTCGGGAACAGACCCATAGTGGCCCTCCGGGATCCTGGGCCTGGGTCTGGGGTCACCTGGCTGGGCACTGAGTGCCGGGGCCGGGGGGGTCCGCTCTCTATTCGCCTGCTGAGGCTGCCGCTCCCACCACCTCCTGCACCTGTACTCTGGGCGCTGAGGGTCGCGGGCCCACCCGCCGCCTCCACAGTCCACGCCGCAGCGGGCTCTGTGTCTCCTTGCCCGGCTCTGAGGAGGCTGTGGCTCAGGTCCTGAGCTGTGGGGCGTGTTTCCACCTCCATCTCTCACGCCCACATCCATCCATGAGGGACCCTCTCCCCACCTGCACTGCTCGCAACCCCTTGGGGGGCTTCCTGTGTGGACAAGGGTCAGAGGACAGGCCTGACTGCGAACCGCGTCTGGGAGCTTGGATTTGGGGAGGGTCCCTCACTCAGCTGATAAGGGGTCCCTGGCCTGAGCTGTCTGCACAAGCAACGTGGTCCCTGCTGACACCTGCCTCCTCTGGGGTCTGGAATCTCGGCACATGCCAGGCTGAGGCGCCCACCCAACCAGCCCCCAGGAAAACCCCTGGCCTGGGTCTCTCATGACTCCCCCGTGGACGGCACCTCCCACGTGCCATTACAGTCCGTGCTGGCTCCACTGCGACAGGACCCTGGACTCGTGCGCCGTCTCCCCGAACCCCTCCCCACAAGCCCTTTCCCTTGGCAGATTCTGCCCCGTCCGTCTGCTGTAATAAATCTTAGCAGTGAGTCCTCCCAGGGAGTCAGCAAACGTGTCTGCTCTGTCTGCCACTCTCCCTGCCCCTCCAGCTGGGTCTGCTGTGTGGGCCAGGGAAGCCAGAGTGAGCTCTGTAATATGAAGCTGATCACCCACTGCCCTGCTCAGAGGCCTGGCTCTTCCGTCCTTCTCCTCCGCTCCCTGCTCCCTTCTTCACCTGCCCAGGACCACAGCCCCCGTCCCCGCTGCCCCAGCCCCGCCCCATCCCTGCCTACGGCCCTGCCGCACCCCCAGCTCCGGGCAGCCCCGCCCCGCCCCACCCCTGCCTACGGCCCTGCCGCACCCCCAGCTCCTGCCTTTCACCTGCGGGGTTCCTGCCTAGCACATGCTCTCTGGGCCCTCCGCTGGCTCACTGTGCCTGGTCTCCGCTCAAAGGTCACCTTGGGACCTAGCCTTCCCTGACCACTCACCCATCTCCCTCCCACTTAGGCCTGACACACTCCACGCCTGGACCTTCTGGGGCCTTGGACAGCTCCCAGCAGCCCGCTGACTGAAGACCGAGCGTGTAGAACAGGTCAGAGTGTGACAGGCGATGTCAGGGCCGAGCCAACGAGATAGCCCTGCAGGCTTGTGACGAGTCGTCTGGCTTGTGGAACACGTTTCCCCAGAGCACAGGCACCTCTGGCTGAGGGCCCAGGCCAGCCAAATGCGGTACTGTCCTGAGGGTCCCAGGGAGCCGCCACATGGCAGAGTCGTATTTGTGTGTGGGCTCGAGGACCACCCCTTCCCCAATTGGGCGACTGGGTTCCAGGCGGGGAGGAGCAGGGATGGGGGATGGCGACGGGATCCCAGGTGCCCCCCAGGGGAGGAGAGGCAGTGTGGGCCCTGGCCAGCTGCGGCCAGCTACTTCTGGGTTTCCTTTGTATAGAAGAGAAATTCCTGTAAGCCACGGACTCCCTAAGCCAGAAAAGACATCCTTACACCCACTCAATGAGAAATGAGAAGAAATGAGAAATTTGATTCTCATCAAATTTCTCAAGAAATGAGAAGTTTGATTTTCCATAAACTTTCATGAGTATATTCACAGCTGGTGGCCGCCAAGGTGGCCCAACGGCCCTTGGGTATTGGGACCCTCGGTGGTGCCTCCCGTGGCCCAGTGACGGGCCCTCACCACGCAGTGTGCCGAAGCATCAGGACAGTGCTCTCCAGGGAAGGTCACGGGAGGTGGGCCTCCCTCCGGAGGGCCTCTGGCCCTCTGATCCGCAGCCTGTTGGGGGGTCCACGGGCCGGGCAGCCGAGGCCGCCTGCCGACAGCCATGAGAATGAGCGTGCAAGTGGGTGGCTCCGCTTTCCCGCCCCAACAAGCCTTCAGGGGAGACCACAGCTGCCCCCACCCGGCTCCTGTCTTGCCCTCGTAAGCCCCAGCACTGGGGTCATTTGTTACAATGACAGGTAATTAATACAAGGTAATGGAGTTACTTCTATGTTGTTTGCTTGCTAATGAGGACTCTTCTCTTTTTCTTACGAACTGGAGGCGGTCTCCTTTGGGTTCTGGTGCTCCCGGGTTGCACCCGACACCAGCCCCAGCTGGGCCACCTCCCCCTCCGTCTGTCCCCTCCGGCTGCTCTGGGCTGGGCAAAAACCGAGGGGACGGGGGCTCGTGGCCTTGTGAGTAACCAGGTCTGTTTTACGGTCCCCTAGTGCGTCCTCAGCCCAGGCCCCGAGTCGCCCTGACCTGGGCTGAGGGGCTGTGAGCAGATGCCCTCCCCCCGCCGCCCTCCTTCTGCTCACCCTAGACTCACCCGAGCAGTTTCTGGAGCTTCCCGGTCAGCGTGGAGAAGGCCACGCTCAACTCGGTGAGCTGCGTCATCCGGCTGAGCTCCCGGGCGATGGAGGTGAGCAGGGCGTCCTCGCCGTCAGGGGCGGGGGTGCTGGTAGGCGGCGCGTCGAAGGCCTTGGCGGGCAGGGTGAGCGACACCAGCCGGGGGAAGCCCAGCTGGGCCAGCAGCTGCTGCACGTGGCCGGCGTGCAGACGCACGTTGTGCACCACCTCCAGCCGGCGCAGCTCGCCCGGCCCCGCCAGACGCAGCACGTGCAGCAGCTGCCCGGGGCCCAGGCTGTCGGCCCGGAAGGAGAGGCAGCGCACGCGCAGTGGGGCAGGACCATCTGGCCCCAGGGCCCGCACCACCAAGTCGAAGTTACCCCCGGTGACGAAGATATCGGCGAGGACCTCTACGGGGCGCCGGGCCGCACGGGGCTCCGCCTGCAGCTCACAGCAGGTCCTGGCCAGCAGCTTGGTGCGGCCCCACCTGCCCAGCGCCCTCCCACAGGGACAGCCCTGCACCTGCACGTCTCGGATGCCCGTGAGGTCGGCCACCCGCAGACGCCGCCGGCCCCCGCCCCAGAGCGTGTGGTCCGCGAGGCCGCGCACGCAGGCCTCCAGGCAGGCCCTGCAGGCCCGGTCCCGCAGGTCCCCGGGGTGGTCTGCGCTGGGGCCCAGCAGAGCACCCAGCCGGAACTCCTCTAGCGGCCAGCGCTCCAGCAGAACGCGGATCACCTCCGCCTGCTCCAGCAAGTAGCTGGCTTTGAAGAGCAGCGGGTAGAGGTTGTGGGCCACCCCGTCCAGGCTCTGCCGGGCCGCCTGGGGGTGGGACGCCAAGGCCTCAGCAGAAATGAAGCGTAGTGACTGCATCATGCCCACCTGCAGCGGCTGGAGCCAGGACAGCGCTCTCCCCTGTGCTTCTCCCGAAGACGCGTCCCCTTCTCACCTATTTTTAGTTGCAGCTGCTGTGAGCAGCTTGCCTTGGACTGCGGGGAGCCAGCCCTCTGGTCATCTGACGGCTATTTTCGTCCTGGGTGCCTGTATGGCTTTGGCTGTGGAGGCGTCTGGTGGTGGCCGGCTTGTCCTGCTGGCGCTCAGCTGAGGAAAGCAGAGGTGCCTGAGTGCTTGGCTAGGGGGAGGGGGCTGGGCCCCTGGATTTACCGCCGTGTCCACTGCAGGGGTGGCCTGTCCGGGGGGTACCTCACCCCTCCATGGCGTGGGTCTGCCCCAACCCTGGGCCATCCCACAGGCCGGGAACTAACAAACCTTTTCTTGGACTCCCTTTGCCCCACGTCCAGAGTTAGGGACGCGGCAGTGGGCATGGGGTGGCACCTCTGATAACTGTTTCCTGACTTCAAGAGAAGCTAAATAAAGGCCCCATGAGGCGCCCGCACACTGCTTGGCACCCCCCTTCCTTTATCGTCACTGAGGACCGCGGCCGAGGCTTCCCCACCGTCCATGGGAGGGAGCTTGGCGCCCTCCAGCTGCAGGCCTCCCTGGGCTGAGCCCCAGGACCCACGCAGTGGGCGGGGCTGCAGATGACGTGCGGGGAGTGGGGGGGGGGCCCAGGAGCCGGAAGCTCGCTCGCAAGGCCTGGTGTCTGGTTCCTCGCTCTGGAGGGTGGCAGAGCATGTGCCCCAGACCACGCCGCTTTGGCTGAAGGAGTATTTTGAGCTAAGGGCGCTTGGCCCCCCCGCACCCCGTTTCTTCCTGAACGGAGATGGAATTCCGGGCAAGCCACCCTCCCTGAACCGGGAGGGGAGACATTCTCATCACCGGAGAGGGCGTCAGGATAGTTCACTGTCAAAGTTACTGTCCTGTGTGTTGTAGTTACTTTTCCACAATCAATCAATCACCTCCTCGCTCAACTTAGTCCAGAAACACTTAGGCCACTGGGGTCTTCGTTTCCTTATGACGGCTCCCATGTCATCAAAAACTTATATTCAGTAAATCTGCGTGCTTTTCTCTCATGAGTCTGTTCTTTGTTACAGAGCCCCAGAAGAGAACCCAAGATGGACAGAGAAAAATTCTTCCTCCCTCCAGCTCCAGCTCTGACGGGTATTCGATCATCTCTGAATGACTTGACCTCCGCCCCACCCCCATATCACCATCACTGGAGGCAGGGCTGGAGCACTTAGCCTGACAGGCTACCCGGACAAGCGCTGCTCTGGGAGGGACCTCAGTGGGACAGAGAGAGAGACCGAGACAGTAAGATAGGGAAAGACAGAGAGACAGAGACCCACAAAGACAGAGATCAAGAGAGGGAGGAGGGGAGAGGCAGACAGAGGCACTAGGAGGGAGAAAGAGTCAGGGGCCAGGGGACACGCTGGGCTGTGTGTAGGGCTGTGGATATGGACGTGGGTGCAGGGGGTGCAGGTGCCGCTCATGGGGACCCACACGGGCCGGACCCCCCAGACCCCCCAACCCTACACTCAGGTGGGACCCTCCGTCAGACACAGTCCGGCTTGCCGTTCCCTCAGAGCCTCAGCAGTGCCTCCCCTAGGGAGGGGGCGGCATCGTGCTCCAGGGGCCCCAGCGTTGCCAGGCAGGCCAGGTGTGAGCGGAGACGGCGGGAACCCCCCCTGCCCTCACCCCCGATGGGAGGCAAGGACGTGCACCAGGCAGACCCCAGAGGGCGCTCTGCTGCCCACGCCCTGCCCCCTCAAAGTCGCAGGGGCTGCGCTCCCTAGGGGAGGCTTGTTGGTGACGTCCCTGACACAACAGAACCCCGTAGAAGAAGCACGACCATGTGGTAGAAAAAAATGTCCCATTTATTTATGTTCCTAAAGTTCGGAACAGTCAGCCCTGAAACAGGGTAACAAGGAAGAGAGTTTACAGCAGCCGGCAGATCACAAAGGCGAGGGCCGTGCCCCAGCCACCTGCTCCTGTTCTGGGTGGATGGTAGCTGATGTCGCCGCTGCCCCAGGATGGGGTCTGGGGGGAGCACCTGTGGCAGGAAGTGCGCTGAGTCCTGCATCTACCCAGGCTCTCCACCCTTGGGTGAGGGGGGGGCCCTCTCAGGGCCCCATCCACACGACAGGACCTCCCAGCACAGGCTGGATCAGAGCTTCCGGCCCAGCTGCTGTGCCCCCAACTCCACCTGGGGTCCACCTGGGACGCAGGGACCCTTGTCCCAGGTGGAGCCCAACTCGAGTGCCGCTGGCCACACACAGCTTGTTGAAAAGAAAACGAAACCGAGATTCCAGCTAAACTCAGGAAAGCTCCCCCTGTGTCCGGGACGCACCCCGTGGGGGCTGCACCTGGGGACTGCCGTCCATGGCCTGCATTGCCTGGAAGGCGGGGGAACACGCTCCCAGAGGGCCCCCTGCTCTGAGACACCCCACGTCCATCGTGGGACTCTGCTCGGGGGTCCACGTGATCCTACCCGGGCCTCTTGCAGCCTAGGAGTGTGGGAGCGTCCAGGGCATCACAGGGCGTCTTTGTAGGCAGGACAGCGGGGGGCCCATGACGTGATGCCCAGGCCCCGAGGGGTGTGCTGACTGGTGGCCCCGTGCCTGGCAGAGGACGTGGTCAGGAGCCTTGGCTTGAGTGTCTCCTTCCCAGACCTCGTGACCTGCTGTGCACACGTCAGGGTCGAGGTTCCTCTGCTCTGAGGGGGGTTCTCCCTGAGGGGCCACATCTCACCCAGATGCGTCACAGCTGCCCAAAGAAGGACCTCTCTTACTCGGGTCCCCTCCTCCCCCAAGGTGCTCTCGGGCTCGGGACGTGCATCTTCTGAAGAAGCAGTTGGGGCCCAGCAAGGCCAGGGATAGGGCCCCAGAAACGAGTGCGTCCTCTAAGGCTGACACCCACAGGTCTGGGCGAGTGAGTGAGCAGTGTGCCGGCTGCAGCCTCAGCCGGCAGCCCTGGGCGTCCGAGTCCCAGGGGAAAGAGGTTCGGGCCCTGCAATGTGCCAGTTCAGTGTTCGCCGTTCTGACCCAGCACGTGAGTGTGAGTGTGCGTGTCTCCCCACGTGTCCCGCAAGCAGCGACGGTGTGAACGGGAGCACTTGGACAACTTCGCATGTGGTTTGTAGGAAACGGTCTACTTGACAGGCACAAGGAATCCACCTTTACCGGCAGACCTTCAATCAGATCTGGGCGCACGTTCGCAGCTGCAGGCCCTCAGTGCAGCCCAGCGCAGGAGCGGAGAGAGGGGCTGTGGGACAGGCGGGCCCCTGCCTGGGACGGTCTCCTGGCGCCCTTCACAGCCCCCCAAGACGCCCAGGCTCTGAGACCTCCGCGGAGGAAGTGGCCTCACAGATGAGGACCCTGCAGGGCCTCTTCCTAGAGACGGCGTGTGTCCCGCGGCTCCCACCCAGGGCGGTGTCGCGCACAGCGCGCGGGGTGTGTGGGGCGCGTGCGGGCTGTGGCGCACGCAGGGGACTCCCCCGCTGAGTCGGGCGTGGGGAGGGGTGACAGGGCCAGCTGCGCCGTCTGGCGAGCAGGGCGGGAGCCTCCTCTCGGGGGGGAGTCGGGGGGATGGGGGAGCAGCCAGGCCTGGCCCGCCGCCCCCTCCCGGCGTGCCGTTAACATCCGTGGTGCATCCGCGCTCTGGAAGCATCGGGACAAGCTGGAGACACGGTCGGGCAGCCTGGGTGGTGGCAGTGTGCCCAGCGCCTCAGGGATCACGGTGGAGCTTGTGGCCTTCCAGTCAAACCACCGTCCAGACGCCCGAGACGTGACGGGTTTTGTCCTGGCAAAGGGATCAGGTCACTGTGAGTGACCCAGGGTGTGAGCACCAAGGACTGGTCCCTGGACTCTGGCTCAGCACACACTTAAAATCGGACCTCCCCTTCTGGTGCTGCTCAGGAGGGGGCCGGAGGCATCGCCCCAGAACCTGGGACGTGCCTGCAGAGAGGAGAGCTTTACGACCCCGTGTGGGTGAAGGCACTGAACCGGCAGGCCCGGCTGGTGACGAGTGGCTTCCTGTGGGATTGGTCCCCTCAGTCTCTCCTTTTCAGGGGATGATGTCTCTGTGTGTGCGTCCAGGGTTTCTGGGGTCTCCTGTGCTCCCTACTTGCGGGGCTAGGTGTCATGGCTCTCCTGACACCCCTGAAGGTAGAAACACACGTCTGCATCAATGCAGGGAAATACTGCGTCTTGCCCAGGACGCGATCCCGTCAGAATGCGGGACTGGGGGCCGAGCAAGCGTCCCAGGGAGGGCAGAGCCCCTGAGCCTGGTCCATCTGGGGCTGGGTTCAGAAACCTCCTTGGCCAACCAGTAGCCCTCCTTCACCCAGGACTGCAGGGGCTCTAACAAGGCCCGCCTGGAGTCGGGGCTCGGACGAGCCTGGAACCAGCACATGCCAGACGGCACAGGTGCAGCCTCTGCATGGCAGGCAGAGTGCGGCTGATGCTTCAGGAGGCCTGCAAACCTCTCTAAGTGACTCAGAGTCGCTGGAGACGGAGCCAGGCCTCTGGATCACAGGCAGCCCGCTGGGTGCCGGAGTGTGCGTGTGGGGTTGATTCACACACAGGATGGCCCACGAGGGGGGCTCTGTGTGGTCACCGGCGGCCCAGCATCTCTTGGGCGGCTACTGACCCCCCCCACCCAGCACCTGGGCCTCTCTCGTGGGGGCCTAGAGGAGGGGTACTCACGGCCGTGATGAACTGGTCCCCATCAGGCTGCTGCCGTGAGCCCTCCCGAGACACCCTGACAGTCCTCGTCAGACGACAGCTCCGCAAGCGGCAGGGACGGCCTGCGAGGCTGGGGCCGCTGTCCCCTGACGGGCGGTGGGAAGACTCGGAATTCCCGGTCCCTGCAGAGAGAAGCCCAGTGAGGACCGTCCTCCGGCCTGGCCGGCTGCCCCTCAGGCCTACTGTGCCCGGCACTCTGGCCCTGAGGCTTGCACAACGAGAATGACTTACAAGGCACAGATTTATAACCAGATGACCCGTGATGCCGGGCTAAAGCAGGAGGACGGCACTGCCGGAGGTCAGACACCACTTATGCTCATGAACAAGAGGTCTGTGACTTCGCTTTTCTGAAATCAGGAGGCCCAGTGCAGCCGGAAGGGGAAGACTGGGAGGGAGGTCGACCCCTCCCCCAGCAGGAAGCCTCACCCTGGGCGGTAAGAGTGAGCCCAAGCAGGGGACAACACAAAACGCGGCAAGAAGGGCCACGCGGCTTTGACAGAAAGCGGGACAGGACGGGACGGGAGGCGCGCTCCCAGGGGCGTGTCCTGTGCCACCCCAGACAGAGTCGCGGCCGCAGAGCCCAGGCCCGTGGGGTCACTCCCCAGGGTGGGGCCCCTGCCAGGGTGCAGCCACAACCTCGAGTGTGGCTGGCGGGTGGCTTCTGCGGGCCGTGCTGGGGATGGCAGACCTGAGCCCTCCGACACCCTTCCGCCTGGTCTTCCTGCCGGGAGAAGTCCCGCCTCCAGATCCTGGTCTGACTGAGGCTGCCGCAGCCCAGATGGGGGCCACCCGCGGTCCCGGAGCCTGAGGGACGTGTCCAGGAGAGCGCGGCCGCTCTGGGCGGGCGATGGTGCGTGCTCCCCGTGGCCGCTGCCTGTTCTGAGCAGCTCCCGCCCAGCGCTTCGCGCAGAGGCACCTCTGTGGTGGTCGGGACGCCCTCAGGGGTGACTTCACGGTGGCAGTGGTGCATTTTGGGCTTTGGAGGGCACTTGGTTTGCTTTGTCTGGTTTCTCTTTTTGCTTGTTTTAAACTTGTTCCCTGTTCCCTTGTCTTGAGTGGAAATGGAATTTTTTTTCTTAAGTAAATGAAAATTTCGAATCTGGAAACCTTTGGCAGCGTACGAAATCGGGGAAACGATGAGCACGTACGCCGGCCCCAGGCACTCATGCACTCTCACGCACACACGCAGTCACGCACTCTCGCACTCATGCACTCACTCACGCAGGGAAGGTCGGCCCCGCCTCCTGCTTCAGCTCACCCTGCTCCGTGCAGGTGCGCACGCCGCACGGACAGGGGTAGCGGGCGGGACTTGTGGGCGCGGGCGGGGGGCAGCGGCCCCCGGGCAGAGGAGGACCGGCTGCTGGAGGAGGACGTGCTGCTGTCTGAGAGGGTGGAGTGCAGTCTCTTGAGGGGGGCGGTGTGGTCACAGCTGTGGACGCAGCTGTGGACGCTCGGGTCCGTGCCTCTGGACGGGGACAGAAAACGAGGCTTTTGGCCTCTGCTGTAGAGGTGCAGCCTAGATTCAAGAACAAGATGGCCAGCCAGAAAACTACTAGGTTCCTTCCCCCGCGGTCACATCGGGCCTCATGGGGCCGCCACCCGTCCAGCCCGACGTGTTGGTCCGTGGGGCCCGGCACACTGCGGCGCCTGCGTCTGAGCTGGCGGGGCCGAGCGGGAGCTGGGGCTGTGGCCGCTAACCTGTTCCCTTCCCGGTGTAACTGATGGCCCGGTCGCTTATGGCCGCGTTGCTGGGCTTGACGTCCATGGATGGCTTGCTGCCTATCCCAGTGGACACCATCTCCTGTGTCCTGAGTTCTAAGACAGGAGCGTGTGGGGGAGTTTTCTAAGCAGCTCCCTGGGTTTAATTCCACCCTGAGTGTCTCTGGGGGACTGGACAGGCTGAGGTGCCCGTTCCGGCCTCTCTCAGGGAGCCCAAGGGGGTGAAGCAGGAAAAAGGAAGACGTGGGACCATAGAAACTGGGTGTCCAACCGGGAGGGGCAGGTCTCCGTCTGCGGATGAAGGGACATCCACTTGAAGTGGGACAGAGGCCTCCAGGCAGGGCATGGCTCCGGGAAAGACAAACTGACAGGTATCCGCCACGCTTGAAACTGAGAGGGGATCCAAGCACAGGGTGAGGGCCTGAGCACGAATGAATGCTCGGTAAACCAAGCAAAGAGAGAGGATGGCGATTACAGCGGGGGCGCCCAGAGGGAGGGGACACCAGGCCTCGGGTTCGTACTGCTCCTACCGGGCGCCCCGAGCAAGGCTGCTGCGTGCGTGTGTGCATGTCTGTGTGCCTGTGTCTGTGTGCATGGGGGGGTCCATACTTAGAAGGACGTGGCAATGAGGAGGCCGTGGGGCATCGCTGGTGACAGGTCAGGGCCCTGGCCAGGGTGGTAGCCTCCGAGTGCCAAGTGGTCGTGTTTGGATGTCAGGGTGTTAGCATATTAGGGTTTCTCAGGCCCAGCGGGGTGGTCAGAGCCACCAGAGGAGGGCCAGCTTGGAGGGGTTGCGATGAAGATGGCATGTGTGGCAGCCAGCCTGGATGAACTGCCACTCTGAAGTAGACAGAGGTGTCCCAGTGATGAACTCAGGGGAGAGGAGGGACTGGGGGCAGACATGAAGGAGGGAACGAGGTGGGGGGTCTTACCTGTGGGGAGACCACAGGCTGGCCATCGGCGCAGCGTCCAGGAGGCCGGGGCCTTGACCACAGGGAGAGCAGGAGGCTGACACCACGGGCCTGAGGGCGTCTGGGAGCTGGGGCTGAGACCTCTCTCGGAGCGTGGGGGCCAGGGTCTTGCTTGTTGTTTTAAGGAGAAGTAAGTGTTCGGTGCTGATGGGCGGTGCTAAGGAGCCCCTCGGACCGACCACGAGCCCTGCGCCCAGCCCGAGCCCAGCCCGAGCTGGCCCTGCACGCCGAGCACCCTCCAGCCGCTCTGCCCACCTCGGCTCCGCAGAGCCTGCCACCACAGGACCTTCCCTATCACGTCCGTCCAGGAGGTCTTGACCTCCGCGGAGCTCGCCTGGCGAATGTAGGTGTCCTGGGATTTCCGCCGCCTGCGGAACCAGATCTCAAACCTCAAGCCACTGTCCCCGACGTTCTCCGTCATCCTGATCTGTGCCATCTGCAGCCACGAGCACCGCGAGGGACCTCAGATCCTGCCCTTTGGACAACTGACCGCTCTCTGGCTGACGCTTGACCCCAGCGCCTCCGTGCCGGAGGTCCCCTCACCCAGACACCGAGTGGTGTGGACGAGGCTGGGCCGGGAGCCCGTCGCCCCTGCCCCCCCATTCCCCCTCGCCCCCACCCCCGCCATCCACACTGGCTCCCTTGTGAGGGCTCAGTGCCCCCCCCCAGAAGGGCTCCCTGGCGCGTCATCACAGGACCCCTCCGATGAGCTCGCTGGCAGGGAAGGGGTTGTGGTGGGGCCTCTCCCGGGAGACTTCGCCCCCAGGGCCTGTCTGGGGGGAGGGGTGAGGCCCTGAGACCGCCCAGGGGAAGGCTGCCTCTGTGCTCTGCCCACCTTCACCCAAACCTGAAATGGAGTCACCGACGAGGAGACATTTGTTTTCTAGCCCCTGGACTGGCACGTGGAACACGAAGGACAAATGGCTCCTTGCGGCTTCTAGAGGCCCCAGGCTCCAAAATTCAGCCTAAGAGCCGCAATAGCAAATAACCTGGCGTTCCCTCCGGCCCCCAGCGCCCTCCCTGACGCGGTACCTTGAAGGACTGCTCGTACGCGTACACGTCGTGGCCTCCGTCCACCTTCTGGGTCTTGCTGAACAGGATGAGGTCTTCAAACAGGAACACACGCCTCAGGTGCTTCTTCCCTCGGCAGCAAACGAGGAACTCGTCCTGGCATATCAGCCGCCCCTGTTCCTTCAGATCCACCTGCAGGCAGGCCGGCCTCTCTCAGGGGGACGGGGCATGACCTGATCCCAGCCCTGCCCTCGCGCCCCTGTAACGAAGCTTCCACAAGGCGACGGCTGCGTGAGGGTCAACTGCGCCCAGCCAGGCCGCCCCTTCATGGGAGGTGCCCCCCTGCCTCCCGTGGACGGCCCTGTCCTGGGTGACGCCTGGGCTGTCCCAAATCGCTGGGCTGAGCTCACTGGACAGAGGGCTTGGGGGCCTTCGGGTCTGCGGTGGCCGCCTGGGGCCGATCTGTCGTCTTGGAACTCTTACTAACGCTGCTCTAACAAGGCGACCGCGTCTTCACTTGGGACGGGGAATTCGGGGCGGTCCTGCCTGACCGGGAGGTCCGCTCTTCCTCCTGGCCCTGGGCGCTGGCCCCACCATGGCCCCCACAGGGGGCGAATCGGTAGGCTCAGGCCCACAGCCTAAGGCCAAGCTCAGTTTTTCCCATATCCAGTTATTTCAGAGTAGCCCCAAACACCGACGTTTAACATTGAGAGCCCGCCTGCCTCTCCTCCCGTGGCTCCCGCCCCAGCAGCCTCTCCCGGGCGTTCCCTTCCCTCTGGGCGGGGGTCTGGGGGGTCTCAAGTGTGGGCGCCTCCCCGCAGGCCTGTCCTATGGCCCTCAGCTCGCCCAGCGCCTGCTCACGGGCGGGGCAGCCGCCAGCCTCCTGGACCAGGGCCCGGAGCAGCAGTGCGTACTTGCCCACGCGCTGCACGGGCTTCAGCAAGTAGGAGGCCAGGTCCATCTTGTCACCCAGCTCCTGCTGCTTGTTCTGCAAGGCCGGGCAATAGGGTCAGCCCGGGCCAGGCCAGGCAGCAAGGCTCACGGGCGGGACGACGACCTTGAAGAAGGCGTTGCCGTGGCTGCAGAGCAGGGCGTCCGCCCGGGCTTGTTCTTGCTGTACAGCGCGTTCCTGCCAAGCTGCTCCTCCTGCGAAGGGAGGGCTGGGGTCAGAGGCCGCCCAGCTCCGCAGGGTCTCGCCGCAGTCGGGAGCGGGCACTCGGCTCCCCGGACGTGGTGGGAGCCCTAGACTCAGTTTCAAAATACCAGTTTTCAGGGAAGAGGCAAGAGGGGTGCTCAGGGGGTGGGCGCGAGGGAGGGTTTGAAATATTCATTAACAGTCAAGAACCAACTTTGGCTAAACATTTAAAATTCTCAAGATCACTGTCAACATAAAACAACACGGAAGCTGCACACAATGGCTAAAAGCATTTTTAAGAAATAGCTGAAAAGACACAACATGTGGGACGTGCTCCAGCACCGGTGCTTTTGTCATATTCATAGTTAACAATGCTGAACCAGGACTGTCACCTGCCCCCAGCACAGACGCTGCCCCGGTGCCCCAAACTGTGTTTCGTAACTAACTACTTGTTGAAAGAACCTTCTTTTCAGAGTAAATTAAGAATTTTATAAAGACTCAATATTCATGGTTGAGAAGAGACTTATCAAAACCTCAGGTCTCCTCGGAATGATCTATACATCCATGCGGCTCTCAGAGCTGGTCAGGAGGGTCTGGCGCTCCTCTGGAAGGGGAGCTGGGCAGGCTCGCAGGAAGACCGTGACGGGGCCAGGTGGGCTTCCTACGTGCAGGGAGCAAACCGATTTTGGACGCTGCTTTGCGCCAGCTAGCTGTGAGGGGTGGGTTGTGGACAGATTAGGTGTGATGACACAGGTGCAGCCCCAGTGCTGAGGGGCTCTCGACCAGGGTGCCGTCTGCTGACCCTGAGGCCCAAGTGTCCAGAGCCAGGTCATAACTGGCAGGGACGTATCTCCTGACCCGGACACAAGGGATCCACTCGCCTGAAACGTGGGCCGCTCCCAGCACGAGTGGGGCTGGCCTCACCCTGTTCACACAGTGGGCTGGGGACTCACATATCTCAGGAACGCGTGGCCCACGGCCCAGGGGCGGTGCCGGCAGTGCTCCAGCCCCGGGAGGAAGCGCCCGTGGTGGAAGGCGTAGAGAGTCTCCCAGTTCCCGAAAATGACGCTGCGCTTCCCTCGGAGGTCCTGGGGCAGGTCCGTCCTTTCCATTTCTGGAAAATAGTTGTCGATGACATATCCTGAGGACCTAACATACTGCCTCTCCGTGGAGATCATCTCGGCCATCACGTGCTGCGTCGGCTGCTGAAAGACAGAGAGCCGAGGGGACGCTCAGGCCTCGCGTCATCAGCGTTATTCCTGCCTCGGAGGAAACCAGAGACTGAAACTCCAGAGAGATGAACGCGGTATGCACAGACGGGAGGCGCACAAAAGCACTGTCTCCCGTGGTTTCCCGTCTTTGGGGACGAGTAATTTGCAGGCGCTTCGCACCTGAGCTGTCCTCTCACCGGTACTGGAGGCGCTCCTCTGGCGTAGCGGAGCGCAGGGAGGTCACAGCAGAAGGAAAGCTGTGGCGACGTTTCCACGCTGCCGACCACGGCCTTTTCAGAAGAGAGATCCCTTCGGGAACTGGAAAGGAGAGATTCGCAGGCTCCCTAACTCCAACCCTGAATCCAGACGGCTTGATTCCAGCACCGTCTTAGCGGGCAGCTCTGGCAGGAAGAAGATTCGCACGCCCGCAGCAGGGAGCCCTCTGCCAGGAAGGCTGTGCTGGGGATTTGCGGGAAAACCGGTTTCTGGCGCACACCGGCGGCTAACCTACCACAAGGCGTCCCTGAAAAGTCAGCTTTACTCAGGGACCTCTGACCCAGATGCACAGAAGCCGCTGCAGCAGAGGACGGAGAGTAGGCCTGGGGGCCAGTGTGCTGCGGAGATGGACAGTAGGCGGAGGGGCCTGTCTGGGCTGGAGGTCCCCACGCACACTACGCGTTTCTTCCCTATTTGAGAGCATCCCACCAGCCACCTTCTGAAACTACTCCATCCTAATGACACCAGTGGGGGTTGGTAGAGTTTTTCCTGCCATTATCTGTCTTTACTTTTTATTTTTAATTGGAAGAAAAGCAGCTAACCATAGGAAATGCACCGTGGTCAGAATGCTGTGAGTTCATCCTGTTTGCAGCAGACCCTGGACGGCCCCTCTCACGCCTGCAGCACGGATTTTACAGGTGCTTCTTGTTTCTGGGAAGACGGCGCCTTCTGCTGGTGGGGGCCCTGGAGCCCTTGGCGGTGGCAGTGCCGACAAACACAGCTGCTGCCACGCGAGGTGCCCTCGTCACACCCACGCACGGCCGCTGAGTCACCTCCTGTAGACACTCGCCGAAAACAAGTGTTCTTCTTCAATATCCAGAAAAAAAATACACACTAGCATGGTCTGGGCATCTGGACCAAGTAAAAATGGAAATTGACTCATAAAGGATGGAAAGTTCTGGGGAAATGACCGCTGGCCAAGCGGCAGGAGCTCCCTCCAGACAGCTGGGTTTCCGGGAAGACGGGGCGGTCCGCGCAAAGCTCCCGCCCTGGCCCCGGCATGTGGGAGGACTCGCTCCCTTGAAGGTTGTGTGCGAGGTCCCCACCGCCAGGCCTGGGCTTGGTGGGTCTGAGGCCCGTGAATGGCGGGAGGGGGACCCATCCCCAGCGGCAAAGGCAGGACAGCTTCGCCAACCTGCTCCCTCCCAGACCCAGGACGTGCACTCTGGGTGGCCAGGCGGCTCCCGGTGAGTGGACCACGCCTACCCCTGCCTTCTGCTGCCCAGACACCTTCAAAATGAGCTGGAAGGCCATCCACAGACACGCAGCTCTCCCTGCGCCTGCCCACACCCCACAAGGTCCACCTTTAACAAGGTCGTTGAAGGTTGTTTCAGAAGAGCATTTTGTAACCGTCTCAGTTCAGATTCGAGCTGCTCTCTGGAGGAAACACACGTGGACCCATCCGATGAGCAAAGGACACCAGGGGATGCCCCTCCAGCCAGGGCTCACTGCAAACAGGGACAAACAACCCAGAGGCTGGGAGGCCAGGCTGGCGTCACGGACTGTCACTGGCGTGGGCGGGGTCCTTGACCACTTTTTATCCAGACAGTTAACAAGAAGTATCTTTTTGCAAACATCTTCCTAAACATTTAACAAAATAAACGGACATCTTCATTTGGGCAACAGATAAACGGGCACACACCTCTCACCTCAATACTTAGAGACTTTTTTTAAAAGCAATTTTTAAAGTAATTTCTTCACGTTGTGGGCTTGGTTTGCTTATTGTAATTTTCTAGAAATGGGCTCTAAACAACTAGAGTTGGTTGTTTAACCATCAGAGCGGGGGTGCTAGGTCACTACACGCCCCGAAAAAGGAGGCGGCTGTCAGAGATTCTGTTCTGAGCACAGGGAGATCGCTAACGTCTTGTTTAAAATCAGACGTGAGTTGCTTCAGCCTGGACCTGACGCGGAAGGCCCGGGGGGCGTCCGTGGGTTTCCCACGCTGGGGAAGGGCATTTCACGGCTCTGGGTCTCTAGACCCCACTGACCACTAGGCCCACAGGTTGAGGGCATCTGCCTCACCTTCCAGCTTGCCCTTCCCATCCTCCTCGGAGGGGTGGGTCCTGGAGGGAGAGGACAGACTCCGGTTCCGAGGGAGCCGAGGGCTCTCGGCACGTGGCCTCAGCGGGGGCCGCTTCTCTGAGGCCACAGCAGTGCCGATCACCTCCAGGCCTCTGATGAAGACCCCAGTGTGGCCCAGCCGGAGGGAGTCGCTGGGGCCACTGTCAAGCTGAGGAGTCGCGAAGCTTTGTGCTTTCTTCCTAATCTTCTGCGGGGGGTGCTTCCTGGGGTGGGCGGGGAGCAGGTGCCGCTGCTGTCCTGTGCGTGCACACCTGGGCGCAGGTGCTCGCCCTGCCCACACGCAGCAGCTTGTCCGGCGAGGCCGGGCAGCAGTCAGGCCCACTCCCCAGCTCGGCCCTCGGGGTCAGCAGGAGGGGTCCAGGAAGGCTCAAGGGGCTGCCCCTCGGGTCCCTGGGCAAGCTCGTGCTTCAGGGGGCTCCAGCCCAGAGGCAGGGTGCCGGGGCCCGGGGCCTCTTCTCCAAGGGCCTCTTGCCAGTGGCGTCGGGTCTGCCGGCTCTGCAGCCACAAGGTTTGGCCCCGTGGCAGCGCCCACTGGCCGCCGGGGCCCACCACCACCACGCTCGCCCTGGGGAAGCTCTGCACGGCCTGCCGGCGACACCGCTTCAGATCCTCGGTGACCAGCTCTGGGTCCGGGCGCTCTAGGCACTGACTGCACCGCAGCGTCCGCCCGCTCACCTGCCCGGCACAGGAGGGCACCGGTCAGTGCAGTGAAGGACGGTCACGGCCAAGGCGGCCTGGTAAACTCAGGTCACGCTCTGCCTGCTGACCAGGTCGCCCAAAGTGAGGACCAGGGTGAGCCAGAGGCCAGAGTGAGAGGAAGGCCCTGTGCTCGCGGTGGCAACTGCCGGCCGGACTCGACCGTGGGCATCAGGGCTGGAGAGGCCATGAGACGGTCCGCCTGGTGTGCGACCCATGGGCCAGGGACCTCGGGCCGAGAGTTCCAGGCCTGCCCTGGCCTCTTGGGTTCTGTGCTCCTGAGGAGTCTGGCCCTGGCGCCCTAACGGCAGGCATTCTAGGGCGCTAGCGAGAGTGCGGGTGCGGCTGTGCTGCAATCGTTCTGGGATCTTTGACAGTAAGTGGACTTTTATAACTGAGCCGGTAAACAGAAAGAACAGTTCACGAGTCCTCGTGGCCTGTCTGTCCGGTACAATAAATAAACCCCTCACAGGTCTACGGAGAGCCTGGCGGGGGGGCGCCCACCTCGCAGCGAATGTCCGCAGCAAGGACTGGGCAACGTGTGCACACCCTGGGAGGGACTGGGCCGGGGCTCTTACCGTCTCGCAGAACTCGGACCCGAGGGCCTGCCTGGCCAGCTCGCCCTCCCTCCGCTCAGCCAGGCCGGCCTTGGCGCTCAGACTCCTTCTGAAGTCCTGGGTCCCTTCCTCCGCACCTTGCAAGTCCTCTTCCATCAGCCGTAGCCCTTTCGGACGATATTGCTGCGGCCCAAGGAGCAAAGAATCAGAACAAGCCCCAGCAGTGCCCTGGGTGTCCCTGCATGTGTCCTGGTGGGCACCCACCGTCAGCCTGTCCGGGAGAGCCTGGGACGCCTGCCACTGCTTTGCATTCCCCAGAGACAGCAGCTCCAAAGGCCCGAGGAATTTCTCTCTTTCTTTTTCAAACCACGATGTGATCTACGTAGGAAAAGAAGGTTTTACTTTTAAATGTGCTAAGGAGTCCGGCCCTAAGACTTCGGAGGACAAAGGAGGTGTCAGATGCCGCCTCGGGGCCGGTGCATCTGATTCCTACAGCCACACGCCTCGTCTGAACGGCGTCTCCTGAGCGCAGACGCATCCGAAGGCTACTCGGCCTCAGTCTGAACCACGGTTCTCACTTGTGACTTTTCAATCTGTGAGTGGGAGTGACGCTTGGGTTGGAGAGGGACTGGGATGACCACAGACCTCCACGGCTCACGTTTATAACTTTTAATTGTTTGGAGGTGGAAATTAAGATCATTGAAAAATGGATCCAGAAGTTTCAGTTTCAAAACTTGTTACTATGCTACACAAACTCCAGAAACATTCCTCAGGCTGGTGGCACCTGGGAGGGACGGAGGGGCGATGGCAGGCCTGCCTGCACCTACACAGTCCGATGTGGTCACGGTCATCACTTTAGAGACGCAGTTCCCATGGCAACAGCACTACGCTCACTGCGGGCACGTCAGAGGCAAACCCTCACAGGGCAATGCAGGGGCATCCGGTCGTTAGACACCCAGGAAGAGGTTTGCTATTAAAAAATGGAGCGATTGGGCTGGATCTATCAGGACAATAATTGTATTTAATGAACTCAGATGTATGAGCAGAGGAGAGAGACCAGAGTACATGCTCTTTGTGGACAGAGTCATGGAAAAAAACCATCAAACCTAGATTTTTGCAAGGAAGCACCTGCAGTCCTAGAACTGCCAGGTAGAGAAGAGGAAACGGTCAGCAGGGCAGAGGCGCCTCAGAGGTGGAGTCCCACTTCCGACCTCGAGAAAAAATAAATTCCAGTCGGTTTGAAAATTAAATGGAGAAATTCAAACCATGAAAGTCTTATAATGGAATACATTAGTCATTCTGTAACCGAAAGACAGGAAAAGCCACATAAATCATAAGCAAAGTTAAAGGACAAATTACAAGTATCTGCAACACAATCAAAGGATTAGAAGTGACATAATGAAACTATTACAAACTGTAGGGAAATTGGCCAAGCACACGAAAAAGCAATTTATTAGGGAAGTAAAAATAACCAATAAATGTAGGGAGAAAAGGTTCAACTGCAGCATAAAAGATCCGAATGCAGACAATGATGAGACACTTTATCGTCACCTGTCAGATGGCAAACGAGAAAGCCGGCCTCGAAGGCTGCCGAGAGCCCAGGCTGGGCCAGCTGTCTGGAAGGCTGCTGGAAGATTCTGAAAACCTCAGGAGGTGCGCCCTGACCCTCCAATCCAGCCTAGGAATTTGCAAACAATCACCAAGTGTGAAGGATGTGCAGGTGGCGATGTGAAGGATGTGCAGGTGGCGATGTCTGTAATAGCGAACAGCAGGGCAGAGCCCCGGGGACTCCCACCGGCGTGCGTGCCCACGCAGCCCCACCTCAGGGCCCGCCAGAGGAGCGCATGAGGCAGGATCTCACTGTGGTTAAAACCTAGGTCCTCTCTAGTTCTTCCACAGTGTGCGTGCAATTGCTTAGGAAAAAAAAGCAACTTAACACACTATATAGGATGATCCCATTTTTAGGTTAAAGTGCATTTAGTTTTGGGTGAAGACGGCAGGCTAAAACTTATCTAACTTTGATCCCTCCTGGAACACTGCTAAAGCTTCAGTAACCTCTTTCAAGGCATAAAGGATGGGGACAACAGACAGGCTGGGAAGGAGCGACACTGTGGGGGCCCTGGGCATCCTGCGCAGGTGGCGCAGCTGACGAGGAGGTGAGGGAGACCTGGAGCTGCGAGAGTGGGGGCCCCAGTGCACGCGCCGTCCACCCCGCAGCGCCCGGGTGCTCTCTGCACAGGGGGAGGCAGGCAGAGGCCACGGGAACACGGAGTCTCACCTCCTCCCTGACGTGCAGCCAGGCCCTCCCCTCGGGGGTCGGAGGCCGCATCTCTGGAGGAGCCCACGAGCCCAGGAGGTGGGCCCAGCAGGGGCCTCCAGCGGCCCCGCCCCACTCGGCAGCTGGGCAGGCAACCTAGGATCACCAGGAGAGCCTCCAGCATGAAAAAGAGAAGCCAGGACAGGCCTGCAGAAGCCCCCTCGGAGGGGAGAGAGGCTGGGCAGACACCACGACCAGTATTTCAGCCAAGAGTAAGTCAGGTGCTGTGAAGAAGGTCCATTGAGAGGAATAAACAAACAAAACCCCCATGGAAGTTAACAACGTTAGAGCAGAGGCAGAAACACACAAGTGGGGTTAGAAGATAAAGTCGATAAAATCTACTCTGAAAGTAGAGGAAAAGGCCAGCGACATGGAAAATGGAAAAGGAAGAAAACGAGCGGACCAGCAGGAAGCGTGGAATTTGGGAAACGGGGGTGCTCATCAAGAAACCCCAGAATCCCCAGAGCCTAGGGAGGCAAAGGAGGAGCCTCTGCTCACCAGGCGGAGGCGGCCTGAGGACCAGAGGTGGACGAGGTTCCCGGGAGAAAGCAGGGCCCAGCCCGAGGCCGACAGTGCAGCAGAACAGACTCTCCACCGCAACCCGTGAGGCTAAATGACCAGTACGGTGCCTCTGTTCCGGCGGGAAAATAAACTACTGAGAACTGTGAAGGAGAAGAGACAGCATCGGATGCGCAGGTCTTAGAGTTTCCCTCCTTCCTCTGGGAAGTCCTGGAGGGCATTTTATAATAAAATACATAATATATAAGAAACAGTAGACCCCATAGGAGGGAGGAGGCCCCAGAGGCCAGGGAATCGACCCTACGGGTAGACGGGGGACCCCACAGGATGGAGGAGCCCCAGGCAGGGCCCACCCCCAGGCTGGGGTGTCTCGAGTCAGCCATGCTCCAGGCTGCCACCACCGGGCCCAGGTGAGCTGGTCAGCCCCTTGTCTGTGCTTCCCTGCAGCCTGGATCAGCTGGGTCACCGTCTCCCACCACCCAGGCCCCCCACTGGCCCGTGGCTGGGCGCTAGGGCTGTTTGTGGGGAGACCAGGGAGGGAAAATACACAGTGTGCAACCCCACTGTGACTGCTGGCTGTCCTGGGGACCAGCCTGGGGTGCCCTGGGGGTGGCGCCCCTCCCACCCTGACTGCCCCACGGTGACCAGACACTGGAGGACGCAGGGCCAGCTGAGGGTCCAGAGAGTCTCCAGCCACTCTTCACTGCCCCTATGCTGCTGGCTGGGTGGGGGGCCCTGGCTTCACATTCACTAACCAGGAAACAATGGCTGATAAAATAATAAGGATTTTACTTGAAAAACATAAGCTTTTGGAAATCGTTATATGCATATGAATATAAAGAAGATCTGGATTCAAATAGTGAGTGTTACACTGGTTATGTCAGGTAGCCCAGTGCCATACCTCCTGGAGCCCTGACTGTCACCTCCCCCTGGAGCCCTGACTGTCACCTCCCCCTGGAGCCCTGACTGGTCACCTCTCCCAGGACACTGACCTGGTAGCCTCCCCACTGGAGCACTGACTGTCACCTCCCCCTAGTGCCTTGACTGGTCTCCTCCTCCTGGAGCCCTGTCACCTCCCCATGGAGCCCTGGCTGGTCACCTCTCCCAGACACTGACCTGGTCGCCTCCACCCTGGAGCCCTGTCACCTCCCCCTGGAGCCCTGACTGGTCACCTCCCCCTGGCTCCCTGACTGGTCACCTCTCCTGGACACTGACCTGGTCGCCTCCCCCCTGGAGCTCTGACTGGTCACCTCCCCCTGGAGCCCTGACTGTCACCTCCCCCTGGCTCCCTGACTGGTCACCTCCCCCTGGAGCCCTGAATGGTCACCTCCCCCTGGAGCCCTGACTGGTCACCTCCCCCTGGCTCCCTGACTGGTCACCTCCCCCTGGAGCCCTGAATGGTCACCTCCCCCTGGAGCCCTGACTGGTCACCTCTCCCGGACACTGACCTGGTCACCTCCCCCCTGGAGCCCTGACTGGTGTCCTCGCTCCTGGAGCTCCTCCAGTGCCTGCAGACACCTGTTGGAGGCGAGGACCAGCCTGTGGACCTCTTCGTCTACTTGGTCGTACAGCCTGCAGGCAGCCTCGATGGTGTCCCTGGAAAGAGAAGGCAGCTGTCGGAGTGTCTGTTCACAGCAAGCCCCGAGTCGGTGACACCTGGTTACAAACACCAGCTGCACTCTGTACATCTGACAAAAACGGAAGCCCCCGAGGAGGCCCACAGCCTGAGCAGAGCATAAACACGCCTGTGAGCTGCAACACCCTGCCAGCCACAGGTGCGGGCACCCCGGAGGTGGCAGGGAAATGTGGGTGGGTGGACCCGGTGCCCGGGAGGCAACAGGCAAGGAAGCATTTGGTTAGGACGGATGCTGAATCCCAGGAAGTGACCCTTCTCCACTTGAGCCTTCCAAGGAATCTGCTAGGCTTCCTTCAGTTACAAAGGGAATTAATCTCTGGTCAGTCACAGTGTGTCCGTCAGAGGAATGGAGGTTTGAACTCCTTGGAGACACTGCAGGTGATGAAGACGGGCTTCCCGTGACTGGGCAGAGCACTGGGAATCGCCCCGGCTGGGCTGCGGTCCAGCGCTGCCCCAGCGGGACACTCACTGGTAGTCTTGGCCGGCGCCGTGCTCCTCCCTCCTCAGCCGTGCCAGCACGGTGCCGCCTTCCAGCCGGAGGGCCACCAGCCGCGCGTCTTCCAGGACGTGCTTCATCATCGCCCTGTGCTTGCCGATCAACTCTGCGACCTCCTGCCCGGGGTAGGAGAAACGTGCTTGGAAGCCCTCCTCCAGTCCTCCCAGCCTAGCGCCAATGGACACGTCAGTGTGACCCACGTCCTTGCTCTGTCAACCGAGCTACAAGTGGGTGGGCTTGGCACACCCCACACGCCGCCCAGTCCCCGTAGGAACGTAGCACAGCTCCAGATGCCCTTGCCCAAGGGAAGGGAGATCTGAGGGCAGAAGCAAGAGGGAAGCTTAAAGGCGGCAGCAGGAGGAGATGCTGGCATTTAGACGAGGCCGTGGATTTCACCGCGCACCCTGGGACCGGGAGGCATCTCCAGGGCCCTGGTTCCTAGGCTGTCGAGGTCCCTCCAGCCAGTCCACCTCTGTGTCTCCTGACAGCAAATCACTTGTGCCTCGGTGGCATGTCAGCAAATGTAGTGGTGATGTTTCTTTTCTGGGCAGAGTGGGATTTTTTTGGTCACAAGGGAAGTTTTTTGCTAATTGAAAGGGATCTATGAATGAAAAAGGGCTTGAAAATTTTTGCTGAGGATGATGGTTTTGACCCAACTGTTGTGTTCCCACCTATCTGTCAAATAAAATAAAATACACGAGAACCCACCTGTGCTGTGCTTGGGGTCCTGTGGGTGTTCAGGGAGTGGACTGAATTTTGTAGGAAAACAATGGCTTCCTCGCAGTTTGAGGTGAAGGGCTCCAGCTTCTATTGAGGTTTGAGAGCCAGGAGACATAAAGACAGGTTCTGTTAGATGTTGAAACAAGCAGCTGTGAGTTCCCACATTTAAACCCATCTCAGGTTGCAAAGCCTGCCGTGCGGCCGCCCGGTGACATCTGCACATCAATAGAAGTTCCTCCCCTGCCCAGGGAGGGGTTTCAGTGGCATTCTCAAGGGTGCCATGGTGTGGCTGTCCAGAAACAGACTGTTGATGGCGACTATGACAGGTGTGACACTTGGTGGGGGGATGCCCTTTTCTGATTTAAGTAAAAAATCCATCTAAGGAGAAGCCCAGGAGACTGGCATGTGCAGCAGCTGTGAGTTGCGCCTTACCCGACGGAAGCAGATCCAGGCACTGTGGCTGTAGGGAAAGGAGCCCTCGAGGTCTGCAGTCAGCTGGGAGCTGTCGACAAATTTGTGCAGGGCCTTCAGGGAACCCACCAGCTCACACTGCCAAGGAAGGCATTCACTGGTCATGGCCATGGACGCAGCTCTCGGGAAAAACCACTAGAATGGCTCACTCCTGGGAAAACTGCTGGGTTACTCGGTTGAGAGGATTGAGAAGCAACTTTAGGGTTCCGCTATCCTGCCTGCTGGTGGCATTACTGGAGTATATGTGGGTGGACACAGGAATCTAACTGAGACGTGAAAGGAGAGACAGCAAAGAGAAATAGAGGAAAGACCAAAAGAATGGAAAAGTTGGGGAAGAACAGACGGCACGATGTTAACAGGAAAAGGGAAAGGGCAGGACGAGGAAGGGAAAAGTGAGAGGATGAATCAAGGATGAGCTACTTCTGGTTTGGCAGAGTTGAACCTCCCCAGACAAAACCAGACTCTGGATAAAGTATAGTGACAGCCATCCGAAAGCTCTGGAGGGTGAACAAAGCCACCATGGAGGCAACTGAAACTGGGTAAAGGGACTGGCATGGGGTGGCTCCCTGTTTCTGTGGCTTTGGCCTGAAGGCAGGCTGCCAATATGGTGAGGCTGGAGTGGCTGAAGCTCTGATAGAAAATGGGCATCTTTCTGGCCTAAACAGCCAGAGGATAGAGCTGGGGCAGAACGTGAAGGTCAATATCCACCCCACGGAGAAAGCTGGGGAAAGGGAGCTCCAGTTGTGTGCAGTTGGACCTACTCAGTCTAATCAAGTTAAATGCATGCTAAAACAGCATTCTGTGAAGGTTTATAATAGAGTCCAGAGTCTCTACAACAGAATAGTCACAATGTTCAAAAGGTAATCCAAAATTACTTGACACACAAAGAATCAGGAAAATGTGACTATTCTGAAGCTTCAGGAAAAGACAATCAACAGAGATCAACCCAGGAAAGACCACAGATGTTGTAATTAATTACGACAGGACTTTAAAACAGCTATTATAACTATGTCAATGATGTAAAGGAAAAGATGCTTGCAATTAATGAGACAATAGGAAATCTCAGCAGAAACATAGAAAATCTATTTTAAAACCCACTGAAAATTTTATAGCTGAAAAACACAATATCTGAACTAAAAAACTCACTGGATGGGCTTAATAGCTGAATGGAGTCAGTGACCTTGAAGATAGGTCAAGAGAAACAATCTGATCTGAAGAAAAGAGAAGAAAAAAAGTGAAAAAACCTCCCAGATTCTCAAAGACTTATGGGACAATATCACTACTGTATGTGTAACTGAAATCAAGAAAGAGAGGAGAGAATGAGCAGAAAAGACTCTTAAGAAATAATGATTGAAAACTTCCTAAATTTGGTGATAAACATAAACGTAAATGTTCAAGAAGTTCAGCCAAACTTAACAGGATAAATAAGGAGAAAACCATGCCGAGTCACGTTATAGTCAATTTGCTAAAAAAGAAGGAGAAAATCTTAGACGTGGCCAGAGAAAAATGACACATTTCCTATAGATGAACTTTTTTACTATGAACTTTTCATCAGAAACTAGGAAGGCCAGAAGACACCAGAACAACATCTTTAAAGTGCGGAAAAAACAAACAAACTACTGTCAAGCCAGAGTTCTATATCTGGCGAAAATATCCTTCAAGAATGAAGGCTGGGAACTCCCTGGCGGTCCAGTGGTTAGGACTCTGTGCTTCCACTGCAGGGGGCACAGGTTCGATTCCTGGTCAGGAACTAAGATCCCGCAAGCCACGTGGCATGGCCAAAAATAAGTAAAGAAAAATAAAGAAAAACAGAAAAGAAATCTGAGGGGAAGAGAGAACATTTTAAAAAAATGAATGAAGGCAAGGTAAAGACATTTTCAGATAAAAGAGAAAGAAGCAAGAAGAGAAGGAAAGAAAACAAATGAGGTGGAGAAGAAAAACCAGATTTTTAAAAGTTTTCTAATGTTATGCTCTGCAGGGGTCCTGCAAGAATTCAAGGCATTGGAGACAGGTTTCCGGGCTCCTGTACGGAAGCAACTACATCTTACAGAAATTCTTTCGTGCGTTATCTCATCTAGGTGCCCTAATATTTAATTTTATGCATCACTCAGGGTCTATCTGTCAGAGTCATCAGTCAGTCTAAAACCATTACCTGAATTGTTGCATCCTTGTCAGGCCTAAATGCTGATTCTTTATCCACCAGCAGCAAAATACTATGAATTAAGGGAGGAGATGTGTTCTGCAATAAGAAATACTGATTAGCTTTCTAATTTTTCACTTCATTGAGTTAATAAAATTGTCCAATTTTTATTGGTTCTACTTTGATATGTTCCAAAAGTTCCTAAAATGCATAAAATGTAGTTGCCTTTGCTGTGAATATAAATTATTTGCCCTTATGAATTTTAAGGTAATCAGGTTTATTGATTATAATTAACATAGGATAAATTCACCCTTTTTTGTGTACAGTTCCCTAAGTTGTGACATAACTTATGGTCATGTAACCACCACCACAATGAAGAAATAAGACGGTTTAGCATCCCGCACATTTCTTCATGTGCCTTGTAGTCCAGCTCCGCAGTCCCTGGCAATCACCCATCTGTTTTCTGTCTCCGTAAACTGCCTTTCCATATATCATATGAGCGGACTCATGCAGTGCAGTATCGGCTTCTCTCACTTAGCACAGTGCCCTGAGACGCATCCCCATTGCTGGGAGGTCAGTAGCTCACGCCTCTCACTGCTCATCATGTTACCTCGACTGCAGGCACCACAGTCTTGTCGTTCACTCAGCAGATGAAGGACATGTGTGTTGTTTCCAGTTTCTGGCCATCATAAACAAAGCCTGTAGACACTGTGTTTTCATTTCTTTTGTGTAACTAGCCAGCCATTGGTTTGCCGGGTGCTATGGTTAAGTGTATGTTTAGCTTGTGACTAACAGCCAAATAGTCTTCCCGAGTGGCTACACTGTCCTGCATCCCACCAGCAACACCCCGGTCTTGTTCTTGTCAAGTTTGTGGTTGTAGTTGTATGTGTGATCTCATTTTGGTTTTAATTTGCATTTCTCCAGTGACTAAAGACGTTGAACATATATATATTTTTTTCTTTAGCGGTACGTGGGCCTCTCACTGCTGTGGCCTCTCCCGTTGCGGAGCACAGGCTCCGGACGCGCAGGCTCAGCGGCCGTGGCTCACGGGCCCAGCCGCTCCGCGGCATGTGGGATCTTCCCGGATCCAGGCACGAACCCGCGTCCACTGCATCGGCAGGCGGACTCCCAACCACTGCGCCACCAGGGAAGCCCTGACCATATTTTCATGTGCCTATTTCCCGTTCATCAATTGTTTTGGGTAAAGTCTGTTCAAATATTTTGCCCATATTTTACTGGACTTTTTTTCTCTTTCTATTGAGTTCTGAGACTTTATATATTCTAGATACAAGTCTTTTTCAGATATGTGTTTTGCAAACATTTTATCACAGTCTTGGCTTTGTATTTTCATTTTAGTAACAATGTCTTCTGAGGAGAAGTTTTAAATTTGGACGAAGTTCAATTTATCATTTTCTTCTTTTACGGATTATGCTGTTGGGGTCAGAGCTAAGAAATAGTTGACTAAACCAAGGTCATGAAGATTTTCTGTTTTCTTCTGGTGGTTTTGCAGTTTTAGATTTTACATGTAGGTCTAAGATCCATTTCCAGTTAATTTTTATATATCATATGAAGTATGTGTTGAAGATTTCTTTTTTCTCTTTTCTTTTGCATACAGATGTCCAATTGTTCCAACTCTATTGGTTGAAAAAAATCTTATTTTTAGAGAGTGTTTATGACTTTAATCAAACTCCTGTTTCTGTCTGCTAGATTATACTGAGGCCAGATCATTCCGCAATAAGATGCTTTTATTTACCCAGTGTTTCTTCATTCATATTCCCTAAGGCTTTACTTTTTAATACTTTCTTATAAACAAATTTTAGGCTTTTTTGTAATCCCCTAGTTTGAAATGAATTTACTGGATGAGCCTCAGGACTAACTGATATCTTATCTATTTTAAGTTCATCCTATGTACTTATATTTTTGTTCAGTGGTTTCTTGTGGATGACACTTTGTAAATATTTGTTGAATGAATAAGCCATAGAAAAGCCACAGAAAAGAACAATCTTGTTTTCCTATTTTAGAGCCATATTCTATTTCTCTTACTCAGTTTAGCTAAAATTTTGAGTTATCCTGCATTAAAACTACAAACAGTTTGGAAAAGTGTTTTATATTTCTTATATATTCCTATTTGAGTGAATTTTTACTATTAGGATTTGTTACTATTCCAAAGAGAATTAATGTTAATTCTCAGATAAGAGAGAACAGTTAATGATTTATGACAATTACCATGTTAATAAGGTAATAGTTACCTGCTGTGAGTGGGGTAAGGGATGCGCAAAGTCTCAGGAGTTTCTTCCACCAAGGGAAAAAAGTCACTATTCCCTTTTCAAAATGGAAAGCTTTTTATGGTATCTGAACTTTAATAATTTAACAAATTTGAAGTATACTTACTTGAGGTAGATATGAAGAACAGCTGAGATTTTTTGCCCTTTGTAAAAATATTTAAGTACTTTTATACATCCCTCAAAATTTAAATTGAAAATGGACACATGATCCTTAAATTCCAGCTCATTTCCATTCCTCTCATTTGCATCGGAAATCTTGCTGTCAGCTGAGCCAAAAACAGGGCAGAGGTCTGCAGGCCAGCTTTCTCTGCAAGGCCCTCAGGGCTGTCTGAAAGCCAGCTTTGTGGAACAGTTATGTCCAGACATGGAAAAGAATTGGATCTCCTCTCGTAACCCCATCATGAAGCTCCTTAGACTATTAGCGTGTCATAAAAGGTCCCAGACGTAGCTGACGTTTCCCCAGGTCCTAGCTTCTGCTCTGGGAGTTGCGTGGGTGGTCAGGGACCACCTCTCTCAGGCCTGACTCCCGCATGGGACCCGAGTGGCCCAGGATTTAAGGGAAGTCTGAACAAAAAGAAATGCTGGGGAAACCGGTAAGTGGCCAGGTCCGATCTGCCTAGATCTCAGGTCAACAGCTAGGGTGGGGAAGCGCGGCAGACTTTCTGCGAAGGGCTCGCTCGTCTCCGCCTGAGGCTGGAGCCCTGATTTCCACGGGCTCTTCATGGTTGATGATATTCACGTTCCCATCGGATGCCAAAGGAGCAGAGCTGCCAGTCCTCCCGCTTTAGGAAACGCCCGCAGAGTGTGCAGACGTGCATCTGCGTCTTCCTGGCTGTCTGGCCCTGCTCTGCTCCGTCCCGCACACAACACACACGCGGTACAGCACGCGGCACGGCATACAGCACGCTGTGCCCACCTCTCCCCTCGCCTGGAAGTTCGGAGCCTCTCCCCAGGCCGCTCCGGCCTGGCCTCCCCCGAGCCCCGCCCCGTGCAGAGCCTGTCTGCTGGGCCCCTCTTTGCGTTCCCCAGACTCTGCTCTCCAGCTGGTCAGACTTGCTCCAACCTCACTCACTAAATCTTTCCTTGAAAGAACTTCTGTTCGGCGTCCCTAAAATGCAGGCGCCTGGGTGAGAACAGTGACCAGTGCTGTACCATTAGAGATGGAACAGAGGAAACGGTGCTCAGGAGCCGCCGGAGCAGCTGCAGCTCCAGGTGCCTCTGAGAGCCCGGACCCCAGCACAGCGCTTGGCACACAGGAGCCCTGTGTGCACACATCTGAGGGAGACTGAATGTTCTCAGGCTCCCATCTGGCCCTGGGTCCCTGAAACATGCAGTGGTGCCTCTCTCCCTGTTCCAGGGACTCCCTGGATTCTACTCATGACCTGGAATCCAGGCTTGGGGCTTCCTGAGGCCACCGCTAGACCACCGGCCTTGACCCCGTCCCAGAGGGCTCCGGGACTCCTGGCCGCCCAATGACCAGGGCCCGCACCCCACAGTGAGTGGCGGCCGCCCCTGCAGGCCTCCATTCCTGTCTGGGAGGGTGACTAACTACCCTGCACCCGGATTTAGTCGGACAGGAGACACGGAGACGGTGTGAAGGGACGTCATCACCGTTCCTGCTGAGTCAGAGCACAAAGCAGAACGTCTGCACGGCTGACCCTGGCCAGCTGGACTTGAAGGTCTGCAGCGAGGCCGGGAGGGGGCAGAAGCAGGAACCTGCTTTGCTCCTTCCACCTCTAGGCACAGGCCCCTCCCCACGTCTCCAGATTCACACGAGGGAGGTGGCGGCCGCCGACCCCCTGCGCCTGGAGAAGCTCAGCGCCCCAGGACGGGACCCACCTGCTCACCTGCAGGGCTGCCAGGGCCTGGGAGAGGGCGGGGGCGGCCAGGCTCTTGCGTGCGTCCACCAGGATGACCAGCCCCAGCTCCCGCACCTCCTTCCTGGAGAAAGAAAGACAGGACGTGTTAAATCTTGTCCAGAGCGAGCTTCCCTGTCTCTCCACGAGACGCGTCCCCACCGAGATGCTCTTGGCTCTGCGAGTTCGGGACTCTTGGCTTGATACACATCCGCCTTCCGCTTCCTGAGGAATCAGCTGCTTCTCAGTTGGAGGTAGGGCAAGCGGGACTCACTGTGGTGGACCAGCGGTGGGGAGGTCTGCTTTCTCTCTCCTGCCCACCGACATCCACGCAGGTGCAGCTCTGGGTGAGTGAAGCAGGGCCTTCATCCAGGAGCCAGAGGTTCCTGGGAGTCTTTGTACTCGTTTGTGTGTTTGGGTTGATGCAGGGCTGCAGAGCATCCCCTGAAACTAAAAATCTCGCCACGTGCTTTTGAAAACCCCGTTGTCTGTATTGTGTGATCAGAAGCTTCAGTTCCAGATTCAATAGGAAAGAATAATAGGCCGGGACAAGTTGGTATATTCATTCTTCAGAACTTTCAGTGTCCCCGGGAACCGCCTTCCACTGTAGCTTCCGGTGTCAGCGGGTGTTCTAACTCAGCTGCCTGTCTGGACGCTGATCTCTAGATGCACACGCAGCAGCGCTGAGCCCGGGCCCTGATGCCTGCTTACACAACGCTGCAGAGCTGCACAGCTTTAGTGCCATGTTCCTGTTCGCCCCCCAGTCAGGTGTGTTCCATTTGGGGTAAAACTGCTAAAGAGCATTTGAAGGGTGTTTCTTGGGGAGGCCAGGTACGAGGACAGAAGTGGGGCTGCGGAGGCCAAGCTGACGCGTCTGGTGCTGGCGGCTCCTCAAGGCCCAGGTGGGAGCAGGCAGGTGGACGCTATGTCTCTGCCCAGGGACTTCTCGGTGCCCACCTGCTTGGCCACACGGGTCCTGGTCAGTGCTGTCAGGAGCTGGGCGAGATGCTGCATTTCGCCGGAGGGTCTTGTGTCCACCCTGCCGGTCAGACCGGAGGCCTCCAGCAGGGACGGCTGGATCTCGCTCTGTCGTCGTGGGCCTCCCTTCTCTGGCGCCCCCGGCCCTGGGGTTTCCCTTCATCTGCCAAGTCAGTCGTGGCCCCAGAGCCCGGCAAGTGGCCTCACCAGGACCACAGGGGCAGTCGTGCTCAGTGACTCACAGGCTCTCCTCTACGATGTCACCCACTTGGCGGCTGGCAGGACAGCCCCGCCCTTCCTGGGGGCTGTTCCCGGGGTCAGACGGCCGCTGGACCCTGGTCCTGAGTGGCTGAGACGGACCCCTTTGCTCATTCCTGCATCCACATTGGTACCAACTGGAACCCCAGAGCAGATCCCCTCCCCTTCTGCCTGCCCCTGCTCTGGATCCCCTGACGCCTCTGCTTCGCCCTCACTCCCAGCGGCAGGCAGCCTCCAGGCCCCCCAGTCTGGCCCCTTGGGGTCCCTGATCCACCCCAGGCCGCTGTGCAGACCTGCCTGGATGTCTCGGTCTGCATTTCTGCGGAAGCCTCCGAACTGTCTTCCTGAAGCTGCAGGCCGCTCGGCCTGCCACACGCCATGGTCTTCGGCCCAGGGGGGCCTGCTGTCTTCACAGCGTCTTCCGTCCTCACAAAGTGCCCGACGGCTCCAGGCCTTGTGTGTGCTCTTGCTTCCCCTCTTGTCTGCAAACCCTCTCCCTCCTCCAGGACACAGTATGTCTGGGAAGTCCCTCTCGGCACTGTGGGCTTGTCTCACCATGGGAGCTGCGACAATTCGGGTTCACCTGTGTGTCTCCATCAGGGCAGGAACTTCTGCTGTTCCCTTTTGTATTCCCAGGTAAGTGTGGATGGCAGGATGGATGGGTGGATTCCTGCATGGCGCAGGAGGGTGCATGGATAACAGCCAAGATCCTTTCCGAGTTTAAGGTTCTGTGTATCTAAGAGTTTGATGGTAGTCCTTTCACGAGGCCAACTCATAGGAATGCGGGGCTCCTTGTAACGCACCTGCAGGAACCGACGATGAGACTCTCCCGGGCGCTCCCCCCAAAGGTGCGGCATCTCAGGTGCCTCTTCCCAAGAGCTGAGGGCAGTGGCTTCTCCCGGTGCCGCTCTCTATCAGGACGTTCACGGTTACAGCCCTTGTTGGGGAATAACCAGACAAACCTTCGGGCTCCAGAACAAGCTCCCCTAAGTCTTCAGAAACATTCTTCTCCCGGGTCTTCATGTGCAGGTGAGCAGCGGCGCACTGTCTGCACCGTCTGTGGCAAAGTGGAAGAAGCAGGGGTCTGGACGTCCAGCTCAGCCCCGGTCCCACAGGCTCCACAGCAGTCTCACTCCTTTCTCTCGGGGGGCCCTGGTCAACCAGGACCTCCCTGCAGTGGTCAAAGGAAAGCTTCTGGTAAATAGAAAATGCCATTATTCTAGGGCTTTGAAGGTGTTTACCTGAGGCTTACAGAGTATGAACTAGTGCAAGGATGAAAGTAATTTTTTTCAGAGTCGTTTCCTTATGTTTTGAAATCTCTGCTGAAAGATAAGTTTGAAATCCTAGGCTCAGCACAGTGAAAGTAGGCCCTGCAGGTAACTGCGAGCCTCGCTCTGCGAAGGAGCCTGGGGGGATGCAGCATTTTAAGTCCTTTCCTGCCTGTGTGTCCCCACACTGACTGTACCCGTGCTACTTCAGAAAAAATTTCAACAGAAAGTCAATACCCCACAAACAAGCATGAGGTCACGGGTGGGAACGCTCCCACGTACCAGGAACGCTCCCACGTCACGCGAGGGCACACCAGGTAGCATGTTCCCACACGTGCGCACACGTGGCCATGAGTCACCCAGCACGCTCTCACGTGAGGTCATGTGACTTCACTCTAGGGACTGCAGAGAGATTATTTCTAGCCCCTCTAGCACACCCATGAGACATCCCTCCATCACAGGACACTACCGACTCCAGCCAAGGGCAGGGCTGGGACTCGGGGCCGGGATTCAAACCTGGGCCGTTGACCTTAGGACTGAGCCCTGGGGCTACGTCCACCCGGCACCGTGGAGGCTCTTGGTCTGATGGCCGTGAGGCAGCCCGAAGCCCGTCTGCACCTGTTGGGGGTTAGGGGCCCCAAACAATGCGCGTGACTCCGGTTCTCCATCCGCCCCCATCTCTGTCCTTGGTCCGTGGAGAGCCCTGGGGAGGGTCACCCAAGCGTGTCTGCTTCCTTGTGTAGGGCGCAGGAGGCAAGGTCCCCTGGAATTCCACACCAGGAAGGTGCGGCTCTGGAGGGGCCGGTGCACTTTCTTCCTGGCGCGTGTGCTGCTGGCTGCCCGGAGGCCCAGCGATGCCACAAGGCCTAGTTCGTGGTCAGTCTTTCCTGCTTTCTGGCACCAGGTACCTCCTATTTGTACAATTTCTTCTCCCGGTTATACTAAATATTCTGTTTCTATCAGCTCGTGTCTTTAATCAAGGTCACTTCAAATCTTTTTTAGAAAGACGTGGAGCATAAAACATGTAGACAAATAATGCCTAAAGCCAGTACTGCACAAGGAAGAGCAACGCAGAACTCAGGCCTGCATTCGGAGGACAGGGGTCCAGGTGCACGGGAGGGACAGGGTGCGTGGGGGGCGGCACGTGAGAGCCCGGCACGAGGGCCCGGAAGGAGGGGGAGGTGGGAGACGGGACCTGCCGCAGTGACGCGCCAGACGGCGGAGCCCGGGAGCCACCCGAGATTACACCTCAGCTGGGTTTATCCTCAAAGGGTCTGAAAACTGGAGGCTGGCTCAGTCCCACCTGGGGATGGTGTGGAGGTACTTCAGCAGACGGGTTAGCTCGGCACTGGACATGTGTTCGCTGGACCAGAGTGGGCCCCTTGTACAGACCTGCACCACCGCTCTTCCCTGACGGTCTCGGGTTCCTGCAGAAACAGAGGTGCTGGAGGAGGTCACTGAGACGATGCGACCGCTAGCCGACCCCCGAGCTGGACCCAGGCCCCTGTGCTCCTCCGCCCTCCTCGTTCCCGGAACCTGCCTCAAGACGCACCTTGGAGATAACGGTGTGGCATCGAGACCGACTGGAGAGTAACATGACTGAGCCCAGTTAAGGCCTCCCTCCAGGTGAACTTTAAGACTCTGGCGGGCGGGGCGGAGATCTTGAGGCCGCCCATACAAGCCTAGTGTACAAGTTACCTGCCACCTGCCAATGTGGAGCGTGGCCTCTTTCTTCGGTCTCTCTCTGCCCTCTGTGGGCAATTCCAGATTCCACCCGGGAAGGTCCCAGAGGCTGTGAACTAACAAGGGGCCATCGTGAAAGGGGGCAGCCCCCACAGGGACACCCGCGGCTTCAAGCTCGAGGAGATGGAGCCAGGATCTGCAAACACTATCTGAGTTACCGGCTTAGATGTGAGATCTGCTGGGAGGGTAGAGCCCGGCATTCACCTGGGCAGATGACAGCCAAGCTCACCTGGGAGGGTGAGGCCCACTGCCATGCTCTGACTGTTTGTAACCCCCCAAATTCATATGCTGAAATCTTAATACCTGATTTGATGGAATTTGGAAGTGAGGCCTGTGGGAGGGGCTTTGGTCCTGAAGGTGGAGCCCACATGAATGGGATTAATGCCCTTATAAAAGAGACCCCTTGCCCACCTGCCATGTGAGGACACGGTGAAAAGGTGCTGACTGTGAACCAGGAAGGGGCCCTCACCGGCACCCACCACGCTGCGCCTTGACCGTGGACATCCAGCCTCCAGGGCCGTGGTAAGTGAAGTTGTGTTGTTGAGAAGCCGCTGGCCTGTGGTGTGTTGTTAGCAAGACAGCCCTGCTCACCTGGGAGGGTGACCGCCCCGGACTGCAGTAGCTCCTGGTTGAGTTCCAGCTCCTGCCTGGGCGCCCGGCTGGGCAGGTCTCCTGCGCCAGGTGCCCACGCTTCACCCTCGGGGCACAGCGGCTCAGCAAGCAGGTCCGAACACCGGCTGGGGCTGCTTCCTCGGACGCTGCTGCCCTCTGCAGAGACATCAGCTGCACAAAGCAAAGAGACCTGGTCAACGATAACGTGCTTCTCTGGCCTGAAGGCAGCTACAAATGCAAGGAGAAAACAGGAGACCTGTGAACTTGTCCCATTTCTGGTGGGAAAGGTCAGTGAGCACATCTGCAGGTCAGGCTTTTCCTGAGGAGTAATGAATAAATCACATAACTAAACGGGTTCTCAGATCCTGACAACCAGAAAACACCCAAGGGAGAAACATTTTATACCGAATGATGTCACGGATCGTGACCGCAACCTCCTGCATCACCCCAGAGATTGAGGCCTCGAGCTCACACATAACCTCAGAGGGGGCGTCCTCACCCTCCACGCTGCGTAAAAGAAGGGATTCTCCCTCGGCCATCATGTCAGAAGGGGGCCTCGCTTTCACTCGTCCCCTCAGAGAAAGGGTCCTCGCTTCATACGTCAACTCAGAGAGGAGGCTTCACCCTCACACAGCCGCTCAGTGAGAGGAGCCTCGACCTCAGGAATCACCTCAGACAGGTGGTCGCTGCCTCACACGCCTCTCCACAGAGGGAGGCACCTCCCTCATGCATCGCCTCAGTGTGGGGGTCTGGCCATATACGTGCCTCAGAGAGAGCTTCCTCGCCTCACACACCTCTTGGGAAACGGGATCTTCACGCACGTGTCACCTCTGAGACGGGGGCCTCATCCTCCAAACACACCACTTCAATGAGAAAGGTTTCTTTTCGCCCTCACACATCTCCTCAGAGAGTGGGTCCTCGAGTCACTTGTCACAAAAGGGAATGGGGCCTTGCCCTCCAGTGTCACCTCATAGAGGGGTGCCTGGACCTCAAGAATCACCTCAGAGAGGGGGGGTTGCACCCTCACACAACACGTCAGAGAGGGGTTCCTCATCCTTAAGAATGATCTCAGAGAGGGTGTTTCACCCGCACAAATCTCCTCAGACAAGTTCTCACCTCACACATCTGCTAAGACACAGGGTCCTCGCTGTCACACGTCACCTCAGAGAGGCGGGCCTTGTCCTCATGCATCATCGCGACTCCTTTTTGAGCATCACCTCAGGGAGAAGGGGCCACGTCCACCAGCATCACTCAGAGAGTGGGTTCCTGGCCCTCACACATCACCTCAGAGAGGGGGGCCCCCTCCTTGAGAATCACCTCAGAGAGGGGGGCTTCACCCTCACACGTCACCTCAGAGAGGGGGGTCCCCTCCTTGAGAATCACCTCAGAGAGGGGGGCTTCACCCTCACACATCACCTCGGAGAGGGGGGCTTCATCCTCACACGTCACCTCAGAGAGGGGGGCTTCACCCTCACACATCACCTCAGAGAGGGGGGCCTCACCCTCACACGTCACCTCAGAGAGGGGGGCCCCCTCCTTGAGAATCACCTCAGAGAGGGGGGCTTCACCCTCACACGTCACCTCGGAGAGGGGGGCTTCACCCTCACACATCACCTCAGAGAGGGGGGCCTCCTTTTTGAGCACCACCTCAGAGAAAGTGGGGCCTCAGCCTCACACATCTCCTCAGAGATGGGTCCTCGCTCTCGTGCATCTCCTCAGAGAGGGGGGCTTCACTCTCACACAAATGCGACCTTATTTGGAAAAGGCTCTTTGCAGAAGTGAACTAGTGAAGTTTAGGGTGGGCCCTAAATTGAATGATAGGTGTCTTTACAAGAGAAAGGAGAGGGAGCTTGGAGGCACAGTGAGACACAGGGTGAAGGGCAATGAATTTGGCCAAGGGATGCCTGGGGCTCCAGTAGCCAGAAGAGGCAGGAAGGACCCTCCCCTGGAGCCTCTGGACGGAGTGGGACCCTGGGACACCTTGATCTTGGACTTTAGGACCAGAACCGTGAGGATAATTTTCTGTTGTTCAGAGCCACGAAGTCTGTGGTACCTTGCTGTGGCAGCCCCGGAAATGAATACATGTAAACATTTTCAACAGTTGATACGGACATGGAGACAGGCTTCTACTGAATCAAGTGACCAGACCAATTGTCACAGGTGGGAGAGGGGAGGAGGAAGAGGGGAGTGTGGGGGGGAGGAGTGGGGGGGGGGGAGAGTGGGGGGGAGGAGAGTGGGGGAGGGGAGTGTGGGGGGAGGGGAGTGTGTGGGGGAGGGGAGGGTGAGGGGAGCGGGGGTGGACATTTACCTTCCTCTTCTGTGCAGCTGGGACTCTCCACTGTGCCTGGACAGCTGGAGCCTGTGGTTCTGGTCCCCACAGCTTGTCCTCCCAGGAGACCCCCAGGCCTGGTGCTGGCTAAGTGCTGGGAGGCCCTCCAGGTGTCACCTCGGGAGCTTCTGAGGGACCTATCCCAGGATCGAGACCTCCTGGGAAGGGTCCTCCCTGCAGCTCCTGGACCATTCTCTTGTCTCGGGATCTCCTGGGGGTCTCCCGCAGGGCCAGGGATCTCTTTCTGGGTAAGACTGGCCGCTGCCCCGGCCCCCCTGGCCCTGCGGCCGTGGGTCTGGGAGCCACAGGCCTCATCCCCGATGGATTCCTCAGAGCTGGAGCCCAGGGGCATAGGGTTCTGCAGGGCCTCCATGTAGGACTTCCTGAACCAGCGTCTGGCCTCCACACTGGCTGGGGTTCTGGGTGGCCGCCTCCTAGAGCTCGGGCTGCCCCCCTCTGCGTGGAAGGCGAGGGCCTTGGAGCCGTCCTTCTTGTCCATGGGGTCCAGCCTCCCTCCTGGTCCTTCAGGGCTCTCAGGACACTCCCAGGGGTCCTGCTCTGAGGGGCCAACCCCCCTGAGGCCTCCACTGGGACTCCCGGACAGGGTCCCGGGGCTTTCGCACTCAGCCCTTCTTGGGGAAGGAAGATGGCGGGGCTGGTTACTGCTGGGATGCCCACCGCAGTGGGGCAGGGTTGGGGTGTGCTTGGAAGGTGTGCCGCCCTGGGGAGCGGGGCTGGCCACGGTTGGTGCCGGGGCTGGAGCCTCCGAGGCGCTGTCGGGTGGCGGCTGCTGAGGCCCAGGACCGCTGGGGCAGCTGGGCAGGTTGGTTCCGGTGGCGGGGACAAAGACAGGGTCTGTGACGTTGTTCCAGGGGGTGCGGTAGACCACCGAGCCCGAGGTCAGCAAGCAGTTTTGCAAGGGGACACCGTTCTGCTCCCCGTTCACCAGTTCCAGGAACTCTCCCGTGAAGACACAGCCGTACATGGTCTCAGGGACAATGACTTCCTCCGAGCCTTGTCCAAGCCGGGAAAGGCGTTTCAAGACCAGTCTGGCGCGCTGCCTCCCCGCCGCCACAGTGATCTGCAGGTAGAAGTCCCCAGGCCTGAGCCTGACTCCGCGCAGGGGCGCCAGCTGCACCACCACCTTCTCGTGGATGCACAGCGGCCACCCTTCGTGCAGGAAGAGGAGGCCTGCGTACCTGGCCTGGGGCAAGAGAGGGATGCAGGGAGATTAGCGGCTGACGCGGAACCTGTCAGAGCCCCTGGCCTCTGTCCAGCAGGAGGGTGGGCGACTGGCCCCCAGCACCCCAGAACAACAAGGGCATCAGGACTGAAGACAGGGCGTTAGAAACGCATTTCTACCGCTCTTCCTGGGTGGCTGGGGGAGGCGGGCAGCTGGGGATGGGGGACACCGCAGGCACAGTCCCAACCCCAGGGGCTGTGGGGCGAGCCGCTCCCAGGGCCGGCCCCACCTGGGCAGGGCTGGGCTTTCACCCTCTCGCCCCTGCAGCCCTTGGTCTAAGCTCGCGGCACCCACGGGCAGCCCCCAGCCTCTGGAACTGCAGGGTGGGGACCATGGTGAGAGGGCACGGGTCTAGGGCCCCGATCTAGGGCCCCCACATCACGCCAGCTCCCACCCACAGCAGCCGTCCTTTCTGCTTATTTGAAGGGGTCACTGCAGTTTGCAACCAAGCTGTCGATGATGGGGTGAGTCCTTAACCACTTCTTTGAGAAGAACTTGCTCTAGAAAAAAGGTTTCGACTTCAGGGTGGATGAGCCAGTGTCTCCGTGGGGCAGGAGGGTGTCAGGCTGTTAGGGAACAGCGGTGGGACGCCCACCTGCCAGAGCTGCAGACACAGGTTCTGAAACGGGATCACATTCTCCTGTTTGGGTTTAGTTCCAGCATTTTTTTTTTGCAGCTTTCCCTACTCCAGCGCTGACTTACTGCACAAACCCTAATTAAATAATACAGAAAATGAAAAAGAAGAGAGGGCTTCCCTGGTGGCACAGTGGTTGAGAGTCCGCCTGCCGATGCAGGGGACGCGGGTTCGTGCCCCGGTCCGGGAAGACCCCACATGCCGCGGAGCGGCTGGGCCCATGAGCCATGTCCGCTGAGCCTGCATGTCCGGAGCCTGTGCTCCGCAACGGGAGAGGCCACAACAGACAGTGAGAGGCCCGTGTACCGCAAAAAAAAAAAAAAAAAAAACTCATTCTAATATACCTCTAGAGACTTTTAACTTTTCTGTGCCCTTATCCACTGTTTATTATTATTAGTTATTTAAACTGCAATAGTAATGTAGACAGAATTTGGTATTCTTGTCAGCAGTCACCCTAAGCGAGCACTTCTGTTACTCAGTTACCATCCTCATGGCCACTTAACGATCCTCTATTGTCAGAACCAACAGTGCTTCTGTGGATTTCTATTGTAAATTAAAAATGCAAGGAACATGTTCATGATATCATTTTCATGATATTCTTTTAAATTATCATTTTCTGGGATTAGGATTACAGGATCAAAGGCTATGAATGTCTTTTATGATTCTTGACAGTATGACCAATTTGTCCTCAAGAGACATACTGTCAGCAGTGGGGTATCACAGTAAGGTATCACCGTGCCCACTGATTAGCAGCGTAAGGCTTTACATCAAGAAACTGTTTCCTGAATTAACACGTATGCTGTGGAATATTGTTGTTTTAATTCACATCACGTGACTGTGAAGCCAACGGTTTCCTGATGCTTGTTTTCTGTGAATTCTCATGTACTTTTGCTCTTTCTATGAATTGTGGTCCTATTTTTGCCTTAGTTACTGCGAGATTTTAAAAAAACATTTAACAGACAGTAATTTTTTTGCCCTCATCGTTAGCGGACACGTATCCACCACAGTTCTGAAAGGCAAACTCTACAGTTTTGATTGTAAATCTTTCTACTCCTCTGGAATCCAAATTCAACAGATGCTATAAATATAGTCATGTTCTGAATAGTTCCAGTTCTGAGAAAACTCCAGGTTGAAAAGGAGCTTTCTTTCTCCCATTTCAACGCCTTCTCTAAATGGTTGTTTGAGACTTCCCTGGTGGTCCAGTGGTTAGGGCTCCATGCTCTCACTGCTGAGGGCCCGGGTTCAGTCCCTGATCAGGGAACTAAGATCCTACAAGCCGGGCGGTGCAGCCAAAAAAAAAAAACCCAAAAAGAACCCAAAACAAATCAAAAAAAGGTTGTTTGAGGTGTTTCAAGGAAGAGGTGTTAGAACCAAAGCTTTTTTATTCAAAAGGAGGTGGGTGGGCTGCACTGTTTAAGAGCTACAGTTCAGCTGCCAAAAACAAGTGCAGAGTCTTTCTTTATAAGGAGCTTTCACAAAGCGGTTCAGGAACCTGCATGTCACAAGATCACAGCAGGTTTTCAATCATCATAGACGCATCACATCAGTTATTACAATATTCCAAAAATCGCAGCATTCCTTTCCCGCTTGGGTGACTAAGAACAAAACAAAACAGAACTTTTCTGGTCCCTTGGAAAAGCCAGAACAGGGGCTTGGCTGTGGATTAAACGTGAAAACTACTGCTGAGCTTCCCTGGGCCCTTGACGGCTTCACACACTGCTGCTCTGTGCAGACCATCCACTGTCCGGGCTGTCCTGGGCAAGGGGGCAGGCGACCTTCCTGGGCCTGACTGGGCACAGCGGGACGAGCTTCCCTCTGCTGAGCTTCCCTGGGCCCTTGACAGCGTCACACACTGCTGCTCCGTGCAGACCATCCACTGTCCGGGCTGTCCTGGGCAAGGGGGCAGGCGACCTTCCTGGGCCTGACTGGGCACAGCGGGACGAGCTTCCCTCTGCGTGTGTCCATGGAACACCGTCCCAACTATCTGCCTGTTGGGGTCCTGTCTCCCTGACCCTGTGGCAGAGGATGGTGCCCAGGTGGTCCGCTCAACAACGTATTACCAGGCTCCAGAAGCACCTGAACATAGTTGTTCAAATTGCAGGAAGACTGACCAGCCTCCCAGATGGTGCCTAGGTGTTCTTCAACGTGCCCTGGGCCTGAGCTCTGTGCATGGGGTCTGGCTGCCACACGCAGCTTGCTGCCTCCTCAGTGTCTGTAGGTCTCAGCCAGGGCTGAGAATTACACACCCAGGTCCGGAGCAGCCAGTTAGGGCTGCCATGGGCTACAACATCACCTTTGATCTCCAACTTTTTAAGCTTTCCTTTCTATCTTGCTAATTGGGGGTGTTTCCAAAGCGAAGAAAGTAGAACAAGCAAAACTGCCCTGGATCCACACTCACGGGCCTTCAACAGCACAACACGCTGAGGTCACTGCATGTCCTCTTGTGCTTGTTTTATTTATTTATTTATTTGTGGCTGCGTTGGGTCTTCCTTGCTGCGTGTGGGCTTTCTCTAGTTGCGGCGAGCAGACTCCTCGTTGCGGTGGCTTCTCTTGTTGCGGAGCACGGGCTCTAGGCACATGGGCTTCAGTAGTTGTGGCACGTGGGCTCAGTAGTTGTGGCTCGCAGGCTCTAGAGCGCAGGCTCAGAAGTTGCGGCGCACAGGCTTAGCCACTCCGCGGCATGTGGGATATTCCCAGACCAGGGCTTGAACCCGTGTCCCCTGCATTGGCAGTTGGATTCTTAACCACTGCGCCACCAGGGAAGTCCCTTGTGCTTGTTTTTAAAATGTATGTTAAAAAACACAGGTATAAAAGAAACTTACAACCTTTTTTTGGCTTAATATTATATCACAATCTGTGTATACTAATCCATCATATTTATACATTATTGATTTAACCTTTCTCCTAAAATATATACCTGTTTTTTACTATTATAAGTAACATTGCAACACATATTATTGGGAATGAATCTGGACCTGCATTTTATTTTTGTTTGTTTGTTTGTTTGTTTGTTTCTGCAGTACACGGGCCTCTCACTGCTGTGGCCTCTCCCATTGCGGAGCACAGGCTCCGGACGCGCAGGCCCAGCGGCCATGGCTCACGGGCCCAGCCGCTCCGCGGCATGTGGGATCTTCCCGGACCGGGGCACGAACCCGTGTCCCCTGCGTGGCAGGCGGACTCTCAACCACTGCGCCACCAGGGAAGCCCTGGACCTGCATTTTAGATCACTTGCTGTGGCTAAACTTTCTGAGTCAAATTGTGCATGACAATTTAAAGATTCTGCATTCATTAAAACAACTGCTTTCCAGAGAGGTCATCTCAATTTTCACCACGATGAGAAGAGCGTCACCTTGTCTATCGTACTGAACTCTCTCTGCTCTGAATACTAACCTGTCTATTTTTCTGCTCATTAGTAAGCAAAAATTTGTGTCTTGTCACTTGCTTTGCATTTCTCAGACCACATGGTATGTCTGTTTTGATTCTTTTACTTCCAGTCTTTGGATTGTCTTTGCATTTAAAGGGCAATTCTTATAACTAGCATTTAGTTGGTCTTGCCTTTTTTCCAGCCTGACAATCTCTGTATTTTAGTTGGAATGTTAAATTCACTTAATGACATTTAATATAATTATTGACATGGCTGGATTAAATCTATCATCTTGGCATAAAATTTCTATTTGCCCTACCTTTGTACCTTTGTTCTTCCTTTTATCTCCTCTTCTATTTTAGATTCCATTTATTTCCTCTATTGAACTTTTAGTTATACCTATCTGTGTTATTTTTAGTGGTTGTTCTCAATATTACGATATGCATCTTTAACTTATCACAGTCTATCTTAAAGCAATAGTTTATTATTTTAAAACAATGTAAGAACCTTACAGCAGTAAGGTAAAATAATGACGTTTCCAGATAAATAAAAGAGTAGACTAGCACAGATGCTATGCAGGAAATGCTAAAGCTATAATTTCAAATTTATAACTTTAGCATTATAAAGCTATGATGCTAAATGCTATAATTCGATTTACTCCCTTCCGCAGTTTGTGCTTTTGCTGTCATATGTCTTATTGCTACATTTGTTATAAATCCCACAATATATTGCTTTAAGTGGTCAGTAATTTTTTTTGTGTGTGTGTGGTCGCTAATTTTTAAAAGAAATTCACACTTACAAATTTAACCTTTCTCTGTGCTCATTTTTCTGTAGATCTGAGCTTCTGCCTGATACCATATCCCTTCAGACTCTAGACCTCCCTTTAGCATTTCTTGCATAGCATCTGTGCGAGTCTACTCTTTTATTTATCTGGAAATGTCATTACTTTATCTTCCTGTTGAAAGATATTTTTTGCTGTATATAGAATTTTAAGTTGACTTTTCTTCCTTTAACTTTTTGAAGATATTTTTCCATTGTCTTCTGAAGTCCAATGCTTCTGATAAAAAGCCACCATCATTCTTATTGCTGCCCCTGTATGTTAAGATTTCCCCTTGATGATGGGTTTTCAGCATTTAATTACAATGTGTCTAAGTGTTGTTCTGTTGGTATTTATCCTGCTCCGGGTCTGATGAGCTTCCTGGATCTATGTGTTAGATCTGTGTTTTTTAACAAATTGTTAAATTATCCAACAATATTTCTTTAAATATTTTTTCGGCCCTATTTTCTCACTCCTCCCCTTCTGGGAATCCTCTTGCACATGTGTCTGACCTGATACTCCCGTAAGTTACTAACGCTTGCTCACCTTTTCCCCTCCTCTCTCTCCTCTCTGTGCTTCCATCTGCTTCGTTTCTTCAGGCATGTCTTCAAATCATGTATCCTATCTTTTGCTGCATCCAGTCTGCATTAGTCCCATCCAGTAAGTTTTTTTTTTTTTATTGCAGATACAGTATTTTTAGTTCTAAGATTTCCATTTTGTCCTCATTTTACAGTTTCCAAATCGTTCCTGAAATTCTTCATCCACTTCATCCATATTTACTTGTAGATTATTTAATATGTTTATCATAGTTTTTAAAAAGTCGGCCTTATAATTCCAAACCTGGGTAGTCTGTGAGTCTCTTTCTATTGACAATTTTTTCTCCTTTTTATGGGTTGATAATCTGGTGCCTTTGCACATTTTGTAATTTTTAAATTTTATGCCTGAACTTTTGCCTAAAGCTGATAGTTTTTAGAAAGAGGAAAGCTTTACTCTGTTAGACAGCTAGGATGAAGGGTTTATCAGTTTAAAGCACTTAGAAACAGAGCAAGTTGCGGGTGGGTTGTGGCTTTAAACTCTCCAGGAGTCCAGTGAGGTACCTCTTCACTTTTCAGCTCAGCCCCGACTCTCTTGGCCACCAAGAATAGCTTATAAAATTTACATTGCTTGAGGCTTGGTTCAACTTTCAGAAATTTCGGTTTACCAACTGTTTCAAGTGCTCCAGTGGTTGGGTTCACAATTCTCCATCCAGGGAGGCCTGGTACCAACTGCTGCTGGACTTCTGAACTGGGACATGTTAAAACTATGAGACGAAAATTTTAAGACCGTGAGACCATGAGACCATGAGACCATGAGAGTTGGAAATCACACTTTGAAACTGTGTGATTTTAAGATTTTGATATATTTTGCTTTCTGGTCCCACCCCTCGGTCTCCACTTATTCTGTCAGAGAATTTCTAGGGTTAGTGGAGAGGATCATCGTTACATTCGAGGCTCCTCCAGACTCCAACCTGGTGCTCCAGCCCTGAGGTCTCTGAAGCCCGGTTCCTCCTGGTCTGAGCAGAGACGGTCCTTCTCTGGCAGCTCGTCGCCCGTCCTCCCTGAAGCCTCAGTGACTCGCCCCAGGGATGAACGTGTCTTCTGCTCTTTGCTCACTTAGGAAGGCACTGCCACTCCACGGTTAAGTTCTTTTAGCTCTTTGTGTATCCACAGGTCTTGGATGGCTTTAAAGGAAGGTGTAATTGTTTGGTTCATATCAGAATTTCTTGTTGTTTTGGCAAGAGTAAAGGTCTTTCATACACTTCTACATCCTAGATGGAAATACGACTCACCTGTTCATCAGCTCTGTTTTGCCAGTTTCCTTTGTGGTTCTCTGTTAGGAGTACCTTTACAAATTTCCAAATAGAAGGGTGTCTTTTAAAAACTTGATTTCTAGCTTTATTGCTTTGTGGTCTTAAGAAATCAATTCTTTGGTATTTGTTACCATGTTATTGCTAATGGTCAATTCCGGTCAAATTTGGTAAATGTATATGAATGCTTAAGAATGTATGTTCTTTAATATTCTCTAATTGTATACATTCTTGAGATAAATGTATATCTTCTAATGGTAAAACTTGGCTAGAATTTTATCAAACTTGGTTAAGTTTGGAGAAGGTTCCATCTGTGCTTGGGAACTATATGTATTCTAAAATTGCTGGGCTCAGCGCTCTGCGCATGCCCGTTAGCAGAGAGAGATACCGTGTTCAGATGTTTATCTTAAGTACTATGTGGCTGCTTTTCCTCTTTGCTTTGGAGGGAGGCGAAACCTCCCACTTGTAATTCCCTCAGTTTATGCTTCAAGCATTTCAGGCTGTGCTGTTAGTTTACACCTTCCTGGTTGTTAGCAGCATTATTATCGAATGGTCCTCTTCAGCCCTATCAATGCATCTGCCTTTTACTGTATTTAGTTTGTTATGAACATCGCTACATCCATGATCCTTGGTTAGAATTCTGCTGGCCTACCATTTTCAACCTGTTATTATATATGTTGTACTTTTATTTCCATGTTTTTATCTTGTTTATTCCCTTCTCCTTTTCTGATTTCCGTTTGATTTCATTTTTTAATCCCTTGCCCCTGCTTGCCCCTTGTAGAAACATTCTGTTTTATATCTTTCTGATTACTTTTCTTTTTTTTTTTTTTTGCAGTACGCGGGCCTCTCACTGCTGTGGCCTCTCCCGTTGCGGAGCACAGGCTCCGGACGCGCAGGCTCAGCACGCGCAGGCCCAGCGGCCATGGCTCACGGGCCCAGCCGCTCCGCGGCATGTGGGATCCTCCCGGACCAGGGCACGAACCTGCGTCCCCTGCATCGGCAGGCGGACTCTCAACCACTGCGCCACCAGGGAAGCCCTCTGATGACTTTTCTTTAAACTTCTCCAAGCATTTTTTGGACACAAACCGTGATGAAACAAAGTTACAAATAAGTCAGCCAGTGATTTTAAGCCTGTCTGGTTTCTACAGAGGGATGGGAAAATAGTGGTCATCGAACTCTCAGGTTAACATAGAAACTTATCTTAAAATTAATATGATTAATAATGATCTCCAAGCCACATGCTTCGATGACACTTGGTAAATGAATAAAAAGTGCATTGAATTTACATTAACTAAAGTATTTTTATATTCACAGTTGTCAAGATAAGTTCATTTTCTCCGATGTCATACAGATGATCAAATTTTAATTTCTTAATTAAAAAGTAAAAAGCAATATAAATATGAAAATAGTAAGGCTGTCCCTAAATTTCATTTTATGCTTTTTAAATACTTATAAATATGCATCATATTAAAGAGTAACATTATTCATATGGCTTTTTCAGAAGATAAGCAGTTTGGAAGTGGAAAGGGTGATGACTTGTTAAAATGGAAGGAAAAAGAATATTAGAAGAAAGAAGACAAAACATTAGCTCAGAAAAGCTCTTCAAGACACGCCTTTGAAAGGGAGCAAGTGTTTTCAGATCCAACTTAACGCAGCTTGGCTGTGTGTGCTGCTTTTATCTCCTGACAGGCAAATTTCTCTGCTTCGTCCCTATCAATAAACACCCTTTACATGTGCAAAAGGTACATAATCATGAAGGAAATACCCTCTAGGCAGACTACTGCAAGCCAAGAATTAAATCGAGGATATCCATGGTCATTTCTCTACCACACTCAGTTAAAAGACATTCAAAGAGTTTAAGAAATCAAAGTGGCCCAGTGGTAGTTTTTCCAAAAGCCCTAATTCAATATGAATGGAGCAGGAGAAGGTGCTGATTAATAAAGGTCTTACTTTTTAAGATCTCGCCACGAATCTCTGCAGCAGTTCACTGCAACACACCTGCAACGTGGCTGTCATTAGTTTTAACACGGCCTCAGAAACAACCTACAATAAAAATATCCTCCAAATAACTAAACACATAAGAGATTCACTCAGCAGGGTCTGTCTGTGTTACTGGAACTGCTCCTGTACGTCCTGAGATGACCACTCAGGAGGGGGACTCAGTCCCTTCGTACATAGACTGCAGCGAGAGTCCCCTGGGGCACCAGAGAGAAGCCTGCGGACGGTGGGCTCCATGCTCACTGGCAGGTTGAGAAGCCCTGTTTCTGGGACATAGGCCTTATTTCACCAATTATTTGGAACCAGGGAAAGGTGGAGCCAGAAGCCAAAGGGAGTAAGCGGAGCCAGTGCCCAAAGGACCAAGGGAACAGAGGAAAATGGGACGGTTTCCCCAGTCATGTGTTTAAATGCTACCAAAACAATGGCTGAGACTACAATTTATTTTTATTTTTTAATAATACCCTGCTTTCTTTCAGAAAGAAATCAACAAATGCTCACTTGAAGGATGTCCGCTTAGCCCCTGGATTAGTCTGAAACGCACAGAAGCACATCCTCCTCCTTTGCTTCCTTCACCAGTGTATTCCCCTGGATCTAAAATCCCTACGGCTCAGATGAGGTATTTTCCAGCTACCAGATTAAGACCCTGCCTGTCTCTTCTCCCTAGTCAAAAGTGAGCGGGCGGGCCTCACACGGGCCCCATCCCCGAGGAGGTACTCACACGGGCTCCACCCCCGAGGAGGTACTCACACGGGCTCCACCCCCGAGGAGGTACTCACGCGGGCCCCACCCCCGAGGAGGTACTCACGCGGGCCCCACCCCCGAGGAGGTACTCACGCGGGCCCCACCCCCGAGGAGGTACTCACGCGGGCCCCACCCCCGAGGAGGTACTCACGCGGGCCCCACCCCCGAGGAGGTACTCACACGGGCCCCATCCCCGAGGAGGTACTCACACGGGCCCCATCCCCAGGAGGTACTCACACGGGCCCCATCCCCGAGGAGGTACTCACGCGGGCCCCATCCCCGAGGAGGTACTCACACGGGCTCCATCCCCAGGAGGTACTCACGCGGGCCCCATCCCCGAGGAGGTACTCACACGGGCCCCATCCCCGAGGAGGTACTCACACGGGCCCCACCCCCGAGGAGGTACTCACACGGGCCCCATCCCCAGGAGGTACTCACGCGGGCCCCATCCCCGAGGAGGTACTCACGCGGGCCCCATCCCCGAGGAGGTACTCACACGGGCCCCATCCCCAGGAGGTACTCACGCGGGCCCCATCCCCGAGGAGGTACTCACGCGGGCCTCCCGCTGCAGGTGCTGCAGGGCCCTCTTGGCTGGGATAAGGAAGTCCAGGAGGCAGCGCAGCCCGTCCCCACCGTAGAGCTTCTCGGCCACGCTGAGCAGCTGCCAGAGCACTGTGGCTGCCGTGGCCTCAGAAGGTGGGTAGAGGGCAGAGAGCGTGTTCTGTATGTAGGTGTCGAGGGATTCCAGGTCCTGAGGTGGAAGAGAGGTTTGCGAAATTTAATACATCTAATGAGACAGGTGCACTGGACACCTTCACAGGCTAGCACTGAGGTGTCCACTGTGAAGGCACCTGTTGTATGTCCGGGGACGTGAGTTATCTTTGTGAAACACAGGAGGTATGGGCGAATCCCCAGCACAGAGAAGAGTTCCTGTCGGGGAGGATCGGTTGGTCCTCACGCTGTCACAGAGCAGAAGCATCTGAGGAAGTGCTCATGTCTGTAACGGGTACACCTGACACCTGTGCCCACGAGGGGAACCCTATGTAATGCCTGTGAGTGACGGCTGTCATTGTTAGCACGGGAGGCACCACCAAGTTTGGTCTGACATAAGTTCCATCCCATCAAATTCTGAAACATGCACCTTAAATGATGCTTTTTAGGATCTTCCGTGGCGCGTGGGGAATTTCTCAGGGGCTTCCCCCTTCCCCAGCACTCCTGGCTCTGCATAGGGAATGGGGGGCCCTTGTGGGGAGGACAGAGCTGGTCCATATGCCATTTTATACTCAGAAAAGAAGTTCATCCTAGGAAATACATTGTACTTGTACTGATGATTTTTTTAAATTTAAATAGAAACCATTAGGGCATCCTGCATCATAATCCCAGAATTGTGCTCATTCAGTCATTCCAAAAACAGCTATCCTTGGTATCTGATTTCCCTTTAAATTTTGGTGCAACATGCTTTTATATAAAGACAGAGAGCTTTGAGTTTAAAAAATACTTAATTCTATTTTTAGATGTAACATTTCCTGAGGAATGCCGTAAGGCTTATTTGTTTGGAGAGGAAATGCAAGGCCATAAATAACAGTTAAAAGCCAAAGAGGTTAAAATTGCATAATTGATTTTTAAAGGAACAATGATTACTGTCTGAGACTCCTCTGAATGGCTAATCATACTTTCCCAAGGAAACTGAAAATAAAGCAGTGCCTCCTCTAAGTCTGCAGTAAATGAGGACTCGAAGAGAAGCCATCTGTGCTGCCCGAGAGCCGAGCGCCGGGAGCCGGGAGCCAGCAGCCGGGAGCCGGGACCCGGAGCCGGCAGCCGGGAGCCGAGGGCCGAGAGGCGGGAGGCGGGAGGCGGGAGGCGGGAGCCGAAGCCGGAGCCGGAGCCGGAGCCGGAGCCGGCAGCCGGGAGCCGGGAACCGAGGGCCGGGAGGCGGGAGGCGGGAGCCGGAGCCGGAGCCGGCAGCCGGGAAGCGGGAGGCGGGAGGCGGGAGGCGGGAGGTGGGAGCCGTGTGCTGCAGGGTCGGTTCTGAGGCTGGAAGCCCTCCACCTCCCCGTCAGCCTGGTGAGGCCCCCAGGCCCGCACAGGCCTTCCTGCCACGTCCTGTCCCCCGCCAGACAGGACCACTCCCTTGTCAGCAGGAATTCTCTAAATACTGATTCTTCCCCAAAGTGCCACATGCTCTGGCTTCCAAGAACTCAAATCACACCTGCGCCACAGACAAACGTCAGTCCAGGGACTGAACGGAGCTGGTCTGGAGTGTCGGGGGGAAGGGAACGCTCCTTGAGATCCCACAGCCTTGGTCACCCACGGGGCAGCAACGGCCTCCCCGGCTGCTTCTCTGCCCTTCGGTTCCCGTGGTGACGGAGTCTGGGCCCGCACTCAGCCTGGGGGACACCCCTCCACCAGCCCCCATGCCCTGTGCGGTCCCCCCACTCGGAGCCTGGTCCTGGCAAGAGCTGCCCAAGGGGAGCTGCCTGCCGTCCGAGAGGCCACTTCCCAGGTTAGGTCAGTCGAGGAAGCCTCGGGAAAGCCAAGGGAGCGGCTCCTCCAGACTCTCCCGCGCTCGCGTGCCCGAGGGCGCTGCCTGCGCAGCCCTGTCCGACTGTCGCCGCTCTCTGGGAACTGCCGTGGGAGCCCCCTGCCACCCTGGTGACGGGGCTCACTCCTGTCCTTGGGAAGAGAGTTCTGATGCACCAGCCAGGTTACCTGACCGGAGGTGGACATCCAGGGCCTGCAGCCCAGAACAGACACGAACCACCCTGCAGCCTGAAGGGTGCCCCAGGCTGGCGTGCTCGGTATAGGCAAATGTTCCTACTTGCTCACAAATTATAGCAGGCGGCAGCAGACATACAGGAGCCTGAGAGCAGAGAGGCAGGAACTATTACATTATAGCAAAACCACATTACCTTGAATACATTCAATTCTGCTTAAGAAAACAGCAAAGTATACAGTATGTTTCAGAAAGATTTCCATAAGAAATTCTTAAAAAGAGAACATTGTTTTAGTATCGTAAAGGGTGAAGTTCCATCATCTGGTACATTTGTCTGTTTAGCAACGTCTTCCGTGATGTTCGCTGGGCTGTGCGTGTGTGTGTGTCTGTGTGTGAGCGTGTGGGGTGTCTGTGTGTGTGTCTGTGCATGCGGGCGTCTATGTGTGTGCCTTTGTGGGGTGTCTCTGTGTGTGTGTACACCTAGGTAAGTAGGGAGCCAAGTGGGCAAATCCTTAAAATAGTCCCCAGGCCTCTGGGTGCAGAGGCAGAGGAGGGAGAGTGGACACAGGGAGGGAGGATGTCCGTTGAGCATTTCTGTTTCCACCTGGCCCCGCTCTCCATACGGTACAACTCACCCATTCACCAAAACCTGGCAAACCAGCAAATCATCCCACGTAGACAGGAAAGGGCTGACTTCTGAAACGACTCAGGATTCCCGTCTGAAGCAAATGCACATACGGACATGGCTGGCTTCAGAGCGTAGGACTGTGCCTGTTTACTTGCTCGTAAGCCTAACCGCGCCTTGGACTGTGACAGGTGTGAACACACAGTAGCGGGATGGCTGGGACAGCACTGGTGTGAAGACATTTGATTACCATTCCGCTGCACTGCGAATCCTGCGTTATCTGGCCGACAGCAGAACTGCTTTTTCCTTTTAACAACAGAAAATTTACATCTGGAGAAACACTGTAAAGCTTCACTCTTGACGAAGGATTTTTTCCCCCCCGCTAAGTTTAGTAAAATTGGGGTGACATGAGAGTGACTTCGTGGCAGTAAGCTCCTCCTGCCCTGCGCCTGCAGGAGAGGACGCAGTCTCGGTGCACAGGCCCGCCCCGTGACCCTCTAAGCTCGCGTGTGCTGCAGGAGAGGAGACAGAGGCTGGGGCCTAGTGGCGGCCGGTCGCAGGGACTCGGGAAAGATGCCCGCTGGAAACAACCTGCTTCTCCCTCCCGGGGGCAAGCAACAGGCAAATGTCACAGCAAACGGAGTTTCTTCTCACTTGGAGGCTTGTGCTGACTGAAGGATGCCAGCTGCACGGGCGAGGGACCAGCAGGGTGCCCGTCCAGGGGCCGGCTGGCTGTAGAGATGCAGCTGAGGCTGGTCCGCTGTGCGGTGCTCACGTTTCAATTCAAGTGCAGCGTCCCTGAGGATGAGTGAGGGTGTGAACCCAGGATGGAGCCGCAGGCCGTCTGCAGCCGTGGCAAGGCAGCGCACACGTCAGGAGAGGGTCTGCGGGGGCCACCCCAGGGAAGGCACCCAAGACGACAGAGTGCTGGATAGAGAGGGTCCCCAGCAGGTGGCGCACAGACCAAGTTCCGAGACCCTCGCCCACTATCCTGAACAGACATGCGCTGGCCTCTGACCCAGTGCAGCCCCTCACATCGCGATGGGGACAGAGAGTGCAAGGAAGTCAGAGGCATCGGCACAGCCACCTTGGGGACGCCTGCCCTGCGGCCACCCTGACGACCAAGGAGCCCAGATGCCCAATCTTGTGGGTGACCCCTTGACGTCTGGGTCATCACGCCCAGGGACAGTAGGGCGCGTCTAGGACACAGGACGCGGTCTTAGATGGGGTAAGGGGAAGACCGGGCAGCCAGTCCTGTCCACACCCCTCAGCCAGGCTGGGGGGCTTCTCCAGGACACAGTCATGTCACCTCGCTCTGAAAATCCACAGTGTGCTGATGTCAGGGTGCAGAGAGCAAACAGAAAGTGGGCTGGGGCACCGTCCCAGAGGCACCATCCCTGGGTGGCTGGGTGGGGGGCAGGGCAGTGGTCACAAAGGGCCCCCTTCTCGTCTGGGAGTCGGCCCCTCCTGCATCCCCATGACCAGCCCCCAGCCACACCCCAGATGGCGCACAGCCTAGGATGAGACCATCGGAGCTGGGGTGCCTGTCAGCCAGGCACTTCCACCCCAGAAATTCACCACTGTGGCCTTTGCCTTGGCCAGATTTTATAAAGAAAACTCAGGCTGTAAGGGCGGCAGCAGGTACCCAGCATGGGACACCGGAACCCTTCCGGCAGTCCGTCCGAGCAGGGGCCCCGGGGGTGGGAGGGGTGCCCACAGTGGGCCTCCCTGTGGCCCACTTTCCATCAATGGCCACTTTCTCAGCCCCATCGGCATGAATGAGGAGGCTGGCATGCAACCCACACTCCCCCGGAGGGCTGCTCTGGGCAGCCGACCTGGTTACAGCCACTCAGCTACTCTTAACAGAGGCCTCCTTCCTGCAAGGGCCCAGTGACGGCCCCCGGTGTCCTGTCCAGGGCCCCGATGGCCATCTCTGATTTCCTGTGTGCAGAGACCCAGAAACCACCTTTGAGTCAAAGGAAACCTGTCTAGGAAGCCTGGTCCCCTTGGCTGGGCTGGTGTGCTAGCCTGTCTATACCAGATCTGGCTGCATCCGGCCTGCCCACACCCGGCCCTGCTCTCCACTGGCCAGCGGCTGTGTGTTAGGGCTTCGTGGCCCTCCCGGCTGTGGAGGCTGAAGATGCTTCTAAGCCCAAACCTGTACAGGGAGGGAAGCGTGGGGAAGGGAAAGCGCCTGGCCTCTTGAGGTCCGCGCTCTAGGCTCCCGGAAGAGTTCGGAGGTCACCGAAAGCATCGTGCGCCCCAAATCCCGCTGGCCTAGCTTTAGAGGCCCCGGGCCTTGGTGAGCAGCCGCCTCCGGCACACGTCTAGCTCTCCTGACCCGCGTTCTAACGAAATTGGCACAGGAAGCCTCCGGGAGACTGTGGATGCCAGCAGCTGGGGAGGGGGCTCCAGGGAGCCCTCGACTGCTGAGACCCTTTCTCTCTGAATTCCACAGCCCATGCAACAGCCACCTCTTAAACCTCAGTTATAACTGAGCCCAGGGTGGTGACTGTGCAGGAGGGGCATGGCTTCACTGCTCTCACTGCAGTGCCTGTCCTCCCTGAAGCCCAGGGACACTGGCCCACCTGGGACCCAGGTCTGATGCTACAGTCCCACCCAGAATTCTCAGGACCTGGGGGTGGCCTGGCTGAGCACTGGGCCTCGTGGTGACGTCTCATGCTGGTGACGGACACCACTGTGATCTGGCCAGAGGCCCCCTTCCCATACCAGGCTATGTCCTCAGGATGCCCACGGCTGGCCCAGCTCCTTCCCTCTGTCCACACCAACACAGCCAGCAAGCCCCTGCCCAGGGAAACTCTGCCCTTCACTAACTCACAGTCTGCAGGGGAGGGGATCCCCAAAACCTGACCCCAGGGAACGAGGCCAGATCCAGGGGCAGGACATGCAGGCGGGGGCACAGGGCAAGCAGACAGGCAAGCCCGGGGTCCAGGCTGGCCTTGCCACGGAAGCAGGGGGCAGCTGTGGGCGAGAAGTATTCCAGGGATCCCTTCTCTCTTCCTGCGATAGCCAGGTGCTATCCAGGAACCCACAGCAGGAGGACAGGAGGAGGATGCGGCGAGGGCCCGAGGGCCTGGGACGGGAGATGGGCAGCTGAGAGGGGCCAGGGCCCAAGTGCCTGGGACGGGAGATGGGCAGCTGAGAGGGGCCAGGGCCCGAGTGCCTGGGACGGGAGATGGGCAGCTGAGAGGGGGGGTTCAGCAGCGTCCAGTGGGCCAAGGAGGGTGTCTGCGTGGGCTAGGTTCCCAGGAGGAAGTGTCCCGTGGACGCCAGGGCCTGTCCTCGTGGGCACACGCCCTCCTCCAGCAGTGAGAGAGGCTGAGGCTGGAGCTAACTTTACAGCTGCCGAGATTGATGATGAGCCCGTTGTGTTTAATTCCTACAGCCTGAGAGAGGCAGGTCTGCGTCAGCACGTCCCAGTGGGCAGGCCCCAGAGAGCCGCATATTCCAGCCTGCTGCCTACAATCCGCACTGAGCAAATCTCAGAGCACGCCAAGCGGACAGGACTGCGCCCCGTACCTCGGCCTTCCCACACGCACGCACACACGCACACACGCATACACGCCCACGTGCACACACGCATGCACCCATGAGAACTGTGCCCTGCACCTTCAGCTCCTTCTCACGCACAATGCACACGCGTGCACACACACCCTCGCCCCACTCCTGCCATGCACCTCCCTGGACTCTGTGTCTCACTTCTGCAGCCTTGTTTTCCATCAAGATCTGCTCTGGATCCAGCAGCGCGCGTAGCTGGCAGAGAAGAGGCATGAGAAAACACTCTCTAATTTGAAACTTTTAAAAATGCAGTGCTAAATATTCATTACATTAAACATTAAATACTGCTTACAGATTTTTCTATCAAACTAACAACAAAGGTATTAAAATAAATAAACATGCTAGTATTAAAAAACAACAACTCTTTGTATTTAGGCCTAAAGTGTTTTTAAAATCCCAAAAGGAAAATTTCAGTCTAAGGACCAGGACCTTCATCTGAAGAAATGAGGGGGCTGGACGTGGACCTGCCCCAGTGTCTCCACAGAGCAGCCTGTGTTTCCTCAGGTCACTGAAAATAATTAAGGAAGGAACCACCTTATGCTATTCCTAGCTCTTTCATATTCAAACAAGGGTCCTTAAATTTCATGGCAGTCAGCAGAGCCTCTAAGAGAGCCTGTTCTCTGAGCTGCGGTTGGCTCTCCAGCCCTCCCTGTCTTTTCTGATATTAATGACTTGCCGGTTTAGGGTCTTGAGTGAGCGTAAACCAGGGTTCCTACACCTGCGATTTCCTTCCTGAACTGGACCTTCCACAGCTATCTGTTAGAGCGCCCCAACGTTGCTAAGGTTACCGGCTGCAGAGGAAGCAGCGGGCCTAACAGAGATGGGGGTCTCTAGTTAAACCCCTTGCAGGTGTCAAGACAGATGCAAAAGGCGGTTGTTTCCAGTGAAATTCTGGCTCCTCTGAGCAGATGTCCAGGAGTTGGGTTCTAAGGGTTCAATGAACTATGAAGCCAGAGCAGGGTTTCATAACAAGGGGCAGGAATACCGCTAGGCCCGCGGGGAGCAGCCTCGGCAGCTCCTGCCACCTGGTCGACTCTCAGGTGCCGATGGGTCCCACAGTCAGAGATGCACATGGGAACCAGCTCTAGTGAGGCCCTTCATGTGACGATCCCGAGGTGGGGGGGGCGAGGCGTCCATCCACGGGGGACCGGAGGTTTAGGACGGCCTTGCTGCAGCTGCCTCTTAGCGGAGGGCCTGGGGAAGGGAGGTTTACAAGATCAACAATTGGTGTGACCTGCCTGTCCTTGGCTGGGGAAGCAGGAGCTGGACCGCTCCATCCAGCCACCACCTTTGGGCCTTTCCTGGGCTGCGGCGGCGGCACCTGCCACCTGTGGGGTGAAGCTCCTCTCCCGGCCAGTGTCCCGGCCAGTGCTTCTTGGGCCCTGACCCTTGGGCCATCGTAGCTCACCTCACACCCTCCACAAATGCGTCTCGGCCTCCCTAATCCAGGCGAGCTCAGATCGCTCACTTAGCACTTAACTGTCTTCTCGTCCCGTGTCTCCAAAACCAGGGCCTGCTTTCAGCCAGTGCACCGTGTGGCCCACCCCGCCTGTTGATGGAGCGGAGTTACAGCCACAGCATCTTCAGAAGAGAAAGGCAGAGGAATGTTGGACCAAACGTTCATGACAAAGAAGCTCGGACTCTAAGAGAGCTTAACTTACATGGAAAGATCCCTCTGGGGGGCAGTCAGTCTCCAGGATGCTGGACAGAGCAAATGTGTTCCACTAAGGTGCCGAGCTGGCAGAAAACAGGGCAAACGCTCTGTGGGGCTGTTGTTCAGGGACCCCTGCTTCCCCAGGGAGGACGGTGCGCCCTGCCCGCCTGCATCAGGCGTGGCCGCGTGGATGCCAGTTCTGGCAGAAGCTCTGCAAGCAGGCTCGTGCTCCACCTTGAACCTTCCACGAGCCGCGCAGCACCAGAGGGGGGCCATTCCATGATTTACCTGATCACAGATAGAGTCGATGTGATGATTCCTGGGACTCAGGGTCACTGGTGACCACAGCGTCCGGGGGACACCTCCCACGAGGGCGGGCAGGGCACACATCTCCACCGAGGGGCCCCCTGGACAGGTGTTCTGCAGTGCACCTGCAGGGACAGAGCTGTCTCCACAGTCCTGAGCTGGAGCTTCCTGGGTGACCGAGCCCCGAGAGGCGGGGCCGGGAGCAGAGCCTCATGAGGCATCGAGAAGCTCCCAAAGTCGGGGGCTGTGAAAATCTTGGGAGGGTCTTTCACACAGCATCCGTCAGACAATGATGGACGCACATGGGAAGCCCGATCACATGTTCACTTGGTCTTTACCCAGGACAGAAGCAGCTGTGAACACAAAGTCCCAGACCAAAGCCTGCCCTGGGCTCAGGAACCCATTGCACCAGCAGAGCCTGCCCTGGGCTCAGGAACCCATTGCACCAGCAGAGCCTGCCCTGGGCTCAGGAGCCCATTGCACCAGCAGTGACCAGGAAGCGACCCCCTGCTTACTGTTCACCTGCTGATCCCACGGTGGTCAGTCCGACAGACATGGTCCTGCCCTCAGCACAGAGGGGAAACGGACCTCCCGGGGAAGCAAAGGAAGGAAGGGCCAGAGGGGGCTGGTGTGGAGGGGCCAAGGAAGAGGAGTCTGGCCAGGTGGTGGAGGGCATCCCCTGGCTGAGGCGAGGGCGTGTAAATGTCAGCCCTGGTCTATAGCAGCTGTGGCACAGCGCAGAGTCCCCGAGATTTCTGCACTTCTGGTTTCTCCATTTGTAAAATGGAAAGGTTACGATGAATCTACTCCACCAATTATTCCACAAGGTAACAACGTATTTCATCTCGAAAGGACTTCGGAGCTTTTCATTTTTTAGTACAAAATGCAAACTGACAATGAAATGTTGGCTTTTAAGGCATTTTGGCTGAATTTAGCTCTTAGTTCATTTAGTTCTTTGAAGGTGTTCGATAAAAAGTGTGCAGAGCTGCCATTAACCACCATCAGTCCAGATTGGTGTCCTCGTGATGAAATATGACTTCAGCTGGAAGTAAGAGTTTTGTTCATTCTAAACCAGAAAAGGTCACGTCAACTTAGAAAAATCTCCCGTAGTCTTCATTACAGCAAACCAAACTTTTCTACCCCGGGTCCTCCGTGGAGACCCAGTCCCAGCAGAGTGTGCGCGAGCTTCGGGGCCTGCAGACGAGTTTGGGCTGCTCGGCCAATGGACACCGTTTGCCTCTGCAGCCATATTTACAGTTCTTTCGGAGAAAAATTGATAGGAGCCATTCTTTCCTGCTTAATTTATCTGGAAAACCCTTTGGCAGGAAAGAAAAGTGCTCTTGAAATTTGTCAGCTCAATCAGACGTGTGGCTTCTCACGTACAAAGATAAAAACTCATTTTCATCCGTCCAAGGTTTTGTTGTCCTTTTTTGTTCACATCACTGTTAAACTGAGCCAAAACAAAACACCTTCAAAAGCAGGTTCCCTTTTGCCTGAGTCCAGCTGCTTTGCGGGCGTCTGCCTGCCTGGCATCCTGTCTTCAGCCAGCACACCTGGCCTCCCTACGCCTTTCGCATGTTTCCAACAGAGAAAAAACTAATTCTAGACGACACTCAATGGATGACTGAAATTAATTTTTCTAAATTGTAGATCTGACAGCCGATTTCACCTAAATCACCAATTACATGTTTTTTTTTTTCTTTGCTTGCTTTTCTTTTTACACTTTTGGATTACATTCCTACATAAATAAAGAAGCAGCAGGTACAGAGACGGGAAGTGGGAGTGTGATATTGTATGTTTGCACTACTAGGTTTAAAGTGTTACCTAACATCTTTCCAAAGCATCCTCTGAGTGGGGACCCCCGACCACAGCTGTGACACAGCAGCTGCGAGGAAAGTTGGGAACTAGTCTGACTGGGGTTCTTCAAACAAGGGTGCAGGAACCTGGAAGAGTGCCCCTCAGGCTGGCCCTGCTCCTCGCCTGATGGCGCCCTAAGGTAGCTGCTACCGGATCCTAACTTGATACTAACCACTGAGGCAGGACGCCCACAACGTCTGGGCTTTTCCACGTGGCTCCTGTGCTTTCTTAAAGGACCTCATGATTTAGCCTTAATCTTTAGTTTTGGTGGGACAGGTGAAGACTGCTGACACTGGGCTGAGGTTGTTTGGGAATTGGGGCTGGGCCTGGGCCTGCGCTGGAGCACCTTTGTTTTTTCCAGAAGGAAGGTGGGGTGAAAGCTTCAAGTCTGCAGACATTCTAGCAGGGAAAGCGCTACAGGGACACCTCACGAGGCCATATTGGAGTGCAGGAATGCAGAGGTAAGTGACAGCACGTTTAAGCAAAGTTTAAGGTATTTTAAGGGAAATGCAAACTCTACATGCATGATTAGAAGAACAAAACAGATATTCTAATAAGAAACCCGTACTGTGTGTACTTGCAATGCTAAACGGTGCTTTTCATGCACCCTCCCTGCCACCGAACTGCCCCAAGAAAGTGACCACAAAGCATAATGGTCCCAGGCACAGACAGGCAGGGCATGTGTGGCTCCTGCCATGTGGATGGGCCCTGGGTTTCCTGAGAAAGGGACCTGAGAGGGACAGAGAAGGACTTGTCACAAAACTGGGAGGGATGTCGACTCTGAAGATGAAGCTAACCCTGGAGCCCCAAAGCACACTCTGAAAGGGCCTGGCAGGCCCTACACAACAGCGGGAGCCCTGGGGGCAAACACAGTAGAGAGGGGGTGGTGCTGGTGGTGCAAACTAGAAGCTCCCAGTGGTGGCCAGGCTCAGACTGCGAGGAGTCTGACGGGCAGTGCCGGCTGGTGGCTCTGCTGGGGGCCACGTAGGCAGCATGTCTGCACAGCCTGGCTCTCGGGCGCTCACTGGGAGTCACACGCCTGGTCCACAAGGGAGGTGGGCAAACACCTGTGCATGAGCACTCCTCACCCACGGAGAAGAACGACCCCAGGAGGTGGAGATACCCCAAGCCACAGACCGGCAACCAGGGCAGGGTTTCCCACACAGTTTGGGTTTTCACCTGTGGTCAAGGCAACAGCTCTCTCTTTCTCCTCAAAGTGTTCGAATTTGGACAATAAATGATATGACTAGTCTGCTTATAACATGTGGGTTTCCTTGAGCCCATAAGGGGATAGCTCTCAGCTCAAGTCCCAAAGTTTAACCCTGAATTTTCAGTTTGATTGCTACTATAAATGGGTATACCACACTGAACAAAAGGAGGGAGTGAGTGAGTGTGGAGGTGAGTGTGGAGGTGAGAGTGGAGGTAAGGGAGGGTGGAGGTGAGGGAGGGTGTAGGTGAGGGTGTAGGTGAGTGTGGAGGGGAGGGTGGAGGTGAGTGTGGAGGTGAGGGAGCGTGGAGGTGAGGGTGGAGGTGAGTGTGGAGGTGAGGGCGGGTGGGGGTGAGCGTGGAGGTGAGGGAGGGTGGAGGTGAGTGTGGAGGTGAGCGTGGAGGTGAGGGCGGGTGGAGGTGAGGGTGGAGGTGAGTGTGGAGGTGAGGGAGGGTGGAGGTGAGGGTGGAGGTGAGGGTGGAGGTGAAGGTGGAGGTGAGGGAGGGGGAGGTGAGTGTGGAGGTGAGGGTGGAGGTGAGTGTGGAGGTGAGGGAGCGTGGAGGTGAGGGTGGAGGTGAGTGTGGAGGTGAGGGAGGGTGGGGGTGAGCGTGGAGGTGAGGGAGGGTGGAGGTGAGTGTGGAGGTGAGCGTGGAGGTGAGGGTGGAGGTGAGGGAGGGGGAGGTGAGGGTGGAGGTGAAGGTGGAGGTGAGGGAGGGGGAGGTGAGGGTGGAGGTGAGAGTGGAGGTGAGCATAGAGGTGAGGGTGGAGGTGAGGGAGGGTGGAGGTGAGCGTGGAGGTGAGTGTGGAGGTGAGGGCGGGTGGAGGTGAGGGTGGAGGTGAGGGAGGGTGGAGGTGAGCGAGGGTGGAGGTGAGCGTGGAGGTTAGTTTGGAGGTTAGTTTGGAGGTGAGGGTGGAGGTGAGGGTGGAGGTGAGTGTGGAGGTGAGGGTGGAGGTGAGGGAGGGTGGAGATGAGTGTGGAGGTTAGTTTGGAGGTTAGTTTGGAGGTGAGGGTGGAGGTGAATGTGGAGGTTAGTGTGGAGGTGAGGGTGGAGGTGAGGGAGGGTGGAGATGAGTGTGGAGGTGAATGTGGAGGTGAGTGTGGAGGTGAGGGTGGAGGTGAGTGTGGAGGTGAGTGTGGAGGTGAGGGTGGAGGTGAGTGAGGGTGGAGATGAGTGAGGAGTGGTTTTTTTTGTTTTAGTTTCCATTTATAATTCTGTTTTAAGCCGATTCAGGATATGTTGAACCTCACTTTATGAAGACTCTGTGCTGGGTCCGCCCATGTATTCAATGGCTCAGGAATTTGATGAGACACTAGTAAATATTTGACATCTGTGCCCTCAGAGGACAGTGTTTCAGTAGCAGAAGGCCTGACCCGGGTTACTGAATCCTCACGAGGACTGGCGGCAATTCTGCAAATAATGGCAGTAAATGCAGAGCGAGGTGGGAATGTAGCGCAGGGGTGTGTGTACTCGAGCAAGTCGCAGGGCTGTGAAAATAACACCCCTGCGTGCAAGGAAACCGGAGAAACAGTGTGTGAGGTTGGGACCCGCACCCGGGTCTCTGATCAGTGCTGTGCAGAAGCCCCTCTCCTCCCAGAGCGGGACCGCTGCTCTCCCCCCTCACTTGCTACATTTTACCGACCGTGTTTGAATTCAAGAGGCAAAACACATGGGCCCTGAAATATGTCACTCTGTGAACTAAGGGGGAAGGAAAAGGCAGAATGGAGATCAGTGGAACCCTACTCACGCAGGGCTGGGCCTGGCAGGGATGATGCACTTCGGCAGGAAGAGCGAGAGGTGTCAGTCTCCACCCAGCAGCTTGCTGTAAGTGTATGAGGTTGGGGGTTAACAGAAGACCCCTGATGCCGTCACAGAGCGGTGACACCCAGGTCTGTCCTAGACCAGCCGGAGCAGGGTCCAGAGAGGAAGTTGTGCCGCCACTCAGGATGGGAGGTGCAAGACTCAGGAGGCCTTTACCAGATTTGTTCCTAACAACCACCCCGCCAGGACTGCAAAGGGAAAAGCCACGTGCAACACCACCACCTGGGCAGCGCTCGAAGGCTGTGAACACCTAGGAGATCTAAGCCAGCAGTGAAGAGGCTGCTGTCCTAGTATAATTCCCGCGCACAGAGGTAAGTGGGCCAGAGGACGGTGGGTGCACAGGCTGCACAGAGCTCAGGCGTCCTGAGGATCTAGGGCCCAGGGAAGAACTAAGAGCGCCACCCCTCTAAGGCGAGGGGCAGGAGACCAGGGGAGGGGTTGGCCACTGCCAGCACCCCATGCAGCCTGCCCGAGACCCCCAAACTCATGGTGGTTGTGAACCATTTGGAGTGTGGTTGGAAGGCATCTGTTTCCTCTAGCTGGGAAGAGTGTGATGGATCTAGATGGGGTGACAGGAGGGACAAAATATTAACTGATGTGAAAACACGGAAGACAAAGCTTACGGGAATATTGAAATAACATCTGTACTTTTTGGCAGCGTGAAATTGGCTAATAAAAGCATCTATGAGTGTTGGCATTTCAGGATTTGAGAGGTGGGCCCTCGTTTGCCTAAACACCATCGAAGGGGCTGCCGAAACCCACTGCAGGGTCCAGGTGCCTCTCTCCAACTGTCGCTCCAGCCTGGACCAGGTGCTCTGCTTCCTCTCCCCTTGTGGTTTGAGCAGAAATCCCACAGGAAGCACAGCGTCAGGGGACACTTCCTCCCAGGCCCGGTCCCGATGTGCTAACCCTGTGTTTCTGCTCTTTCCTCACTCCTTACCTGTGGTCTTTCTCATGATACACTGGTCACAGAGGCACCACTCTCCTGGATCACTAAATATTTTCCACTCTCAACACCAAAGTGCATTTACGGAGTACCTACTGTGTGCTAAGCACCCTGAAGGATACAAAGATCAATGTCCTGAGCTGACAGCCTAGTAGCGGGTGTATCACAAGAAGGTGAAAACTATAGTACTGAGGCGGGTATTGCCACAGGAGAGGACGCAAGCACCTCCTGGATGCTTGATTGTACCCCAAAGACAACACGATGGGAACGTGTGAACTCTGGTATGTCAGACACGGCTTAAGCATTTTATACGGATTAACCTCATCACAGCCCTTCCCCAAGTGGCTTTTTACCCGGTAGCTACATTTTGAAGTCTTAAACTTCTGCAGATTTCCTAGTAATTTTATATTTTGGCCTTTGACACAAACTTGTTTCTTAAAGAGGTTACTTCTTATTTCAAAACATACATTCTTAAGAATTAATCTTCTACAATATAATGAAATTTTAAAGCAGAGTTATAAAATTTGTTCCAAATTCTCAACAAAATACTAGGAAACCATATCTAACAGCATATTACAAGGGTTATTGACCATGACCAAGTGGGATTTAGTCCAGGAATGCAAGGGTGGTTCAACAATCAGTCACTATAATACTCCACATGAACAGAATGGAGAAAAAGCCCCTACGATCATCTCTAATGATGCTGAAAAAGCATTTGACAAACTCTAACACTTTCCTGATAAAAACACCCAGAAAACTAGGAATAGAAAGGCTCTTCCTCAACATGATAAAAAGGCACTTATCAGTGCCCACAGCTAATTTCATACTCAACAGTGAAAGACCAAAAGGCTTTCCTCTAACAACAGGAACAAGGCAAGGATGCCCACTTTCTCCACTGCTATGCAACACTGCCCTGGAAGTTCCAGCCAGAGCAATTAGGCAAGAAAAAAATTAATGGCAAATTAATTTAGAAATGAAGAAGTAAAACTATCTCTATTTGCAGATGACACGATCTTATATACAGAAAATCACAAAGAATCTACAGATAAAGCTACTAGAGCTAATAAGTAGATTCAGCAAAGTTGCAGGATATGAGATACAAAATCAACATGCAAAAATCAGTTGTGCTTCTCTACACCAGCAATGAGGAATCCAAAAAGGAAACGAAGAAAACAATTCCATTCTATAATAGCATCTAAAAAGAATAAAATACTGAAGAATACATTTAACCCAAGAGATGAAAGACTTGTACACTGAAAACTCCAAAACATTACTGGGAGAAATTAAAGAAACCTAATTAAATGGAAGAACATTCCTGGTTCATGGATTGGAAGGCTTAACACTGTTAAGATGTCAATACCATTCAAAGTGATCTACAAATTCAATGCCATTTCTATCAAACTTTCAATTGCTTTTTTTCTAGAAATGGGAAAAAAAATCTGCAAATTAATATTGAATTTCAAGGGGTCCTGAGTAGCTAAAGGAATCTTGAAAAAGAAGGACAAATTTGGAGGACTCACACTTCCTGCTTTCAAAACCTGCTACGAAGCTACAGTAATCAAAATAGTGTGGTTTTGGCATAAAGACAGACACACAGACCAATGGAATAGAACTGAGGATTCAGAAATAAACCCCCCAAACTACAGCCAACTGACTTTCAACCAGGGTTCCAAGACTATTCAATTGGGAAAAAATAAGTTCTTCAAAAAATGGTGATGGGGCTTCCCTGGTGGCGCAGATGGTTGAGAGTCTGCCTGCCGATGCAGGGGACACGGGTTCGTGCCCTGGTCCGGGAAGGTCCCACATGCCGTGGAGCGGCTGGGCCCGTGAGCCATGGCCGCCGAGCCTGCTCATCCGGAGCCTGTGCTCCGCAACGGGAGAGGCCACAACAGTGAGAGGCCCGCGTACCAGAAAAAAAAAAAAAATGGTGATGGGAAAAGTGGATATCCATATACAAAATAATTAAGTTGGACCCCTATCTCACACCACACACAAAAATCAACTAGAAATGAGTCAACGACCTAAATGTAAGCACTGAAGACACAAAATTCTTAGAAGAAAACATAGGGATAAATCTTCATGACCTTGTATGTGGCGTGACCTTGTATGTTTTCTTAGATACGACACCACAAGCATGAACAACGAAAGAAAAAATATATAAATTAAATTTTATCCAAATTTAAAACTTTTGTGCATCAAAAGATACTATCAAGAAAGTAAAAGGATAGCCAACAGATGGGAGAAAATATTTGCAAATCATATATCTGTTAAGAGCCTAGTGTCCAGAGTAAAGAACTCTTAGAACTCAACAATAAAAAGACAAACAACTCAATTTAAAATGGGCAAAGAACTTGAATAGACATTTCTCCAAAGAAGATATGCAGATGGTCAACAAGCACATGGAAATAAGTTTAACATCAGTAGTCATTAGGGAAATGCAAACCAGAACTACAATATCACTTCATACCCACGAGGGTGACTATAAAACTGGAAAATAAAAAGTCTTGGTGAAGCGGTGGAGAAACTGGAACCCTCATACATTGCTGGGAAAATGTAAAATGATTAGGCTGCTGTGAAAAAAAAATCTGGTGGTTCATCAAAAAGTTAAACATAGTTGGGGACTTCCCTGGTGGTCCAGTGGTTAGGACTCTGAGCTTCCACTGCAGGGGGCATGGGTTTGATCCTGGTCGGGGAACTAAGGTCCCACATGCCACGCGGCAAGGCCAAAAAAAAAAGTTAAACACAGAATTACCATATGACCCTGAAGGTATATACCCAATAAATGAAATAAATGAAAATATATGTACACACAAAAACTTGTAAAGACATAATCATAGCAGCATTATTCATAAAACCTAAAAGATGGAAACAGTCCAATGTCCATCAACAGATAAATGGATAAACCAAATTTATGGGCCATCCATACAATGGAATATGAATTTTTTTAACTTTTAAAAAAATATTTATTTTGGCCGCGCCAGGTCTTAATTGTGGCGTGTGAACTCTTAGTTGCCGCGTCCATGTGGGATCTAGTTCCCCGACCAGGGATCAAATCCGGGCCCCCTGCATTGGGAGTGTGGAGTCTTACCCACTGTGCCACCAGGGAAGTCCCCTACAATGGAATATTATTCAGCCATAAAAGGAATGAAGTTCTGATAATGATACAACATGGGTGAAACCTGAGGACATTATGTTCAGTGCAGTAGACCAACCATAAAAAGACAGATACCGTCTGACTCCACTTACAGGCAGTGGTGCTTAGTGTGGTCACAATCATAAGGACAGGAAGCAGAATGGTGCTTGCCAGGCTCTGGGGCAGGGCGGAGTCAGGAGTTACTGTCCAATAGGTGTAGAGTTTCAGATTTACGAGACCAGGGAGTCATGGGAATGGACGGCGGTGATGGTGCACAACAATGTGAATGTACGTAATACCACTGAACTAAAAACTGGGTAAAATGGTAAATTTCATGCTATATGTATTTTAACACACAAAAAAGTCACATATTTTATGATTCCACTTATATGGAATATTCAGAGTAGACAAATCCATAGAGACAGAGAGCACATTAGTGGTTCCAGGGGCTGAGCAGAGGGTGGAATGGGAGAAGCTGCCTAAGGGGTGTGGGGTTTTGCTTTGGGCTGCAGGAATGTTCTGGAACTAGACAGAGGTGGTGGTTGCACAGCATTGTGAATGTACTAAATGCCGCCAGATTGTTTGATTTAAAATGGCTACATTTGTGTCATGTGAATTTCACCCCAGCTGTTTTTTAAAGAATTAGTTCCGGTACCTTCCAGTAATTGTGATGGTAGTTTCCTTCTCATATGTGGCTTTTGTTGCTCTGTGCCCCCAACAACCCTTCCACATGCTCCTCCTATTTAAACATGTGCTTTCGGGGGAGCTTATACTGGGCTTTGAGGCTCATCTGCTCGGTTCACATCGCCGTGATTCTCTGGGTTGCCGTCTCTGGACGGGCGAGAATCAGTTTGAGAACCAAACGCTCATTCCTTACCCAGCGTAGTACTCTGGGCTGACTAAATGCTTCTTCCAGTTACCTTTTCTTTAGTCTCTTTGAATAATCCATAGGGAAAGCTCTGGGACCCTTGAACTCAAGTGGAGCTCATGACCTATTGATCTGGGCACTTTCACAAAGCATTTCTTTAAAAAATTCACAAATACATTGTTAAAATAGCACATAATTGTAGTTGTAACTCCTCTTCCCTGGTGATATCTTTGAGCATCAACATACCTTGAAGATAACTTCAATGAATATTTTGCCTTAAGTGATTCAAGGAAACATTATAACTCCATCGTTTTTCTCTCTTATTTGTATGAAAATCTCTCTTCCTCTCTACCACAGTCACAGAATAGCCAACATTTACTGAGCACTTACTGTATGCTAGACAGTATTCTAAAAACATCGTAATACTATTATCTTCCCCATTCTAAAGATGGTGAGGTTGAGGGGCTTACCTGCCCACCCACTCAGTGGGGGAACCAGAACTGAACCCAAGCCACTATGGCCACATAGCCTGCATCCCTAACCACCAAGCCCACTGCTTCCATCCACACTGCCCTGTGTCTCATTCTAGCCAGAGACAGAGCCCAAGAGCTCTCAGAAACTCTTTCCAACCTCTTCACGCTCCGGGCAAGGCCACCTGATGGCCCGCAGCTAATTCCAAACCGCTTGACAATGAAGGGAAGGGTCAGCCTTTTCCATTCACTGAAAATTCATTCAGGCATTTCTTCTCTTCTGCGCCGTGCACTATCATCTCCACCTCAAAAACTGCATGCGAAGTTCATTCACTATGTCACAGCAGGTATTGCCAAGCTGTTCTCTGTACTTGCCTCGAACCTGCTTTACTGGATTGCAGTCAGGCAAGTAAAGCTTCCCAGAATCAGCTGTAACCTGGCTGCTCCCTCTGAGGCCGCTACTTTATTCTTAAAAATCTCAGGAATCGCGTTAGCTCAGGTCACCGGGCAAGCCCTGCATCTGTGTAGCCCCGTGAGGTTGCGACTGGGCGGGGGAGTGACAGAGAGCTTCAGAGGAGGGGATACAGTTGCCACCTTGTGACAAATACTTGTTGAGCACCTACTGTGTGCCCTGCACTACCCCAGGCACCAGGGAAATACGGGGAATGAAATAAAGCCGGTGCTGCCTGGGGAAGCAGGCTACTGAGGGTAGTCAGGATAGAGTGACGTCAGTTCAAATCACTGTGGGGCCGGGGGCTGCGGCAGCATGACCCAGGGGAGCTTTCTGAGGCTAACGCGTACCAGGGTTGGGGGTCCCACGTTGGGGGGCTGCAGGCAGGTGAGACTTCGCCAGGGGAGGTGCACATACTCATCACCTGGCAGACTTGCACAGTTTTAGTGCAGAACTTCAAATTAATTCCTGTCCCAAACTGTTGTTGGCATTAGATTTAATCCCTATCCTAGGTCTCAGAAACATAAGTAGTTTTAAAGTCATATAAAATAAACTCACCACAAAGTGAGTTTTCCACAACCTGATTTTCTCACTTTTGGGGAAAGTTCTGTAAGGTTGGACACTTGTCTAAAAGTATCTGAAAGCTCTGTCTTTGAGAATTTGGGCCCAGGTGTGAACTGAGGCACCTGGAAAGTTGTCCCAGATATCAGGACAGAGACAGCCTTCAACTCAGGAACATTCAGCTCGGTGATGACCTGGGTTTCCTTTCAAGAAGCACCAACTCATCCACTGTAAAATTAGACGCTATGGTGCTCCAAGAGGTGGGTGGCCACAGGTTATCCTGCAAGTGAACAGACTGAGACTCCAAGAGGCTGAACCACCGGCCCAAAGGCTGACAGATAACAGCGGGTGGATGCGGGTGCACATTCAATCCAACACCCCAGGCCTGTTCTCTGGGCACCAGGTGGAGGTCCAGAGCCTCTTCTCCACTCCCAAGGCACCTGCCCTCCTTGACCCCCTTGTAGGGTAAATGGCAATTGTGGGATGCCTTCTGCTCACAGGATCCCAGATTCCCAAGGCTTCTCAGGACCAACAGGTTCAGGGCAGGACTTGCCACCTTGCAGCCCACCCCTCTGTCCCACCACCCTCCTGACCCCTTCGGAAGTGTGCTGGGCTCTTAGGTCAGACCAACTGTCTCTCTGGGATCATTTTTCTTGGCTGGACCAGTGAGCACTGGCCGCTGCACACCTGCTGAGTGCCAGGCCCTGTGAGGGGCAGAGGGATGCAGGTAAAGAAGCTGCAATCCCGAGGGAACCTCCCATGGCGAGCAGGGCACAGAAGCCCTGTTCTGACAGGGAAGGAGGATCAATACAGAGCAGAGGCACCACTGCCCCGGCACAGCCGTGTGGAGAGGAAAGCCACCGCTTCCAGGCTGCTTCCTGGCTGGGAGCCACAGGTCAAGTGCGGAAGCCTGGCTTTCCACCATTTGTAGAATGGGTACCCTGTCCTGGAGGACGGCTGTTAGGGCTGGATGGCTCTAAGTGACTTGATTTTTGTTCAAGCACAAAGAGAGGACACATTAGTTCTGTTTGGAAGGAGGGAGGCATGGGAACTGGGCTTGAATGATTCTCATTAAAAGAATGCCTTGATCTGGGAGTCTGGGGTCTCCTGTGTTTGCCTGGATGATACAACCTGTGAACACACATCTCAGAGTCTCGGGGCAAATTCAGGCCGACTTTCTTTCCTTAGACCAGCATTTTTGGGATGCTTTACAAGTAATAAAGTATTCAGGTGAGACCACCACCAAGCTCATGAACTACAGACACAAAGGTCCACATTTCACAAAGGCGATTTCAGACTAGACCTACACGGGGCCCCTCTAACGGGATAAAACCACAGGTCACCTGCACCCAAGCCCCCAGTCCCCTGGAAAGGTCAGGGCTCTGTTCTCTGTGGCCCACCTGGGCAAGTCCACTTGTGATCCCAACCCAGACCACTGCTCCTGTTTGCAGACTGGATGCCGAACTATGAGATCAAAACGGGGCATCTCCTCAGAAGCAGAAGTGGGTGCATTATCTCCGCGGGGATGCCCAGCCCTCCAGTGCAGGGATATGGCCCCACGAGGAATGCAAACATCTTCGAGTTTGAAGGTGTCCACTGAGAGCAAACGGTGGCCTCCGAAGTTCCTCCTGATGCAGAGAGCCGGGGAGCTGGAGGGTTAGGGTCAGGAAGCCAAACCTCACTTCTGTCCACTTTGAAATCTCTTTTCAGGACGCTGAAGCCGACTTGATGCTCAGTTGTTAATTATGCAGTTTCAGCTACCTTCAACTTATTTTTTAAATTATGTGTTTTAAGTCTTAATTAGACACCTGAAAGTACCAGCTAAACTTTCAAAGTGAAAATGCTGTTGGGTAACAGGAGTAGAGTGTAATTACTGTACCAAAACACTCTGTAATCTAGTTCACAGGAAAAAGGGAAAGACAGACCCGACGCACTTTTTGCAGTTCACAGGAAGAAATACAAGACAGCTTCCACCACACTATTCTAGACCTGAAATCACTGTCTTCTTTACTAGGCAATGTTCATTATTTAAATCGACTGCCTTTCCAATATAAGTCTATCCTGGATTTTTTAAGTAAAAGTTCTTTGTCTTCGTGCACAAAGTTCATTGGTTTGTCCCACCAGTTTTGAGGTAATGAATAACTCAGGAACATTCTCATTGTTGGCGACAACTTCACAAGCGTCTTTTTGTCCTAGCCCCCTCCCCTGCACTTCCTTCACACCCCAGGAATGCAAATCTGTCTTGAAAAGCATACTTCTCTCATAAATATTCATGAGGTTAAGGGAAAAGTTTGCTAACCCTTCGTTTAAGTGACCGGAAGAAGTGAAAGCTCCCTCCCGCCGCCGCAGCCGCGGCCTCAGGACCCTCCCCACAGCCGCCGGCCGTCCCCTACCTTGTTGCCCGAGCCCCGGTCGCCCCGGCCGAGCGCCGCGCTGAGGGCCATGGTGGCGCCGCCTTTGTCCAGTCCGCGGGGAGGACAGCGCTCGGAAGGCCCGCCCGCGGGGCGTGGGAAGGGCGGCGGGCTAGGGGCGGACCCTCCCGGCCGCGCCCCCTGCCCGCCTCACAGGTGGGGCGGGGGCGGGGCCTAGGGCCTCGGGGGACGGGGAGGGGCGCCTCTCCCCTAGGGGCTCCGGCGCGAGAGTGGGAGGGGGTCCCACCCCGGGGGCTACGGGGCGGGAAGAGGCGGACCCTCCCGGCCGCGCCCCCTGCCCGCCTCACCCGTGGGGCGGAGGGGCGGGGCCCGGGACCGCGTGGGGACGGGGAGGGCCGCCTCTCCCCCGGGGGCTCCGGGGCGAAAGTGGGAGGGGGGGGTCCCACCACTGGGACTTCCGGGGCAAAGGTTGGAGGGGGTCTCACGCCGGGGGCTCCGGGGCGGGAACAGGCGGACCCTCCCGGGTCGCGCCCCCAGCCCGCCCCACAGGTGGGGCGGAGGGGCGGGGCCAGGGACCGCGGCAGGGGCGGGGGGAAGGGGCCTTTCACCCCCAGGGGCTCCGGGGCGAAGGCTGGGGCGGGTTTCATCCCCGGGGACTCCGAGGTAGGAGGGGTCGTCTCTCCCCTGGGGGCTCCGGGGAGAAGGTTGGAGGGGGGTCTCACTCCCGGGGGCTCCGGGACTGGGTGTTGGAGGGGGTCTCATCCCCGGAGGCTGCTGGGCGAGGCAGGTTGGGGGCGTCTCAGCCCGGGGGTGTGGGCGGCCTTGTAGGTGCCTCGGGCCGCACCCTCACCTGGGAGAAGACCCCGCAGGGGCAGAAGGCTGGGGGCGAGCTCCTCCCTCCCCGAGCAGGGGCGGGGGCGGAATTCTTTGTGAATTTTATTCTCGCAGAGCCTGGGGACCTACCATTTTGTTCGCAGACCAGTGGCAGTGGCGCTGCACCCGGTTTCCGTGGGTGTAGACAGACTGGACTCTGATTTCTGCTGGTGAACGCTATCGGATTTTGATTTCCCCCAGTGTAGATAGATTCACACCTGACATGCAACGGTGTAGACAGACTAGTGAAGATAACTGGACCCTGATTTCCACTGGTGTAGGTGGAGCGGACCGATTTCCGCCGGTGTGGAAGGACCGGCCTTCTCTTCCCGCCAAGCGAGCTCCCTGGCTTATGGGACGCTCTCTGCCGGGTAAACAGAACTCGTGAGCCTCTGGGCCTCAGCGAGAGGCCACGTCCCCCTCCTTGGGGAGTCGGGCGCGCGGACAGTTGAACAGGCTCTCACTGGCTTTGCAACTGGAATGCCTGGGTTTCTGGAGAACCTACAGAAACAAAGTACCCCCACCTCCAGCCCCAGCCCGGGGAGACAGACGCCTTCCCTGTAGCTAGGCGACTGTAGGGCTCTGGCTTGAGGAGCACTTGCTGTGTGCTGGGGATGCAGCCGGGTTCTCAGAGGAACCCGTCCCCTCGGCGGGGGGGCGTGTCTCCCCACCCTTGTCCTGTACTGTGTCCCAACTAGAAACAGGGACACTGACTCAGTCCCCCCACTGCGGACAAACGCCCTCATTTAGAGATAAAGTTCAGTTGTGCTGGAGCTGCATGGCTTCAGGTACAGAGTGAAAGAAGCTGAGGGCGGCGGGATGAGTTCTGCCCCCTCACCCAGTACCGGTTCTTTGAATTCCTCTGTGGCTCCTCCGTTCTGCTTCCTGGAACCTCCAGCCCTTCCCACTGGGCCCAAGCAGACTCAGCCCTGTCTCAGTGCTGGGGTGTTACTCATTGTCTGCCCCTCCCTGAGGCCCCCTGCCCCATCCTCTTCTCACCACTTACCTGCCCATGACACTCCAGAAACAGGAGCCACATACACCTCGACATAAACAGGCGCTGCATAAATCTCTGTGGTCCCAAAGCACCTGCCAGGCCAGACCTGGGCTATGTTGGCATGCTTCCAGAACAGGGGACATTGTCCCTGTTCAGCGCCTCCAGGATCCGGGAGCTGACGTCAGGGGAGGACAGCAGTGGCCTGGATGCCTGGTTAGGGTGCAGCTCTGGAATCTCACTCTTACCGGAGATTTTGGGGCCCATAGGGGTTGTGCCTCTGTTGCATCTAGGCAAAGCTGGGCCTGCACTGGGAAAGCCCAGGAGTCCTCATGCGCCGTCTCCAGCCGCAATTTCTAAGGATCTGATTCTTTGCTGTGTATCCATAGAGTCAGGGATGTCTTCTAAGAAGTTTTCCCCAAAACGTGGACTATTGAAATGGCTCAGTTTATTCAGAAGGTATTTATTGGTCACCTACTTCTGGCCAGTCACTGCATGGCACCTGTCAGGCCCCTTGGGGATCTGACATTCCAATGGAGAGAGACAATAAACCAATGAACAGAGAAATACCTCTGAATAAGGCAGATGGTCAAGCCAGAGAAGACTGTTCAGGGACCCGAAGAAAGGGAGGGAGGGAGCTGCTTCTGATTTCCAGGCAGAAGGAGCCACCTGTGTAAAGGCCCTGAGGCCGGAATAGATCTGGTGTGCTTGAGGGACAGCAGGAAAGCCGGTGTACCCAGGAGCACGGTGAATGAGGGCACGCATATGCGGAGGAGACAAGGCTGGAAAGGCTGAAGGGATAAGTAAGTCCTAGTGATGAGTTTTGTTTTATTCTGAGTGTTGTGGGAAGCCACCGTGGAGAGAGTTTGGAGAGGAAGCAACATTATCGGATACATTCCAAACATCTCACCTGGCTGCAGTGTGGACACCACAGCTGCCTGAGGCAGGAAGAACGGTCAGGAAGCCACTGCCAGGATCCTGGTGAGCGCGATGGGAGCTGGCTTAAGGTAGGAATGCCAGAGGTTGTGAAAAATGGTCAAAGCAGGATCTATGTAAAGGCAGAGAGAGCTGAGAGGAGTGACCCATCTCTGGCTCTGGGGAGTGAGGGAGAAAGAAGCTGAGGAGGAAGGTGGCAGGCAGAGAATTAGCCGATCGTGGCCTCTGCGAGACGCTTCACGTGCTCCCCTGGAGACCGCCAAACTACATGCCCCAGACATTACAGATGTGCCTGTTCTTGCTTTTCCGTGCACCACATAAGACGTGAGAGGAGCCACGGGAGTAGTGGCTGTCTCAGCAGATTGGCAGTGGAGGTGATTGGTTCCTCTGGGGCAGTTCACGTCTTGTCCCTGGCAGCACTGTTGTCGAGCAGAAGGGAACAGGGCAGTGGGGATTTTCCTAACACAATCCTATAGCATTATCCGTAGTTCCTCCAGGTTGCTGACGTTTCTGGCTATTCCTGGTTCCCTGACCCTCTCAGAGATGGTATAGTCCACCTGATATGTTCTTTTTTTTAATGGAAGTATCGTTCATTTACAATGTTGGGTTAATTTCTGCTGTGCAGCAAAGTGATTCTTTTTCATATGCTTTTCCATGATGGTCTATCTGAGGATATTGAACGTTCCCTGTGCTGTACAGTAGGACCTTGTTTATCCCACCTGATATCTTCCGTACTGCTTAAATTAGCTACAGTAGATTCTGCTGTCTGCAGTTAAGAATCAGCACCAAGACAGCAACTCAGGGATTTGGGGCCTGATCAGCAGGTGGAAGGTGAAACCATTTCCTGAGATGGGAGAGACTGGGGGAGAAGCAGATTTGGGAGGAGAAGACACATTAACACTGAGATGCTGTTAGACGTGTTGAGTGGACGGTTTGCTGTGTGAGTTTGGCACCGAGAGGGGAGGTCAGGTTGGAAATCAGATCTGGAAGTATCCACACATAGGCATGTTTAGAGATCAGGGAACTAAATGTGCAGACAGAAGGGCAGAGGGACCAGGGCTGAGCTGAGCAACATGACGCCACAAGAGCAGATGGTCCTCCTTCTGAAACTCTTCCAAAAAACCGAAGAGGAGGGGATATTTCCCAGCTCATTCTCTGCAGCCAAAGCATAACAAGAAAAGAAACCTGCAGGCCAATATCTCTGATGAATAAAAATGCAAAAAGATCAATAAAATTGTAGCAAATAGAATCCAATAGTATATTAGAAAGATTATTCACCATGAACAAATGAAATTTATCCCAGGAATACAAGGGTGGTTCAACATAAGAAAATCAATCAATGAAACACATCACATTCACAGAACAAAGGGAAAAAAATGATCATTTCGATTGATGCAGAAAAGGCATTTTAAAAATTCCAACATCTTTTCACGATAAAAGCTCTCAGAAAACTAGGATTAGAGAGAAAATTCTTCAACAGATTAAGCAGTATTTACGGAAAACCCACAGTTAACACCACACACAATGGTGAAAGGCTGAAAAGTCTCTCCTTAATAAGATCAGGACTCAGACAAGGATGCATGCTTTTGGTACTTCTATTCAACATTGTACTGGAACTTCCAGCCAGTACAGAGAACAGAAAGAGCTGTTACAGATAGCAAAAAGAAATAAAAGGCATTCAGACTGGAAAGGAAGAGGTAAATTGTCTGTATTCACAGTGACATGATCCTATATATATAGAAAAGGCTAAAGAATCCACAACTAATAGACAATTCAGCGAAGTTGCAGGGTACAAAATCAACACACACGAATCAGTTGTGTTTCTGTACACCATCAATGAAAAATCCAAAAGAGAAATTTAAAAACTAATTCCACTAATATAGCATCTAAAAGAATTAAATACTTAGGAATATATCTAATCAAGGAGATGAAAGACTTGTATGCTGAAAACTACAAAACATTGCTGAAAGAAATTAACGATGACCTAAATAAATGGAAAGACATCAGTTGTTCGTGGATAGGAAGAGTTAACATCATCAGGACGTCAATACTACCCAAAAATGATCTACAGATTCAAGACAATTCCTATCAAAATTCCAGCAGGCTTTTTCACAGAAATGGAAACTCTGATCCTCAAATCCACATGGAAATGCAAGTGGCTACTAATAGCAAAAACAATCTTGAAAAACAGAAAAAGTTGGAAGACTCACAGAACCTGAATTTGAAACTTACTACAAACTTACTATTGAAACTTACTACTATGTCTGGCATAAGGACAGACATATAGACCAATGGAACAGAACAGAGAGCCTAGAAATAAACTCTTACATATATGGTCTAATAATTTTCAACAAGTGTGCCAAGAACATTAAGTGTGGTAAGGACAGTCTTTTCAACAAGTGATGCTGGGAAGATTGGATATACACATGCCAAATAATAAATTTGGGCCCTTATCTCGTACCATATACAAAAATTAACTAAAAAAATGGGTCAAGGGGGAATCCCCTGGCGATCCAGTGGTTAGGAGTTGGCACATTTACTGCCGGGGCCCGGACTCGACCCCTGATTGGGGAACTAAGATCCTATAAGCCAAGAGGCCAAAAAAAAAAAAAAAGAAAGAAAGAAAAAAAATGGGTCAAAAAACCTAAATGTAAGAACTAAAGGTATAAAATTCTTTTTTTTTTACATCTTTATTGGAGTATAATTGCTTTACAATGGTGTGTTAGTTTCTGCTTTATAACAAAGTGAATCAGTTATACATGTATAATTCTTAGAAAAAAACAGGGATAAATCTGAATGGCCTTGGATTTGGTGGTGGTTTCTTAAACTGACACCAAAAGCACAAGCAACAGAAGAAAAAAATATATAAATTGGACTTCATCAAAATTAAGAACTTTTGTCCATCAAAGGACATTGTCAAGAAAGTGAAAAGACAACTCACAGAATGGGAGAAAATATTTGTGAATTATGTATTCTATAAATTATTAATATCCAGAATATATAAGGAGCTCCTAAAAACAACAGGGACAAATGACCCATTTACAATGTGCAAAGGACTTAAATAGACATTTCTCCAAAGAAGATATACAGATGGTCAACAAGTACATGGTAAGGTGTTCAGCCTCATCAGTCATTAGGGAAATGTAGATCAAAACCATAATGAGATACCACTTCACACCCACTGGGGTGACTATAAAAAAGGGGGGAATAATAAGTGTAGCTGAGGATGTGGAGAAATTCGAATCAGTGTACACGGCCCTTGAAATGTGAAGTGGTTCAGCCTGCATGGAAAACAGTCTGGTATTTCCTCAAAAAGTTAAACACAGAGTCACTATGTAACACGGCAATTCCATTCCTAAGTATATGCCCAAGAGAAATGGAAATATAAGGTCACACAAAAATTTGTACACAAATGTTCATAGCAGCCCTGTTCACAATAGCCAGAAGGTGGAAAAAATCCAAAGTCCGTTCATAGATGAATGGTGAACAAAATGTGGTCCATTCATACAATGGACGATTATTCAGCCGTAGAAGGGAACGAAGTTCGAATGCACCCTACAACGTGGATGAGCCTTAAAAACATTTTGCTAACTCAAAGAAGCAGGCACAAAAGCCATACATTGTATGATTCTGTTTATGTGAAACATGCAGAGCGGATAAATCCAAAGCAACTGATTGTTTGCCAGGGGCTGGTGAGAGGGCCTGATGGGGAGCGATTGCTAAATGGGTACGAGGTTTCCTTTTCGGGAGATGAAAATGTTCTGGAGCTAGAGAGTGGTGATGGTCGTGCGGCATTCTGAATGTACTAAATGTCACTGAATTGTACACTTTAAAATGGTTAAAATGGTGAATGTTATGTTATGTGCATTTTACCTCAGTAAAAATAAATTGCAAATAAATTGAAGAACTAAATATGAGAAGCAAAAGCTTAAAAAAGAAAAGAAGAACATTATAAAGTTGGGATAGGGAAGTATTTAATAAATGATGAGGCACAAAGCTCAGACAATGAATAAAATGATTGATGTATTTGACTACGTTAAAATTTCATACTGCTGGGTGATAAATTTAAAAGGTGAGCCATAAAATGGGAGGTGTTTGAAACTGTCGTAGCCAACTAGTGGTCAGAGTCCAGAATACATAAGGGGCTCCTGAAAACTTATAATGGGAAAATCGGCAAATTATGAATTGGCATTTCAAAATGTCAGTCTTGAAGTTGGCATTAAACCCTAATGCTCAAGAAACAAAAAATGTTCACTCTTTCTAGTAATTAGGAAAATGCAAGTGTAAACAAGCTTTCATTTCATACCTGTCATTTGGCAAAATACTGAAGGCCTAAAAATATTTAAAGTTAAAATATTTTTTCTAAAATGTAATATAAAGCTAAAATATTTCATATTTTTTAATACTGAGATTTAAAAACCCCAGGTGTTTTGTTTGCTCAATGTTGGCGGATGTGGCAGTGAATTCACGTCAGCAGATCGCCTCAAGGCTCACGCCTGCGAGGGCAGTGGAGTCACAAGTCCTCACCCAGCACCACAAGGGCTCAGGGTCAGAGGCATCCTAAGTGCATCAACGTGAGAATGGAAAAGCGAATTGTGACCTGTGTGCAGCGGAATACAGCGCATACAGTGAATGAACACAGAGAAGCCTCAAAAGCAATGTTGAGTAAAACAGACACCAAATTACAAAAGGATCAGCACGGTATGGTGTCATTTAGGTAACCCTAGAAATACCCGCAATGCTCTGGGACTGCTACCAACACACGCCCATGCGGTTAAAAGCATAGAATTGTGCGTGGAGTGACACGCAAGGTTTTATTCCAGGAGCACCCAGTGCTAGCGTCTGCCCAGATCTGCTTTTTCTCTGTGTGGGATGTTGCATGAGGAACCCCCAGGCTCATCGAGAGCTGCACTGTCTGGGGTTTCTGCTATGGGAGCTGCCGAGGGCTGGGCTACGGATCAAATTGCTTTTCAACTTTAAAATTCTATTCTAGTCTGCATTTGCTATGGCTTTCATTTTAAGCTGTAATCAGAAATTATCTTGGGAAATATACTGGCCACAGACACCAGTTTTATGTGAAACAGGTGTGTGTCTTGGGAAGGCAGGGGATGGGTGGGGAGTGTATCAAACGAGACTTCCATAAAGGAGCAGCCCGTGCCACCCTCATCGGTGCGGGGCTCCTGCCCAGGGAGCCCCTTGAGGGAGGCTGCACACGTATGGGGTGTGGTGGAAGTTCCCTGCAATGACAGCTCCACCCTCAGGCCAGAGGAAACCCTGTGCGGCCAGCTTGGGTGCACTCCTTGGAGCAGCTGTGTGCACTGACCAAGGGCAATGCAGACCTCAGCAAACCGTGGTGATGCCAGCGCCATCCCGGTTCAGTTCTTTGTGCCTTCCCACATGGACCTCCCGCCCCCTGCAGGCTCCGTCACACCCACCTGGCTTCTTCCCAGCCTCCCTTCCTTCCTGGCCCCAGGGCTCCTCTGCGTCGGGCGGCTCGCCCCATCTGTGCTGTGAATTTTTCACCCCTTATTTCCCAAGGTAAAGGAAATGCAGAGAGTGGTAGACAGAGGGGAAGTGTACTTGGGGAGTGGGTGTGGGGGCCATGAGGTCTGCCTTCCAGGGAAGCAGCAAGGAGACGAGGGAGGCGCTTGTGGGCCCAGTCGCCTCTCCTGTGCACCTGCTCTTCTTTGGGTTCTGAGTTGGTCACAGGCAGATGCAAGCCCTGCCCTCAGAGGCCTCCAGTCCCAGTGGGAGAGAGGCCCCAACCAAAGAAAGGACTAAACAAGTTGTGAGAGCGCCAGGAGGAGACAGGAGGGAGTGGGGCTGGGGTCCATGTCAGGCTGAAGAGAGAGAGCGGCTCACCGCCCAGAGGTCAGAGGCCAGGCCCACCTCGCAGAAAGAGCAGCCGGCAGGGTGTCCCCGAGGCAGGATGAGCGCAGTGCGTTCCGAGCCTGCCAAGAGCCAGTGTGACCCAGAAGAGAGTCGGGGAGGGGCTGGGGACCCGGCCAGTGTGGCCTTGGGCGGCCCTGGGGGGAGGCCCGTGGCTATCTGCTGGCTGTCCACAGCAGGAAATAGGAAGTGTCCGGGTGTGGGATGGGTGACAGGGCTCCAGCCCTGGCAGGCTGTGGCCACAGCTGCCGTTAGCTTTTAGTGTTTGAGCTTTTAGGTTCTGTTGTTTGTTCATTTAGAAGTCTTAGATAGACATTTTGAACATGTTCAGTGACCCAGATTTGTTGTGAACTCTTCAATAGCTCGTTTGTAGAACATTTAAACTTTTCATAGTTTTCGTTTTACAGACCTCACTTACATTTAAAAAGTGGAAAATTCATTTCGTTTTGTTTCAATCCCTTGTTGTTCCAATAGATTATAGCAAAGAATATGATAACGGGAAATATGTCCGCGGTCACCAAACATCACAGAGCAGCCCTGCCAAACGGATGTGACGGCCACTCAGGGACACAGCGGCACAAAGATGGACTCTTCTTGGACCCAGCACGGGACTTTCCTTTTGAGCCCATGTGCCCTCGACAAGGGGCCAGCTGCCGACCCTGTTCACGGGTCACCAAGCATGCTGGCCGCTGGCTGTGAGGGGAGAGCGTTTGTCTCCCCGGCAGCCCTGTCCACACAGCCCTGAGGGGAAATCCCCATGTCCTGAGTACCTGATTCTTCTTTTCCAGAAACACTTAAACAATTGCTTGCTGTGGACAAAGTAGGAAAGCAAGGATGATCAACAAGTGCCTGTGTGAAGCAGCTGAAAGTTTTACTAAAGTACAAGAAGAAAAGAGCTGCATTTGTTTAAAAGTTTTGCTGCCGTGTTTACATGTTTTTTCCTCAAACTATTGGCATTTGAAATTTCAATAACGATTAGAATTCTAAGACCACTGAGATAAAGCATTTTTAACATGTTAAAAGTTTCTAACACATTCATTTGCTGATTCTTCCAAGAAAAAAATAGTAGCTACCCGCCTTGGTCACTAGCAGTGCATCTTGGAGCATATAAATTAAAATTATTTTCATTTCAGAAAGAGTCAAAACCAAACAGTATGAAATCCACCTGCTGTAAACCTGCACACCCGTCTCCAGGGCACTCAGTGGGAGACTCAGGGAGCGGTGTGCTCACACCAGCCCCGCTGATGCACCAGAGCCAAATGGACATGTTCCTCGCTCCCTGGAGTGGGAGTCTGTTCAGAGCAGGGCCACACGAGAGGACAGGAGGACCCACGTGCGCGCAAAGCATGGCGTGGGCTCAGAAGCTGCAGGCCCAGACACCGAGCGCCAACCAGCTCTGGGCTTCAAGGACATGGCAGGGCTCTGAGGTGCTGCGGGAGGCGTCGCAGCCTGCCTCTTCCTGCTACAGAAGCTTGCTGACTGCCACGGAGCTCGGTCTGAGCTGCCTTGGGTGGAGAGTGAGGGGGAGGGGCTCACAGAGCCGGCAGGACACCCCACCCCGTCCTGCAATGAGGACAGCAATGGCCGGCAGGCCAGCTGTGCCCATAGGGACTCCACACATGCTGTTCCCCATGCTGTTCCCACCATCGGGACGGCTCTCTCCCCACCATGCCCCACCCAAGTCTTGCTCATCCGCAGGTATCAGCTTCAGCCTCCTTTTGCGAATCGCTGGGTCCCTCCGGAAGGCTCTCTCTGCAGCTGCTGCTGTTCCCAGTGTAACTTTGCATGTTATAACTCAGTTGTCCGCCTTCCCCACTAGGGCTTTGCTCCGGCAGGGCAGCACCTGTCCCCCTCCCCGTCCCCATACCCCAAGAGCCTACAGAGGAGGGACGTACGGTGGAAAGAGGGCCTTCAAGCAGCGCCTCCAGTAAGTCTGCTGAGCTCAGGGAAGCCAGCTGGCACCGTCTTCTGAGTGAGGGGCTAGAGCAAGGGCAGTCGGTGCAGGCGAGAGGCAGGGCTGGCTGCAGAGTGACGTCAGGAACGCGCTGGAGAAGACCTGCCAGTGGCGCGCTCAGCGCACTCTGCCTGCAGGGCTGCAGAGGGGCCCGAGCTTGATGCTGGAATCCACGGGAACCTGGCATTAAACCTAGGACAAGGCGCAGTGCAGTTCCTCTAGTATGAAAATAGTATTGTGAGTTCCTTATCAAGCAAAGCAGGTGCTCCGGGAACATGGCCACGGGAATGGAAAAAGCTGCCAGAGAGACACTCTAGGCCCATGGGGCTGAGAAGCCCAAGAGGCACCCCCGCGACTGTCCTCACTACAGGATGCTGGGGGGTGTCCTGTGTCCTCCCAGTGTCCTCACTGCAGGACGGGGTGGGGTGCCCTACGTCCCCCCGGTTTCCTCACTGCAGGGGTGTGATGGGAAGCAAGCTGTTAGGGCCTCACTCCTGTTGCGTCCAGCACTTTCTGGTCGGTGCCCGTAGACCATTTCTCTTGTCCACCAGAATGATCGATACTGGTCCATACACTGCCTTTGGTGCACAAGATCCCAGCCCAGCTCCAAGCCGGCAACTGTGCTGAACTCCTGCGAGGGGAGCCGGGCCCCCATCCCTGGGCGAGGGCCTAGAAAGGGAATAGGAAGCAGGCTGGCATCTGAAAGCTTCCGCTAGCTGCATATAAAAAGGTAAACAGAGGTAAACATAAACAGATGAAATATATTTTAATAATATATTTTCGTGTAACTCAACATGGAGAAAACATTGTACTATAACTCCTTACTGATCAGGGTTGAAATTACTGAGATATTTTGTGTTTTTTTCTGCACTGGGCTTATAAATCCATGTGTCCCTCAGTTCCTCCGAGTCCAAGCTCGTACCGCTCACCTCACCACACGGCAGGCCGACCAATCGAGAGACAGGTGTTGGCACAAAGAACAGCGACTTTACTTGGAAAGCAAGCAGACCGAGAAGACAGTGACATCCTAAAGAAATGTCTTGCCTAGAGTTGGATGTTAGTTTCTTTTATGCTACGAAGAGGGGAGGGGTGGGAGGAGGTATGGTCCTTGCACATGTCTTCTTGGTGCCGGCCAGACCCCGGAGGGGGTGTGTTAAATTCTTTGTTCTTGCAGCCATTCACATGTGGGCCTGGTCAAGATATTCCTGTGAGCTAAATGAAGGTATTTTAGCTTAATGCTCGGGCATGGGAAGCAGGGTTTCCCGAAAGGGGCCATTATGCATGCTTTAAGGTTATAGGCAACATGCCTTTAGTGATTAACTTGCAGCAAAAGCAATAGAAATACAAAGGTTAAAGTAAAAGAAACAGATCCAATATGGAGTCAGATTTGTTCTTCCCTATTACACATTCACAGGCTCTCACTTTGAAGGAGCCACAGTTCAACTGCTCGACCGCCACGTGTGGCCGTGCCTCCTGCCCTGGGCACTGTGGGCTTTCAGGTTGCCCGTTGCCCTCAGCCTGCAGCCATAGAGGGGCCCCCAGGCCACATCAACCTGATCTGTTCTTACCTCTTGCTGCATTGAGGGCCAGGTGTCCCACCTGGGATCCTGATGCCCGGCTGGGCGCTGAGGCCGTGTGGACCGCCTGCCCTGCCTTCCTAGCCTGGCCTTGCCCTCCGCCAGGTCCCTCCCGCTGCCAGCCTCCAGGATCCCCCCCCGAACGTACTGACACCTGGCCCTGTCAACGTGTCAGAAAGGAAAGAATTTCCATGAAGTTATTTATGAAACCTACCTTGACAAGTCAGTCTGCTGCTTTGAACTAAAATACAGTGTAAAAGCCAACTAAGTGCAATGTTTTGAGATTTCCTGCAATCTGACCATTTTATTCATGGAAGATGAGTTAATGAATTCCATTAAAACCACACTGTTCAGTAACTGCAAGCAGTGCTCTGGAGATAACTCTCATTGATTCCATTCAAAATGGCCCCTCTTGAACATCTTGATTGTTTCTACTCTCGGAACCTTGGTTCCAAAGAGACCTTTCCCATGGATTCCTGATGACAGTGAAATCCGTGGGGTGCCCTGAAGGCGGGGCTGCAGGATGGAGCCTCTGGGCTCAGCCTCTTTGATCTAGCATCTCCTTGTTAAGATAAGGCACTTTAAGATCATAGTGCCTCCAGACTAGAAAAACAGGACCGAAGTGTTCTGTGGTGGGAGCCAAGTTCAGAGATCTGACCTGTGAGTGACCCCCCAGGGCCACACTTTCCACAAGAGGTTTGTTGTCCAGGACCTGCTGACTAGTGACAGGAGTTACCTCTTCGCTGTGAGGTTTCTCCTAGATAAAACTTGTTTTTTTTCCCTTTTGCTTACATATTATTTATTTTCCCAGGCAGACAGATTTCTATAGTTTTGATTAAACTGCTATGCTCTTTAAACTGGCTTTGCTTTGGCATGTGTGTATTTCTGGTTATCTTGATTTGATCTATTGTATCCTGGCCTCTCAATTAAATTTGAGAGACACCTTTTTTTTTTTTTTAAGTTAAATTTGCTAGACGCTCAGATTTCTTGGTAAAGATGCAGGGAATGTCCTTGCCCCTTAAGCTGTCAGACCTCTCAGGAGGGATTATTGCTTGGTGGCTGCACTTGGCAGGGTTATGTTGACTCTTCTGTTCATCAGAGGGAATCTCATAATTATATATGACTGTCTTCAGGAAAAGGTTGAATTATCTTGGCTATTTTCTCTTTTCGGATGTAGAAAAGTCTTATTTCTACGAGCCCTGTTTATGCCCCGCAGGTCTGGGTGGTCAGGGCAAGGGAGGCCCAAGCAGAGATAAGGGCCAGGAAGGGAGCTGCGGTGGCTTTAGGGCTCACAGTTTTATTTCCCTTCTCTCGGGGATTACAGCCCTGCCTTGCCCATTTTCCAAAGTCTCTAAGCAGCTACTGCTGTCTTGTTCAGTTTTCTCATTGCTTACACGGTTCACAGCTCAGACCAACAGCAAGACCTGGAAATCTTGGTTGCCTACCTACCTCCTCCCCAAACACAACACGTTTTGTGAGTTTCTGGTGAACCCTTATTTTGGAAGCAAACTATGCAAATGCCCACACGGACCTTCTCATTCACTTTCTTTTTTCACAGACGATAGACACTGTGTGGGCTGCCCATCACCCTGCTTGTGTCTTGGGGAGCCCTCCACTCTTCCACATGGGGACCCTCCTCTTGCCTTTTTTTTTTTTTTTTTTTTGCAGTACCCGGGCCTCTCACTGTTGTGGCCTCTCCCGTTGCGGAGCACAGGCTCCGGACGCGCAGGCTCAGCGGCCGTGGCTCACGGGCCCAGCCGCTCCGCGGCATGTGGGATCTTCCCGGCCCGGGGCACGAACCCGTGTCCCCTGCATCGGCAGGCGGACTCTCAACCACTGCGCCACCAGGGAAGCCCCCTCTTGCCTTTTTAACAACAAAAAACCCCATTATTTATTTATTTATTTGGTTGTGCTGGGTCTTAGTTGCAGCACATGGGCTCTTTAGTTGCAGCTCCAGGGCTCCTTAGTTGCGGCACGTGGGTTCCTTAATTGTGGCATGCAAACTCTTAGTTGCGGCATGCATGTGGGATCTAGTTCCCTCTTCAGGGATCGAACCCGGGCCTCCTGCATTGGGACTGCGGAGTGTTACCCACTGCGCCACCAGGGAAGTCCCTTCTCCTGTTCTTTATGTGCGTAGTTCTGCATATGCAGATGCACTGCAGTTTATTCAGCCAGTTCCCTGCTGAGAGACATTTGGGTTGTTTCTAATATTTTGCTTTTACAAATATTGCTTTAAGTGAACACCTCAGGCATATAACATTTTGACTTGTGGAGGTGTACCTTCAGGATAGATTCCTAGAAGTGGGATTGCCAGGTCAAAGGGCAATGTACCCATAACTTTGTTAGATGGAATCAAATTCTTCTCACTGATAACATACTCTTTTTTTTTTTTTCCATTTGAAATGAGTTGGTTTAATTCCAGGTGGAACAGAATTCAGGATAGAACAGAACCCGAAGAACACACATTCTGGGCTGGGTTTACTCTGATCTCACAGATGAGGTAGAAATGGCTGTGAAGAACTAAAGAAAAGATGAGCCACTGTATGTTTCTTAAATGTACAATAGGTTTTGACACAACACTTTATTCTAGCTGTAGGTGGCAACAGATGTTATGGCAGGGAATCCAGATGTTTACGCAAGAGTGGGACTAAGGATCATCATTGCCTCGGGCAGAAGGAAAAGCTTATTTTTTTGGCCAGATTTCTGAATTCCCCCCGTGGCAGGGGCCCTTCCCCGCGGCTTCCCTTTTAGCCCCTGGCGTTCCCTCTGCCCATCCTCCTGTTTCTGCGGGAATGCCTCACCTTCCTCATCACCCCCTTGGCCGGCTTCCTGGGCTGCTCCAGGGGCTGCTTCTTTCAGCTTTGCCACCGGACGTGGCACCTGCCGCCCGTTCCCCAGACCCTGCCTCTGAAGCTGGTAACACGCTCTTTGCCCATATTCTTCCACAGCTTCTCCAGCGGAGCATTTCGTCAGAATTCCGGATTTTTTTCGCCTCGATAGACGAGAACTAATTCATGATGTCAGTGTAATGTGATTTGCATTTCTCTATTATTGGTGAAATCAAGCATCTTTTTCTATGTTCAAGGGCATTTCTCTATTATTAGTGAAATCGAGCATCTTTCTCTATGTTCAAGGGCATTTCTCTATTATTAGTGGAATCGAGTGTCTTTCTCTATGCTCAAGGGCATTTCTCTATTATTAGTGGAATCGAGCATCTTTCTCTATGCTCACGGGCTGTTCGCTGTCTTTTCTGGGAACTGAATGTCTGTGTATTTTGCCTAGTTTTTTTTAAAGGGCTTTAAGTTTTTTTATTTTCGATTTTTAAAAGCTCTTTATGTATTAGGAGTATTAGCCGCCCCTTAAAAAATGATGTAATACTTGCAAATTTTTGTTTTAATTTATTTATTTTATTTTTGGGTCTTCGTTGCTGTGCGCGGACTTTCTCTAGTTGCCGCGAGCTGGGACTACTTTTCATTGCGGTGCGCGGGCTTCTCGTTGCAGTGGCTTCTCTTGTTGTGGAGCATGGGTTCTAGGCACGTGGGCTTCAGTAGTTGTGGTTCGCGGGCTCTAGAGCGCAGGCTCAGTAGTTGTGGCGCACGGGCTTAGTTGCTCCAAGGCATGTGGGATCTTCCCGGACCAGGGCTCGAACCCGTGTCTCCTGCGTTGGCAGGCGGATTCTTAACCATTGCGCCACCAGGGAAACCCCGTTAGCCCCCAATTTTTTAATGAGATAAGTTGTGTGGTTTTCTGCCAGTCATTTGGATTTGTCTTTGCTCACGGGACCACCAATTCCTTCCTGAAATGTCCTCTGCCCTTGGCCTCTGGCTCCCTCTGGCTGCCTGGCTGCCGCTCCTCTGAGGCCCTTCTCTCTCTTCCTGCCAATGTCTGTGTCCTGTGCTCTACCCTCTTCTCTCCCGGCACCCTCTCTGGATGGTCTCACTTGGAACCCAGCCTCAGTGAGAACCTCTGTGCACATCTCCCAATCCGCACCACTAGCTCGGACTCTCTGCCCATCTGCCCCATCGTCACTAGACCCTCCACTTACATGTCTGCCAAGCATTCAGGCTGCGTGGGCCCCAGGCTAGAGTCAGACACACACTTACCTTGTGACCGCGCTCCTGGAGGCGGCACCCCTCTCTTAGGCAGAGATCTTGTGGTCCCAGTTCTCTGAGCTTCCCTACATCACACCTACAGGTTCCTGCTCGGATTCTGGGTGGGGCAATGTCTTCTCTTTGTACAAACTTTGTGGTGCTCTGAGAAGTTCTCGATATCCTGGTCCAGGGAGATCTTGACTGGGGGTTGAGGGTTCCACTGGGCAGGACAACCCCACCTCAGAGGCTTCGTGGCATCTGCTTCCTTTGACTTGCTTGGGATCCAGTGCCCTCGACTAAACGTCATGCTTCTGCGCCCTGGAAAGGGCCATCGTGGCTCACATAAGTAGGAGCTTCCTCCCGGGCATTTTTCCTCAGCACCTACGCCACACTCCTCACCGTGCACTTCAACCTCCAGGCCCCTTCTGCACCTGGAGTGCTGTGTGCCCCCAGGAGTCTCTGATCCTGCAAATCCAGAACCCTATGGGACACTTGGGCAGTGAGTTTTTCACCCAAGTATAGATGTGCCCAGCCTGGCGTAGCTGGACAGAGGTTGCATCAGTGCACAATGGGGTTTCCTCAGCATGAGGAGAGTTAAACTCCTCTCTTGGCCCCAGAAGAAACCCTGTCTAATTGACTCTCTTTAGAGCAGAATTCTCAGCGCTCTGAGGATCCTTAACGGGCACCTAAAACCTAATGTAACCAAAATGGCACTTAAGCTCTTCATCTGAAACTTGCCCCGTGTCAGCACCCACTGTCTCAGCAGCAGCTCACCTGTGCACCTGATTAAGGCAGAAATCCAGGTCTTATCTACAATTTCTCCCTTTCTCTCAGTCCCCACACCTGTTTGGTTCCCAGTCCCACCCTGTATAGGACCACTTTTGTTCTTTGTGGCATCAAAACTCATGTCCTCAAGCATCAGCGGCCCCAGGGGCCTGCAGGGCTGGACTCGTGGTGTGGAGTGAGGGAGGTGGCCTGGGTGCACAGAGTGGATGGCAGAGCAGACGTGCTATGCAGCACCCTTGCATTGTTGCCGTGTGGCGACGGCCCATTGCCGCTAAATCTTCTGAGTTTTTTCAGAAGCTAGGACTCTGGATTTGAAAACTGGAATCTCCTTTTCTTCCCTTTCTTTGGCAATCATCTGGGTGTGCCAGCCTCCTCCCTGGTTTTTATTTTATTTTCTTCTCCATTCCCTACCCTAATGTCTCCGCAGCGTCTCAGACCCCTGAGCGAAAGCGTTGAGAACATGTCTTAGGTTATGTGCATATCCTTCATGCCCTGCTTGTGTGTGTGTGCTTTTGGTCTCTGTGCACGTTACTGGGCTGCAGACCTTGCACCTCTCGCTCAGTGCAATCTCAGTGCGACGTTACACGTGCACAGTGCAGCTGTCCTGCATAGGCGCCTGCCCCGCCCAGCTCGCCTGCGCCGTGATGGGCCGGAAGGAGCCTCCAGCTCCCAGGTAAAGCTGCGACGGGCACCCTTGTCTATTCAGGAACGGCCTGGAGCTGCAGTGCTGTGTCATGGGACACGTGTGTTCAGCAGTACCAAGTGCTGACAGATTGCACTCCAGAAAATGCTTCACCGGTTTACACTCCTCCGGCCTCCACGTGCCCCACCCTTGCCTTGCCAACCTTTGTACATGCACAGGGGTAAAGTGACATGTGATTTTTGTTTTAATTCACTCCGTTTGAACAGTACTCAAAATAGCTTTATAAACAAAACTTTTCATGAGAAAAATGTTGCACAAGCAAAGGGAAATTTCTTCTGCGCTGAATACTTGCCTCCATGACTATCCTGTGAAAAGGTGAGACATTTAGACCTTTCATAACTTATGTGATAGGAAGTGGAGCTGTTACAGTTCTCTGATGGCAGTAAATTTCATCCTGGCATTTGAAACTTTGCTTGCAATTTTGGAATCAGAAAAGATATTCAAACAGCTGTTTGAGTAGAAAGACCAATGAAGAAATACAGTGTGGAAGGCTATTTTAAGTTCTGCTATGATTATTTTATCTTCTTCTAAATCTCTCTTAATAAAAAATCTGTTATTTTATCACTTTCTTTGGTAATAGTTGATGAAACCATTCATTTCCTATTCCCAGCTGTTGGCATATACTGCTTTATACCTGACTCTCCACCATTCCCACGTTGAGCGAACACTTGCGTGTCGCACCAAGAGCTCCAGAAACTTTCAGTCGCTCTTGGTTGCTACTAGGATTAACTTAAGGTCACAATATGGAAAAATCATGCTTCAACATTAATGTTGTGACTTTTAACGTGGGTACTTCCTGATAGAGAGACCAGCCAGTAGACAAAAGTGTATTTATTACTTCATTGTCTTAGATACATTTTTAAAAATTGGAGTATAATTTCTCTATAATGTTGTGTTAGTTTCTGCCGTACAGCGAAGTGAATCGGCTGTATGTATACATATACCCCCTCCCTCTTGTGCCTCCCTCCCTCCCCCCCAATCCCATCCATCTAGGTCATCACAGAGCACCAAGCTGAGCTCCCTGTGCCATACAGCAGGTTCCCAATAGCTATCTATTTTACACATGGCAGCGTATATATGTCAATCCTAATCTCCCACTTCTTCCCACCTTCCCCTTCCCCCTCTGCGTCCTCATGTTCATTCTCTACGTCTGCGTCTCTGTTCCTGCCCTGCAAATGGGTTCATCTGTACCACTTTTCTAGATTCCACATTTATTAGGTACATTTTTGATTTATCATTTTTTAGAGAATGTCAGGGATGCACAAACTGATGTGTGAAGATTTCTAGGTTAATATGTGAGAGTTTTGGGGTAGTATTGATACACCTCACTCTTCTGTCCTGTGGCCTCCTCAGGACCCACGAAGGGAACACAGAAGGGATGCTGCTGTGCTCCTGGCATCCTTGTCCCAGGTAAGCTGAGGCTTTCCTCCCCTTTCCTAAAAGTCATTTGTCTTTGCTATAGGTAAGCATATTATCTTCCTTGGCCTGGTGCTTCACTGCTCTTCTAAAACCCACCCGTGGAACCTCAGTTCTTCTTTCCTATACAATGGGCACCAGAAGGCCCAGTGTGGCAGGTGGTGAAATTTCCTCTCTGTGAACTCCTGAGGCCTGGGCATCAGCATGTTCTCACAAGGATCGTAGTGTTCCTTGTCTCTTCCCCACGTAACATTTACACACACGGTCAGTTCACATCTTCTCACCCACTGTCAGAAATGCGTTGGGCCCACAGAATGTTCAACAGAAATAAATAACTACATCTTTCTTCCAGGAACTCATAATTTCACATGGGGACACCATCAATAGTAGTGAAAATGAATAATTGCTTACTGTGTGCCAGGCTGTGTGCTAAGCCCTTTATGTTAATTTTCTTAAGTAAGTTCTCTTCCACAAACTATAGTGCAAGCAGACTGGGCTGCTGCTTTTATCCCGGGAATAATTCTGGGGTCTGGGGACATAGGAGCCAGTATGTCATGGGCAAGGAAACTTTGCGGGTATGAGGACAAACTAGGCACACTTTTGATGTGTTTGTGTTGGCTGGCATGGTAAAAGGGAATCTGGAGGGTAGAGTGCATCTTCCCGGCCCACCAGTTTCCCACATGGTGCTCCTGTTAAGTATACAGCAGCACTGGGCATTCTGAGCATTGCGGTGTCTCAAAGTCCCGTGGGATACAGAGGCCTGACCCCACCATCAACACCTTTGAACCAGAGGTGAAGTGAAACTAAAGAATCAACCCAGACCTAATGCTGTTTAATTGGAAGAGATCACCCTTCACCCTTGTTGCCTGACAGAGGAAATAGTGAACGCTTTCTGGGAGAAACATTTTCTGTCTCTACTGTAGAGTGTCTGGGATACAAAATCAATTTTGAGACATGAAGCAGTAGGAGAAGGTGACCCATAATCAAGAAGGACACCACAGCTGACTCATGTGTTGAAATCAGCAGAGAAGGACTTAAAAATAATGAATCATAAATGTGCTAAAGGACTTAGAGGAAATGATGGAGAAAAGTGGGTGAAAAGATAGTGTATTTCAGCAAATAAATGGGAACTAAAAAGAACCAACTGGAAAATTGAGATCTGAAAAATACAGTATTGAAATTGAAGAATTAATTCAGTCTGTCTGGGCAGAGTGGTAAAAGGAACCATGAATTTGAAGACAGGTCAATAGAAATTATCCAAACTGAAGCTCCAAACTGAAGCACAAAGAGTAAAAGGAATGGATGAAACTAACCAGGCATCCAAGACCTGTTGGATATTATCGAAAAGTCTAACTTAGGTATAATTAGAGTCCTGAAAGGAGAGGAGAGGAAACAGGGAAAGAAATATTTCCAAAATTGATGAAAGATGTCGATACACAAGTCCAAGAAGCTGAGGAACCCCAAGCATGATAAATACAAAGAAAGCCACCCCTAGACTTACCATGGTCATCACAGGACGAGTTACCTGGAAGCGGATGCTGAGATGGCATCAAACGTGCAAGATGCTTGTTAGGGAGTGTGGTAGCCCTAGATGGCCTCCAGTAACCCTTGCCTCCTGGTGTTCGTGCCCTGTGAAATCCCCGATCCACGACTGTGAGGTGGATCTAGTGAGTTTCAATTTTCATTATAACTTTTGATTTTGAAAAGTTTGCACTCAAAAGACCTTGCAAAAATAGCACAGAAATTTCCTGTGTACTCTACTCAGCTTTACCCAATGATAATATCTTACATAGTCATAGCATACTGGTAAATCAAGGAAACTGATTTTTGTACGATTTTATTAACTTAGTTACAGAACTTATTTGGACTTTGCCAGCTTTTACATGCACTCTTTGTTGTATAGTTCTATCAGGTTTTTTTAAAAAATAAATTTATTATTTATTTATTATTTTTAGCTGCACTGGGTCTTCGTTGCTGCACGCAGGCTTTCTCTAGTTGTGGCTAGTGGGGGTTACTCTTCGTTGCGGTGCATGGGCTTCTCATTGCAGTGGCTTGTCTTGTTGTGGAGCACGGGCTCTAGGCATGCGGGCTTCAGTAGTTGTGGCTCGTGGGCGTCAGTAGTGTGGCTTGTGGGCTCTAGAGTGCAGGCTCAGCAGTTGTGGTGCACGGGATTAGTTGCTCCGTGGCATGTGGGATCTTCCCGGACCAGGGCTCGAACCCGTGTCCCTTGCATTGGCAGGTGGATTCTTAACCACTGTGCAACCAGGGAAGCCCCTATCAGGGGCATTTGAATAAACATCACCACAATCAGGATACAGAAATGTTCCCACTTCACAAAGAAACTATCTCATGTTATTCCTTAATAGTCACACCCTTCCCTCAGCCCTAACCCCTGGCCACTACTGATCTGTTCTCTAATACCATAATTTTATCACTTTGAGAATATTAATGGATTATACAGCATGTAACCACTCATAATGCCCTGAGATCCACCCAAGTAGCTGCGTGTATCAATAATTTACTTCTTTTTACTGTTAGGCAGTGTTCTATTGTATGGATATACCACAGTTTGTCTATTCACCCATTGAAGGATATTTGAGTTTCCTGTTTTTGGCTATTATAAGCAAATCTGCTGTGAACACTTGTGTACAGGGTTTTGAGTGAACCTAAGTTTTTAATTTCTCTAGGATAAATACCCAAGAATCAAGTTGCTCTAGTCACGTGTCCACCAAAACCTCCAGCAAGCTATTCACTTCTTACCCATCTAATCTGATCAACATAATTTCAACAATGAAATGGATCAGTGTTGTGCTCTGCAGCATGCCATGATGGTCAGATCTCTTTGGACCATATTTTGACAGAGGTGAGAGAGTAAATGTATATTGTCCATTCCATGTGAATGTGAACTGTTTCTATTTTCTGAATGGGATAGAAGAGAATACAAGTACCTGGTGCCCAAGACAGGATCCTTTCATTTACCACCATCATCAGCCATGTTTTTCAGCAAATGGAAGAACTTCTTGCTGTCGCGGGAGGACAGCAAGAGCATCGGGTGGGTGGCCGCAGCCCTGACCTTATGTGAATCCTCTCCGACCTTGGGCTTCAGATTCTGTGCTGTGCAGCGGGCTGTCAGTGACGTGGAATCTCATACTTTCACCGAGCCAGCATCTGTCCTCATGTCCACGTGCAGCACCTAGCTTTCCTTTGGGAACTACATCTCACCTGCTTCCAGTCCAAACAGTTTCAGAGGGCTGACCCATGTTCCACCCACCTGGAAGATGAATGTATGATCCTCGTCTAGACAATCCCAGTTTCAGTCCTCTGCCTGCTGTGTTTGGTTCAAGGATGAGAATGTGACCCAAGCCAGGCCAAAGGCATTCAAAGTAATGTGTTTGCATGGAGCCTTAGGGAGGGAGAAACCCTTCCCAGTAGAAGGCACGTCGAGTGTGTGTCATCCTGCAGATGCAGTGAGGGAGACAGCGCCTGTGAACGGGGCCCCCAAGGCCCTCAGCAGGACTGACAGTTGGAGAGGGACCAGGCCACACTATGAGAATGTGAGCCCTTGGACCTGATACCTCCAACCCCACTCTCAACTTGTCTCTTGGAAGCAATAAGTTATTTCTGTCATTTAATATAATTTATAATATTAATTTATTTTACTTGAGTAAGCGTGTCTAAACTCTTGTAATTAAAAAAGTAATTAAAAAAGTCCTGAGATGTCAGGACCAATGGTTCCTGAGACACCCTCTGGCACCGCGTCCTCACTGGGTGGGCATGTCGGGGGGAGATGAAGATACTGGGTGGGGTCAGATCTAAGGGGAGCTGCCAATCCACTCTGTGTCTGTTTCTTCTGTGTCCCAGGAGAGGGAAACACCAGAACAATGAGAGGAGAGCTCGCTGGGAAAAAGGGTCATAGCATGGTTAATTGGTCTGCTTGTATTTTCCATATTTTAGGGTTCATTTTATTTGTGTGTTATTAGGAAATCACCCTTTTATTCTAGATTTACAGGGTGATGCAATAGCTTGTTCGTATTTGACTTTTAATTTCACCTCTCATTCTAGTTTTCTACGGAATTGTCACAGTTAATGAACAAATATGGATACCTTATTATGAACTAAAATCCGTATTTTATTCAGGTTCCCTTCATTCTCCCTTTTTCTGTCCTAGGATCCCACCCAGGCTATCACATGGCATTTCGTCATAGTGTCACTTTCGTATGTTCATGGCTCTGACCTTTTCCCACACTGCCCTTCTCTCAGTGGCCTAGGCGGACTAGCTGGGCTCCGTGCAGACTGTCCCGAGTGGGGATTTACCTGGTGTTTTTCTTGTGATTAGAATGGGGTCGTGGGTTTTGAGGAAGCAGATCACAGGGGTAAAGTGCTATCTCATTACTTTGTACCACGGGAACATACATCAAGGCAACTTACCACTGTTCATGTTAACTTTGCCTTCCTGGCTCAGGTAGTGTTTGTCAGATTTTCCCCAAGTCTGTACTGTGTGTCTTCCTTGGGATGAAGTTACTATGCGGCCCGCGCACTCCAGGAGAGGGGAGTCAGCCCCGCCTCCTTAATGGACGGTTGAGTATCTACAGCAACTCTTCGGAACCCTTCCACGTAGGAGATTTCTATTCAGCGCTCCTGAGGAAAAGAAACCTCCCCTGTGTAATTATTTATTTTAACCGGTGTGGATGCCCACTCGGGTAGTTATTTTAAGCTTTTGGTTAGAAGCCAGCAGTACAGTATATGCCTGCTCAGTTCATTCCTGCTCTGGCGAGTCAGAGCTCTTTCCATTGGCTCCTGCTTTCCTCTGACATAATTCCGTCTTGGGGGTTGCTTTCTTTCTTGGTACACATCTTTTTATGTGCTTGCTCACCATTTGCATTTTTTGTCTGGTCCTTGTTGAAGTCCTTTTCCATTTTAAAATTTGGGTTGTCTTTTTGTTGATGATTTGTATAAGTTCTTGATGTGTTCTGAAGAAAAGTCTCTTGTTAGCTATATCCTGTGCAAATGCCTTTTTCCGTTCTGTGGGCTGTGTTTTCACTTTCTGGATAGCACCTTTTGATGCACAAAAGTTTTTAAAATTGAGGAAGTGTAAACTATCCATTGTCACACGGGTATTGTAACCATTGGCCTTTGCTTATCTGTAACATCGCGCTCCGAGGGTAAGAAACCTGGCTTCCGCCGTTTGTCCTTCATTGAATCCACTGCTGCTCCCCTTCGGATTACAGATGCAGTGGTTTCAGTATTATTAGCCTCTGCCACCTTGGGAAAGAGCTTGCAGAGTCCAGTGTTTGCGCGTGGCACAATTTGCCCTTGTGCTGCAGATTCCGTTCTCTCCCAAAGCTAACTAGCTCAAGTACCTTTCGTTCCACCACCAACAGTGGGTTTTCTTTCGTACATTTCTAGATCAGGTTCTTTGGCACATTCTCTCTTCCACCCTATGACACTCCCATATCCTGAATAACTACATTTGAATATTTGATTTACTTGTTGGGTTGTAAAAATCCATGAGTTTAGACTAATGCATAGTGGCAGGTATCTATCACTCAAGTATCACAGGGAATATTTCAAGCCCCCACCCCATAACCTGTTTACCATCTCGGATTTACCTGTTCCAGGATGCCACAGAAATGGAGTCATACAGTGTGTGGCCTCCTCAGACTGAATCCATTCACGTAGCAGTACACATGTAAGATTCATCCTTGTTTTTTGTTTCTTCCTTTCTATTTCTGAATAGTATTTTACTGTATGCGTATGGGAGAAAAAACAATTTTCCCCGTTCCCTCCTAGGTTCTTGATTGAGGATCCCCCCCTCCTGTAAAAAAAAGACACACAAAATCATACAGACAAATGCAAATAGATGTGTCTGTCTTTACAAAGCTTTAGCCATGAGTCAGTAAAACTGAGTAATAAAATACTATCTGTTTATATAAATAGTCGGCTCTGAATCGTGTTTCTGGCAGGTGGAACAGAAAGATTACTTGCTTAGTGAGAGCTAAAGGTTTTTACTAATATTTGTGGAGAAGATTTTTAAGATTCAGATTTGCCCTGATATGTAATCTTATGGAGGCTGTGGACTAAACTCTGGACAGAGGAATTTTTGGAAATACCATGTGTGCCTCTTGGTGTTTTTTTTGTTTTTGTTTTTGTTTTTTTGCGGTATGCAGGCCGCTCACTGTTGTGGCCTCTCCCGTTGCGGAGCACAGGCTCCGGACGCGCAGGCTCAGCGGCCATGGCTCACGGGCCCAGCCGCTCCGCGGCATGTGGGATCTTCCCAGACCGGGGCACGAACCCGTGTCCCCTGCATCGGCAGGCGGACTCTCAACCACTGCGCCACCAGGGAAGCCCATCTGAGTGGATAAAATACCCAGTTTGTCTACAGTTTGCATTTTCCTTTCCAGTCTCAGGCAGTGATTTTAGTGGTCTAAGCTACTTTCGATGGCTGAGCATGCAAAGGAAGAAAGTGTTGTGACTTTTTTTGGGGTGTGGTGGGGAGGAGATTGCAATTGCACTTATCAGGTGAAGAAAGGAATGTCTCATGTTTTATGACAGGAGGCAAGGAGCACAATTAAAGGCAAGGCACCCTCAAGTTAGAGTTATTTCCTTGGATGTTCACATTTAAAGACTCAGTTCTCAGGACCAGGAGGACAGCTCTTGCTGGCAGAAGGTTCTGAGGAAGGATGGAAGCATCTTAAAGGAGAACTTCTGGGGCCAGTATCCTATTAGCAGAGGTGTAGGGCAATTACTATTTAAGTGTTTCTTCTTTCTAGAGTGTAGGACACTTCTTTTCCCAACGCCCAGACATAAGAAGAAAGTGGAGACTTTGATATCCGTAAGAAGGTTGTGTGGGCTTTGAATTCCTCCTAGAGCTGCATTTCTGCTTCTGTATAGGTGAGATTAGTAAAGCACGGAGGGTTGTTTTTTTTAAAAAATAAATTTATTTATTTATTTTTGGCTGTGTTGGGTCTTCGCTGCTGTGCATGGGTTTTCTCTAGTTGTGGCGAGCGGGGGCTACTCTTCGTTGTGGTGTGCGGGCTTCTCATCGTGGTGGCTTCTCTTGTTGTGGAGCACGGGCTCTAGGTGTGCGGGCTTCAGTAGTTGCAGCACGTGGGCTCCAGTAGTTGTGGCTCGTGGGCTCTAGAGTGCAGGCTCCGTAGTTGTGGCACACGGGCTTCGCTGCTCCGCGGCATGTGGGATCTTCCCGGACCAGGGCTCGAACCCGTGTCCCCTGCATTGGCAGGCAGATTCTTAACCACTGCGCCACCAGGGAAGTCCCAGATCGTTGTTTTTAATTCTTTGAAGAATTGCATGTCCTACTCAATGATAACTTCAAGAGGCTGACCTGCCCATCTGGAGGATGGCATGAGCACAGTGTATATATGGGTGGGATGATTGATGGTGTACAAGGATTTTAAGTTTTGTTTTGGTTGGGTTTATTTTGCCACGCCATGTGGCTTGCAGGATCTTAGTTCCCCAACCAGGGATTGAATCCAGGCTCACGGCAGTGAAAGCACCAAGTCTTAACCACTGGACAGCCAGGGAATTCTCTTTAACTTTTGCTCTAAATCTGATTTCTGTTCTTTGCTTTGTTAAGGAAGTGTTCTTAGGCTGTCCATGATACTCCTTTGTCTTTCTTTTAATTTGATCATCTGAGAGGTTTCAATAGGATCTTTGTTTTAAGGTGAAAACCTAAAAAAAAAAAAATCCTTGCAAATATTGTTTTATCAGGTGTTTGGCCAGGACAACCGGCAAATTCTCCTGGCAGTATTGAACCTGTTTCTTCCTTGCAGGGGGTCTCCAAGGGTATACCTATTCCAAATGTGAGTCAAAACCAATAAGCCTTTTTTTTTTTTTTTTTTTTTTTTTTTTTTTTTTTTGGCAGTACGCAGACCTCTCACTGTTGTGGCCTCTCCCGTTGCGGAGCACAGGCTCCGGACGCGCAGGCTCAGCGGCCATGGCTCATGGGCCCAGCCGCTCCACGGCATGTGGGATCTTCCCGGACCGGGGCACGAACCCCTGTCCCCTGCATCGGCAGGTGGACTCTCAACCACTGTGCCACCAGGGAAGCCCCAATAAGCCTTTTAAAAAATTAATTAATTAATTAATTTTGGCTGCTCCAGGTCTTAGTTTCGGCACGCGGACTCTTAGTTGCGGCACGCAGGATCTAGTTCCCCAACCAGGGATCAAACCCAGGCCCCCTGTATTGGGAGCACAGACCCTTACCCACTGGACCACCAGGGAAGTCCCCAATAAGCCTTTTCATAGCTTAACCATGGACAAGATGTCACTAAAGAGGGTTAAAAAAGAGCAGCTCCCACGATCCAGAGTCACTCCCAAAGACAGCCCAAAGAAATAAAGAGTAGATGAACAAGAGGAAAGAGTTATTTCTACCGCCAAGAGCCAACCAAAAAAGTAACTGACATGTTAAATGGTGAAAGTTAAAAGCTTATAAACCTAACTTAATAGCAGAAAGGGAGAGGGGAGAATTGGCTTCTATGGGAAGAACAGATGGGTTTCTTCAGGAAAGACAGCAGGTTCTTTGGAATACAACGGGTTATAAGAAAGTTCGTGGTCGTGTTTGTCTGTCTGTGCGTGAGTGTTCTCTGCACCTTCTTCAGGGTCATAAAGCGCCTCACAGAAGGGATTTATGGTAGGTTTATTTTGGTCTCTCTCTTGGGAATAGAAGCCACCCTGAAGAAGGAATTTATGGCCGTGGTCATTTCTCAAAAGTTTCTGCTTTTATTCAGATAAGGGGAACTCCGAGAAGGCTTTTTTTCTGTATCTGTTGAATCTCAAGTATATTCAGGTATAAATTGTCTTTATACCAATCGTGGGGTTCCGCCTGACTCTCCATACCTCCAACTTTTTCTTCTTTTTCAAGATTCCTTGATCTATTTTGAGCCCCTTGCATTTTTCACGTGAATTTTAGATTGGTTGTCAATTTCTGCAAAACATAACCTGGGATTTTGGTAGCAATTCTTTGACTCTTTAGATCTATTCATGGAGTACCTCCACCTTAACAGAATTAAGCCTTCTGACCCATGACTATGGGGTTATTTTCCAGAAATTTAGAATTTTTTCTTAATTTCTTTAACAAGCTATTGTTGTTTTCAGTGTGCAAGTCTTTTTGCGTTTTCTCAATGTCATCAGATCAGTGTACAAGTCTTATCCACCTTTTTCCTCACTTCTACTGAATGCTGATTCAGAACATACACAACCTCCTGGAGAAACTTGCCCCAACCCTGCCGTGTACTGCCACCTAGCTGGCCTGGAACTGAGTCACCAAAAGCCTTTGTTATTTACTTAATTCTTAATTCCTTTAGAATTCATTATTGTCATAAATATTTATTGTCCTTGTAATAAATCATTTTAAAATAAAAAAGAAATAATGTACTTTAGTTACTCCATAGATGAATACAAATGGATCACACGACATACGACTTTAATCTTTGTAGAATTATTAGAGTAATACACACATTATAAAAATTGAAGTATCACCTAAGGGAGAAGAGAAGAGCTTTGCAAACCCCACCCCCAGAGGTGACTGTCACGGATGGCTTGGTGCATCTCTCTCAGGCTCTGTCTCTCCTTCTGTCTCTCTCTCTGTCTCTCTCTCTCTCTCTCTGTCTCTCCTTCTGTCTCTCCTTCTGTCTCTCTCTCTGTCTCTCTCTCTCTCACACACAAGCAGATTCATTCACATCTATGTTGATTTCACATATATGCAGTCTTACAGATGGGATCCTGGGTGCAGACGGTTGGTTTACATGCATCCCACATATAAACCCTGAAGTCTCCCCTGTCGTCAGGTAGAGACCCTGCAACCACTTTCCCAGCTGCACGGCATCCATTCATCCGTGTGGACCAGGACTGATGGATCCCACCCCCTCTCCATGAACATTAGTGTTGTTTCCAATCACCTTCTGTTTCAGCCAGTGCTGTGATGAGTATCCTTGAAATGACATCTTTGAAAAATGGTGCAGGGATTGTAGTGGGATCGACTCTAAGAATCAGCACTGCTAGTAAAGGGTCACACCTGTGGGACTTTGATGGGTCCTGCACACTGTTCTCCCAGAGAGGAGTGTCTGGTCACTCTTCCCTCTAGGGGATCTGCTGGGGCCTCTTCTTCCTCACTTTGTCCCCTGGGCTGGTGGTCACCAGACTAGAAACCTGCCAGTGTGACGGTGACGAAAGCTGTCTCCACAGTGTTTAGTTTGCATGTGTCCCATTTGAGAGGCTGAGCATCTCTCACATACACTGGCCATATGCACGGCCTCTCAGTGGAATTGCATGTGTTTGCTCTCTTTTTAGAACATTGATCTTCAAGAGGTTTTTGGAGCACAGGTATTCTGCGGCCTTGGTTGTGAGGAATGCTTTTCCAGTTTGTGTGTGTTGGCTCCTGCAAATCAGTTCATTCTGGGAACCTTCTGTCGTGAGTACTGTGGCGCTAGTCAGCTTTGTGATGACAAAGCCAGCTCCTCTCCTGCTTGTTTATGAGGAAAGGCCTGAGTCTGCGCCGCTATAGCTTCTCTAGATATCTTGGCACATGGACCGAGCCCCACCCTCCCATCCTGCCAGACCCCTTGTACAAACACCTCCATTTGAAGAGTTCTTTCTTTGAAGAGCACACGCCCCTCCCCCCCAATACCCAACAAACAAGCAGACAGACATCCAGCTGGCCTCCTTCCACCTCAACCTCTCCAGAGAGCCACTCTCTTAGAAATACCTTAAGCTCAATGACACACCGCTGTCTCCCTTTCTCTGGCACCATGCCAACCCCGGGTGAGCCCCGTCTTATGTGGGCACGATGGCACCATTCAGGTGAGCCGGAGACAGTACCCCGAAGTGGCCTGATGGTACCACCGTACATGGAAAATGGCCTACACACCAAATCGGCTTTAAACACGGTGGTTCAGAGACCAGAGATGTGCATGCGCCTCCGATAAAATCACTGCTCAGGAGACCCCAGCGTCTGTCAGCGACCTTCTCCGTATTTCTCTGACCTTTACTCTTCCTCTTTTCAGCTGATATCTTGCTAGATCGTTCGTGGAGAAGTTAGATCCCATTTGGCAAGCAGAATCATCTTCCCAACACATGAGAAGAGAACAGGCACAGGCCCGCACCCATCTTATCCCTCCTTGCCTGCCCCGCCCGTCATGTCAGAAACATGTGTCCCTCCTCTTGTCAGAAGCCTAACCCCAGGGAAAGGACTTAGATGTAAAGGAAACCAGAATATTGTCTTGAGCTGCGGACACTTCAAAAAACAAAGCAAAAACAACTCCTCCTCCCTCCACAATACAGCAGGTGCAGAAGGGCGTTCTGAGCCTTCTCCTCTTTCTTCCTGGAAGCAGCAGATAACATGTCCCCCGGCCCCACCCCCAGAGGAAGACGCCTTCCCTCTGCTGGAAGGAGAGTGACATTGCGATTGTCAAGGGCAGAGAGTGGAGAGTGAGAGAATTCTGTGCAAACAGACCTTGTTCAACCTAATTCTCAACCTCCTTAGCCTCCCCACATAGTGTAGGTCCTTTTCCACAATCGCCTCTGTGTTCAACCCAACAGAAAAGAATTTCTGCCACTTCTCTGGGTCTTCCTTCATTTCCTTAGGAGGGGGCCCTGGGTCAGGGAAAACTTGTGGGAAATAAATGTGTATGGTTCCGTCCTGTAAGTCTGTTTCACGCCCATTTAATTCTCAGGACCAGCCGTCAGCTCTAAGAGGGTGGAGGTCAGGTTCGGTCTCGGCCACATCTTCCCCGCCGGCATCTTTGAATTCTACCTCCTTCCTTGGCTTGACTCCTCAGCATGCTGACATGCTCTCAGCGACCAACTTCAGAAGCTCTGTGAACATGGGCTGGGTCTTTCAAAATGAAACACATTCTTCCTCTACGATCCAGCCCTCAAACTCCTTGGTACTGATGGAGCTAAATGAGTCGAATGCTTCCGTCTACACAGAAACTTGCCTCTGGACGTTTACGGCAGCTTTATTCATAACTGCCAGAACTTGGAAGCAACCAAGATGTCCTTCGGGAGGTGAATGGACAGATAGACGGGGCTCCATCCATGCAGCAGAATGTTCTTCTCACTGAAAAGAAAAATGAGAGAGAGAGGGAGCCACGGGGTGACAGGTGGGGCACCTTAACTGCATGTCAGTCACTGAAAGAAGCCAGTCTGGAAAGGTGCCACAGCTGAGGGTACCAACTACCTATGACATTCGGGAAAAGGCGAACCACGGAAAGGGTGGGTTGCTAGGGGTTTGTGGCGGGGTTAAGGGGTGGGGTATGATAAACAGCTCAAGCACAGAGGACTTTCAAGGCAGTGAAACTATTCATTGTGATACATTCATGGCGAGATACATTTGTCAAAACCCATAGAATGTACAACACCAGGAGTGAACCCTAGTGTAAACTCTGGACTCTGATGACCATGATGTGTCCATGTAGATTCAGCGATAGTGACCAACACACAGAATGTTGATAGGCTGGTTGGGGAGAGGGAAACTCTGAGCACCTGTGTGGGTGGCGGGGAGGGGGTGGATGGAGAGAGCAGTAACAGCAGAGCAGGGGGCACGTGGCACCGGTCTGTACTCTGCCCAATTTTGCTGTGAATTCAAAACTTCTTTAAAAAAATGATAAACCCCATTTAAACAAAGAAACAAATGAACATTCCAGTAGCATCACATGACTCCTCCTCTTCAAGTCCTCAATTTGCCTGGGCCACTTGAGAGTCAAACTTCAGGAGGCACTTGGCCTTTCAATCAGCATCCTTTCAAAGTTTCATCTGATGCCCGCTCTTTATCTCACTACACTCTTTTTTACACATTTTTAATTAAAAAAAATTTTTTTGGGGCTGCAGCGTGCAGCTTGCCGGATCTTAGTTCCCTGACCAGGGATTGAACCTGCGCCCTCAGTAGTGAAAGCACAGAGTCCTAACCAGTGGACCACCAGGGAACTCCCCAACACTTTTTAAAAAATATATTTATTTATTTATTTGGCTGCACCGGGTGTTTGTTACAGCACGCGGGATCTTTTAGTTACTGCATGTGGGCTCTAGTTCCCTGACCAGGGATCGAACCCAGGCCCCCTGCATTGGGAGCACAGAGTCTTAACCACTGGACCACCAGGGAAGTCCCTCTTTTTTTAAAAAAAATATTTACTTATATATTTGGTTGCATCGGGTTTTAGTTGCAGCAGGTGGGCTCCTTAGTTGCAGCACGTGGGCTTCTTAGTTGCAGCATGTGGGCTCCTTAGTTGCAGCACGTGGGCTTCTTAGTTGTGGCATGAGAACTCTTAGTTGTGGCATGCATGTGGGTTCTAGTTCCCTGACCAGGGATCAAACCCCGGCCCCCTGCATTGGGAGCGCAGAGTCTTATCCACTGCGCCACCAGGGAAGTTCCCCCTCCTCTTTTTAAGATAGTATTTTTTCTTCTTTTTTAAAATTGAGGTATACTTGACAGGCAATATTATATATTAGTTTTCTGGAACACAACATAGTGACTTGATATTTTTATACTCTACAAAATGATCACCAAGATAAGTCTAGTTACAATTTGTCACCATACAATGTTATTACAGTATTATGGACGCTATTCCCTATGCTGTAAACCACACCCCAGGACATTTGTTTTATAACTGGGATTTGGAACTTCTCAATCTTTCTCAACTAGTGCACTCATCCCTCCACTCCCTCCCATCTGGCAGCCACCAGCGTGTTCTTGGCATCTATGAGTCCATTTCTGTTTTGTGGTGTTTGTTCATTTGTTTTGTTTTGTAGATTCTACATATAAGTGATATCGTAAGGTAATTGTCTTTCTCTGTCTGCTACATCTCACTTAGCATAATGCCCTCTAGGTCCATTCATGTTGTCATATGATTTCATTCTTTTTTATGGCTGAGTAATATTCCGGTGTGTGTGTGTGTGTGTGTGTGTGTGTGTCCAGTTTTCATACATATACATAAAAACTTCTTTATCCAATCGTCTATTGATGGACACTTTGGTGGCTTCCACATCTTGACTATTGCCAATAAAGCTGCCATGAACATAAGGCTGCATATATCTTTCTGAATTTGTGTTTTGGTTTCCTTCAGAAAGATACCCCCAAGTGTAATTCCTGCATCATATGGTAGGTCTATTTTTAATTACTTGAGGAACCTCCATACTGCTTTCCATAGTGGTTGTACCAATGAACATTCCCAACAAAAGTGCATGAGCGTTCCCTTTTCTCCACATCCTGAGCAAGACTTGTTATTTGTTGTCTTTTAGATGGTAGCCATTCTTTGAGGTGTGAGCTGATAATCTCACTGTGGTTTGGATGTGCATTTCCCTGATGATGAGTGACGCTGACCATCTTTTCATGTGTCTTTTGGTCAACTCTATATATTCTTTGGAAACATGTTTGGTCTTCTGCCAATATTTTATTTGGGTTTTTGTTTTTTTGGAGGCTAACTTGTGTAAGTGAGTTCTTGGTCTATTTTGTGTATGAACCACTTACCAGATATATTGTTTGTAAATATTTCTCACATTCAGTAGGCTGCCTTTTTTGTTTTGTGGATGGTTTCCTTTGCCATTGAAAAACTTTTCAGTTTGATGGAGTCCCATTGCTCTATTTTGCCTTTGTTTCCCTTGCTTGAGGAGACAGGTCCAAAAAGTATTGCTAAGACTGATGTCAAAGAGTGTACTGCCTATGTTTTCTTCTAGGAGTTTTATGGCTTCATGTCTTTGTTCTAGTTCACCTAAAAAGTCCATTGGTATTTTTCTAGAAATGGCATCGAATCTCTAGATAGCCTTGGGGTGTGGAATCCTTTTAACAATACGAATTCTTCTAATCCATGAGCATGGTATGTCTTTCCATTTGTTTGTGTCGTCTTCAGTTTCTTTCATCAATGTCTTCCAGTTTTCTGAGTACAGGTCTTTCACCTCCTCGGTTCGATGTATTCCTAGGTATTTTATCTTTGTTACTGTCATTGTCTATGGGGTTGTTTTCTTAATTTCTCCTTCTGGCATTTTGTTGTGAGTGTATAGAGATGCAACCGATCTCTGTAGATTGATTTTGTGTGCTGCAACTTAACTGTGCTTCCTGATGAGTTCTATTTGGTTTTGGGTGTCATCTTCAAGGTCTTCTGTATAGAGTACCCTGTCATCTGCAAACAGTGACAGTTTTACTTTTTCCTCTGCCATGAGATTCCTTTTATTTTTATTTTTTTAAATCTCATTACTATGACTAGGACTTCTTAGACCATGTCAAATGAAAGTGGCTGGAATGGTCAGGGCTAGAGTTAGGTTTAAGCATAACTGGCCCTCTTCCCCTTCCTCTCTCTCCATGTCTCTGACACCTCCATGAAGGACAGGACTAGTCCACAGTCACAAATGGCTCAGGGAGTTGAGCTGGACCATTGTTTTTCTGCCCCCTAGTCCTGGGCATAGTTTTGTGTACTGTCTGTGTATCTTCTTTGGCCAGGTGTCCATTCAGATCTTTCCCTATTTTAATTGGGTTGTTTGTGTTAGAGTTATTTGTGTTTTGAGACAAAACCTTTATGAGATATGTGTTTGCAAATATTTTTCTCCTGGTTTGTGACTTGTCTTTTGATTTTCTGAGTAAGGTCATTCACAGAGTACAAATCTTTAATTAAGTCCATGTTATTGCTTGTTTTCATTTTTAGATTGCCTTTTTGTGTTGTGTGTTAGAACTCCAAAGCTCATGATTTACATGGGCAAACCCAAGCTCATGTCAATTTTCTTGTATAATTTGAATAGTTTTGTATTTAAAATTTGTCTGTGGGGACTTCCATGGTGGCGCAGTTGTTAAGAGTCCGCCTGCCAATTCAGGGGACACGGGCTTGAGCCCTGGTCCAGGAAGATCCCGCATGCTGCAGAGCAACTAAGCCTGCGCGGCACGACTACTGAAGCCCACGCGGCTAGCTGTGCTCCCCAACAAGAGAAGCCACCACAATGAGAAGCCCGTGCACCGCAACGAAGAGTAGCCCTGCTGGATGCAACTACAGAAAGCCCACGTGCAGCAACGAAGACCCAATGCAGTGAAAAATAAATTATAAAATAAAATAAAATTTGCCTCTGAATAACTTTGAGTGAATTTGGTATAAGTTGTAAAGTTTGCATCTACATTCATTTCATTCCAAATGTTTTCCAATTAATTGTTCCTTAACTAATTTTAGAAAACTTTTGGGATAGAGACTCCATTTCAGTTTGAATTTCCAGTTTAATGGATTCAGCAGTTCTGTCAGTACGGAGGCGCTGTCTCCAGTGACCTGTGAGGGAGGCGCGGCCTGCACTTCCTGCACTGACCACAGGGTGGCGCCGAGCTCGCCTCTCTGACCCACAGCGCATGCGCGTTCCCTGCGAACTGGATTCTGAGCGCAGCTGAGAGGAGTTGTGCCTCCTCAGGCGCGGGGGCGGGGGCTTCGGGTGGGACGCCCGGCTCAGCGTCTCTGCTGAGAGGAGCTCGGTCTCCGTCTCCTTAGGACTCGCTGGGGTTTCGGCTTCAGGACAAAGTGGGGCTGCGTCCACGCTGACTAGGGAACAGGTTTCCTGAGGACCCAGGTGATGCCTGAGGGAAAGGTGAAGAGACAGCGAGGAAAAGTGGGGAGAAGCTTCTTGGGGACGACTGACGGCCGAGGGGGTCCCTCTTCATGTGACCGAGGCAGGGCTTGGTGTGCAAAGCTGGGTTTTGGGTCAGGTTTGTGTGCAGGGTAGCCAGCATGAGCTATGGGGTGTCCAGTTTTCCCAGCACCATTTACTGTGGGGAGTGTCGTGCTCCGTGGTGTGTCCTTGGTCCCTGTGTCATGAATTAACTGACCCCGTCCGTGTGGGCTGAATTCTGGCTCTCCGTCCTGTTCCTCTGGTCCCTGCGCCTGTTTTGAGCCAGTTCCGCGCTGTTTTGGGGACTGTAGCTTCGTGATGAAGTGTGAAGTCAGGGAGGGAGATGCCTCCAGCCCGTTCTCTTTTCTCAGGGTCGCTTTGGCTATTTGCGGTCCTTTGTGGTTCCACACAGATACTAGGAGGATTTGCTCTATTTTGGGGGAAAATACCGTGGAATTTTGGGAGGGGTTGCATTCACTGTGTCCATTGCTTTGGGTAGAATGGGTATTTTAACAATATTAGTTGTTCCGTCCCCTGAGAACAGGATGTCTTTCCATTTATTGGTGTGTTTTTCAATTTCTCCATCAATGTCTTAAACTTTTCAGTGTGCAGGTCTTTCACATCCTTGGTTAACTTTATTCCCAGGTATTTTGTTTTTTTGGATGCAGTTGTAAATAGGGTTGCCTTCTTTCTCTTTCTGATGGTTCATTATTAGTGTTTAGAAATGCAACTGATTTCTGTGTATTGATTTTGCAACTTTACTGAATTCATTTATTAGTTTTAATAGCTTTTTTGTGGAATGAAATGGAAAATTGGAATTCAAAAATCCCACTGTTTCTACCGTATCCAGGTCGTCCACAACACGGAGGACAGTGGCTCCTAATATCACCTTCCCCCAGTGCCTCTAAATGACATGTGGACTTTGGGTGAACTGGATCTGGGTAAAGCTTGGCTTCTATATGGAAGTTTGATGTTTTCTCTGCTTTTCTGGCGTGCTATTGGCATACATGATGTTTTGAAAAGTAATTTACTTTCCAGTAATTTCAAACATACAAATTTACCCACATAAAACAAGTCTTGTACCTTGATTAAATATACTCCTAAATATTGATGTTGACATTATTTAAAACGGAATTGTTTTCATAAATTCTTTTTCAGATTATTTTTTGCTAGTGTATACATATAAGACAGATTTTCATGAATTGATATTTTGTTCTATAACTTTGCTTAATTAGCTCAAATAATTTCTTTGCTGATTATAGGTAGTTTTATATGTAAGATGATGTGACCTATGCTCTGTGAATAGACACAGTTTTAATTTTTCCATTCACATATGGATGCCTTTGGTTTCTTCCCTCAAAACTCTGGGTAGAACTTCCAGTACACTATTATCGGTGGTGGAGGCCAGCTTCCTGGCCTTGTTCCTGATTTCAGGAGTAAATCTTGCAGTTTTTAACATTGAGCATGGTGTTTGCTGTGGCTTTGTATGCTACTCTTTTTCATATTGAACAAAATTCCTTTTATTCCTACTTTCTTGAGTGTTTGTATCATGAAATAGCGCTGGATTTTGATTATAGCTTTTTCTGCAGTAATTGATACGATCATGTGTTTTTACTTCACATCTTTATAGTTGTTCAATACATTGCTTAGTTTTTTTTTTTTTTTTTGCAGTACGCAGGCCTCTCACTGTCGTGGCCTCTCCCGTTGTGGAGCACAGGCTCCGGACGCGCAGGCCCAGCGGCCATGGCTCACGGGCCCAGCCGCTCCGCGGCACGTGGGATCTTCCCGGACCGGGGCACGAACCCGTGTCCCCTGCATCGGCAGGCGGGCTCTCAACCACTGCGCCACCAGGGAGGCCCCATTGCTTAGGTTAATGTGTTGGCCACCCTAGCATTTCCGGTGTGGAGATACTTGCTTATGGCATCATCCGTTTAATGTTCTGTTGGTTTCGTGTTGCTCTGATTTTGTGGAGGATCCTTGCGTTTATATTTGTGAGGTGTACTGCTGTACTTTTCTTTTTTATGACGTATTTGTGTGACTTGATTAGATTTGGCTTGGTGTTGGTGGTTTGAAGGGTTAGCATTAGGGCTGGGACTGGGTTATGGTTGCCCTATGTGACCCCACACATCCCAGACCAGGCCGCCTGCCTCTGACCTCTGCATCCTGCCCGCCAGCTCCAGCCCGGCCCTCTAGAGACTCCTCATCCCCCAGAGGACAGGGGTGACCGCCCACTTGGCCTCCCTCCCGCCTCTGCCTGTCCATCTGTCCTCCCTGAGTCAGGATACCTCTTCCTCTGTGAGGCTCCTGGATTCCGGCCTTGGAGGCCCCCCCGCCGCCCACATCTTCCCCCGGGAAGATGGACTCCCTGGGACCTCAGATTGGGACTTTGTGTGCAGATGGGCCACCACAGAGCTGCCCAGGTTGACCTGTGTGCGGGGGGTCCTCATGGGGGGAATTTGGACACAGACACACAGGGGAGAAGGCGATGTGACGGCAGAGATGGAGACGGGGCTGGGAGTGGCCTGGGACTGACTGACCTCAGAACCCGTGGAGGAGCGGGCCCCCAGCACCTTGACGTCGGGCTCCAGGCCTGAGAGGAAGTGTCCCCTGTCCCAACCCTGCCCCCTGTCTGCTGTTCTGTGCGGGGGCCACAGGAATCCCACACCTGGCCTGCGGGGCGTGGCGCTGTGCTTGCTGACACCCAGGACCATCACCGGCTGCCCCCGCTCTGGGCATGACCCCCACTCCTCCTCGGGGAGGGACTCAGGGCCCAGGACTCCTGATCCACACACCCCTGTCACGGCGACCTTCCCCCCTCACCCAGCCATCCATGGGGCACCTCAGGCCGCAGAAAGGAGCTGCAGTGGCGTGGTGACCTCGGCGAGTGGCCACAGGCCACCCCACCCCACCCCGAGACCTGAGTGTGGCCATCTGAGAAGGGACCCACAAGCCCCCCGACCCAGGCGCCGCGTTTCACAGGGCAGGTCCTCTTACCGAGTCTCTGGAGGGTGGGTGTCGAGCAGGGGTGACTGAGGGCTGTGAACATGTGGGCCAGAGAGGTCCTCCCCAGGAGCCCAGGCACAGTGAGCCCGGGGCGTGTGCATCCCTCCCCTCCTGTACCCCACGGAGTGAGGATAAAGCCCCAGTGACCACCAAGAAGAGACAAGACACCCAGAGGACTAGACCATCCACAGATCAGGGATTGAGTGTCCACCTCATTTCCCTGGAGAGAACAATGTCTTCACAGGGGCTTAAGACTGCCCCATGTGCCCACAGACACCCAGCTTCAGTGAACCAGCCACACAGCGAACCCCCTTCCAGGGTCCCCTGTGTTAATAGACCCAGCCTTTGGGGGAGGGGGGCCGGCCCAAGCGAGGATGCACGTGCTCCAGTGCTGGACACTCACTGCCCGTCCCCCTGCCCACCCCCTGTCCCTCTCCTGCACCCTGTGGCCTCACCCCCTCAGGAACCCTCCTCTCCAGGCTCCAAGCACCCACATTTCCCACCTCCACTTCAATTTGCCTGTTTCCCCGCCAGCTGAAGAGGAGGGCAAACGTCCCGCACTGGTGTTTTCAGCAGTGTAGACAGGGTTTCCTTTCTCTTCCTGGCGGGGGTCTGGCCTGGACACCAGTGGCTTCCAGCGGCGCGGGGCTAGGCGCCGCCCTGCAGGGAGCAGCCCTGATCCCGCGCCTACAGCGCCGCCTGCTGGACACTGGGTGGTTTCCAGCCCTGTGGGGCTTGGGCGCCGCCCTGCAGGGAGCAGCCCTGATCCTGCCCTACAGCGCCGCCTGCTGGTCTCTCCGTCCTTCCATCCGGCACAGTCTTCACCTTCCCCGCTGCCTTGGATGGTCCCTCTCCACACTGTCCGGCGATCAGCCCCTCGTCCCCACCGTCGTCACCCCCAGCTCCACACCCCTCCTCCAGCCTCAGGGATGACCCAGGACCCTTCCTGGGCTCCCCGCCTGCCCACCCTTGGTCTGTGTCCTCAGTCCACCTGTGCAGACAGGTGAGGATCCCCTCCAGAGGCTCCCAAACGCTTCACCCCTACATCCTCCCTGGGGTCGGCCCGTGTCCTGTCAGGATGTTCCACCCTCAGCAAGCCCCCAAGTACATGGCAAGGGCAGGCGTCAGGCCTGCTGCGTGCACTGCTGTGTGTCCTGCTGTATACACAGGCATGACCCTGCCCCAGGGTGCAGGAAAGGCAGCCTTACCTCGGGACGTGGAGAGAGGGGCTGCCCACAGGGTGGACGTCAGCTCTCGGCTCAGCAGGCAAGGGCAGCCGGGTTCTCGCTCCTTGGACCCTTTCTCACCCAGCTGGATCATAACCCGGCTTTGTTCCCACCCCTGTTGTCCCTCCATTGGCCTCGCTCTTGTGAGCAGAGCAGGGCAGCGTGGTCTGTGGTTACAGGCTGAGACACACAGACACTGGCTGACCCGCGTGCACCCAGCTGACCACGCGGAACGGGCACTGCACCAGGGCCCGTGCGGTGTGGGTTCACCTGCCCACAGAGAGGCCGGGCCTCTGTCCTGGCTCCAGAGGTGACCTTGAGTCTGACGGGAGTGTCCGTGCTCCGTGGGCCTCGCTCCAGGCTGGTCTGTGCTGACGGCGTGATACACGGTGGGGCTTCCCGATTCCCCCCGGGGGCTGGAGGCCAAGGTCAGGCACATGGCGGTCCCCACATTGACGTGACAGACCCCAATAAACCCTGCACCTCAGGACTCAGGTGGGCTTCCCTGGGCTGCCACAGCCGAGGAGGCTGGACCCTGCTCGTCCCCCTGTCTTCTCTGATTTTAACTTGCATCCTTCACCATAATAAACCCTGAGTATAACAGCTTCAGGGAATTCTGGGAGCCTCCAAGGACAAAGAAGCCGGGGAGGGGGTCTCTTGGTCCCCGACTTTGCAGTTGGGGGCAGAAGTCGGTGGGGAGGATCTTGGGGCCCTGGAATCTGAAGGGCCCCCCTACCAGGGGAGGGGTGGGAGACCCTGGGTGGTAGTTAAGCTGAGTCCAAGGCCCTCCTGTGTAGGAGGCATCCTAGCCCCGGCGATCCTGAAGCGGCCGGCTCCCTCCTCCCCTCCGCCTCCAGGCCTGGTCCGGGCTCTTGAGAGATTCCCTAGGGTGGGGTCCTGGTGCTGGAGGTGCCCCGATGCTGTGGCCTCCTGAGTCTCCAGGGAGGATAACGGGAGTGGGGAAAGACCTGTTCACAGAAAGGGAGCTTCTGCCAGAGCAAAGCCTGGGTCTGCTGCTCCCGACCCCAGGTGCACTGGGGCAGGAATGTGAGATCGAGGCTCCCTCCCCTCCCAGGACACACAGGACACATGGGCGCCAGTGGCTGGACTCCCACACGATATTAAAATCTCCCACGCAGGCCTCATGGATGAGAGACACTATTTAAAGACTATTAATGGGCCCAGGGGGGCCCAGGGAGTGAGGCTGATGTGGGGAGACTTGGAAAATCACCCAAGGATGCACTCTCCCTGCAGCGACCCCCCAGGTGAGCCCAGGTGGAGGTGGACCCATCAAGTCAGAGCCCACATCCTGGGTCTTTGGGGGACAAATAGCCAAGCACCCCCAGTCCTTGCCTCCACCTGCTGCAGTTAGGGCCTGCCCTGTCTTCTTCATGGCCAAGTTCTCACCCCTCCCAGAAGGCCTCTTGGAGGTTAATGCGACGGGGGTGTCCATGGCAGGACTGGAGGGTCTGTGGTGGGCTGGAGGCCATGTGGCAGGCAGGCGGGCTCCCACCGATCCTGCCGGTCCACACCTCCTGGTCATAGGCCCGCACAGAGTCCACCAGGCTATGGATGTGGTAGAAGGTGCCAGGGACCAGTCCAGCCCATGCAGGTGTCTGACCACCGAGCGGTCTGTGTGGAGTATTCCCAGGGAGCCCTGGCCATGCTCGCACCCTCCCGGGAAGGACACGTCAGCATCGTCCCTGGAATGACCGGGAGGTCAGCCAGAAGCGCCCCCACCCAACCTCACTGTTACCACAAGAAATAAGAGACAACTCCGTGAGGAAACACAGAACATCACCAGCCTGATGCTGATGCTGTCCTGAGGAAGGTCGGCTGGCATCTGGGAACTGGGTGCTATAGTGGGTTGAATGGGGGGGTCCCCAGAAGTTATGTCCACGTCATGCCCCCCAGAGTCTGAGAATGGAACCTTATTTGGAAGTAGGGTCTTTGCAGGTATAATTAGTTATGGATCTGAAGATGAGGTCATCCTGGATCAGGGTGGCCCTAAATCAGTGACAGTGTCCTTCTAAGAGACAAGCAGAGAGACACAGACACACAGGAGACACCATGTGAAGACGGAGGCAGAGACGGGAGGGATGCGGCCACAAGCCCAGGGATGCCTGGAGCCCCCAGAAGCTGGAAGAGGCAGGCAGGACCCTCCCCTGGAGTCTCCGGAGGGAGCGCAGCCCTGGGACACCTTGACCTCAGACGTCTGGTCTCAGGACATGTTTCTGTTGCTCTGAGCCTCCGTTTGTGGTCGTTTGTCACAGCTGCCCCGGCAAGCTAATGCAGCTGGTGAGCAGCTCCCTGGCCTGATCTAAACCCTCCCGCCTCCCGTTAGGGGCAGCCCGCTGCGCCTGTGCTGTTTGTACAAACCATGTGGTTCGTGCTGAACCCCGGCTCCCCTTCTGGGCACCGGCATTTTGGGGGGTGAGGGCAGAGCACACCACGTGACCGCCCCCAGCCGGGTACCAAGCCGCTAATGAGCTTCCCTGGGGGGACGGGGGTGGTAACTGTCATGGTTCTGCCCTTCATCGCTGGGGGAAGAGACATCCTAGAGACCCTCGAGGGAAGGAGGGGGCATGAAGGGTCATGAGGTGACTGGAGCAGGGGCCGTCCCCCCCGGGCATCCCTACTGCGTGCTGTGACCCATCTCAGCTGTGAGAACACAAGTCACAAGCATGTGCCTGGTCCTGTGAGCCTCCCAGCCGATACCTGAAGGTGAGGGCGGCCCTGCAGACCACAGCCCTCTCCTGCACGTCTAGTAGGTGGAAGACCCACTTCTCCTTGCCATTCCAGAAGCGGTTCTGGAGCTGTCCTGGGAGGGCTTCTGGGGTTATGCAGGCTGAGCCCCTGTTGCTAAGTCCCCACTTCCCCACAAGAGCCTCCAGAGCAAGCTGTTTGCCCTGTTGCCTGAATGACCGCCCACCAGTTTTCTCAGGAAAGAATCAGGGGTTTCTGTAGCAGCGTCTGCAGGCAGCTCTGCATCTAGGCCCACGTTCACATCTTCTGTGTGAACACCGAGAACCTTCCCTGACACGTGCCCCTGGCTGACCGCCTCCACATGCCGACCACAGGTCCCAGTGCGGGCGTCAGACTGACCGCCCATCTCAGCCTCCTCTTGTTGTCAGAGCTGCTCCAGGCCCTGCTCAAGCCCCGTGCACCCACCTTTCACAGGGCTGTCCTGCACCCCCACCTTCAGCAGCAGTTCACCTAAGTATTTAAGTGAAGGGGTCCAGAGGTAAGAAAGGAAGCCAGAAACAAACAGATGGACCCAGCTGGGACCAGGCTGGCAACAAATGTGACCTCCAACAGACCCCGAGTCTCATCACGTGTTGAATTTACTATATCGGCATATTAGGTGACACACCCACCGGCGGCCATGGCTGGACATGAAGGACCAGAAACGGGTAAAAGGAGGTGGTACCCCAGCCCCTTGGAAGAAGCCCCGCCCCTTCCCCGGAAGGCCTCTTCATCCCATCACTAGCCTCCCTCCTCCTCCCTGTCTTTACTCTTTAAAATTAAACCTCTCTCTCCAGGAGGGCGAGAAGGTGATCTGTGAACTCAGTTCCCGCTTCTCCATTCTTTGGCCACTGAGTAGAGCCTGTGCTGTGTTGGTCTCGGCTTTGGTTCTGTTCTTTGCCTACTTGAACCCACGTGGGAAAAGGAAACCTTCCCCGCTGGGGCAGAGCACCTCGCAGGCTGGGGCCCGAGCAGGGTCCACATGACTTCACCTGGTAACAGTCTGTAAGGGGATGGTGGTCTCTGCCCGCGGGGTGGGGAGGGAACACCTACAGCCACAGCACCGGCTCCGTGGACGGCACGGCCCCTCTTGGGCCTGGACCGTGTGCTCTCGTCCCCCCACGCCTGACACCGCTGACAGTTGTGACGTGGTGACACTGGCTGCTGGGCGTCCAGCCAGGGGGGACCAGAGGCAGCACCTGGTGCCAGGTGAGACGTGCCTTTTCACAGGCAGGGGACATAGGAGATATTAGGACTTTGTGTGTAGAAAACAAACCAAACGGCTAGAAGATGATCTGAGCTGTGGACTTGAAACCCACGTGCGAGGTGAGGGCTCCCACTGGACAGTGGCTCGGGAGCTTCCGCACAGGCGAGACCACACCCGTGCTTCCCGCCCGACCCCTCCAGGCCTCCCTGTGGGCACAGCTGGGCCTGCGCCCCTCAGGCTCCCAGACCCAGAGCCTGGAGGGCTGATGCTGGCAGGGCCTGGGGGCACGAGGGGTCCCTCCACCAGTGCTGCTCGGCCCCTCCTGCCCAGTGACCAGGGGAGGGAAGCCCCGTGGAGTCTGAGGCCCGGCACAGGCGAAGCTCGCACCCCCTCCCAGGACCCCTGGCCCTGCCCTGCTTCCTCAGGCCCACCGCCTGCCCCTCCCTGTGCCCGCGTCCCACCGACCCCCATTCCCGGCGTGCACGTCCACATGCACAAGCTGCTCTGTGTCCTGTTCCCACATGGGACACCCCATCCCTGCTTCTCCCTAATGACGGCCTGGACTCCGAATTTTCTGGGCAGGAAGAGGGCCGAGGAGGACGCCGGCCTGTCCCGCCTGCCTCCCGGGGGCCCAGACACAGGGCTCGGGGCTGCTGGGCCTTGAGGTCTGGATGCTCCCAGGTGTGGGATGAAGCCGCCACTGCCCGCTGGAGCTGCTCCTTCCGAGATTCGGGAACCAGGGGGACCCACCAAATGGAGCCCGTCCCCAGGCTCTGCTGCCAGTCTGCTCGGCTTTGCTCTCCTGATCCTGAAGACAGCCCTGCGGGAAACAGGGCCTGCGATTCCCATACTGATGGTGTTCTGTGGAATTTCCACTAGACCCCTTCCTACCCTGTTCTGAGCAAATTACTAGTCAGTCCATGCTACCATCACCCCACGAGCAGACCGGGAAGCTGAGGCTCCGAGAACCCAAGTAATCCAGCCGGAAGCACAGATGTGGGGGCACGGAGTGGGGTCTGCACCCGCCGCCCGCCCAGGGGGACTGCCCATTCCCCGCAGCTTCCACGCCTGTTCCCTTCACCCCCTCCCGGGACCAGCTCACAGAGCCTCCTCCTGGGGGGACTCACTTACCTTCTTCTAACAGGATCTGTCTCACTGTCCTGTTCTGGGATCACCCGGAAGGCTTGTCACTCTGAAGCAGGATCAGCCTCACGTCACCAGGGCAGCTTTCCTGGATCACACTCACCACCTGCACGTCCACTCTCAGCTCAGACCCAGAAAGGCCCCCTCGGCCCCGAGCCCCATGGCTCTGCCTGGGCTCCCACCCCCTCCTGCCTGGTCCGTCCCTCTCATCTCCCCTGCAGCGTCACCAGGAGCTCCCACCTGCCCCAGGCAGGCTCTCTGTCCTGGGGAGGCCTCTGTGGTGTCAGGTGGAAGACACAAGAGGTACCCGTGGGGCCTCCCTCATGCAGCCCGGTGGCCAGCACCCGCCTACTCACCTCATCACTCTAGATGGACAGGGGTTCAGGGGGCCCGTGGCATCTCCCAGTTCTCATTTCATCCCAGCACTGCCCACAGGGAAGTTGCTAAGCAGCTCTGTGCCGGCTGCACGGAGAGGGCGCTCATACACACGCCCTACTCCCAGCACACAGGGCTCTCGTGGCCAGGCCCCTCCCCGGGTATGGAGCTCACCTGGGCAGGAACCCAGCAGCCCACGGGGCTCTCATGGTCAGGCCCCTCCCAGGGTACGGAGCTCACCTGTGCAGGTACCCAGCAGCCCCCGGCGCTCTTGTGGCCAGGCCCCTCCCAGGGTACGGAGCTCACCTGGGCAGGAACCCAGCAGCCCACGGGGCTCTCATGGTCAGGCCCCTCCCTGGATATGGAGCTCACCTGTGCAGGTACCCAGCAGCCCACGGGGCCCTCGTGGTCAGGCCCCTCCCCAGGTATGGAGCTCACCTGGGCAGGCACCCAGCAAGGCTGGGCACCCAGGAACCATGCATGTAGCCCTCATTGCAGAGCACCCCCAGCTCACCTGTTGCTCAGAGCTGACCCTGAGCACCTCAGAGCAGGACCTGAACTAACAAACAGCACCTCTGACAGATCTGTGACCCTGGGCTTTACTCTGTGTGGCCTCCCTCCACCGGGTCTTCCAGAGGCTTCCACTGCAGCTGGGGCACCAGGCCTCTGTTTTCACCCACCACCCCTCCTCTCCCTGACTCCTGGGTTCCTTTCATTAGGAGAGGGTCTTGATGTTGTCTCCCACTCATGGACCATAAAAAATGATTAGAAAATAAGCAGGGATGCAGCCCCGTGTCTATCCTGACCCTGAGGACCCTACACCTGTTCCTTGGACCTGGCCAGTGCAGCAAGGCCCGTTTTCTGCAGCTATGAGCCCCTGAGGGGCGAGGATTGGCTGACCTGGGCAGCCTGACCCAGCCCACCAGCCCTCCCCAGGTGTGCCTGGGTTGACGTCTATATAAACACCCCTCCAGGCAGCAAGAGCCCCTGCAGCTGTGCCTGACGCCATATTCTCTGCCCCGTCAGCAGTGTCGGGGCTGGGCTGGTGGGAGGGAGTAGGGCCCACGGCTCTGTGGGTGGCCTGGTGTGAGTGGGGCTCTGCTGGACTTTCCGCAGGAGTTGCTGGGCTGCCACCTGCTAAAGAAGAGGATGTGTCACCCATACCTGCAGCTGGAATTTCTCCCCGGGAAGAGGTGAGGAAGGAGAAAAGCAGTGGGGGCCGGGACAGGAGGGGTATGTCAGGCAGGGAAATGGAAAGCTTCCAGAAGAACGCCTGGGGCCAGGACCATCCCGGCTGGCCTGCAGGCACCAACTCAGCCTGCGTGCTGTGGCTGGTGTGGCTCCACGGTCCTTTCTCTAGGCTTTCAAGTCCTTGCACACATTCAGGTATTTTACCTGGGAAGGGTGGGAACAGTTCAGCAGCAGCTGGCCTGGGGCTCAGCTCACGTTTACTCACAGACGCCTCGGCACCGTCCCCCAGCCCTGCAATGAGGACGCTCCTTGCAGCAGGGGGCTTCTGGTTGCATGGGAGATGATTCCCCACCTCTGTTGGTCATAATTCTTTACCACTGGAGCAAGTGTTCTGATAAGGTTTTCATCTGTGTAGCTAGTGGGTTCTTAGTTAGCAACGTGAACGGTGACATCAGAGGTCCTGAATCAGGATGGAAATACTTATCCCCAACATGTACAGGCGTAAAAACCTGGGGAGGGGGCTTCCCTGGTGGCTCAGTGGTTGAGAGTCCGCCTGCCGATGCAGGGGACACAGGTTCGTGACCCGGTCCGGGAGGATCCCACATGCTGTGAAGCAGCTGGGCCCGTGAGCCATGGCCACTGAGCCTCTGTGTCCAGAGCCTGTGCTCTGCAATGGGAGAGGCTGCAACAGTGAGAGGCCCACGTACCGCAAAAAAAAAAAAAAAAAAAGAAAAATCCTGGGGAGGCTGTGTGCAGCCGGCATCCTTAGGGATTGGCTTCCGACTGACCCCTGAACATTCTGGTGTCCAGCCACTGCTTTAGGAGTTCTGGGGCCCAGTGCTGACTCTATGGGTTCTGCAATCCAACCTCTGTCGGCCTTTAATGAGACCCGCACTTCCAGGATCCTACAGAGCAGGGTCTGTGTGACTGTTCTGTGGCTTCTATAAAAAATGACACAAGCTGGGTGGTTTAAAATAACGGGAATTCATCCTCCCCCAGTCCTGGAGACCAGACATCTGAGATCAAGGTGTTGCAGGACAGAAGTCCCTCCAGAGGCTCCAGGATAGGGTTCTTCCTGCCTTTTCCAGCTTTTGGGGGCTCCAGGCATTCCCAGGCTTGCGGCTGCATTCCTCCCGTCTCTGCCTCTGTCTTCACGTGGTTTCTCCTCTATGTCTGTGTTTCTCCTCTTTTGTCTCTCATAAGGACTCTCTCAATTGGATTGAGGGCCACCCTAACCCAAGATGACTTCACCTCGAGATCCTTAACTACATATAGAAAGATGCTTTTCCCAGATATGGTCCTGTTCACGTGTTCTTGGGGGGCACATCTTTCGGGGCCAGCATTCAACCCATTACCTGTGTATAAAATAACACTCTTTTAGGAGATTACCAAGGTCCCGTATGGACTGGCACAGACAGCAGCCATGTAGGTGGTGCATGTGGGGCCGTGGTGGTCTGGGGAGAATGAGGACCCTGGAATAACCTGGAAGGGATGAAGTCCTGGTTGCATTAGGTGAGCTCTTCCACCACGGGGTCCGTGGAAACAGCCACTCCACTCTGTCCGTGGAAAGGGACCCAGTGCCGAGTCCAGAAATGGTTATATTGCTAAGCTGGCTCTTCTGGGATTTCATCATCAATAGCATCATGTAACCAATAACTACGGGCTTGGAGGAGTCACTCTCTGGCACATGATGACAGCACTGTCTCTTTAGGCTCATCAAACCTATAATAGGAATGTTTGAAGGAGAAGAGTTTTGGAGATTGCTAAGCTTGGTTGTCAAGGAAACTGAGCAGGTTTGACAAGGTTGTCAAGGAAACTTCTCCCTTAAACTGAAGGCAGGGCTGGGAGAGCTGAACTCCAGGGGTCTTTTAAAGGGGATGCTCTGAAGCACCATCACCTAAGAGGAGGTCTCAGCGTGAGCTGGGGTTTGAGAAAAGTGTGATGAGATGAAGGCTGACTTTCTGTGACAGCTGGGGAGGGGTTTGTAAAGCACCTTGACTTTTAAGGCAAAGTTTGTTTGCTGGAACGAAGTGTCTCCCAAAACTGGACTGGAGCTCGAGATGTCTCTGTCCTTTTCTTGTGAGAGTCCAGGGCAGGTGGGTGTCGGGTCCCAGGCTCTGTCCCCCTTGCTTCTCCTCCCTGCTTCCAGGTGAGGGCTCCAACCAGCAGGGTGGGGTGACCAGGAGGGCATCATGTCCTCCGTCCTAGGATGCAGGCTGGCCAAGGCCCTCACCACCTCCACCCTTTCCCCTTGGTAACACGAGACACTGCGCCCCAGCTGTAAAGGGTGGGAAGGCTGGGAGGTGCAGGGTAGCTGTGAATAGGAAAAAGGGAAATGGGTTCTGATGGGCAGCTGCACGGCCCTGTTGTGACGGTCACCTGGACAGTAGCGCACAGACACTGGGTCCTGTGAAGCTTCGATGCTTTGTGGTTCTGGAAATCCTATAGGAGACGGTCCACAGCAGGTGAAGCTAATGCCCTCAGTGGAGGTGGTGAAGCCAAAGATCTGCAGTTCAGACTGAAGGTGCCGGTGTACATAGAGGACAAAACCATCTCGTGTGAATGTAGTTCAGGCACGTTTGACATGAATGCAGCCATGTTAATGCCTAGCATCTCCTATCTTGTGCCTCCCCTCAGGGACCCCCTCCTCAGTTCCTGGGGTTCCTGTAACCCACGTACAGGGGGATGGAGAGTGGGCTCTGTCCAGTCTGAGCCCTGAGTTAACCCTGCATGTGAGTCTGCTCAGGACTGCCGTAACAAATAGCACAGACAGGGCAGCTTGGGTAACAGACCTATCTCCCAGTCCTGGATGCTGTCTGAGATCAAGGTGTGTGCACGCTGGCTTCTCCTGAGGCCTCTCTCCTTGGTGCTTAGACAGCTGTCTTCTCCCCAGGTCCTCACATGATCTCCCCCTGTGCCTATCTGTGTCCTAATCTCTTCTTGTAGGACATCAATCCTATTGGATTAGGATCCACCCTAGTGACCTCATTTTTACCTTGATCACCTCTTTAAAAATCCCATCTCCAAATACAGCCACGTCCTGGGGTCCTGGGGGTTAGGGATTCAGCATGTGAATTTGGAGGGACCTGACTGAGCATATACCATCCTCCTTAAGAAACAAGTGTGTTTCAGTCCTTCCTTCCCTCAAGTCACTCGAGGTGATGTAATGGCTGAAGGAGAGGCCACTAGTGCAGAGTTTGTGTCCCAGCCGGGGAACCCTTCTCTGCTGTCTCTGATCAGGCCGTGGCAGTGCCGGCCCGGTCCTGAGGTGAGCAGTTCTGGGGTTTCCTGCCGTGTCTCCCGGCCTGCTGAGGTGCTCATTGTCAGGGAGCTCAGGAGCCAGCAGCCTAGTGGGGATGCCGGGGACTCTCAGGGCCTTGGCAGATGTCTCTTCCGGCAGATACCCTAGCGAAAGTGGGGAAACATTTGGGGGATTACAGGCGGGAGAGAGTCAGTCTCGTTTATGCTTCAGAAAGACCAGGTTGGGGTGGGATGTGAGACGCACCGTGCGGGCAGGGAGCTTTGTCAGGCCTGATGGAGGAACCAGGCACAAGTTCAGGCTTGGGCCAGGGCTGTGGACGTAGAGGGGAATTAGTGTGGGAACTGGCCACAGACTGTTGTCGAAATCTCGGCTTCCCTGTGCACCGAGGCTGAACAGAAATACAGAGACAGGTTTTGGAGGAAAAGAGATGGCTTTATTTTTCTGCCAGGCAGAAGGGAAGACACAGCTGGCTAGAGCCTCAAGAACTGGGCATCCCCTCCTTGAAAATCAGGGAAGATTTTATATGTGGGGCTCTCGCAGTCCGGGGTATAGGATAAGGATCAAAGTAGTGAAGGTCTTGCATTCCTCCTTTCCTTTGCATTATTTCAAAACAGTCACAGTTGGCATCAGGCCGTGTGGTAATTGGGGTCCAGCAGTCTGGTAATTGCGTCCGTTTGCCTCTGGCTTATCGGTGGTGACCTTGTTTCTGAAATGCAAAAACTATAGGGGGTGATTTGTTATGAGGGGCGTATAGAATGTAAGTGCTGGACATAATAAGGTTAGGGAGTGAGAGGCAGGGGATGTAACTCACACGGAGTCAGGGGTGATGGGTGCCGAATGTAAATTACATAGTGTCAGGGAGTGAGGTTAGTCTTGTAAAGTACAAATCTAGTTACTACAAATGAGTGACAAAGTAAAACAAGGAGTGATGAACTCTTTCAGGCCAGGTTATGTTTCTTCTCTAGCCTGTTCGCTGTTCCCTTTGTTTTCCTTGTTCTCAGGGCAGGGAAAACTTCATTTCTATTTTTGCTGCAACACGACTCTGGAGGAGCAGACAACAGTCAGTGGGGCACAAGGAGAGTGGGAGCGTGGGAGACCCCAGTGTTTCTGAACAAAATGTGGGTCCGCTTGCCGGAGTGCAGTAAATCCAGTCTGACACCGGGTGTGGTGAAGGAAGGTGCAGCCTTAATTGTACAAGTGCCAATACAAGGAGGCCATGTGGCTTGTGCTCTAAAACCCCAAACTCTCTGAAGGATTTCAGCAAAGCAATTTTAAAGGCCAAGTTAAGGAGGGGTGTCGCAGGGTATGTGATCAGCTGGTGCACAATTCTCTGGTTGATGGTGAGGTAACAGGCGGTTAACATTATAAATTCTTAGGCACCAGAAGCTCTGGGGATAGGGTTAGGGGTAGGGGTAGGGTCAGGGTACGGGTTAGGGTCAGGGTACAGGTTAGGTTTAGGGTACGGGTTAGGGTATGGCTACAGGTTAGGGTTAGGGTACGGGTTAGGGTATGGGTTAGGGTTAGGGTATGGGTTAGGGTTAGGGTATGGGTTAGGGTTAGGGTACGCTTTAGGGTTAGGGTACGCTTTAGGGTTAGGGTATTTATTAAACCTGTCCCATTCTCCAGATATCACTTAGCACGTAAAGGAATATTATTTGGGGTCCAGCCATGGAGAAGACTTTAGACACTAGGATAAGACAAAGAACACACACATTATAAATAAACCACATTAGGATTTTGTTTTTAACCTGTACATTAAAACACTAGTGCTTAGGAAATCTAAAGGAGGCAGAAGCAGTAAAGGGTAGTTTTATGGGAATAACATCACAGTTTTCTGTAGAATACACAGATTTTGACTGGTTAGAAAGTCAAGGAGGAATGCTTTTGTTCTGAAGATATAAACCCTGTTCTAAACTGAGCTGTTATTGGAAGTTAGGAATTGTTTGTTGCTGTTGTATTGCTTTGTGTGTTCATGATTATTCTGCCTGCATCTGCCTTGTTAAACCTTTGATTTGGGGAAGATGCCATTACTGGAAATGAGTTTACAGAATTATTCTCAAAAGAGAAGGAAATAGTTCTCACCTAAATATTAAGAAATAATCTCTATACTGGTGTACAAACAGAATTATGATTCAGGGATAATAATTCTATGAAATGTAATTAAACACACAACATATATTTTTTTCTTTCAAATTTCCATTGTTAATTTTTAAAAGTACAATTATATTTCAAGTTCTTTGTAACAAGTGAAATTTAAAAAGATTAAAGGCAAAGATAATATTTTACCACATGGATCCTTTCCCACTCCCTGAAACGACCAGCATAGTGTGTAGATTTCTCATTTCATCCAGGTGTTCCTTACATGTGGAACATCATGTTTCTCACTGTAGAAAAACAGACTTAGCTCTCACATTTTTATCGGCTACATAACAGTCAATAGAACAGAAGTACCAAGTATTTAAGACGTAGATATTTGAGGGGCACTCAGGTTAGTTTCTGTTTTATTTAGTTGTTGTGCTAATTTGTTTTAACCCCAGAAAAAATTTTTTTAAAATACAAAAAAAAAAAAATAATTTGGGGTAAGGATTAGGGTTAGGGTAGGGTTAGGGTCAGTGATAGGGAATGGAGACGGTTTAGGGTACAGGTTAGGGTACGAAAATGGTTGAGGGTTAGCGGACGTTTTAGGGTATGGTTTAGTGTTAGTGCACGGGTAAGGATAGGGGACAGGTTAGGGGAAGGCTTCGGGTAAGGGTTGGGTTAGGGTTAGGGTTAGGGGACGGGGACGGTTTAGGGTCCAGGTGAGGGTATGGCAACGCTTTAGGGGGAGCGTGCGTGTGAGGGCGCGGGTTAGCGTTAGCGTACGGGTTAGGATTAGGGGACGGGTGAGGGTCAGGCTTCGGGGAAGGGTTAGGGTTAGGGTTCGGGCTAGGGTTAGGGTTAGGGGACGGGGACGGTTTAGGGTCCAGGTGAGGGCACGGCAACGCTTTAGGGGGAGCGTGCGTATGAGGGCGCGGGTTAGTGTTAGCGTACGGGTTAGGATTAGGGGACGGGTGAGGGTCAGGCTTCGGGGAAGGGTTAGGGTTAGGGTTCGGGCTAGGGTTAGGGTTAGGGGACGGGGACGGTTTAGGGTCCAGGTGAGGGTACGAAAACGGTTTAGGGGGAGCGTGCGTGAGAGGGCGCGGGTTAGCGTTAGCGTACGGGTTAGGATTAGGGGACGGGTGAGGGTCAGGCTTCGGGGAAGGGTTAGGGTTAGGGTTCGGGCTAGGGTTAGGGTTAGGGGACGGGGACGGTTTAGGGTCCAGGTGAGGGTACGACAACGCTTTAGGGGGAGTGTGCGTGTGAGGGCGCGGGTTAGCGTTAGCATACGGGTTAGAATTAGGGGACGGGTGAGGGTCAGGCTTCGGGGCAGGGTTAGGGTTCGGGCTAGGGTGAGGGTTACTGGACGTGGATGGTTTAGGGTCCAGGTGAGGGTACAACAACGATTTAGGGGGAGCGTACGTGTGAGGGCCCGGGTTAGCGTTAGCGTACGGGTTAGGATTAGGGGACGGGTGAATGTCAGGCTTTGGGGCAGGTTTAGGGTTAGGGTTCGGGCTAGGGTTAGGGTTAGGGGACGGGGACGGTTTAGGGTCCAGGTGAGGGTACGACAGCGCTTTAGGGGGAGCGAACGTGTGAGGGCGCGGGTTAGCGTTAGCGTACGGGTTAGGATTAGGGGACGGGTGAGGGTCAGGCTTCGGGGAGGGGTTAGGGTTAGGGTTCGGGCTAGGGTTAGGGTTAGGGGACGGGGACGGTTTAGGGTCCAGGTGAGGCTACGGCAACGCTTTAGGGGGAGCGTGCGTGTGAGGGCGCGGGTTAGTGTTAGCGTACGGGTTAGGATTAGGGGACGGGTGAGGGTCAGGCTTCGGGGAGGGGTTAGGGTTAGGGTTCGGGCTAGGGTTAGGGTTAGGGGACGGGGACGGTTTAGGGTCCAGGTGAGGGTACGGCAGCGCTTTAGGGTGAACGTGCGTGTGAGGGCGCGGGTTAGTGTTAGCGTACGGGTTAGGATTAGGGGACGGGTGAGGGTCAGGCTTCGGGGAAGGATTAGGGTTAGGGTTCGGGCTAGGGTTAGGGTTAGGGAACCGGCACGGTTTAGGGTCTAGGTGAGGGTACGGCAACGCTTTAGGGGGAGCGTGCGTGTGAGGGCGCGGGTTAGTGTTAGCGTACGGGTTAGGATTAGGGGACGGGTGAGGGTCAGGCTTCGGGGAAGGGTTAGGGTTAGGGTTCGGGCTAGGGTTAGGGTTAGGGGACGGTTTAGGGTCCAGGTGAGGGTACGGCAACGCTTTAGGGGGAGCGTGCGTGTGAGGGCGCGGGTTAGTGTTAGCGTACGGGTTAGGATTAGGGGACGGGTGAGGGTCAGGCTTCGGGGAAGGGTTAGGGTTAGGGTTCGGGCTAGGGTTAGGGTTAGGGGACGGGGACGGTTTAGGGTCCAGGTGAGGGTACGGCAACGCTTTAGGGGGAGCGTGCGTGTGAGGGCGCGGGTTAGTGTTAGCGTACGGGTTAGGATTAGGGGACGGGTGAGGGTCAGGCTTCGGGGAAGGGTTAGGGTTAGGGTTCGGGCTAGGGTTAGGGTTAGGGGACGGGGACGGTTTAGGGTCCAGGTGAGGGTACGGCAACGCTTTAGGGGGAGCGTGCGTGTGAGGGCGCGGGTTAGTGTTAGCGTACGGGTTAGGATTAGGGGACGGGTGAGGGTCAGGCTTCGGGGAAGGGTTAGGGTTAGGGTTCGGGCTAGGGTTAGGGGACGGGGACGGTTTAGGGTCCAGGTGAGGGTACGACAACGCTTTGGGGGAACGTACGTGTGAGGGCACGGGTTACCGTTAGCGTACGGGTTAGGATTAGGGGACGGGTGAGGGTCAGGCTTCGGGGAAGGGTTAGGGTTAGGGTTCGGGCTAGGGTTAGGGTTAGGGGACGGGGACGATTTAGGGTCTAGGTGAGGGTACGGCAACGCTTTAGGGGGAGTGTGCGTGTGAGGGCGCGGGTTAGTGTTAGCGTACGGGTTAGGATTAGGGGACGGGTGAGGGTCAGGCTTCGGGGAAGGTTTAGGGTTAGAGTTCGGGCTAGGGTTAGGGTTAGGGGACGGGGACGGTTTAGGGTCCAGGTGAGGGTACGGCAACGCTTTAGGGGGAGCGTGCGTGTGAGGGCGCGGGTTAGTGTTAGCGTACGGGTTAGGATTAGGGGACGGGTGAGGGTCAGGCTTCGGGGAAGGGTTAGGGTTAGGGTTCGGGCTAGGGTTAGGGTTAGGGGACGGGGGCGGTTTAGGGTCCAGGTGAGGGTACGGCAACGCTTTAGGGGGAGCGTGCGTGTGAGGGCGCGGGTTAGTGTTAACGTACGGGTTAGGATTAGGGGACGGGTGAGGGTCAGGCTTCGGGGAAGGGTTAGGGTTAGGGTTCGGGCTAGGGTTAGGGTTAGGGGACGGGGACGGTTTAGGGTCCAGGTGAGGGTACGGCAACGCTTTAGGGGGAGCGTGCGTGTGAGGGCGCGGGTTAGTGTTAGCGTACGGGTTAGGATTAGGGGACGGGTGAGGGTCAGGCTTCGGGGAAGGGTTAGGGTTAGGGTTCGGGCTAGGGTTAGGGTTAGGGGACGGGGACGGTTTAGGGTCCAGGTGAGGGTACGGCAACGCTTTAGGGGGAGCGTGCGTGTGAGGGCGCGGGTTAGTGTTAGCGTACGGGTTAGGATTAGGGGACGGGTGAGGGTCAGGCTTCGGGGAAGGGTTAGGGTTAGGGTTCGGGCTAGGGTTAGGGTAGGGGACGGGGACGGTTTAGGGTCCAGGTGAGGGTACGGCAACGCTTTAGGGGGAGCGTGCGTGTGAGGGCGCGGGTTAGTGTTAGCGTACGGGTTAGGATTAGGGGACGGGTGAGGGTCAGGCTTCGGGGAAGGGTTAGGGTTAGGGTTCGGGCTAGGGTTAGTGTTAGGGGACGGGGACGGTTTAGGGTCCAGGTGAGGGTACGGCAACGCTTTAGGGGGAGCGTGCGTGTGAGGGCGCGGGTTAGTGTGAGCGTACGGGTTAGGATTAGGGGACGGGTGAGGGTCAGGCTTCGGGGAAGGGTTAGGGTTCGGGCTAGGGTTAGGGTTAGGGGACGGGGACGGTTTAGGGTCCAGGTGAGGGTACGGCAACGCTTTAGGGGGAGCGTGCATGTGAGGGCGCGGGTTAGTGTTAGCGTACGGGTTAGGATTAGGGGACGGGTGAGGGTCAGGCTTCGGGGAAGGGTTAGGGTTCGGGCTAGGGTTAGGGTTAGGGGACGGGGACGGTTTAGGGTCCAGGTGAGGGTACGGCAACGCTTTAGGGGGAGCGTGCATGTGAGGGCGCGGGTTAGTGTTAGCGTACGGGTTAGGATTAGGGGACGGGTGAGGGTCAGGCTTCGGGGAAGGGTTAGGGTTAGGGTTCGGGCTAGGGTTAGGGTTAGGGGACGGGGACGGTTTAGGGTCCAGGTGAGGGTACGGCAACGCTTTAGGGGGAGCGTGCGTGTGAGGGCGCGGGTTAGTGTTAGCGTACGGGTTAGGATTAGGGGACGGGTGAGGGTCAGGTTTCGGGGAAGGGTTAGGGTTCGGGCTAGGGTTAGGATTAGGGGACGGGGACGGTTTAGGGTTCAAGTGAGGGTACGGCAACGCTTTAGGGGGAGCGTGCGTGTGAGGGCGCGGGTTAGTGTTAGCGTACGGGTTAGGATTAGGGGACGGGTGAGGGTCAGGCTTCGGGGAAGGGTTAGGGTTAGGGTTCGGGCTAGGGTTAGGGTTAGGGGACGGGGACGGTTTAGGGTCCAGGTGAGGGTACGGCAACGCTTTAGGGGGAGCGTGCGTGTGAGGGCGCGGGTTAGTGTTAGCGTACGGGTTAGGATTAGGGGACGGGTGAGGGTCAGGCTTCGGGGAAGGGTTAGGGTTAGGGTTCGGGCTAGGGTTAGGGTTAGGGGACGGGGACGGTTTAGGGTCCAGGTGAGGGTACGGCAACGCTTTAGGGGGAGCGTGCGTGTGAGGGCGCGGGTTAGTGTTAGCGTACGGGTTAGGATTAGGGGACGGGTGAGGGTCAGGTTTCGGGGAAGGGTTAGGGTTCGGGCTAGGGTTAGGATTAGGGGACGGGGACGGTTTAGGGTTCAAGTGAGGGTACGGCAACGCTTTAGGGGGAGCGTGCGTGTGAGGGCGCGGGTTAGTGTTAGCGTACGGGTTAGGATTAGGGGACGGGTGAGGGTCAGGCTTCGGGGAAGGGTTAGGGTTAGGGTTCGGGCTAGGGTTAGGGTTAGGGGACGGGGACGGTTTAGGGTCCAGGTGAGGCTACGGCAACGCTTTAGGGGGAGCGTGTGTGTGAGGGCGCGGGTTAGTGTTAGCGTACGGGTTAGGATTAGGGGACGGGTGAGGGTCAGGCTTCGGGGAAGGGTTAGGGTTAGGGTTCGGGCTAGGGTTAGGGTTAGGGGACGGGGACGGTTTAGGGTCCAGGTGAGGGTACGGCAACGCTTTAGGGGGAGCGTGCGTGTGAGGGCGCGGGTTAGTGTTAGCGTACGGGTTAGGATTAGGGGACGGGTGAGGGTCAGGCTTCGGGGAAGGGTTAGGGTTAGGGTTCGGGCTAGGGTTAGGGTTAGGGGACGGGGACGGTTTAGGGTCCAGGTGAGGGTACGGCAACGCTTTAGGGGGAGCGTGCGTGTGAGGGCGCGGGTTAGTGTGAGCGTACGGGTTAGGATTAGGGGACGGGTGAGGGTCAGGCTTCGGGGAAGGGTTAGGGTTCGGGCTAGGGTTAGGGTTAGGGGACGGGGACGGTTTAGGGTCCAGGTGAGGGTACGGCAACGCTTTAGGGGGAGCGTGCGTGTGAGGGCGCGGGTTAGTGTTAGCGTACGGGTTAGGATTAGGGGACGGGTGAGGGTCAGGCTTCGGGGAAGGGTTAGGGTTAGGGTTCGGGCTAGGGTTAGGGTTAGGGGACGGGGACGGTTTAGGGTCCAGGTGAGGGTACGGCAACGCTTTAGGGGGAGCGTGCGTGTGAGGGCGCGGGTTAGTGTTAGCGTACGGGTTAGGATTAGGGCACGGGTGAGGGTCAGGCTTCGGGGAAGGGTTAGGGTTAGGGTTCGGGCTAGGGTTAGGGTTAGGGGACGGGGACGGTTTAGGGTCCAGGTGAGGCTACGGAAACGCTTTAGGGGGAGCGTGCGTGTGAGGGCGCGGGTTAGTGTTAGCGTACGGGTTAGGATTAGGGGACGGGTGAGGGTCAGGCTTCGGGGAAGGGTTAGGGTTAGGGTTCGGGCTAGGGTTAGGGTTAGGGGACGGGGACGGTTTAGGGTCCAGGTGAGGGTACGGCAACGCTTTAGGGGGAGCGTGCGTGTGAGGGCGCGGGTTAGTGTTAGCGTACGGGTTAGGATTAGGGCACGGGTGAGGGTCAGGCTTCGGGGAAGGGTTAGGGTTAGGGTTCGGGCTAGGGTTAGGGTTAGGGGACGGGGACGGTTTAGGGTCCAGGTGAGGGTACGGCAACGCTTTAGGGGGAGCGTGCGTGTGAGGGCGCGGGTTAGTGTTAGCGTACGCGTTAGGATTAGGGGACGGGTGAGGGTCAGGCTTCGGGGAAGGGTTAGGGTTAGGGTTCGGGCTAGGGTTAGGGTTAGGGGACGGGGACGGTTTAGGGTCCAGGTGACGGTACGGCAACGCTTTAGGGGGAGTGTGCGTGTGAGGGCGCGGGTTAGTGTTAGCGTACGGGTTAGGATTAGGGGACGGGTGAGGGTCAGGCTTCGGGGAAGGGTTAGGGTTAGGGTTCGGGCTAGGGTTAGGGTTAGGGGACGGGGACGGTTTAGGGTCCAGGTGAGGGTACGGCAACGCTTTAGGGGGAGCGTGCGTGTGAGGGCGCGGGTTAGTGTTAGCGTACGGGTTAGGATTAGGGCACGGGTGAGGGTCAGGCTTCGGGGAAGGGTTAGGGTTAGGGTTCGGGCTAGGGTTAGGGTTAGGGGACGGGGACGGTTTAGGGTCCAGGTGAGGGTACGGCAACGCTTTAGGGGGAGCGTGCGTGTGAGGGCGCGGGTTAGTGTTAGCGTACGCGTTAGGATTAGGGGACGGGTGAGGGTCAGGCTTCGGGGAAGGGTTAGGGTTAGGGTTCGGGCTAGGGTTAGGGTTAGGGGACGGGGACGGTTTAGGGTCCAGGTGAGGGTACGGCAACGCTTTAGGGGGAGCGTGCGTGTGAGGGCGCGGGTTAGTGTTAGCGTACGGGTTAGGATTAGGGCACGGGTGAGGGTCAGGCTTCGGGGAAGGGTTAGGGTTAGGGTTCGGGCTAGGGTTAGGGTTAGGGGACGGGGACGGTTTAGGGTCCAGGTGAGGGTACGGCAACGCTTTAGGGGGAGCGTGCGTGTGAGGGCGCGGGTTAGTGTTAGCGTACGTGTTAGGATTAGGGGACGGGTGAGGGTCAGGCTTCGGGGAAGAGTTAGGGTTAGGGTTCGGGCTAGGGTTAGGGTTAGGGGACGGGGACGGTTTAGGGTCCAGTTGAGGGTACGGCAACGCTTTAGGGGGAGCGTGCGTGTGAGGGCGCGGGTTAGTGTTAGCGTACGGGTTAGGATTAGGGGACGGGTGAGGGTCAGGCTTCGGGGAAGGGTTAGGGTTAGGGTTCGGGCTAGGGTTAGGGTTAGGGGACGGGGACGGTTTAGGGTCCAGGTGAGGGTACGGCAACGCTTTAGGGGGAGCGTGCGTGTGAGGGCGCGGGTTAGTGTTAGCGTACGGGTTAGGATTAGGGGACGGGTGAGGGTCAGGCTTCGGGGAAGGGTTAGGGTTAGGGTTCGGGCTAGGGTTAGGGGACGGGGACGGTTTAGGGTCCAGGTGAGGGTACGGCAACGCTTTAGGGGGAGCGTGCGTGTGAGGGCGCGGGTTAGTGTTAGCGTACGGGTTAGGATTAGGGGACGGGTGAGGGTCAGGCTTCGGGGAAGGGTTAGGGTTAGGGTTCGGGCTAGGGTTAGGGTTAGGGGACGGGGACGGTTTAGGGTCCAGGTGACGGTACGGCAACGCTTTAGGGGGAGTGTGCGTGTGAGGGCGCGGGTTAGTGTTAGCGTACGGGTTAGGATTAGGGGACGGGTGAGGGTCAGGCTTCGGGGAAGGGTTAGGGTTAGGGTTCGGGCTAGGGTTAGGGTTAGGGGACGGGGACGGTTTAGGGTCCAGGTGAGGGTACGGCAACGCTTTAGGGGGAGCGTGCGTGTGAGGGCGCGGGTTAGTGTTAGCGTACGGGTTAGGATTAGGGCACGGGTGAGGGTCAGGCTTCGGGGAAGGGTTAGGGTTAGGGTTCGGGCTAGGGTTAGGGTTAGGGGACGGGGACGGTTTAGGGTCCAGGTGAGGGTACGGCAACGCTTTAGGGGGAGCGTGCGTGTGAGGGCGCGGGTTAGTGTTAGCGTACGGGTTAGGATTAGGGCACGGGTGAGGGTCAGGCTTCGGGGAAGGGTTAGGGTTAGGGTTCGGGCTAGGGTTAGGGTTAGGGGACGGGGACGGTTTAGGGTCCAGGTGAGGGTACGGCAACGCTTTAGGGGGAGCGTGCGTGTGAGGGCGCGGGTTAGTGTTAGCGTACGGGTTAGGATTAGGGCACGGGTGAGGGTCAGGCTTCGGGGAAGGGTTAGGGTTAGGGTTCGGGCTAGGGTTAGGGTTAGGGGACGGGGACGGTTTAGGGTCCAGGTGAGGGTACGGCAACGCTTTAGGGGGAGCGTGCGTGTGAGGGCGCGGGTTAGTGTTAGCGTACGGGTTAGGATTAGGGGACGGGTGAGGGTCAGGCTTCGGGGAAGGGTTAGGGTTAGGGTTCGGGCTAGGGTTAGGGGACGGGGACGGTTTAGGGTCCAGGTGAGGGTACGGCAACGCTTTAGGGGGAGCGTGCGTGTGAGGGCGCGGGTTAGTGTTAGCGTACGGGTTAGGATTAGGGGACGGGTGAGGGTCAGGCTTCGGGGAAGGGTTAGGGTTAGGGTTCGGGCTAGGGTTAGGGTTAGGGGACGGGGACGGTTTAGGGTCCAGGTGAGGGTACGGCAACGCTTTAGGGGGAGCGTGCGTGTGAGGGCGCGGGTTAGTGTTAGCGTACGGGTTAGGATTAGGGCACGGGTGAGGGTCAGGCTTCGGGGAAGGTTTAGGGTTAGGGTTCGGGCTAGGGTTAGGGTTAGGGGACGGGGACGGTTTAGGGTCCAGGTGAGGCTACGGCAACGCTTTAGGGGGAGCGTGCGTGTGAGGGCGCGGGTTAGTGTTAGCGTACGGGTTAGGATTAGGGGACGGGTGAGGGTCAGGCTTCGGGGAAGGGTTAGGGTTAGGGTTCGGGCTAGGGTTAGGGTTAGGGGACGGGGACGGTTTAGGGTCCAGGTGAGGGTACAGCAACGCTTTGGAGGAGCGTGCGTGTGAGGGCGCGGGTTAGTGTTAGCGTACGGGTTAGGATTAGGGGACGGGTGAGGGTCAGGCTTCGGGGAAGGGTTAGGGTTAGGGTTCGGGCTAGGGTTAGGGTTAGGGGACGGGGACGGTTTAGGGTCCAGGTGAGGGTACGGCAACGCTTTAGGGGGAGCGTGCGTGTGAGGGCGCGGGTTAGTGTTAGCGTACGGGTTAGGATTAGGGGACGGGTGAGGGTCAGGCTTCGGGGAAGGGTTAGGGTTAGGGTTCGGGCTAGGGTTAGGGTTAGGGGACGGGGACGGTTTAGGGTCCAGGTGAGGGTACGGCAACGCTTTAGGGGGAGCGTGCGTGTGAGGGCGCGGGTTAGTGTTAGCGTACGGGTTAGGATTAGGGCACGGGTGAGGGTGAGGCTTCGGGGAAGGCTTAGGGTTAGGGTTCGGGCTAGGGTTAGGGTTAGGGGACGGGGACGGTTTAGGGTCCAGGTGAGGGTACGGCAACGCTTTAGGGGGAGCGTGCGTGTGAGGGCGTGGGTTAGTGTTAGCGTACGGGTTAGGATTAGGGGACGGGTGAGGGTCAGGCTTTGGGGAAGGGTTAGGGTTAGGGTTCGGGCTAGGGTTAGGGTTAGGGGACGGGGACGGTTTAGGGTCCAGGTGAGGGTACGGCAACGCTTTAGGGGGAGCGTGCGTGTGAGGGCGCGGGTTAGTGTTAGCGTACGGGTTAGGATTAGGGCACGGGTGAGGGTCAGGCTTCGGGGAAGGGTTAGGGTTAGGGTTCGGGCTAGGGTTAGGGTTAGGGGCCGGGGACGGTTTAGGGTCCAGGTGAGGGTACGGCAACGCTTTAGGGGGAGCGTGCGTGTGAGGGCGCGGGTTAGTGTTAGCGTACGCGTTAGGATTAGGGGACGGGTGAGGGTCAGGCTTCGGGGAAGGGTTAGGGTTAGGGTTCGGGCTAGGGTTAGGGTTAGGGGACGGGGACGGTTTAGGGTCCAGGTGAGGGTACGGCAACGCTTTAGGGGGAGCGTGCGTGTGAGGGCGCGGGTTAGTGTTAGCGTACGGGTTAGGATTAGGGCACGGGTGAGGGTCAGGCTTCGGGGAAGGGTTAGGGTTAGGGTTCGGGCTAGGGTTAGGGTTAGGGGACGGGGACGGTTTAGGGTCCAGGTGAGGGTACGGCAACGCTTTAGGGGGAGCGTGCGTGTGAGGGCGCGGGTTAGTGTTAGCGTACGGGTTAGGATTAGGGCACGGGTGAGGGTCAGGCTTCGGGGAAGGGTTAGGGTTAGGGTTCGGGCTAGGGTTAGGGTTAGGGGACGGGGACGGTTTAGGGTCCATGTGAGGGTACGGCAACGCTTTAGGGGGAGCGTTCGTGTGAGGGCGCGGGTTAGTGTTAGCGTACGTGTTAGGATTAGGGGACGGGTGAGGGTCAGGCTTCGGGGAAGGGTTAGGGTTAGGGTTCGGGCTAGGGTTAGGGTTAGGGGACGGGGACGGTTTAGGGTCCAGTTGAGGGTACGGCAACGCTTTAGGGGGAGCGTGCGTGTGAGGGCGCGGGTTAGTGTTAGCGTACGGGTTAGGATTAGGGGACGGGTGAGGGTCAGGCTTCGGGGAAGGGTTAGGGTTAGGGTTCGGGCTAGGGTTAGGGTTAGGGGACGGGGACGGTTTAGGGTCCAGGTGAGGGTACGGCAACGCTTTAGGGGGAGCGTGCGTGTGAGGGCGCGGGTTAGTGTTAGCGTACGGGTTAGGATTAGGGGACGGGTGAGGGTCAGGCTTCGGGGAAGGGTTAGGGTTAGGGTTCGGGCTAGGGTTAGGGGACGGGGACGGTTTAGGGTCCAGGTGAGGGTACGGCAACGCTTTAGGGGGAGCGTGCGTGTGAGGGCGCGGGTTAGTGTTAGCGTACGGGTTAGGATTAGGGGACGGGTGAGGGTCAGGCTTCGGGGAAGGGTTAGGGTTAGGGTTCGGGCTAGGGTTAGGGTTAGGGGACGGGGACGGTTTAGGGTCCAGGTGAGGGTACGGCAACGCTTTAGGGGGAGCGTGCGTGTGAGGGCGCGGGTTAGTGTTAGCGTACGGGTTAGGATTAGGGGACGGGTGAGGGTCAGGCTTCGGGGAAGGGTTAGGGTTAGGGTTCGGGCTAGGGTTAGGGTTAGGGGACGGGGACGGTTTAGGGTCCAGGTGAGGCTACGGCAACGCTTTAGGGGGAGCGTGCGTGTGAGGGCGCGGGTTAGTGTTAGCGTACGGGTTAGGATTAGGGGACGGGTGAGGGTCAGGCTTCGGGGAAGGGTTAGGGTTAGGGTTCGGGCTAGGGTTAGGGTTAGGGGACGGGGACGGTTTAGGGTCCAGGTGAGGCTACGGCAACGCTTTAGGGGGAGCGTGCGTGTGAGGGCGCGGGTTAGTGTTAGCGTACGGGTTAGGATTAGGGGACGGGTGAGGGTCAGGCTTCGGGGAAGGGTTAGGGTTAGGGTTCGGGCTAGGGTTAGGGTTAGGGGACGGGGACGGTTTAGGGTCCAGGTGAGGGTACGGCAACGCTTTAGGGGGAGCGTGCGTGTGAGGGCGCGGGTTAGTGTTAGCGTACGGGTTAGGATTAGGGCACGGGTGAGGGTGAGGCTTCGGGGAAGCCTTAGGGTTAGGGTTCGGGCTAGGGTTAGGGTTAGGGGACGGGGACGGTTTAGGGTCCAGGTGAGGGTACGGCAACGCTTTAGGGGGAGCGTGCGTGTGAGGGCGTGGGTTAGTGTTAGCGTACGGGTTAGGATTAGGGGACGGGTGAGGGTCAGGCTTCGGGGAAGGGTTAGGGTTAGGGTTCGGGCTAGGGTTAGGGTTAGGGGACGGGGACGGTTTAGGGTCCAGGTGAGGGTACGGCAACGCTTTAGGGGGAGCGTGCGTGTGAGGGCGCGGGTTAGTGTTAGCGTACGGGTTAGGATTAGGGCACGGGTGAGGGTCAGGCTTCGGGGAAGGGTTAGGGTTAGGGTTCGGGCTAGGGTTAGGGTTAGGGGACGGGGACGGTTTAGGGTCCAGGTGAGGGTACGGCAACGCTTTAGGGGGAGCGTGCGTGTGAGGGCGCGGGTTAGTGTTAGCGTACGGGTTAGGATTAGGGGACGGGTGAGGGTCAGGTTTCGGGGAAGAGTTAGGGTTCGGGCTAGGGTTAGGATTAGGGGACGGGGACGGTTTAGGTTTCAAGTGAGGGTACGGCAACGCTTTAGGGGGAGCGTGCGTGTGAGGGCGCGGGTTAGTGTTAGCGTACGGGTTAGGATTAGGGGACGGGTGAGGGTCAGGCTTCGGGGAAGGGTTAGGGTTAGGGTTCGGGCTAGGGTTAGGGTTAGGGGACGGGGCCGGTTTAGGGTCCAGGTGAGGCTACGGCAACGCTTTAGGGGGAGCGTGCGTGTGAGGGCGCGGGTTAGTGTTAGCGTACGGGTTAGGATTAGGGGACGGGTGAGGGTCAGGCTTCGGGGAAGGGTTAGGGTTAGGGTTCGGGCTAGGGTTAGGGTTAGGGGACGGGGACGGTTTAGGGTCCAGGTGAGGGTACGGCAACGCTTTAGGGGGAGCGTGCGTGTGAGGGCGCGGGTTAGTGTTAGCGTACGGGTTAGGATTAGGGGACGGGTGAGGGTAAGGTTTCGGGGAAGGGTTAGGGTTCGGGCTAGGGTTAGGATTAGGGGACGGGGACGGTTTAGGGTTCAAGTGAGGGTACGGCAACGCTTTAGGGGGAGCGTGCGTGTGAGGGCGCGGGTTAGTGTTTGCGTACGGGTTAGGATTAGGGGACGGGTGAGGGTCAGGATTCGGGGAAGGTTTAGGGTTAGGGTTCGGGCTAGGGTTAGGGTTAGGGGACGGGGACGGTTTAGGGTCCAGGTGAGGCTACGGCAACGCTTTAGGGGGAGCGTGCGTGTGAGGGCGCGGGTTAGTGTTAGCGTACGGGTTAGGATTAGGGGACGGGTGAGGGTCAGGCTTCGGGGAAGGGTTAGGGTTAGGGTTCGGGCTAGGGTTAGGGTTAGGGGACGGGGACGGTTTAGGGTCCAGGTGAGGGTACGGCAACGCTTTAGGGGGAGCGTGCGTGTGAGGGCGCGGGTTAGTGTTAGCGTACGGGTTAGGATTAGGGGACGGGTGAGGGTCAGGCTTCGGGGAAGGGTTAGGGTTAGGGTTCGGGCTAGGGTTAGGGTTAGGGGACGGGGACGGTTTAGGGTCCAGGTGAGGGTACGGCAACGCTTTAGGGGGAGCGTGCGTGTGAGGGCGCGGGTTAGTGTTAGCGTACGGGTTAGGATTAGGGGACGGGTGAGGGTCAGGCTTCGGGGAAGGGTTAGGGTTCGGGCTAGGGTTAGGGTTAGGGGACGGGGACGGTTTAGGGTCCAGGTGAGGGTACGGCAACGCTTTAGGGGGAGCGTGCGTGTGAGGGCGCGGGTTAGTGTTAGCGTACGGGTTAGGATTAGGGGAAGGGTGAGGGTCAGGCTTCGGGGAAGGGTTAGGGTTAGGGTTCGGGCTAGGGTTAGGGTTAGGGGACGGGGACGGTTTAGGGTCCAGGTGAGGGTACGGCAACGCTTTAGGGGGAGCGTGCGTGTGAGGGCGCGGGTTAGTGTTAGCGTACGGGTTAGGATTAGGGGACGGGTGAGGGTCAGGCTTCGGGGAAGGGTAAGGGTTAGGGTTCGGGCTAGGGTTAGGGTTAGGGGACGGGGACGGTTTAGGGTCCAGGTGAGGGTACGGCAACGCTTTAGGGGGAGCGTGCGTGTGAGGGCGCGGGTTAGTGTTAGCGTACGGGTTAGGATTAGGGCACGGGTGAGGGTCAGGCTTCGGGGAAGGGTTAGGGTTAGGGTTCGGGCTAGGGTTAGGGTTAGGGGACGGGGACGGTTTAGGGTCCAGGTGAGGGTACGGCAACGCTTTAGGGGGAGCGTGCGTGTGAGGGCGCGGGTTAGTGTTAGCGTACGGGTTAGGATTAGGGGACGGGTGAGGGTCACGCTTCGGGGAAGGGTTAGGGTTAGGGTTCGGGCTAGGGTTAGGGTTAGGGGACGGGGACGGTTTAGGGTCCAGGTGAGGGTACGGCAACGCTTTAGGGGGAGCGTGCGTGTGAGGGCGCGGGTTAGTGTTAGCGTACGGGTTAGGATTAGGGCACGGGTGAGGGTCAGGCTTCGGGGAAGGGTTAGGGTTAGGGTTCGGGCTAGGGTTAGGGTTAGGGGACGGGGACGGTTTAGGGTCTAGGTGAGGGTACGGCAACGCTTTAGGGGGAGCGTGCGTGTGAGGGCGCGGGTTAGTGTTAGCGTACGGGTTAGGATTAGGGGACGGGTGAGGGTCAGGCTTCGGGGAAGGGTTAGGGTTAGGGTTCGGGCTAGGGTTAGGGTTAGGGGACGGGGACGGTTTAGGGTCCAGGTGAGTCTACGGCAACGCTTTAGGGGGAGCGTGCGTGTGAGGGCGCGGGTTAGTGTTAGCGTACGGGTTAGGATTAGGGGACGGGTGAGGGTCAGGCTTCGGGGAAGGGTTAGGGTTAGGGTTCGGGCTAGGGTTAGGGTTAGGGGACGGGGACGGTTTAGGGTCCAGGTGAGGGTACGGCAACGCTTTAGGGGGAGCGTGCGTGTGAGGGCGCGGGTTAGTGTTAGCGTACGGGTTAGGATTAGGGGACGGGTGAGGGTAAGGTTTCGGGGAAGGGTTAGGGTTCGGGCTAGGGTTAGGATTAGGGGACGGGGACGGTTTAGGGTTCAAGTGAGGGTACGGCAACGCTTTAGGGGGAGCGTGCGTGTGAGGGCGTGGGTTAGTGTTAGCGTACGGGTTAGGATTAGGGGACGGGTGAGGGTCAGGCTTCGGGGAAGGGTTAGGGTTAGGGTTCGGGCTAGGGTTAGGGTTAGGGGACGGGGACGGTTTAGGGTCCAGGTGAGGGTACGGCAACGCTTTAGGGGGAGCGTGCGTGTGAGGGCGCGGGTTAGTGTTAGCGTACGGGTTAGGATTAGGGGACGGGTGAGGGTCAGGCTTCGGGGAAGGGTTAGGGTTAGGGTTCGGGCTAGGGTTAGGGTTAGGGGACGGGGACGGTTTAGGGTCCAGGTGAGGGTACGGCAACGCTTTAGGGGGAGCGTGCGTGTGAGGGCGCGGGTTAGTGTTAGCGTACGGGTTAGGATTAGGGGACGGGTGAGGGTCAGGCTTCGGGGAAGGGTTAGGGTTAGGGTTCGGGCTAGGGTTAGCGTTAGGGGACGGGGACGGTTTAGGGTCCAGGTGAGGGTACGGCAACGCTTTAGGGGGAGCGTGCGTGTGAGGGCGCGGGTTAGTGTGAGCGTACGGGTTAGGATTAGGGGACGGGTGAGGGTTAGGCTTCGGGGAAGGGTTAGGGTTCGGGCTAGGGTTAGGGTTAGGGGACGGGGACGGTTTAGGGTCCAGGTGAGGGTACGGCAACGCTTTAGGGGGAGCGTGCGTGTGAGGGCGCGGGTTAGTGTTAGCGTACGGGTTAGGATTAGGGCACGGGTGAGGGTCAGGCTTCGGGGAAGGGTTAGGGTTAGGGTTCGGGCTAGGGTTAGGGTTAGGGGACGGGGACGGTTTAGGGTCCAGGTGAGGGTACGGCAACGCTTTAGGGGGAGCGTGCGTGTGAGGGCGCGGGTTAGTGTTAGCGTACGGGTTAGGATTAGGGCACGGGTGAGGGTCAGGCTTCGGGGAAGGGTTAGGGTTAGGGTTCGGGCTAGGGTTAGGGTTAGGGGACGGGGACGGTTTAGGGTCCATGTGAGGGTACGGCAACGCTTTAGGGGGAGCGTGCGTGTGAGGGCGCGGGTTAGTGTTAGCGTACGGGTTAGGATTAGGGGACGGGTGAGGGTCAGGCTTCGGGGAAGGGTTAGGGTTAGGGTTCGGGCTAGGGTTAGGGTTAGGGGACGGGGACGGTTTAGGGTCCAGGTGAGGGTACGGAAACGCTTTAGGGGGAGCGTGCGTGTGAGGGCGCGGGTTAGTGTTAGCGTACGGGTTAGGATTAGGGGACGGGTGAGGGTCAGGCTTCGGGGAAGGGTTAGGGTTAGGGTTCGGGCTAGGGTTAGGGTTAGGGGACGGGGACGGTTTAGGGTCCAGGTGAGGGTACGGCAACGCTTTAGGGGGAGCGTGCGTGTGAGGGCGCGGGTTAGTGTTAGCGTACGGGTTAGGATTAGGGGACGGGTGAGGGTCAGGCTTCGGGGAAGGGTTAGGGTTAGGGTTCGGGCTAGGGTTAGCGTTAGGGGACGGGGACGGTTTAGGGTCCAGGTGAGGGTACGGCAACGCTTTAGGGGGAGCGTGCGTGTGAGGGCGCGGGTTAGTGTGAGCGTACGGGTTAGGATTAGGGGACGGGTGAGGGTCAGGCTTCGGGGAAGGGTTAGGGTTCGGGCTAGGGTTAGGGTTAGGGGACGGGGACAGTTTAGGGTCCAGGTGAGGGTACGGCAACGCTTTAGGGGGAGCGTGCGTGTGAGGGCGCGGGTTAGTGTTAGCGTACGGGTTAGGATTAGGGCACGGGTGAGGGTCAGGCTTCGGGGAAGGGTTAGGGTTAGGGTTCGGGCTAGGGTTAGGGTTAGGGGACGGGGACGGTTTAGGGTCCAGGTGAGGGTACGGCAACGCTTTAGGGGGAGCGTGCGTGTGAGGGCGCGGGTTAGTGTTAGCGTACGGGTTAGGATTAGGGCACGGGTGAGGGTCAGGCTTCGGGGAAGGGTTAGGGTTAGGGTTCGGGCTAGGATTAGGGTTAGGGGACGGGGACGGTTTAGGGTCCACGTGAGGGTACGGCAACGCTTTAGGGGGAGCGTGCGTGTGAGGGCGCGGGTTAGTGTTAGCGTACGGGTTAGGATTAGGGGACGGGTGAGGGTCAGGCTTCGGGGAAGGGTTAGGGTTAGGGTTCGGGCTAGGGTTAGGGTTAGGGGACGGGGACGGTTTAGGGTCCAGGTGAGGCTACGGCAACGCTTTAGGGGGAGCGTGCGTGTGAGGGCACGGGTTAGTGTTAGCGTACGGGTTAGGATTAGGGGACGGGTGAGGGTCAGGCTTCGGGGAAGGGTTAGGGTTAGGGTTCGGGCTAGGGTTAGGGTTAGGGGACGGGGACGGTTTAGGGTCCAGGTGAGGGTACGGCAACGCTTTAGGGGGAGCGTGCGTGTGAGGGCGCGGGTTAGTGTTAGCGTACGGGTTAGGATTAGGGGACGGGTGAGGGTAAGGTTTCGGGGAAGGGTTAGGGTTCGGGCTAGGGTTAGGATTAGGGGACGGGGACGGTTTAGGGTTCAAGTGAGGGTACGGCAACGCTTTAGGGGGAGCGTGCGTGTGAGGGCGTGGGTTAGTGTTAGCGTACGGGTTAGGATTAGGGGACGGGTGAGGGTCAGGCTTCGGGGAAGGGTTAGGGTTAGGGTTCGGGCTAGGGTTAGGGTTAGGGGACGGGGACGGTTTAGGGTCCAGGTGAGGCTACGGCAACGCTTTAGGGGGAGCGTGTGTGTGAGGGCGCGGGTTAGTGTTAGCGTACGGGTTAGGATTAGGGGACGGGTGAGGGTCAGGCTTCGGGGAAGGGTTAGGGTTAGGGTTCGGGCTAGGGTTAGGGTTAGGGGACGGGGACGGTTTAGGGTCCAGGTGAGGGTACGGCAACGCTTTAGGGGGAGCGTGCGTGTGAGGGCGCGGGTTAGTGTTAGCGTACGGGTTAGGATTAGGGCACGGGTGAGGGTCAGGCTTCGGGGAAGGGTTAGGGTTAGGGTTCGGGCTAGGGTTAGGGTTAGGGGACGGGGACGGTTTAGGGTCCAGGTGAGGGTACGGCAACGCTTTAGGGGGAGCGTGCGTGTGAGGGCGCGGGTTAGTGTTAGCGTACGGGTTAGGATTAGGGCACGGGTGAGGGTCAGGCTTCGGGGAAGGGTTAGGGTTAGGGTTCGGGCTAGGGTTAGGGTTAGGGGACGGGGACGGTTTAGGGTCCAGGTGAGGGTACGGCAACGCTTTAGGGGGAGCGTGCGTGTGAGGGCACGGGTTAGTGTTAGCGTACGGGTTAGGATTAGGGGACGGGTGAGGGTCAGGCTTCGGGGAAGGGTTAGGGTTAGGGTTCGGGCTAGGGTTAGGGTTAGGGGACGGGGACGGTTTAGGGTCCAGGTGAGGGTACGGCAACGCTTTAGGGGGAGCGTGCGTGTGAGGGTGCGGGTTAGTGTTAGCGTACGGGTTAGGATTAGGGGACGGGTGAGGGTCAGGCTTCGGGGAAGGGTTAGGGTTAGGGTTCGGGCTAGGGTTAGGGTTAGGGGACGGGGACGGTTTAGGGTCCAGGTGAGGGTATGGCAACGCTTTAGGGGGAGCGTGCGTGTGAGGGCGCGGGTTAGTGTTAGCGTACGGGTTAGGATTAGGGGACGGGTGAGGGTAAGGTTCGGGGAAGGGTTAGGGTTCGGGCTAGGGTTAGGATTAGGGGACGGGGACGGTTTAGGGTTCAAGTGAGGGTACGGCAACGCTTTAGGGGGAGCGTGCGTGTGAGGGCGTGGGTTAGTGTTAGCGTACGGGTTAGGATTAGGGGACGGGTGAAGGTCAGGCTTCGGGGAAGGGTTAGGGTTAGTGTTCGGGCTAGGGTTAGGGTTAGGGGACGGGGACGGTTTAGGGTCCAGGTGAGGCTACGGCAACGCTTTAGGGGGAGCGTGCGTGTGAGGGCGCGGGTTAGTGTTAGCGTACGGGTTAGGATTAGGGGACGGGTGAGGGTCAGGCTTCGGGGAAGGGTTAGGGTTAGGGTTCGGGCTAGGGTTAGGGTTAGGGGACGGGGACGGTTTAGGGTCCAGGTGAGGGTACGGCAACGCTTTAGGGGGAGCGTGCGTGTGAGGGCGCGGGTTAGTGTTAGCGTACGGGTTAGGATTAGGGCACGGGTGAGGGTCAGGCTTCAGGGAAGGGTTAGGGTTAGGGTTCGGGCTAGGGTTAGGGTTAGGGGACGGGGACGGTTTAGGGTCCAGGTGAGGGTACGGCAACGCTTTAGGGGGAGCGTGCGTGTGAGGGCGCGGGTTAGTGTTAGCGTACGGGTTAGGATTAGGGGACGGGTGAGGGTCAGGCTTCGGGGAAGGGTTAGGGTTCGGGCTAGGGTTAGGGTTAGGGGACGGGGACGGTTTAGGGTCCAGGTGAGGGTACGGCAACGCTTTAGGGGGAGCGTGCGTGTGAGGGCGCGGGTTAGTGTTAGCGTACGGGTTAGGATTAGGGGACGGGTGAGGGTAAGGTTCGGGGAAGGGTTAGGGTTCGGGCTAGGGTTAGGGTTAGGGGACGGGGACGGTTTAGGGTTCAAGTGAGGGTACGGCAACGCTTTAGGGGGAGCGTGCGTGTGAGGGCGTGGGTTAGTGTTAGCGTACGGGTTAGGATTAGGGGACGGGTGAAGGTCAGGCTTCGGGGAAGGGTTAGGGTTAGTGTTCGGGCTAGGGTTAGGGTTAGGGGACGGGGACGGTTTAGGGTCCAGGTGAGGCTACGGCAACGCTTTAGGGGGAGCGTGCGTGTGAGGGCGCGGGTTAGTGTTAGCGTACGGGTTAGGATTAGGGGACGGGTGAGGGTCAGGCTTCGGGGAAGGGTTAGGGTTAGGGTTCGGGCTAGGGTTAGGGTTAGGGGACGGGGACGGTTTAGGGTCCAGGTGAGGGTACGGCAACGCTTTAGGGGGAGCGTGCGTGTGAGGGCGCGGGTTAGTGTGAGCGTACGGGTTAGGATTAGGGGACGGGTGAGGGTCAGGCTTCGGGGAAGGGTTAGGGTTCGGGCTAGGGTTAGGGTTAGGGGACGGGGACGGTTTAGGGTCCAGGTGAGGGTACGGCAACGCTTTAGGGGGAGCGTGCGTGTGAGGGCGCGGGTTAGTGTTAGCGTACGGGTTAGGATTAGGGCACGGGTGAGGGTCAGGCTTCGGGGAAGGGTTAGGGTTAGGGTTCGGGCTAGGGTTAGGGTTAGGGGACGGGGACGGTTTAGGGTCCAGGTGAGGGTACGGCAACGCTTTAGGGGGAGCGTGCGTGTGAGGGCTCGGGTTAGTGTTAGCGTACGGGTTAGGATTAGGGCACGGGTGAGGGTCAGGCTTCAGGGAAGGGTTAGGGTTAGGGTTCGGGCTAGGGTTAGGGTTAGGGGACGGGGACGGTTTAGGGTCCAGGTGAGGGTACGGCAACGCTTTAGGGGGAGCGTGCGTGTGAGGACGCGGGTTAGTGTTAGCGTACGGGTTAGGATTAGGGGACGGGTGAGGGTCAGGTTTCGGGGAAGGGTTAGGGTTAGGGTTCGGGCTAGGGTTAGGGTTAGTGGACGGGGACGGTTTAGGGTCCAGGTGAGGGTACGGCAACGCTTTAGGGGGAGCGTGCGTGTGAGGGCGCGGGTTAGTGTTAGCGTACGGGTTAGGATTAGGGGACGGGTGGGGGTCAGGCTTCGGGGTAGGGTTAGGGTTAGGGTTCGGGCTAGGGTTAGGGTTAGGGGACGGGGACGGTTTAGGGTCCAGGTGAGTGTACGGCAACGCTTTAGGGGGAGCGTGCGTGTGAGGGCGTGGGTTAGTGTTAGCGTACGGGTTAGGATTAGGGGACGGGTGAGGGTCAGGCTTCGGGGAAGGGTTAGGGTTAGGGTTCGGGCTAGGGTTAGGGTTAGGGGACGGGGACGGTTTAGGGTCCAGGTGAGGCTACGGCAACGCTTTAGGGGGAGCGTGCGTGTGAGGGCGCGGGTTAGTGTTAGCGTACGGGTTAGGATTAGGGGACGGGTGAGGGTCAGGCTTCGGGGAAGGGTTAGGGTTAGGGTTCGGGCTAGGGTTAGGGTTAGGGGACGGGGACGGTTTAGGGTCCAGGTGAGGGTACGGCAACGCTTTAGGGGGAGCGTGCGTGTGAGGGCGCGGGTTAGTGTTAGCGTACGGGTTAGGATTAGGGGACGGGTGAGGGTCAGGCTTCGGGGAAGGGTTAGGGTTAGGGTTCGGGCTAGGGTTAGGGTTAGGGGACGGGGACGGTTTAGGGTCCAGGTGAGGGTACGGCAACGCTTTAGGGGGAGCGTGCGTGTGAGGGCGCGGGTTAGTGTTAGCGTATGGGTTAGGATTAGGGGACGGGTGAGGGTCAGGCTTCGGGGAAGGGTTAGGGTTAGGGTTCGGGCTAGGGTTAGGGTTAGGGGACGGGGACGGTTTAGGGTCCAGGTGAGGGTACGGCAACGCTTTAGGGGGAGCGTGCGTGTGAGGGCGCGGGTTAGTGTTAGCGTACGGGTTAGGATTAGGGCACGGGTGAGGGTCAGGCTTCGGGGAAGGGTTAGGGTTAGGGTTCGGGCTAGGGTTAGGGTTAGGGGACGGGGACGGTTTAGGGTCCAGGTGAGGGTACGGCAACGCTTTAGGGGGAGCGTGCGTGTGAGGGCGCGGGTTAGTGTTAGCGTACGGGTTAGGATTAGGGGACGGGTGAGGGTCAGGCTTCGGGGAAGGGTTAGGGTTAGGGTTCGGGCTAGGGTTAGGTTTAGGGGACGGGGACGGTTTAGGGTCCAGGTGAGTCTACGGCAACGCTTTAGGGGGAGCGTGCGTGTGAGGGCGCGGGTTAGTGTTAGCGTACGGGTTAGGATTAGGGGACGGGTGAGGGTCAGGCTTCGGGGAAGGGTTAGGGTTAGGGTTCGGGCTAGGGTTAGGGTTAGGGGACGGGGACGGTTTAGGGTCCAGGTGAGGGTACGGCAGCGCTTTAGGGGGAGCGTGCGTGTGAGGGCGCGGGTTAGTGTTAGCGTACGGGTTAGGATTAGGGGACGGGTGAGGGTAAGGTTTCGGGGAAGGGTTAGGGTTCGGGCTAGGGTTAGGATTAGGGGACGGGGACGGTTTAGGGTTCAAGTGAGGGTACGGCAACGCTTTAGGGGGAGCGTGCGTGTGAGGGCGTGGGTTAGTGTTAGCGTACGGGTTAGGATTAGGGGACGGGTGAGGGTCAGGCTTCGGGGAAGGGTTAGGGTTAGGGTTCGGGCTAGGGTTAGGGTTAGGGGACGGGGACGGTTTAGGGTCCAGGTGAGGGTACGGCAACGCTTTAGGGGGAGCGTGCGTGTGAGGGCGCGGGTTAGTGTTAGCGTACGGGTTAGGATTAGGGGACGGGTGAGGGTCAGGCTTCGGGGAAGGGTTAGGGTTAGGGTTCGGGCTAGGGTTAGGGTTAGGGGACGGGGACGGTTTAGGGTCCAGGTGAGGGTACGGCAACGCTTTAGGGGGAGCGTGCGTGTGAGGGCGCGGGTTAGTGTTAGCGTACGGGTTAGGATTAGGGGACGGGTGAGGGTCAGGCTTCGGGGAAGGGTTAGGGTTAGGGTTCGGGCTAGGTTTAGCGTTAGGGGACGGGGACGGTTTAGGGTCCAGGTGAGGGTACGGCAACGCTTTAGGGGGAGCGTGCGTGTGAGGGCGCGGGTTAGTGTGAGCGTACGGGTTAGGATTAGGGGACGGGTGAGGGTCAGGCTTCGGGGAAGGGTTAGGGTTCGGGCTAGGGTTAGGGTTAGGGGACGGGGACGGTTTAGGGTCCAGGTGAGGGTACGGCAACGCTTTAGGGGGAGCGTGCGTGTGAGGGCGCGGGTTAGTGTTAGCGTACGGGTTAGGATTAGGGCACGGGTGAGGGTCAGGCTTCGGGGAAGGGTTAGGGTTAGGGTTCGGGCTAGGGTTAGGGTTAGGGGACGGGGACGGTTTAGGGTCCAGGTGAGGGTACGGCAACGCTTTAGGGGGAGCGTGCGTGTGAGGGCGCGGGTTAGTGTTAGCGTACGGGTTAGGATTAGGGCACGGGTGAGGGTCAGGCTTCGGGGAAGGGTTAGGGTTAGGGTTCGGGCTAGGGTTAGGGTTAGGGGACGGGGACGGTTTAGGGTCCATGTGAGGGTACGGCAACGCTTTAGGGGGAGCGTGCGTGTGAGGGCGCGGGTTAGTGTTAGCGTACGGGTTAGGATTAGGGGACGGGTGAGGGTAAGGTTTCGGGGAAGGGTTAGGGTTCGGGCTAGGGTTAGGATTAGGGGACGGGGACGGTTTAGGGTTCAAGTGAGGGTACGGCAACGCTTTAGGGGGAGCGTGCGTGTGAGGGCGTGGGTTAGTGTTAGCGTACGGGTTAGGATTAGGGGACGGGTGAGGGTCAGGCTTCGGGGAAGGGTTAGGGTTAGGGTTCGGGCTAGGGTTAGGGTTAGGGGACGGGGACGGTTTAGGGTCCAGGTGAGGCTACGGCAACGCTTTAGGGGGAGCGTGCGTGTGAGGGCGCGGGTTAGTGTTAGCGTACGGGTTAGGATTAGGGGACGGGTGAGGGTCAGGCTTCGGGGAAGGGTTAGGGTTAGGGTTCGGGCTAGGGTTAGGGTTAGGGGACGGGGACGGTTTAGGGTCCAGGTGAGGGTACGGCAACGCTTTAGGGGGAGCGTGCGTGTGAGGGCGCGGGTTAGTGTTAGCGTACGGGTTAGGATTAGGGGACGGGTGAGGGTCAGGCTTCGGGGAAGGGTTAGGGTTAGGGTTCGGGCTAGGGTTAGCGTTAGGGGACGGGGACGGTTTAGGGTCCAGGTGAGGGTACGGCAACGCTTTAGGGGGAGCGTGCGTGTGAGGGCGCGGGTTAGTGTGAGCGTACGGGTTAGGATTAGGGGACGGGTGAGGGTCAGGCTTCGGGGAAGGGTTAGGGTTCGGGCTAGGGTTAGGGTTAGGGGACGGGGACGGTTTAGGGTCCAGGTGAGGGTACGGCAACGCTTTAGGGGGAGCGTGCGTGTGAGGGCGCGGGTTAGTGTTAGCGTACGGGTTAGGATTAGGGCACGGGTGAGGGTCAGGCTTCGGGGAAGGGTTAGGGTTAGGGTTCGGGCTAGGGTTAGGGTTAGGGGACGGGGACGGTTTAGGGTCCAGGTGAGGGTACGGCAACGCTTTAGGGGGAGCGTGCGTGTGAGGGCGCGGGTTAGTGTTAGCGTACGGGTTAGGATTAGGGCACGGGTGAGGGTCAGGCTTCGGGGAAGGGTTAGGGTTAGGGTTCGGGCTAGGATTAGGGTTAGGGGACGGGGACGGTTTAGGGTCCACGTGAGGGTACGGCAACGCTTTAGGGGGAGCGTGCGTGTGAGGGCGCGGGTTAGTGTTAGCGTACGGGTTAGGATTAGGGGACGGGTGAGGGTCAGGCTTCGGGGAAGGGTTAGGGTTAGGGTTCGGGCTAGGGTTAGGGTTAGGGGACGGGGACGGTTTAGGGTCCAGGTGAGGGTACGGCAACGCTTTAGGGGGAGCGTGCGTGTGAGGGCGCGGGTTAGTGTTAGCGTACGGGTTAGGATTAGGGGACGGGTGAGGGTAAGGTTTCGGGGAAGGGTTAGGGTTCGGGCTAGGGTTAGGATTAGGGGACGGGGACGGTTTAGGGTTCAAGTGAGGGTACGGCAACGCTTTAGGGGGAGCGTGCGTGTGAGGGCGTGGGTTAGTGTTAGCGTACGGGTTAGGATTAGGGGACGGGTGAGGGTCAGGCTTCGGGGAAGGGTTAGGGTTAGGGTTCGGGCTAGGGTTAGGGTTAGGGGACGGGGACGGTTTAGGGTCCAGGTGAGGCTACGGCAACGCTTTAGGGGGAGCGTGCGTGTGAGGGCGCGGGTTAGTGTTAGCGTACGGGTTAGGATTAGGGGACGGGTGAGGGTCAGGCTTCGGGGAAGGGTTAGGGTTAGGGTTCGGGCTAGGGTTAGGGTTAGGGGACGGGGACGGTTTAGGGTCCAGGTGAGGGTACGGCAACGCTTTAGGGGGAGCGTGCGTGTGAGGGCGCGGGTTAGTGTTAGCGTACGGGTTAGGATTAGGGCACGGGTGAGGGTCAGGCTTCGGGGAAGGGTTAGGGTTAGGGTTCGGGCTAGGGTTAGGGTTAGGGGACGGGGACGGTTTAGGGTCCAGGTGAGGGTACGACAACGCTTTAGGGGGAGCGTGCGTGTGAGGGCGCGGGTTAGTGTTAGCGTACGGGTTAGGATTAGGGCACGGGTGAGGGTCAGGCTTCGGGGAAGGGTTAGGGTTAGGGTTCGGGCTAGGGTTAGGGTTAGGGGACGGGGACGGTTTAGGGTCCACGTGAGGGTACGGCAACGCTTTAGGGGGAGCGTGCGTGTGAGGGCACGGGTTAGTGTTAGCGTACGGGTTAGGATTAGGGGACGGGTGAGGGTCAGGCTTCGGGGAAGGGTTAGGGTTAGGGTTCGGGCTAGGGTTAGGGTTAGGGGACGGGGACGGTTTAGGGTCCAGGTGAGGGTACGGCAACGCTTTAGGGGGAGCGTGCGTGTGAGGGCGCGGGTTAGTGTTAGCGTACGGGTTAGGATTAGGGGACGGGTGAGGGTCAGGCTTCGGGGAAGGGTTAGGGTTAGGGTTCGGGCTAGGGTTAGGGTTAGGGGACGGGGACGGTTTAGGGTCCAGGTGAGGGTACGGCAACGCTTTAGGGGGAGCGTGCGTGTGAGGGCGCGGGTTAGTGTTAGCGTACGGGTTAGGATTAGGGGACGGGTGAGGGTAAGGTTTCGGGGAAGGGTTAGGGTTCGGGCTAGGGTTAGGATTAGGGGACGGGGACGGTTTAGGGTTCAAGTGAGGGTACGGCAACGCTTTAGGGGGAGCGTGCGTGTGAGGGCGTGGGTTAGTGTTAGCGTACGGGTTAGGATTAGGGGACGGGTGAGGGTCAGGCTTCGGGGAAGGGTTAGGGTTAGGGTTCGGGCTAGGGTTAGGGTTAGGGGACGGGGACGGTTTAGGGTCCAGGTGAGGCTACGGCAACGCTTTAGGGGGAGCGTGCGTGTGAGGGCGCGGGTTAGTGTTAGCGTAGGGGTTAGGATTAGGGGACGGGTGAGGGTCAGGCTTCGGGGAAGGGTTAGGGTTAGGGTTCGGGCTAGGGTTAGGGTTAGGGGACGGGGACGGTTTAGGGTCCAGGTGAGGGTACGGCAACGCTTTAGGGGGAGCGTGCGTGTGAGGGCGCGGGTTAGTGTTAGCGTACGGGTTAGGATTAGGGGACGGGTGAGGGTCAGGCTTCGGGGAAGGGTTAGGGTTAGGGTTCGGGCTAGGGTTAGGGTTAGGGGACGGGGACGGTTTAGGGTCCAGGTGAGGGTACGGCAACGCTTTAGGGGGAGCGTGCGTGTGAGGGCGCGGGTTAGTGTGAGCGTACGGGTTAGGATTAGGGGACGGGTGAGGGTCAGGCTTCGGGGAAGGGTTAGGGTTCGGGCTAGGGTTAGGGTTAGGGGACGGGGACGGTTTAGGGTCCAGGTGAGGGTACGGCAACGCTTTAGGGGGAGCGTGCGTGTGAGGGCGCGGGTTAGTGTTAGCGTACGGGTTAGGATTAGGGCACGGGTGAGGGTCAGGCTTCGGGGAAGGGTTAGGGTTAGGGTTCGGGCTAGGGTTAGGGTTAGGGGACGGGGACGGTTTAGGGTCCAGGTGAGGGTACGGCAACGCTTTAGGGGGAGCGTGCGTGTGAGGGCTCGGGTTAGTGTTAGCGTACGGGTTAGGATTAGGGGACGGGTGAGGGTCAGGCTTCAGGGAAGGGTTAGGGTTAGGGTTCGGGCTAGGGTTAGGGTTAGGGGACGGGGACGGTTTAGGGTCCAGGTGAGGGTACGGCAACGCTTTAGGGGGAGCGTGCGTGTGAGGGCGCGGGTTAGTGTTAGCGTACGGGTTAGGATTAGGGGACGGGTGAGGGTCAGGCTTCGGGGAAGGGTTAGGGTTAGGGTTCGGGCTAGGGTTAGGGTTAGGGGCCGGGGACGGTTTAGGGTCCAGGTGAGGGTACGGCAACGCTTTAGGGGGAGCGTGCGTGTGAGGGCGCGGGTTAGTGTTAGCGTACGGGTTAGGATTAGGGGACGGGTGAGGGTCAGGCTTCGGGGAAGGGTTAGGGTTAGGGTTCGGGCTAGGGTTAGGGTTAGGGGACGGGGACGGTTTAGGGTCCAGGTGAGGGTACGGCAACGCTTTAGGGGGAGCGTGCGTGTGAGGGCGCGGGTTAGTGTTAGCGTACGGGTTAGGATTAGGGGACGGGTGAGGGTCAGGCTTCGGGGAAGGGTTAGGGTTAGGGTTCGGGCTAGGGTTAGGGTTAGGGGACGGGGACGGTTTAGGGTCCAGGTGAGGCTACGGCAACGCTTTAGGGGGAGCGTGCGTGTGAGGGCGCGGGTTAGTGTTAGCGTACGGGTTAGGATTAGGGGACGGGTGAGGGTCAGGCTTCGGGGAAGGGTTAGGGTTAGGGTTCGGGCTAGGTTTAGGGGACGGGGACGGTTTAGGGTCCAGGTGAGGGTACGGCAACGCTTTAGGGGGAGCGTGCGTGTGAGGGCGCGGGTTAGTGTTAGCGTACGGGTTAGGATTAGGGGACGGGTGAGGGTCAGGCTTCGGGGAAGGGTTAGGGTTAGGGTTCGGGCTAGGGTTAGGGTTAGGGGACGGGGACGGTTTAGGGTCCAGGTGAGGGTACGGCAACGCTTTAGGGGGAGCGTGCGTGTGAGGGCGCGGGTTAGTGTTAGCGTATGGGTTAGGATTAGGGTACGGGTGAGGGTCAGGCTTCGGGGAAGGGTTAGGGTTAGGGTTCGGGCTAGGGTTAGGGTTAGGGGACGGGGACGGTTTAGGGTCCAGGTGAGGGTACGGCAACGCTTTAGGGGGAGCGTGCGTGTGAGGGCGCGGGTTAGTGTTAGCGTACGGGTTAGGATTAGGGCACGGGTGAGGGTCAGGCTTCGGGGAAGGGTTAGGGTTAGGGTTCGGGCTAGGGTTAGGGTTAGGGGACGGGGACGGTGTAGGGTCCAGGTGAGGGTACGGCAACGCTTTAGGGGGAGCGTGCGTGTGAGGGCGCGGGTTAGTGTTAGCGTACGGGTTAGGATTAGGGGACGGGTGAGGGTCAGGCTTCGGGGAAGGGTTAGGGTTAGGGTTCGGGCTAGGGTTAGGGTTAGGGGACGGGGACGGTTTAGGGTCCAGGTGAGGGTACGGCAACGCTTTAGGGGGAGCGTGCGTGTGAGGGTGCGGGTTAGTGTTAGCGTACGGGTTAGGATTAGGGGACGGGTGAGGGTCAGGTTTCGGGGAAGGGTTAGGGTTAGGGTTCGGGCTAGGGTTAGGGTTAGGGGACGGGGACGGTTTAGGGTTCAGGTGAGGGTACGACAACGCTTTAGGGCGAGCGTGCGTGTGAGGGCGCGGGTTAGTGTTAGCGTACGGGTTAGGATTAGGGGACGGGTGAGGGTCAGGCTTCGGGGAAGGGTTAGGGTTAGGGTTCGGGCTAGGGTTAGGGTTAGGGGACGGGGACGGTTTAGGGTCCAGGTGAGGGTACGGCAACGCTTTAGGGGGAGCGTGCGTGTGAGGGCGCGGGTTAGTGTTAGCGTACGGGTTAGGATTAGGGCACGGGTGAGGGTCAGGCTTCGGGGAAGGGTTAGGGTTAGGGTTCGGGCTAGGGTTAGGGTTAGGGGATGGGGACGGTTTAGGGTCCAGGTGAGGGTACGGCAACGCTTTAGGGGGAGCGTGCGTGTGAGGGCTCGGGTTAGTGTTAGCGTACGGGTTAGGATTAGGGCACGGGTGAGGGTCAGGCTTCAGGGAAGGGTTAGGGTTAGGGTTCGGGCTAGGGTTAGGGTTAGGGGACGGGGACGGTTTAGGGTCCAGGTGAGGGTACGGCAACGCTTTAGGGGGAGCGTGCGTGTGAGGGCGCGGGTTAGCGTTAGTGTACGGGTTAGGATTAGGGGACGGGTGAGGGTCAGGCTTCGGGGAAGGGTTAGGGTTCGGGCTAGGGTTAGGATTAGGGGACGGGGACGGTTTAGGGTTCAAGTGAGGGTACGGCAACGCTTTAGGGGGAGCGTGCGTGTGAGGGCGCGGGTTAGTGTTAGCGTACGGGTTAGGATTAGGGGACGGGTGAGGGTCAGGCTTCGGGGAAGGGTTAGGGTTAGGGTTCGGGCTAGGGTTAGGGTTAGGGGACGGGGACGGTTTAGGGTCCAGGTGAGGCTACGGCAACGCTTTAGGGGGAGCGTGCGTGTGAGGGCGCGGGTTAGTGTTAGCGTACGGGTTAGGATTAGGGCACGGGTGAGGGTCAGGCTTCGGGGAAGGGTTAGGGTTAGGGTTCGGGCTAGGGTTAGGGTTAGGGGACGGGGATGGTTTAGGGTCCAGGTGAGGGTACGGCAACGCTTTAGGGGGAGCGTGCGTGTGAGGGCTCGGGTTAGTGTTAGCGTACGGGTTAGGATTAGGGCACGGGTGAGGGTCAGGCTTCGGGGAAGGGTTAGGGTTAGGGTTCGGGCTAGGGTTAGGGTTAGGGGACGGGGACGGTTTAGGGTCCAGGTGAGGGTACGGCAACGCTTTAGGGGGAGCGTGCGTGTGAGGGCGCGGGTTAGTGTTAGCATACGGGTTAGGATTAGGGGACGGGTGAGGGTCAGGCTTCGGGGAAGGGTTAGGTTTAGGGTTCGGGCTAGGGTTAGGGTTAGGGGACGGGGACGGTTTAGGGTCCAGGTGAGGGTACGGCAACGCTTTGGGGGAGCGTGCGTGTGAGGGCGCGGGTTAGTGTTAGCGTACGGGTTAGGATTAGGGGACGGGTGAGGGTCAGGTTTCGGGGAAGGGTTAGGGTTAGGGTTTGGGCTAGGGTTAGGGTTAGGGGATGGGGACGGTTTAGGGTCCAGGTGAGGGTACGGCAACGCTTTAGGGGGAGCGTGCGTGTGAGGGCGCGGGTTAGTGTTAGCGTACGGGTTAGGATTAGGGGACGGGTGAGGGTCAGGCTTCGGGGTAGGGTTAGGGTCAGGGTTCGGGCTAGGGTTAGGGTTAGGGGACGGGGACGGTTTAGGGTCCAGGTGAGGCTACAGCAACGCTTTAGGGGGAGCGTGCGTGTGAGGGCGCGGGTTAGTGTTAGCGTACGGGTTAGGATTAGGGGACGTGTGAGGGTCAGGCTTCGGGGAAGGGTTAGGGTTAGGGTTCGGGCTAGGGTTAGGGTTAGGGGACGGGGACGGTTTAGGGTCCAGGTGAGGGTACGGCAACGCTTTAGGGGGAGCGTGCGTGTGAGGGCGCGGGTTAGTGTTAGCGTACGGGTTAGGATTAGGGGACGGGTGAGGGTCAGGCTTCGGGGAAGGGTTAGGGTTAGGGTTCGGGCTAGGGTTAGGGTTAGGGGACGGGGACGGTTTAGGGTCCAGGTGAGGGTACGGCAACGCTTTAGGGGGAGCGTGCGTGTGAGGGCGCGGGTTAGTGTTAGCGTACGGGTTAGGATTAGGGGACGGGTGAGGGTCAGGCTTCGGGGAAGGGTTAGGGTTAGGGTTCGGGCTAGGGTTAGGGTTAGGGGACGGGGACGGTTTAGGGTCCAGGTGAGGGTACGGCAACGCTTTAGGGGGAGCGTGCGTGTGAGGGCGCGGGTTAGTGTTAGCGTACGGGTTAGGATTAGGGCACGGGTGAGGGTCAGGCTTCGGGGAAGGGTTAGGGTTAGGGTTCGGGCTAGGGTTAGGGTTAGGGGACGGGGACGGTTTAGGGTCCAGGTGAGGGTACGGCAACGCTTTAGGGGGAGCGTGCGTGTGAGGGCGCGGGTTAGTGTTAGCGTACGGGTTAGGATTAGGGGACGGGTGAGGGTCAGGCTTCGGGGAAGGGTTAGGGTTAGGGTTCGGGCTAGGCTTAGGGTTAGGGGACGGGGACGGTTTAGGGTCCAGGTGAGGGTACGGCAACGCTTTAGGGGGAGCGTGCGTGTGAGGGCGCGGGTTAGTGTTAGCGTACGGGTTAGGATTAGGGCACGGGTGAGGGTCAGGCTTCGGGGAAGGGTTAGGGTTAGGGTTCGGGCTAGGGTTAGGGTTAGGGGACGGGGACGGTTTAGGGTCCAGGTGAGGGTACGGCAACGCTTTAGGGGGAGCGTGCGTGTGAGGGCGCGGGTTAGTGTTAGCGTACGGGTTAGGATTAGGGGACGGGTGAGGGTCAGGCTTCGGGGAAGGGTTAGGGTTAGGGTTCGGGCTAGGGTTAGGGTTAGGGGACGGGGACGGTTTAGGGTCCAGGTGAGGGTACGGCAACGCTTTAGGGGGAGCGTGCGTGTGAGGGCGCGGGTTAGTGTTAGCGTACGGGTTAGGATTAGGGGACGGGTGAGGGTCAGGCTTCGGGGAAGGGTTAGGGTTAGGGTTCGGGCTAGGGTTAGGGTTAGGGGACGGGGACGGTTTAGGGTCCAGGTGAGGGTACGGCAACGCTTTAGGGGGAGCGTGCGTGTGAGGGCGCGGGTTAGTGTTAGCGTACGGGTTAGGATTAGGGGACGGGTGAGGGTCAGGCTTCGGGGAAGGGTTAGGGTTAGGGTTCGGGCTAGGGTTAGGGTTAGGGGACGGGGACGGTTTAGGGTCCAGGTGAGGCTACGGCAACGCTTTAGGGGGAGCGTGCGTGTGAGGGCGCGGGTTAGTGTTAGCGTACGGGTTAGGATTAGGGGACGGGTGAGGGTCAGGCTTCGGGGAAGGGTTAGGGTTAGGGTTCGGGCTAGGGTTAGGGTTAGGGGACGGGGACGGTTTAGGGTCCAGGTGAGGGTACGGCAACGCTTTAGGGGGAGCATGCGTGTGAGGGTGCGGGTTAGTGTTAGCGTACGGGTTAGGATTATGGGACGGGTGACGGTCAGGTTTCGGGGAAGGGTTAGGGTTAGGGTTCGGGCTAGGGTTAGGGTTAGGGGACGGGGACGGTTTAGCCTTCAGGTGAGGGTACGACAACGCTTTAGGGCGAGCGTGCGTGTGAGGGCGCGGGTTAGTGTTAGCGTACGGGTTAGGATTAGGGGACGGGTGAGGGTCAGGCTTCGGGGAAGGGTTAGGGTTAGGGTTCGGGCTAGGGTTAGGGTTAGGGGACGGGGACGGTTTAGGGTCCAGGTGAGGCTACGGCAACGCTTTAGGGGGAGCGTGCGTGTGAGGGCGCGGGTTAGTGTTAGCGTACGGGTTAGGATTAGGGGACGGGTGAGGGTCAGGCTTCGGGGAAGGGTTAGGGTTAGGGTTCGGGCTAGGGTTAGGGTTAGGGGACGGGGACGGTTTAGGGTCCAGGTGAGGGTACGGCAACGCTTTAGGGGGAGCGTGCGTGTGAGGGCTCGGGTTAGTGTTAGCGTACGGGTTAGGATTAGGGCACGGGTGAGGGTCAGGCTTCAGGGAAGGGTTAGGGTTAGGGTTCGGGCTAGGGTTAGGGTTAGGGGACGGGGACGGTTTAGGGTCCAGGTGAGGGTACGGCAACGCTTTAGGGGGAGCGTGCGTGTGACGGCGCGGGTTAGTGTTAGCATACGGGTTAGGATTAGGGGACGGGTGAGGGTCAGGCTTCGGGGAAGGGTTAGGGTTAGGGTTCGGGCTAGGGTTAGGGTTAGGGGACGGGGACGGTTTAGGGTCCAGGTGAGGGTACGGCAACGCTTTGGGGGAGCGTGCGTGTGAGGGCGCGGGTTAGTGTTAGCGTACGGGTTAGGATTAGGGGACGGGTGAGGGTCAGGTTTCGGGGAAGGGTTAGGGTTAGGGTTTGGGCTAGGGTTAGGGTTAGGGGACGGGGACGGTTTAGGGTCCAGGTGAGGGTACGGCAACGCTTTAGGGGGAGCGTGCGTGTGAGGGCGCGGGTTAGTGTTAGCGTACGGGTTATGATTAGGGGACGGGTGAGGGTCAGGCTTTGGGGTAGGGTTAGGGTTAGGGTTCGGGCTAGGGTTAGGGTTAGGGGACGGGGACGGTTTAGGGTCCAGGTGAGGCTACGGCAACGCTTTAGGGGGAGCGTGCGTGTGAGGGCGCGGGTTAGTGTTAGCGTACGGGTTAGGATTAGGGGACGGGTGAGGGTCAGGCTTCGGGGAAGGGTTAGGGTTAGGGTTCGGGCTAGGGTTAGGGTTAGGGGACGGGGACGGTTTAGGGTCCAGGTGAGGGTACGGCAACGCTTTAGGGGGAGCGTGCGTGTGAGGGCGCGGGTTAGTGTTAGCGTACGGGTTAGGATTAGGGGACGGGTGAGGGTCAGGCTTCGGGGAAGGGTTAGGGTTAGGGTTCGGGCTAGGGTTAGGGTTAGGGGACGGGGACGGTTTAGGGTCTAGGTGAGGGTACGAAAACGGTTTAGGGGGAGCGTGCGTGAGAGGGCGCGTGTTAGCATTAGCGTACGGGTTAGGATTAGGGGACGGGTGAGGGTCAAGCTTCGGGGAAGGGTTAGGGTTAGGGTTCGGGCTAGGGTTAGGGTTAGGGGACGGGGACGGTTTAGGGTCCAGGTGAGGGTACGACAACGCTTTAGGGGGAGTGTGCGTGTGAGGGCGCGGGTTAGCGTTAGCATACGGGTTAGGATTAGGGGACGGGTGAGGGTCAGGCTTCGGGGCAGGGTTAGGGTTCGGGCTAGGGTGAGGGTTACTGGACGTGGACGGTTTAGGGTCCAGGTGAGGGTACAACAACGATTTAGGGGGAGCGTACGTGTGAGGGCCCGGGTTAGCGTTAGGGTACGGGTTAGGATTAGGGGACGGGTGAATGTCAGGCTTTGGGGCAGGTTTAGGGTTAAGGTTCGGGCTAGGGTTAGGGTTAGGGGACGGGGACGGTTTAGGGTCCAGGTGAGGGTACGACAACGCTTTAGGGGGAGCGAACGTGTGAGGGCGCGGGTTAGTGTTACCGTACGGGTTAGGAATAGGGGACGGGTGAGGATCAGGCTTCGGGGAAGGGTTAGGTTTAGGTTTCGGGCTTGGGTTAGGGTTAGGGGATGGGGACGGTTTAGGGTCCAGGTGAGGGTACGACAACGCTTTAGGGGGAGCGAACGTGTGAAGGCACGGGTTAGCGTTAGCGTACGGGTTAGAATTAGGGGACGGGTGAGGGTCAGGCTTCGGGGAAAGGTTAGGGTTAGGGTTCGGGCTAGGGTTATGGTTAGGGGACAGGGACGGTTTAGGGTCCAGGTGAGGGTACGACAACGCTTTAGGAGGAGTGTACGTGTGAGGGCGCGGGTTAGCGTTAGCGTACAGGTTAGGATTAGGGGACGGGTGAGGATCAGGCTTCGGGGAAGGGTTAGGGTTAGGGTTCGGGCTAGGGTTAGGGTTAGGGGCCGGGGACGGTTTAGGGTGCAGGTGAGTGTACGACAACGCTTTAGGGGGAGCATACGTGTGAGGGCGTGGGTTAGCGTTAGCGTACGGGTTAGGATTAGGGGACGGGTGAGGGTACGGCTTCGGGGAAGGGTTAGGGTTAAGGTTCGGGCTAGGGTTAGGGTTAGGGGACGGGGACGGTTTAGGGTCCAGGTGAGGGTACGACAACGCTTTAGGGGGAGCGTATGTGTGAGGGCGCGGCTTAGCGTTAGTGTACGGGTTAGGATTAGGGGAGGGGTGAGGGTCAGGCTTCGGGGAAGGATTGGGGTTAGCGTTCGGGCTAGGGTTAGGGTTAGGGGACGGGGACGGTTTAGGGTCCAGGTGAGGGTACCACACCGCTTTAGGGGGAGCGTATGTGTGAGGGCGCGGGTTAGCGTTTGCGTACGGGTTAGGATTAGGGGAGGGGTGAGGGTCAGGCTTCGGGGAAGGATTGGGGTTAGGGTTCGGGCTAGGGTTAGGGTTAGGGGACGGGGACGGTTTAGGGTCCAGCTGAGGGTAAGAAAACGGTTTAGGGGGAGCGTGCGTGAGAGGGCGCGGGTTAGCGTTAGCGTACGGGTTAGGATTAGGGGACGGATGAGGGTCAGGCTTTGGGGAAGGGTGAGGGTTAGGGTCTGGGCTAGTGTTAGGTTTAGGGGACGGGGACGGTTTAGGGTCCAGGTGAGGGTACGACAACGCTTTAGGGGGAGCGTCGTGTGAGGGCGCGGGTTAGCGTTAGCGTACGGGTTAGGATTAGGGGACGGGTGATGGTCAGGCTTCGTGGAAGGGTTAGGGTTAGGGTTCGGGCTAGGGTTACTGTACAGGACGGGGACGGTTTAGGGTGCAGGTGAGGGTACGACAACGCTTTAGGGGGAGCGTACGTGTGAGGGCGCGGGTTAGCGTTAGCGTACTGGTTAGGATTAGGAGACGGGTGGGGGTCAGGCTTCGGGGAAGTGTTAGGGTTAGGGTTCGGGGTAGGGTTAGGGTTAGGGGACGGGGACGGTTTAGGGTCCAGGTGAGGGTACGACAACGCTTTAGGGGGAGCGTATGTGTGAGGGCGCGGCTTAGCGTTAGCGTACGGGTTAGGATTAGGGGAGGGGTGAGGGTCAGGCTTCGGGGAAGGATTAGGGTTAGGGTTCGGGCTAGGGTTAGGGTTAGGGGACGGGGACGGTTTAGGGTCCAGGTGAGGGTACGACACCCCTTTAGGGGGAGGGTATGTGTGAGGGCACAGGTTAGCGTTAGCGTACGGGTTAGGAATAGGGGACGGGTGAGGGTCAGGCTTCGGGGAAGTGTTAGGGTTAGGGTTCGGGCTAGGGTTAGGGGACGGGGACGGTTTAGGGTCCAGGTGAGGGTACGACAACGCTTTGGGGGAGCGTACGTGTGAGGGCACGGGTTACCGTTAGCGTACGGGTTAGGATTAGGGGACGGGTGAGGGTCAGGCTTTGGGGAAGTGTTAGGGTTAGGGTTAGGGTTAGGGGACGGGGACGGTTTAGGGTCCAGGTGAGGGTACGGCAACGCTTTAGGGGGAGCGTGCATGTGAGGGCGCGGGTTAGTGTTAGCGTACAGGTTAGGATTAGGGCACGGGTGAGGGTCAGGCTTCGGGGAAGGGTTAGGGTTAGGGTTCGGGCTAGGGTTAGGGTTAGGGGACGGGGACGGTTTAGGGTCCAGGTGAGGGTACGGCAACGCTTTAGGGGGAGCGTGCGTGTGAGGGCGCGGGTTAGTGTTAGCGTACGGGTTAGGATTAGGGGACGGGTGAGGGTCAGGCTTCGGGGAAGGGTTAGGGTTAGGGTTCGGGCTAGGGTTAGGGTTAGGGGACGGGGACGGTTTAGTGTCCAGGTGAGGATACGGCAACGCATTAGGGGGAGCGTGCGTGTGAGGGCGCGGGTTAGTGTTAGCGTACGGGTTAGGATTAGGGCACGGGTGAGGGTCAGGCTTCGGGGAAGGGTTAGGGTTAGGGTTCGGGCTAGGGTTAGGGTTAGGGGATGGGGATGGTTTAGGGTCCAGGTGAGGGTACGGCAACGCTTTAGGGGGAGCGTGCGTGTGAGGGCGCAGGTTAGTGTTAGCGTACGGGTTAGGATTAGGGGACGGGTGAGGGTCAGGCTTCGGGGAAGGGTTAGGGTTAGGGTTCGGGCTAGGGTTAGGGTTAGGGGACGGGGACGGTTTAGGGTCCAGGTGAGGGTACGGCAACGCTTTAGGGGGAGCGTGCGTGTGAGGGCGCGGGTTAGTGTTAGCGTACGGGTTAGGATTAGGGGACGGGTGAGGGTCAGGCTTCGGGGAAGGGTTAGGGTTAGGGTTCGGGCTAGGGTTAGGGTTAGGGGACGGGGACGGTTTAGGGTCCAGGTGAGGGTACGGCAACGCTTTAGGGGGAGCGTGCGTGTGAGGGCGCGGGTTAGTGTTAGCGTACGGGTTAGGATTAGGGGACGGGTGAGGGTCAGGCTTCGGGGAAGGATTAGGGTTAGGGTTCGGGCTAGGGTTAGGGTTAGGGGACGGGGACGGTTTAGGGTCCAGGTGAGGGTACGGCAACGCTTTAGGGTGAGCGTGCGTGTGAGGGCGCGGGTTAGTGTTAGCGTACGGGTTAGGATTAGGGGACGGGTGAGGGTCAGGCTTCGGGGAAGGGTTAGGGTTAGGGTTCGGGCTAGGGTTAGGGTTAGGGGACGGGGACGGTTTAGGGTACAGGTGGGGGTACGGCAACGCTTTAGGGGGAGCGTGCGTGTGAGGGCGCGGGTTAGTGTTAGCGTACGGGTTAGGATTAGGGTCGGGTGAGGTTCAGGGTTCGGGGAAGGGTTAGGGTTAGGGTTCGGGCTAGGGTTAGGGTTAGGGGACGGGGACGGTTTAGGGTCCAGGTGAGGGTACGGCAACGCTTTAGGGGGAGCGTGCGTGTGAGGGCGCGGGTTAGTGTTAGCGTACGGGTTAGGATTAGGGGACGGGTGAGGGTCAGATTTCGGGGAAGGGTTAGGGTTAGGGTTTGGGCTCGGGTTAGGGTTAGGGGACGGGGACGGTTTAGGGTCCAGGTGAGGGTACGGCAACGCTTTAGGGGGAGCGTGCGTGTGAGGGCGCGGGTTAGTGTTAGCGTACGGGTTAGGATTAGGGGACGGGTGAGGGTCAGATTTCGGGGAAGGGTTAGGGTTAGGGTTTGGGCTAGGGTTAGGGTTAGGGGACGGGGACGGTTTAGGGTTCAGGTGAGGGTACGGCAACGCTTTAGGGGGAGCGTGCGTGTGAGGGCGCGGGTTAGTGTTAGCGTACGGGTTAGGATTAGGGGACGGGTGAGGGTCAGGCTTCGGGGAAGGGTTAGGGTTAGGGTTCGGGCTAGGGTTAGGGTTAGGGGACGGGGACGGTTTAGGGTCCAGGTGAGGGTACGGAAACGCTTTAGGGTGAGCGTGCGTGTGAGGGCGTGGGTTAGTGTTAGCGTACGGGTTAGGATTAGGGGACGGGTGAGTGTCAGGCTTCGGGGAAGGATTAGGGTTAGGGTTCGGGCTAGGGTTAGGGTTAGGTGACGGGGACGGTTTAGGGTCTAGGTGAGGGTACGGCAACGCTTTAGGGGTTGCATGCGTGTGAGGGCGCGGGTTAGTGTTAGTGTACGGGTTAGGATTAGGGGACGTGTGAGGGTCAGGCTTCGGGGAAGGTTTAGGGTTAGGGTTCGGGCTAGGGTTAGGTTTAGGGGACGGGGACTGTTTAGGGTCCAGGTGAGGCTACGGCAACGCTTTAGGGGGAGCGTGCGTGTGAGGGCGCGGGTTAGTGTTAGCGTACGGGTTAGGATTAGGGGACGGGTGAGGGTCAGGCTTCGGGGAAGGGTTAGGGTTAGGGTTCGGGCTAGGGTTAGGGTTAGGGGATGGGGACGGTTTAGGGTCCAGGTGAGGGTACGGCAACGCTTTAGGGGGAGCGTGCGTGTGAGGGCGCGGGTTAGTGTTAGCGTATGGGTTAGGATTAGGTGACGGGTGAGGGTCAGGCTTCGGGGAAGGGTTAGCGTTAGGGTTCGGGCTAGGGTTAGGGTTAGGGGACGGGGACGGTTTAGGGTCCAGGTGAGGGTACGGCAACGCTTTAGGGGGAGCGTGCGTGTGAGGGCGCGGGTTAGTGTTAGCGTACGGGTTAGGATTAGGGGACGGGTGAGGGTCAGGCTTCGGGGAAGGGTTAGGGTTAGGGTTCGGGCTAGGGTTAGGGTTAGGGGACGGGGACGGTTTAGGGTCCAGGTGAGGGTACGGCAACGCTTTAGGGGGAGCGTGCGTGTGAGGGCGCGGGTTAGTGTTAGCGTATGGGTTAGGATTAGGGGACGGGTGAGGGTCAGGCTTCGGGGAAGGGTTAGGGTTAGGGTTCGGGCTAGGGTTAGGGTTAGGGGACGGGGACGGTTTAGGGTCCAGGTGAGGGTACGGCAACGCTTTAGGGGGAGCATGCGTGTGAGGGCGCGGGTTAGTGTTAGCGTACGGGTTAGGATTAGGGGACGGGTGAGGGTCAGGCTTCGGGGAAGGGTTAGGGTTAGGGTTCGGGCTAGGGTTAGGGTTAAGGGACGGGGACGGTTTAGGGTCCAGGTGAGGGTACGGCAACGCTTTAGGAGGAGCGTGCGTGTGAGGGCGCGGGTTAGTGTTAGAGTACGGGTTAGGATTAGGGCACGGGTGAGGGTCAGGCTTCGGGGAAGGGTTAGGGTTAGGGTTCGGGCTAGGGTTAGGGTTAGGGGACGGGGACGGTTTAGGGTTCAGGTGAGGGTACGGCAACGCTTTAGGGGGAGCGTGCGTGTGAGGGCGCGGGTTAGTGTTAGCGTATGGGTTAGGATTAGGGGACGGGTGAGGGTCAGGCTTTGGGGAAGGTTTAGGGTTAGGGTTCTGGCTAGGGTTAGGGTTAGGGGACGGGGACAGTTTAGGTTCCAGGTGAGGGTACGGCAACGCTTTAGGGGGAGCGTGTGTGTGAGGGCGCAGGTTAGTGTTAGCGTACGGGTTAGGATTAGGGGACGGGTGAGGGTCAGGCTTCGGGGAAGGGTTAGGGTTAGGGTTCGGGCTAGGGTTAGGGTTAGGGGACGGGGACGGTTTAGGGTCCAGGTGAGGGTATGGCAACGCTTTTGGGGGAGCGTGCGTGTGAGGGCGCGGGTTAGTGTTAGCGTACTGGTTAGGATTAGGGGATGGGTGAGGGTCAGGCTTCGGGGAAGGGTTAGGGTTAGGGTTCGGGCTAGGGTTAGGGTTAGGGGACGGGGACGGTTTAGGGTCCAGGTGAGGGTACGGCAACGCTTTAGGGGGAGCGTACGTGTGAGGGCGCGGGTTAGCGTTAGCGTACGTGTTAGGATTAGGGGACGGGTGAGGGTAAGGCTTCGGGGAAGGGTTAGGGTTAGGGTTCGGGCTAGGGTTAGGGTTAGGGGACGGGGACGGTTTAGGGTCCAGGTGAGGGTACGGCAACGCTTTAGGGGGAGCGTGCGTGTGAGGGCGCGGGTTAGTGTTAGCGTACGGGTTAGGATTAGGGGACGGGTGAGGGTCAGGCTTCGGGGAAGGGTTAGGGTTAGGGTTCGGGCTAGGGTTAGGGTTAGGGGACGGGGACGGTTTAGGGTCCAGGTGAGGGTACGGCAACGCTTTAGGGGGAGCGTGCGTGTGAGGGCGTGGTTTAGTGTTAGCGAACGGGTTAGGATTAGGGGACGGGTGAGGGTCAGGCTTCGGGGAAGAGTTAGGGTTAGGGTTCGGGCTAGGGTTAGGGTTAGGGGACGGGGACGGTTTAGGGTCCAGGTGAGGGTACGGCAACGCTTTAGGGGGAGCGTGCATGTGAGGGCGCGGGTTAGTGTTAGCGTACTGGTTAGGATTAGGGGACGGTTGAGGGTCAGGCTTCGGGGAAGGGTTAGGGTTAGGGTTCGGGCTAGGGTTAGGGTTAGGGGACGGGGACGGTTTAGGGTCCAGGTGAGGGTACGGCAACGCTTTAGGGGGAGCGTGCGTGTGAGGACGCGGGTTAGTTTTAGCGTACGTGTTAGGATTAGGGGACGGGTGAGGGTCAGGCTTCGGGGAAGGGTTAGGGTTAGGGTTCGGGCTAGGGTTAGGGTTAGGGGACGGGGACGGTTTAGGGTCCAGGTGAGGGTACGGCAACGCTTTAGGGGGAGCGTGCGTGTGAGGGCGCGGGTTAGTGTTAGCGTACTGGTTAGGATTAGGGGACGGGTGAGGGTCAGGCTTCGGGGAAGGGTTAGGTTTAGGGTTCGGGCTAGGGTTAGGGTTAGGGGACGGGGACGGTTTAGGGTCCAGGTGAGGGTACGGCAACGCTTTAGGGGGAGCGTGCGTGTGAGGGCGCGGGTTAGTGTTAGCGTACGGGTTAGGATTAGGGGACGGGTGAGGGTCAGGCTTCGGGGAAGGGTTAGGGTTAGGGTTCGGGCTAGGGTTAGGGTTAGGGGACGGGGACGGTTTAGGGTCCAGGTGAGGGTACGGCAACGCTTTAGGGTGAGCGTGCGTGTGAGGGCGTGGGTTAGTGTTAGCGTACGGGTTAGGATTAGGGGACGGGTGAGTGTCAGGCTTCGGGGAAGGATTAGGGTTAGGGTTCGGGCTAGGGTTAGGGTTAGGGGACGGGGACGGTTTAGGGTCTAGGTGAGGGTACGGCAACGCTTTAGGGGTTGCATGCGTGTGAGGGCGCGGGTTAGTGTTAGTGTACGGGTTAGGATTAGGGGACGTGTGAGGGTCAGGCTTCGGGGAAGGTTTAGGGTTAGGGTTCGGGCTAGGGTTAGGTTTAGGGGACGGGGATGGTTTAGGGTCCAGGTGAGGCTACGGCAACGCTTTAGGGGGAGCGTGCATGTGAGGGCGCGGGTTAGTGTTAGCGTACGGGTTAGGATTAGGGGACGGGTGAGGGTCAGGCTTCGGGGAAGGGTTAGGGTTAGGGTTCGGGCTAGGGTTAGGGTTAGGGGATGGGGACGGTTTAGGGTCCAGGTGAGGGTACGGCAACGCTTTAGGGGGAGCGTGCGTGTGAGGGCGCGGGTTAGTGTTAGCGTATGGGTTAGGATTAGGTGACGGGTGAGGGTCAGGCTTCGGGGAAGGGTTAGCGTTAGGGTTCGGGCTAGGGTTAGGGTTAGGGGACGGGGACGGTTTAGGGTCCAGGTGAGGGTACGGCAACGCTTTAGGGGGAGCGTGCGTGTGAGGGCGCGGGTTAGTGTTAGCGTACGGGTTAGGATTAGGGGACGGGTGAGGGTCAGGCTTCGGGGAAGGGTTAGGGTTAGGGTTCGGGCTAGGGTTAGGGTTAGGGGACGGGGACGGTTTAGGGTCCAGGTGAGGGTACGGCAACGCTTTAGGGGGAGCGTGCGTGTGAGGGCGCGGGTTAGTGTTAGCGTACGGGTTAGGATTAGGGGACGGGTGAGGGTCAGGCTTCGGGGAAGGGTTAGGGTTAGGGTTCGGGCTAGGGTTAGGGTTAGGGGACGGGGACGGTTTAGGGTCCAGGTGAGGGTACGGCAACGCTTTAGGGGGAGCGTGCGTGTGAGGGCGCGGGTTAGTGTTAGCGTACGGGTTAGGATTAGGGGACGGGTGAGGGTCAGGCTTCGGGGAAGGGTTAGGGTTAGGGTTCGGGCTAGGGTTAGGGTTAAGGGACGGGGACGGTTTAGGGTCCAGGTGAGGGTACGGCAACGCTTTAGGGGGAGCGTGCGTGTGAGGGCGCGGGTTAGTGTTAGCGTACGGGTTAGGATTAGGGCACGGGTGAGGGTCAGGCTTCGGGGAAGGGTTAGGGTTAGGGTTCGGGCTAGGGTTAGGGTTAGGGGACGGGGACGGTTTAGGGTCCAGGTGAGGGTACGGCAACGCTTTAGGGGGAGCGTGCGTGTGAGGGCGCGGGTTAGTGTTAGCGTATGGGTTAGGATTAGGGGACGGGTGAGGGTCAGGCTTTGGGGAAGGTTTAGGGTTAGGGTTCTGGCTAGGGTTAGGGTTAGGGGACGGGGACAGTTTAGGGTCCAGGTGAGGGTACGGCAACGCTTTAGGGGGAGCGTGTGTGTGAGGGCGCAGGTTAGTGTTAGCGTACGGGTTAGGATTAGGGGACGGGTGAGGGTCAGGCTTCGGGGAAGGGTTAGGGTTAGGGTTCGGGCTAGGGTTAGGGTTAGGGGACGGGGACGGTTTAGGGTCCAGGTGAGGGTTTGGCAACGCTTTTGGGGGAGCGTGCGTGTGAGGGCGCGGGTTAGTGTTAGCGTACTGGTTAGGATTAGGGGAAGGGTGAGGGTCAGGCTTCGGGGAAGGGTTAGGGTTAGGGTTCGGGCTAGGGTTAGGGTTAGGGGACGGGGACGGTTTAGGGTCCAGGTGAGGGTACGGCAACGCTTTAGGGGGAGCGTACGTGTGAGGGCGCGGGTTAGCGTTAGCGTACGTGTTAGGATTAGGGGACGGGTGAGGGTAAGGCTTCGGGGAAGGGTTAGGGTTAGGGTTCGGGCTAGGGTTAGGGTTAGGGGACGGGGACGGTTTAGGGTCCAGGTGAGGGTACGGCAACGCTTTAGGGGGAGCGTGCGTGTGAGGGCGCGGGTTAGTGTAAGCGTACGGGTTAGGATTAGGGGACGGGTGAGGATCAGGCTTCGGGGAAGGGTTAGGGTTAGGGTTCGGGCTAGGGTTAGGGTTAGGGGACGGGGACGGTTTAGGGTCCAGGTGAGGGTACGGCAACGCTTTAGGGGGAGCGTGCGTGTGAGGGCGTGGTTTAGTGTTAGCGAACGGGTTAGGATTAGGGGACGGGTGAGGGTCAGGCTTCGGGGAAGAGTTAGGGTTAGGGTTCGGGCTAGGGTTAGGGTTAGGGGACGGGGACGGTTTAGGGTCCAGGTGAGGGTACGGCAACGCTTTAGGGGGAGCGTGCGTGTGAGGGCGCGGGTTAGTGTTAGCGTACTGGTTAGGATTAGGGGACGGTTGAGGGTCAGGCTTCGGGGAAGGGTTAGGGTTAGGGTTCGGGCTAGGGTTAGGGTTAGGGGACGGGGACGGTTTAGGGTCCAGGTGAGGGTACGGCAACGCTTTAGGGGGAGCGTGCGTGTGAGGACGCGGGTTAGTTTTAGCGTACGTGTTAGGATTAGCGGACGGGTGAGGGTCAGGCTTCGGGGAAGGGTTAGGGTTAGGGTTCGGGCTAGGGTTAGGGTTAGGGGACGGGGACGGTTTAGGGTCCAGGTGAGGGTACGGCAACGCTTTAGGGGGAGCGTGCGTGTGAGGGCGCGGGTTAGTGTTAGCGTACTGGTTAGGATTAGGGGACGGGTGAGGGTCAGGCTTCGGGGAAGGGTTAGGTTTAGGGTTCGGGCTAGGGTTAGGGTTAGGGGACGGGGACGGTTTAGGGTCCAGGTGAGGGTACGGCAACGCTTTAGGGGGAGCGTGCGTGTGAGGGCGCGGGTTAGTGTTAGCGTACGGGTTAGGATTAGGGGACGGGTGAGGGTCAGGCTTCGGGGAAGGGTTAGGGTTAGGGTTCGGGCTAGGGTTAGGGTTAGGGGACGGGGACGGTGTAGGGTCCAGGTGAGGGTACGGCAACGCTTTAGGGGGAGCGTGCGTGTGAGGGCGCGGGTTAGTGTTAGCGTACGGGTTAGGATTAGGGGACGGGTGAGGGTCAGGCTTCGGGGAAGGGTTAGGGTTAGGGTTCGGGCTAGGGTTAGGGTTAGGGGACGGGGACGGTTTAGGGTCCAGGTGAGGGTACGGCAACGCTTTAGGGGGAGCGTGCGTGTGAGGGCGCGGGTTAGTGTTAGCGTACGGGTTAGGATTAGGGGACGAGTGAGGGTCACGCTTCGGGGAAGGGTTAGGGTTAGGGTTCGGGCTAGGGTTAGGGTTAGGGGACGGGGACGGTTTAGGGTGCACGTGAGGGTACGGCAACGCTTTAGGGTGAGCGTGCGTGTGAGGGCGCGGGTTAGTGTTAGCGTACGGGTTAGGATTAGGGCACGGGTGAGGGTCAGGCTTCGGGGAAGGGTTAGGGTTAGGGTTCGGGCTAGGGTTAGGGTTAGGGGACGGGGACGGTTTAGGGTCCAGGTGAGGGTACGGCAACACTTTAGGGGGAGCGTGCGTGTGAGGGCGCGGGTTAGTGTTAGCGTACGGGTTAGGATTAGGGGACGGGTGAGGGTCAGGCTTCGGGGAAGGGTTAGGGTTAGGGATCGGGCTAGGGTTAGGGTTAGGGGACGGGGACGGTTTAGGGTCCAGGTGAGGGTACGGCAACGCTTTAGGGGGAGCGTGCGTGTGAGGGCGCGGGTTAGTGTTAGCGTACGGGTTAGGATTAGGGGACGGGTGAGGGTCAGGCTTCGGGGAAGGGTTAGGGTTAGGGTTCGGGCTAGGTTTAGGGTTAGGGGACGGGGACGGTTTAGGGTCCAGGTGAGGGTACGGCAACGCTTTAGGGGGAGCGTGCGTGTGAGGGCGCGAGTTAGTGTTAGCGTACGTGTTAGGATTAGGTGACGGGTGAGGGTCAGGTTTCGGGGAAGGGTTAGGGTTATGGTTTGGGCTAGGGTTAGGGTTAGGGGACGGGGACGGTTTAGGGTTCAGGTGAGGGTACGGCAACGCTTTAGGGGGAGCGTGCGTGTGAGGGCGCGGGTTAGTGTTAGCGTACGGGTTAGGATTAGGGGACGGGTGAGGGTCAGGCTTCAGGGAAGGGTTAGGGTTAGGGTTCGGGCTAGGGTTAGGGTTAGGGGACGGGGATGGTTTAGGGTCCAGGTGAGGGTACGGCAACGCTTTAGGGGGAGCGTGCGTGTGAGGGCGCGGGTTAGTGTTAGCGTACGGGTTAGGATTAGGGGACGGGTGAGGGTCAGGCTTCGGGGAAGGGTTAGGTTTAGGGTTCGGGCTAGGGTTAGGGTTATGGGACGGGGACGGTTTAGGGTCCAGGTGAGGGTACGGCAACGCTTTAGGGTGAGCGTGCGTGTGAGGGCGCGGGTTAGTGTTAGCGTACGGGTTAGGATTAGGGGACGGGTGAGGGTCAGGCTTCGGGGAAGGATTAGGGTTAGGGTTTGGGCTAGGGTTAGGGTTAGGAGACGGGGACGGTTTAGGGTCTAGGTGAGGGTACGGCAACGCTTTAGGGGGAGCGTGCGTGTGAGGGCGCGGGTTAGTGTTAGCGTACGGGTTAGGATTAGGGGACGGGTGAGGGTCAGGCTTCGGGGAAGGGTTAGGGTTAGGGTTCGGGCTAGGGTTAGGGTTAGGGGACGGGGACGGTTTAGGGTCCAGGTGAGGGTACGGCAACGCTTTAGGGGGAGCGTGCGTGTGAGGGCGTGGGTTAGAGTTAGCGTACGGGTTAGGATTAGGGGACGGGTGAGGGTCAGGCTTCGGGGAAGGATTAGGGTTAGGGTTCGGGCTAGGGTTAGGGTTAGGGGACGGGGACAGTTTAGGGTCCAGGTGAGGGTACGGCAACGCTTTAGGGGGAGCGTGCGTGTGAGGGCGCGGGTTAGTGTTAGCGTACGGGTTAGGATTAGAGGACGGGTGAGGGTCAGGCTTCGGGGAAGGGTTAGGGTTCGGGCTAGGGTTAGGGTTAGGGGACGGGGACGGTTTAGGGTCCAGGTGAGGGTACGGCAACGCTTTAGGGGGAGCGTGCGTGTGAGGGCGCGGGTTAGTGTTAGCGTACGGGTTAGGATTAGGGGACGGGTGAGGGTCAGGCTTCGGGGAAGGGTTAGGGTTAGGGTTCGGGCTAGGGTTAGGGTTAGGGGACGGGGACGGTTTAGGGTCCAGGTGAGGGTACGGCAACGCTTTAGGGGGAGCGTGCGTGTGAGGGCGCGGGTTAGTGTTAGCGTACGGGTTAGGATTAGGGCACGGGTGAGGGTCAGGATTCGGGGAAGGGTTAGGGTTAGGGTTCGGGGTAGGGTTAGGGTTAGGGGACGGGGACGGTTTAGCGTCCAGGTGAGGGTACGGTAACACTTTAGGGGGAGCGTGCGTGTGAGGGCGCGGGTTAGTGTTAGCGTACGGGTTAGGATTAGGGGACGGGTGAGGGTCAGGCTTCGGGGAAGGGTTAGGGTTAGGGTTCGGGCTAGGGTTAGGGTTAGGGGACGGGGACGGTTTAGGGTCCAGGTGAGGGTATGGCAACGCTTTAGGGGGAGCGTGCGTGTGAGGGCGCGGGTTAGTGTTAGCGTACGGGTTAGGATTAGGGGACGGGTGAGGGTCAGGCTTCGGGGAAGGGTTAGGTTTAGGGTTCGGGCTAGGGTTAGGGTTAGGGGACGGGGACGGTTTAGGGTCCAGGTGAGGGTACGGCAACGCTTTAGGGGGAGCGTGCGTGTGAGGGCGCGGGTTAATGTTAGCGTACGGGTTAGGATTAGGGGACGGGTGAGGGTCAGGCTTCGGGGAAGGGTTAGGGTTAGGGTTCGGGCTAGGGTTAGGGTTAGGGGACGGGGACGGTTTAGGGTTCAGGTGAGGGTACGGCAACGCTTTAGGGGGAGCGTGCGTGTGAGGGCGCGGGTTAGTGTTAGCGTACGGGTTAGGATTAGGGGACGGGTGAGGGTCAGGGTTCGGGGAAGGGTTAGGGTTAGGGTTCGGGCTAGGGTTAGGGTTAGGGGACGGGGACGGTTTAGGGTCCAGGTGAGGCTGCGGCAACGCTTTAGGGGGAGCGTGCGTGTGAGGGCGCGGGTTAGTGTTAGCGTACGGGTTAGGATTAGGGGACGGGTGAGGGTCAGGCTTCGGGGAAGGATTAGGATTAGGGTTCGGGCTAGGGTTAGGGTTAGGGGACGGGGACGGTTTAGGGTCTAGGTGAGGGTACGGCAACGCTTTAGGGGGAGCGTGCGTGTGAGGGCGCGGGTTAGTGTTAGCGTACGGGTTAGGATTATGGGACGTGTGAGGGTCAGGCTTCAGGGAAGGGTTAGGGTTAGGGTTCGGGCTAGGGTTAGGGTTAGGGGACGGGGACGGTTTAGGGTCCAGGTGAGGGTACGGCAACGCTTTAGGGGGAGCGTGCGTGTGAGGGCGCGGGTTAGTGTTAGCGTACGGGTTAGGATTAGGGGACGGGTGAGGGTCACGCTTCGGGGAAGGTTTAGGGTTAGGGTTTGGGCTAGGGTTAGGGTTAGGGGACGGGGACGGTTTAGGGTCCAGGTGAGGGTACGGCAACGCTTTAGGGTGAGCGTGCGTGTGAGGGCGCGGGTTAGTGTTAGCGTACGGGTTAGGATTAGGGCACGGGTGAGGGTCAGGCTTCGGGGAAGGGTTAGGGTTAGGGTTCGGGCTAGGGTTAGGGTTAGGGGACGGGGACGGTTTAGGGTCCCGGTGAGGGTACGGCAACGCTTTAGGGGGAGCGTGCGTGTGAGGGCGCGGGTTAGTGTTAGCGTACGGGTTAGGATTAGGGGATGGGTGAGGGTCAGGCTTCGGGGAAGGGTTAGGGTTAGGGTTCGGGCTAGGTTTAGGGTTTGGGGACGGGGACGGTTTAGGGTCCAGGTGAGGGTACGGCAACGCTTTAGGGGGAGCGTGCGTGTGAGGGCGCGGGTTAGTGTGAGCGTACGGGTTAGGATTAGGGGACGGGTGAGGGTCAGGCTTCGGGGAAGGGTTAGGGCTCGGGCTAGGGTTAGGGTTAGGGGACGGGGACGGTTTAGGGTCCAGGTGAGGGTACGGCAACGCTTTAGGGGGAGCGTGCGTGTGAGGGCGCGGGTTAGTGTTAGCGTACGGGTTAGGATTAGGGCACGGGTGAGGGTCAGGCTTCGGGGAAGAGTTAGGGTTAGGGTTCGGGCTAGGGTTAGGGTTAGGGGATGGGGACGGTTTAGGGTCCAGGTGAGGGTACGGCAACGCTTTAGGGGGAGCGTGCGTGTGAGGGCGCGGGTTAGTGTTAGCGTACTGGTTAGGATTAGGGGACGGGTGAGGGTCAGGCTTCGGGGAAGGGTTAGGGTTAGGGTTCGGGCTAGGGTTAGGGTTAGGGGACGGGGACGGTTTAGGGTCCAGGTGAGGGTACGGCAACGCTTTAGGGGGAGCGTGCGTGTGAGGGCGCGGGTTAGTGTTAGCGTACGGGTTAGGATTAGGGGACGGGTGAGGGTCAGGGTTCGGGGAAGGGTTAGGGTTAGGGTTCAGGCTAGGGTTAGGGTTAGGGGACGGGGACGGTTTAGGGTCCAGGTGAGGGTACGGCAACGCTTTAGGGTGAGCGTGCGTGTGAGGGCGCGGGTTAGTGTGAGCGTACGGGTTAGGATTAGGGTACGGGTGAGGGTCAGGCTTCGGGGAAGGGTTAGGGTTAGGGTTCGGGCTAGGGTTAGGGTTAGGGGACGGGGACGGTTTAGGGTCCAGGTGAGGGTACGGCAACGCTTTAGGGGGAGCGTGCGTGTGTGGGCGCGGGTTAGTGTTAGCGTACGGGTTAGGATTAGGGGACGGGTGAGGGTCACGCTTCGGGGAAGGGTTAGGGTTAGGGTTTGGGCTAGGGTTAGGGTTAGGGGACGGGGACGGTTTAGGGTCCAGGTGAGGGTACGGCAACGCTTTAGAGGGAGCGTGCGTGTGAGGGCGCGGGTTAGTGTTAGCGTACGGGTTAGGATTAGGGGACGGGTGAGGGTCAGGCTTCGGGGAAGGGTTAGGGTTAGGGTTCGGGCTAGGTTTAGGGTTTGGGGACGGGGACGGTTTAGGGTCCAGGTGAGGGTACAGCAACGCTTTAGGGGGAGCGTGCGTGTGAGGGCGCGGGTTAGTGTGAGCGTACGGGTTAGGATTAGGGGACGGGTGAGGGTCAGGCTTCGGGGAAGGGTTAGGGTTCGGGCTAGGGTTAGGGTTAGGGGACGGGGACGGTTTAGGGTCCAGGTGAGGGTACGGCAACGCTTTAGGGGGAGCGTGCGTGTGAGGGCGCGGGTTAGTGTGAGCGTACGGGTTAGGATTAGGGCACGGGTGAGGGTCAGGCTTCGGGGAAGAGTTAGGGTTAGGGTTCGGGCTAGGGTTAGGGTTAGGGGATGGGGACGGTTTAGGGTCCAGGTGAGGGTACGGCAACGCTTTAGGGGGAGCGTGCGTGTGAGGGCGCGGGTTAGTGTTAGCGTACTGGTTAGGATTAGGGGACGGGTGAGGGTCAGGCTTCGGGGAAGGGTTAGGGTTAGGGTTCGGGCTAGGGTTAGGGTTAGGGGACGGGGACGGTTTAGGGTCCAGGTGAGGGTACGGCAACGCTTTAGAGGGAGCGTGCGTGTGAGGGCGCGGGTTAGTGTTAGCGTACGGGTTAGGATTAGGGGACGGGTGAGGGTCAGGCTTCGGGGAAGGGTTAGGGTTAGGGTTCGGGCTAGGTTTAGGGTTTGGGGACGGGGACGGTTTAGGGTCCAGGTGAGGGTACAGCAACGCTTTAGGGGGAGCGTGCGTGTGAGGGCGCGGGTTAGTGTGAGCGTACGGGTTAGGATTAGGGGACGGGTGAGGGTCAGGCTTCGGGGAAGGGTTAGGGTTCGGGCTAGGGTTAGGGTTAGGGGACGGGGACGGTTTAGGGTCCAGGTGAGGGTACGGCAACGCTTTAGGGGGAGCGTGCGTGTGAGGGCGCGGGTTAGTGTGAGCGTACGGGTTAGGATTAGGGCACGGGTGAGGGTCAGGCTTCGGGGAAGAGTTAGGGTTAGGGTTCGGGCTAGGGTTAGGGTTAGGGGATGGGGACGGTTTAGGGTCCAGGTGAGGGTACGGCAACGCTTTAGGGGGAGCGTGCGTGTGAGGGCGCGGGTTAGTGTTAGCGTACTGGTTAGGATTAGGGGACGGGTGAGGGTCAGGCTTCGGGGAAGGGTTAGGGTTAGGGTTCGGGCTAGGGTTAGGGTTAGGGGACGGGGACGGTTTAGGGTCCAGGTGAGGGTACGGCAACGCTTTAGGGGGAGCGTGCGTGTGAGGGCGCGGGTTAGTGTTAGCGTACGGGTTAGGATTAGGGGACGGGTGAGGGTCAGGCTTCGGGGAAGGGTTAGGGTTAGGGTTCGGGCTAGGGTTAGGGTTAGGGGACGGGGACGGTTTAGGGTCCAGGTGAGGGTACGGCAACGCTTTAGGGGGAGCGTGCGTGTGAGGGCGCGGGTTAGTGTTAGCGTACGGGTTAGGATTAGGGGACGGGTGAGGGTCAGGCTTCGGGGAAGGGTTAGGGTTAGGGTTCGGGCTAGGGTTAGGGTTAGGGGACGGGGACGGTTTAAGGTCCAGGTGAGGGTACGGCAACGCTTTAGGGGGAGCGTGCGTGTGAGGGCGCGGGTTAGTGTTAGCGTACGGGTTAGGATTAGGGGACGGGTGAGGGTCAGGCTTCGGGGAAGTGTTAGCGTTAGGGTTCGGGCTAGGGTTAGGGTTAGGGGACGGGGACGGTTTAGGGTCCAGGTGAGGGTACGGCAACGCTTTAGGGGGAGCGTGCGTGTGAGGGCGCGGGTTAGTGTGAGCGTACGGGTTAGGATTAGGGACGGGTGAGGGTCAGGCTTCGGGGAAGGGTTAGGGTTAGGGTTCGGGCTAGGGTTAGGGTTAGGGGACGGGGACGGTTTAGGGTCCAGGTGAGGGTACGGCAACGCTGTAGGGGGTGCGTGCGTGTGAGGGCGCGGGTTAGTGTTAGCGTACGGGTTAGGATTAGGGGACGGGTGAGGGTCAGGCTTCGGGGAAGGGTTAGGGTTAGGGTTCGGGCTAGGGTTAGGGTTAGGGGACGGTTTAGGGTCCAGGTGAGGGTACGGCAACGCTTTAGGGTGAGCGTGCGTGTGAGGGCGCGGGTTAGTGTTAGCGTACGGGTTAGGATTAGGGGACGGGTGAGGGTCAGGCTTCGGGGAAGGATTAGGGTTAGGGTTCGGGCTAGGGTTAGGGTTAGGGGACGGGGACGGTTTAGGGTCTAGGTGAGGGTACGGCAACGCTTTAGGGGGAGCGTGCGTGTGAGGGCGCGGGTTAGTGTTAGCGTACGGGTTAGGATTAGGGGACGGGTGAGGGTCAGGCTTCGGGGAAGATTTAGGGTTAGGGTTCGGGCTAGGGTTAGGGTTAGGGGACAGGGACGGTTTAGGGTCCAGGTGAGGGTACGGCAACGCTTTAGGGGGAGCGTGCGTGTGAGGGTGCGGGTTAGTGTTAGCGTACGGGTTAGGATTAGGGGACGGGTGAGGGTCAGGCTTCGGGGAAGGGTTAGGGTTAGGGTTCGGGCTAGGGTTAGGGTTAGGGGACGGGGACGCTTTAGGGTCCAGGTGAGGGTACGGCAACGCTTTAGGGGGAGCGTGCGTGTGAGGGCGCGGGTTAGTGTTAGCGTACGGGTTAGGATTAGGGGACGGGTGAGGGTCAGGCTTCGGGGAAGGGTTAGGGTTAGGGTTCGGGCTAGGGTTAGGGTTAGGGGACGGGGACGGTTTAGGGTCCAGGTGAGGGTACAGCAACGCTTTAGGGGGAGCGTGCGTGTGAGGGCGCGGGTTAGTGTTAGCGTACGGGTTAGGATTAGGGGACGGATGAGGGTCAGGCTTCGGGGAAGGGTTAGGGTTAGGGTTCGGGCTAGGGTTAGGGTTAGGGGACGGGGACGGTTTAGGGTCCAGGTGAGGGTACGGCAACGCTTTAGGGGGAGCGTGCGTGTGAGGGCGCGGGTTAGTGTTAGCGTACGGGTTAGGATTAGGGGACGGGTGAGGGTCAGGCTTCGGGGAAGTGTTAGGGTTAGGGTTCGGACTAGGGTTAGAGTTAGGGGACGGGGGCGGTTTAGGGTCCAGGTGAGGGTACGGCAACGCTTTAGGGGGAGCGTGCGTGTGAGGGCGCGGGTTAGTGTTAGCGTACGGGTTAGGATTAGGGGACGGGTGAGGGTCAGGCTTCGCGGAAGGGTTAGGGTTAGGGTTCGGGCTAGGGTTAGGGTTAGGGGACGGGGACGGTTTAGGGTCCAGGTGAGGGTACGGCAATGCTTTAGGGGGAGCGTGCGTGTGAGGGCGCGGGTTAGTGTTAGCGTACGGGTTAGGATTAGAGGAAGGGTGAGGGTCAGGCTTCGGGGAAGGGTTAGGGTTAGGGTTCGGGCTAGGGTTAGGGTTAGGGGACGGGGACGGTTTAGGGTCTAGGTGAGGGTACGGCAACGCTTTAGGGGGAGCGTGCGTGTGAGGGCGCGGGTTAGTGTTATCGTACGGGTTAGGATTAGGGGACGGGTGAGGGTCAGGCTTCGGGGAAGGGTTAGGGTTAGGGTTCGGGCTAGGGTTAGGGTTAGGGGACGGGGACGGTTTAGGGTCCAGGTGAGGGTACGGCAACGCTTTAGGGGGAGCGTGCGTGTGAGGGCGCGGGTTAGTGTTAGCGTACGGGTTAGGATTAGGGGAAGGGTGAGGCTCAGGCTTCGGGGAAGGGTTAGGGTTAGGGTTCGGGCTAGGGTTAGGGTTAGGGGACGGGGACGGTTTAGGGTCCAGGTGAGGGTACGGCAACGCTTTAGGGGGAGCGTGCGTGTGAGGGCGCGGGTTAGTGTTAGCGTACGGGTTAGGATTAGGGGACGGGTGAGGGTCAGGCATTCGGGGAAGGGTTAGGGTTAGGGTTCGGGCTAGGGTTAGGGTTAGGGGACGGGGACGGTTTAGGGTCCAGGTGAGGGTACGGCAACGCTTTAGGGGGAGCGTGTGTGTGAGGGCGCGGGTTAGTGTGAGCGTACGGGTTAGGATTAGGGACGGGTGAGGGTCAGGCTTCGGGGAAGGGTTAGGGTTAGGGTTCGGGCTAGGGTTAGGGTTAGGGGACGGGGACGGTTTAGGGTCCAGGTGAGGGTACGGCAACGCTTTAGGGGGAGCGTGCGTGTGAGGGCGCGGTTTAGTGTTAGCGTACGGGTTAGGATTAGGGCACGGGTGAGGGTCAGGCTTCGGTGAAGGGTTAGGGTTAGGGTTCGGGCTAGGGTTAGGGTTAGGGGACGGGGACGGTTTAGGGTTCAGGTGAGGGTACGGCAACGCTTTAGGGGGAGCGTGCGTGTGAGGGCGCGGGTTAGTGTTAGCATACGGGTTAGGATTAGGGGACGGGTGAGGGTCAGGCTTTGGGGAAGGGTTAGGGTTAGGGTTCGGGCTAGGGTTAGGGGACGGGGACGGTTTAGGGTCCAGGTGAGGGTACGTCAACGCTTTAGGGGGAGCGTGCGTGTGAGGGCGCGGGTTAGTGTTAGCGTACGGGTTAGGATTAGGGGACGGATGAGGGTCAGGCTTCGGGGAAGGGTTAGGGTTAGGGTTCGGGCTAGGGTTAGGGTTAGGGGACGGGGACGGTTTAGGGTCCAGGTGAGGGTACGGCAACGCTTTAGGGGGAGCGTGCGTGTGAGGGCGCGGGGTAGTGTTAGCGTACGGGTTAGGATTAGGGGACGGGTGAGGGTCAGGCTTCGGGGAAGTGTTAGGGTTAGGGTTCGGACTAGGGTTAGAGTTAGGGGACGGGGGCGGTTTAGGGTCCAGGTGAGGGTACGGCAACGCTTTAGGGGGAGCGTGCGTGTGAGGGCGCGGGTTAGTGTTAGCGTACGGGTTAGGATTAGGGGACGGGTGAGGGTCAGGCTTCGCGGAAGGGTTAGGGTTAGGGTTCGGGCTAGGGTTAGGGTTAGGGGACGGGGACGGTTTAGGGTCCAGGTGAGGGTACGGCAACGCTTTAGGGGGAGCGTGCGTGTGAGGGCGCGGGTTAGTGTTAGCGTACGGGTTAGGATTAGGGGACGGGTGAGGGTCAGGCTTCGGGGAAGGGTTAGGGTTAGGGTTCGGGCTAGGGTTAGGGTTAGGGGACGGGGACGGTTTAGGGTCCAGGTGAGGGTACGGCAACGCTTTAGGGGGAGCGTGCGTGTGAGGGCTCGGGTTAGTGTTAGCGTACGGGTTAGGATTAGGGGACGGGTGAGGGTCAGGCTTCGGGGAAGTGTTAGGGTTAGGGTTCGGGCTAGGGTTAGGGTTAGGGGACGGGGACGGTTTAGGGTCCAGGTGAGGGTACGGCAACGCTTTAGGGGGAGCGTGCGTGTGAGGGCGCGGGTTAGTGTGAGCGTACGGGTTAGGATTAGGGGACGGGTGAGGGTCACGCTTCGGGGAAGGGTTAGGGTTAGGGTTCGGGCTAGGGTTAGGGTTAGGGGACGGGGACGGTTTAGGGTCCAGGTGAGGGTACGGCAACGCTTTAGGGGGAGCGTGCGTGTGAGGGCGCGGGTTAGTGTTAGCGTACGGGTTAGGATTAGGGGACGGGTGAGGGTCAGGTTTCGGGGAAGGGTTAGGGTTAGGGTTCGGGCTAGGGTTAGGGTTAGGGGACGGGGACGGTTTAGGGTCCAGGTGAGGCTACGGCAATGCTTTAGGGGGAGCGTGCGTGTGAGGGCGCGGGTTAGTGTTAGCGTACGGGTTAGGATTAGGGGACGGGTGAGGGTCAGGCTTCGGGGAAGGGTTAGGGTTAGGGTTCGGGCTAGGGTTAGGGTTAGGGGACGGGGACGGTTTAGGGTCCAGGTGAGGGTACGGCAACGCTTTAGGGGGAGCGTGCGTGTGAGGGCGCGGGTTAGTGTTAGCGTACGGGTTAGGATTAGGGGACGGGTGAGGGTCAGGCTTCGGGGAAGGATTAGGGTTAGGGTTCGGGCTAGGGTTAGGGTTAGGGGACGGGGACGGTTTAGGGTCTAGGTGAGGGTACGGCAACGCTTTAGGGGGAGTGTGCGTGTGAGGGCGCGGGTTAGTGTTAGCGTACGGGTTAGGATTAGGGGACGGGTGAGGGTCAGGCTTCGGGGAAGGGTTAGGGTTAGGGTTCGGGCTAGGGTTAGGGTTAGGGGACGGGGACGGTTTAGGGTCCAGGTGAGGGTACGGCAACGCTTTAGGGGGAGCGTGCGTGTGAGGGCGCGGGTTAGTGTTAGCGTACGGGTTAGGATTAGGGGACGGGTGAGGGTCAGGCTTCGGGGAAGGGTTAGGGTTAGGGTTCGGGCTAGGGTTAGGGTTAGGGGACGGGGACGGTTTAGGGTCCAGGTGAGGGTACGGCAACGCTTTAGGGGGAGCGTGCGTGTGAGGGCGCGCCTTAGTGTGAGCGTACGGGATAGGATTAGGGGACGGGTGAGGGTCAGGCTTCGGGGAAGGGTTAGGGTTAGAGTTCGGGCTAGGGTTAGGGTTAGGGGACGGGGACGGTTTAGGGTCCAGGTGAGGGTACGGCAACGCTTTAGGGGGAGCGTGCGTGTGAGGGCGCGGGTTAGTGTTAGCGTACGTGTTAGGATTAGGGTACGGGTGAGGGTCAGGCTTCGGGGAAGGGTTAGGGTTAGGGTTCGGGCTAGGGTTAGGGTTAGGGGACGGGGACGGTTTAGGGTCCAGGTGAGGGTATGGCAACGCTTTAGGGGGAGCATGCGTGTGAGGGCGCGGGTTAGTGTGAGCGTACGGGTTAGTATTAGGTGACGGGTGAGGGTCAGGCTTCGGGGAAGGGTTAGGGTTAGGGGACGGGGACGGTTTAGGGTCCAGGTGAGGGTACGGCAACGCTTTAGGGGGAGCGTGCGTGTGAGGGCGCGGGTTAGTGTTAGCGAACGGGTTAGGATTAGGGCACGGGTGAGGGTCAGGCTTCGGGGAAGGGTTAGGGTTAGGGTTCGGGCTAGGGTTAGGGTTAGGGGACGGGGACGCTTTAGGGTCCAGGTGAGGGTACGGCAACGCTTTAGGGGGAGCGTGCGTGTGAGGGCGCGGGTTAGTGTTAGCGTACGGGTTAGGATTAGGGCACGGGTGAGGTTCAGGCTTCGGGGAAGGGTTAGGGTTAGGGTTCGGGCTAGGGTTAGGGTTAGGGGACGGGGACGCTTTAGGGTCCAGGTGAGGGTACGGCAACGCTTTAGGGGGAGCGTGCGTGTGAGGGCGCGGGTTAGTGTTAGCGTACGGGTTAGGATTAGGGGACGGGTGAGGGTCAGGCTTCGGGGAAGGGTTAGGGTGAGGGTTCGGGCTAGGGTTAGGGTTAGGGGACGGGGACGGTTTAGGGTCCAGGTGAGGGTACGACAACGCTTTAGGGGGAGCGTGCGTGTGAGGGCGCGGGTTAGTGTTAGCGTACGGGTTAGGATTAGGGGACGGGTGAGGGTCAGGCTTCGGGGAAGGGTTAGGGTTAGGGTTTGGGCTAGGTTTAGGGTTAGGGGACGGGGACGGTTTAGGGTCCAGGTGAGGGTACTGCAACGCTTTAGGGGGAGCGTGCGTGTGAGGGCGCGGGTTAGTGTTAGCGTACGTGTTAGGATTAGGGGACGGGTGAGGTTCAGGCTTCGGGGAAGGGTTAGGGTTAGGGTTCGGGCTAGGGTTAGGGTTAGGGGACGGGGACGGTTTAGGGTCCAGGTGAGGGTACGGCAACGCTTTAGGGGGAGCGTGCGTGTGAGGGCGCGGGTTAGGGTTAGCGTACGGGTTAGGATTAGGGGACGGGTGAGGGTCAGGCTTCGGGAAGGGTTAGGGTTAGGGTTCGGGCTAGGGTTAGGGTTAGGGGACGGGGACAGTTTAGGGTCCAAGTGAGGGTACGGCAACGCATTAGGGGGAGCGTCCGTGTGAGGGCGCGGGTTAGTGTGAGCGTACGGGTTAGGATTAGGGGACGGGTGAGGGTCAGGCTTCGGGGAAGGGTTAGGGTTAGGATTCGGGCTAGGGTTAGGGTTAGGGGACGGGGACGGTTTAGGGTCCAGGTGAGGGTATGGCAACGCTTTAGGGGGAGCGTGCGTGTGAGGGCGCGGGTTAGTGTTAGCGTACGGGTTAGGATTAGGGGACGGGTGAGGGTCACGCTTCGGGGAAGGATTAGGGTTAGGGTTCTGGCTAGGGTTAGGGTTAGGGGACGGGGACGGTTTAGGGTCCAGGTGAGGGTACGGCAACGCTTTAGGGGGAGCGTGCGTGTGAGGGCGCGGGTTAGTGTTAGCGTACGGGTTAGGATTAGGGGACGGGTGAGGGTCAGGCTTCGGGGAAGGGTTAGGGTTAGGGTTCGGGCTAGGGTTAGGGTTAGGGAACGGGGACGGTTTAGGGTCCAGGTGAGGGTATGGCAACGCTTTAGGGGGAGCGTGCGTGTGAGGGAGCGGGTTAGTGTTAGCGTACGGGTTAGGATTAGGGGATGGGTGAGGGTCAGGCTTCGGGGAAGGGTTAGGGTTAGGGTTCGGGCTAGGGTTAGGGTTAGGGGACGGGGACGGTGTAGGGTCCAGGTGAGGGTACGGCAACGCTTTAGGGGGAGCGTGCGTGTGAGGGCGCGGGTTAGTGTTAGCGTACGGGTTAGGATTAGGGGACGGGTGAGGGTCAGGCTTCGGGGAAGGGTTAGGGTTAGGGTTCGGGCTAGGGTTAGGGTTAGGGGACGGGGACGGTTTAGGGTCGAGGTGAGGGTACGGCAACGCTTTAGGGGGAGCGTGCGTGTGAGGGTGAGGGTTAGTGTGAGCGTACGGGTTAGGATTAGGGGACGGGTGAGGGTCAGGCTTCGGGGAAGGGTTAGGTTTAGGGTTTGGGCTAGGGTTAGGGTTAGGGGACGGGGACGGTTTAGGGTCCAGGTGAGGGTACGGCAACGCTTTAGGGGGAGCGTGCGTGTGAGGGCGCGGGTTAGTGTTAGCGTATGGGTTAGGATTAGGTGACGGGTGAGGGTCAGGCTTCGGGGAAGGGTTAGGGTTAGGGTTCGGGCTAGGGTTAGGGTTAGGGGACGGGGACGGTTTAGGGTCCAGGTGAGGGTACGGCAACGCTTTAGGGGGAGCGTGCGTGTGAGGGCGCGGGTTAGTGTTAGCGTACGGGTTAGGATTAGGGGACGGGTGAGGGTCACACTTCAGGGAACTATTAGGGTTAGGGTTCGGGCTAGGGTTAGGGTTAGGGGACGGGGACGGTTTAGGGTCCAGGTGAGGGTACGGCAACGCTTTAGGGGGAGCGTGCGTGTGAGGGTGCGGGTTAGTGTTAGCGTACGGGTTAGGATTAGGGGACGGGTGAGGGTCAGGCTTCGGGGAAGGGTTAGGGTTAGGGTTCGGGCTAGGGTTAGGGTTAGGGGACGGGGACGGTTTAGGGTCCAGGTGAGGGTACGGCAACGCTTTAGGGGGAGCGTGCGTGTGAGGGCGCGGGTTAGTGTTAGCGTACGGGTTAGGATTAGGGGATGGGTGAGGGTCAGGCTTCGGGGAAGGGTTAGGGTTAGGGTTCGGGCTAGGGTTAGGGTTAGGGGACGGGGACGGTGTAGGGTCCAGGTGAGGGTACGGCAACGCTTTAGGGGGAGCGTGCGTGTGAGGGCGCGGGTTAGCGTTAGCGTACGGGTTAGGATTAGGGGACGGGTGAGGGTCAGGCTTCGGGGAAGGGTTAGGGTTAGGGTTCGGGCTAGGGTTAGGGTTAGGGGACGGGGACGGTTTAGGGTCCAGGTGAGGGTACGGCAACGCTTTAGGGGGAGCGTGCGTGTGAGGGCGCGGGTTAGTGTTAGCGTACGTGTTAGGATTAGGGGACGGGTGAGGGTCAGGCTTCGGGGAAGGGTTAGGGTTAGGGTTCGGGCTAGGGTTAGGGTTAGGGGATGGGGACGGTTTAGGGTCCAGGTGAGGGTACGGCAACGCTTTAGGGGGAGCGTGCGTGTGAGGGCGCGGGTTAGTGTGAGCGTACGGGTTAGGATTAGGGGACGGGTGAGGGTCACGCTTCGGGGAAGGGTTAGGGTTAGGGTTCGGGCTAGGGTTAGGGTTAGGGGACGGGGACGGTTTAGGGTCCAGGTGAGGGTACGGCAACGCTTTAGGGGGAGCGTGCGTGTGAGGGCGTGGGTTAGTGTGAGCGTACGGGTTAGGATTAGGGGACGGGTGAGGGTCAGGCTTCGGGGAAGGGTTAGGGTTAGGGTTCGGGCTAGGGTTAGGGTTAGGGGACGGGGACGGTTTAGGGTCCAGGTGAGGGTACGGCAACGCTTTAGGGGGAGCGTGCGTGTGAGGGCGCGGGTTAGTGTTAGCGTATGGGTTAGGATTAGGGCACGGGTGAGGGTCAGGCTTCGGGGAAGGGTTAGGGTTAGGGTTCGGGCTAGGGTTAGGGTTAGGGGACGGGGACGGTTTAGGGTCGAGGTGAGGGTACGGCAACGCTTTAGGGGGAGCGTGCGTGTGAGGGCGTGGGTTAGTGTGAGCGTACGGGTTAGGATTAGGGGACGGGTGAGGGTCAGGCTTCGGGGAAGGGTTAGGTTTAGGGTTCGGGCTAGGGTTAGGGTTAGGGGACGGGGACGGTTTAGGGTCCAGGTGAGGGTACGGCAACGCTTTAGGGGGAGCGTGCGTGTGAGGGCGCGGGTTAGTGTTAGCGTACGGGTTAGGATTAGGGGACGGGTGAGGGTCAGGCTTCCGGGAAGGGTTAGGGTTAGGGTTCGGGCTAGGGTTAGGGTTAGGGGACGGGGACGGTTTAGGGTCGAGGTGAGGGTACGGCAACGCTTTAGGGGGAGCGTGCGTGTGAGGGCGTGGGTTAGTGTGAGCGTACGGGTTAGGATTAGGGGACGGGTGAGGGTCAGGCTTCGGGGAAGGGTTAGGGTTAGGGTTCGGGCTAGGGTTAGGGTTAGGGGACGGGGACGGTTTAGGGTCCAGGTGAGGGTACGGCAACGCTTTAGGGGGAGCGTGCGTGTGAGGGCGCGGGTTAGTGTTAGCGTACGGGTTAGGATTAGGGGACGGGTGAGGGTCAGGTTTCGGGGAAGAGTTAGGGTTAGGGTTCGGGCTAGGGTTAGGGTTAGGGGACGGGGACGATTTAGGGTTCAGGTGAGGGCACGGCAACGCTTTAAGGGGAGCGTGCGTGTGAGGGCGCGGGTTACTGTTAGCGTACGGGTTAGGATTAGGGGACGGGTGAGGGTCAGGCTTCGGGGAAGGGTTAGGGTTACGGTTCGGGCTAGGGTTAGGGTTAGGGGACGGGGACGGTTTAGGGTCCAGGTGAGGCTACGGCAACGCTTTAGGGGGAGCGTGCGTGTGAGGGCGCGGGTTAGTGTTAGCGTACGGGTTAGGATTAGGGGACGGGTGAGGGTCAGGCTTCGGGGAAGGGATAGGGTTAGGGTTCGGGCTATGGTTAGGGTTAGGGGACGGGGACGGTTTAGGGTCCAGGTGAGGGTACGGCAATGCTTTAGGGTGAGCGTGCGTGTGAGGGCGCGGGTTAGTGTTAGCGTACGGGTTAGGATTAGGGGACGGGTGAGGGTCAGGCTTCGGGGAAGGATTAGGGTTAGGGTTCGGGCTAGGGTTAGGGTTAGGGGACGGGGACGGTTTAGGGTCTAGGTGAGGGTACGGCAACGCTTTAGGGGGAGCGTGCGTGTGAGGGCGCGGGTTAGTGTTAGCGTACGGGTTAGGATTAGGGGACGGGTGAGGGTCAGGCTTCGGGGAAGGTTTAGGGTTAGGGTTCGGGCTAGGGTTAGGGTTAGGGGACGGGGACGGTTTAGGGTCCAGGTGAGGCTACGGCAACGCTTTAGGGGGAGCGTGCGTGTGAGGGCGCGGGTTAGTGTTAGTGTACGGGTTAGGATTAGGGGACGGGTGAGGGTCAGGCTTCGGGGAAGAGTTAGGGTTAGGGTTCGGGTTAGGGTTAGGGTTAGGGGACGGGGACGGTTTAGGGTCCAGGTGAGGGTACGGCAACGCTTTAGGGGGAGCGTGCGTGTGAGGGCGCGGGTTAGTGTTAGCGTACGGGTAAGAATTAGCGGACGGGTGAGGGTCAGGCTTCGGGGAAGGGTTAGGGTTAGGGTTCGGGCTAGGGTTAGGTTTAGGGGACGGGGACGGTTTAGGGTCCAGGTGAGGGTACGGCAACACTTTAGGGGGAGCGTGCGTCTGAGGGCGCGGGTTAGTGTTAGCATACGGGTTAGGATTAGGGGACGGGTGAGGGTCAGGCTTCGGGGAAGTGTTAGGGTTAGGGTTCGGGCTAGGGTTAGGGTTAGGGGACGGGGACGGTTTAGGGTCCAGGTGAGGCTACGGCAACGCTTTAGGGGGAGCGTGCGTGTGAGGGCGCGGGTTAGTGTTAGCGTACGGGTTAGGATTAGGGCACGGGTGAGGGTCAGGCTTCGGGGAAGGGTTAGGGTTAGGGTTCGGGCTAGGGTTAGGGTTAGGGGACGGGGACGGTTTAGGGTCCAGGTGAGGGTACGGCAACGCTTTAGGGGGAGCGTGCGTGTGAGGGCGCGGGTTAGTGTGAGCGTACGTGTTAGGATTAGGGGACGGGTGAGGGTCAGGCTTCGGGGAAGGGTTAGGGTTAGGGTTCGGGCTACGGTTAGGGTTAGGGGACGGGGACGGTTTAGGGTCCAGGTGAGGGTACGGCAACGCTTTAGGGGGAGCGTGCGTGTGAGGGCGCGGGTTAGTGTTAGCGTACGGGTTAGGATTAGGGCACGGGTGAGGGTCAGCTTCGGGGAAGGGTTAGGGTTAGGGTTCGGGCTAGGGTTAGGGTTAGGGGACGGGGACGGTTTAGGGTCCAGGTGAGGGTACGGCAACGCTTTAGGGGGAGCGTGCGTGTGAGGGCGCTGGTTAGTGTTAGCGTACGGGTTAGGATTAGGGGACGGGTGAGGGTCAGGCTTCGGGGAAGGGTTAGGGTTAGGGTTCGGGCTAGGGTTAGGGTTAGGGGACGGGGACGGTTTAGGGTCCAGGTGAGGGTACTGCAACGCTTTAGGGGGAGCGTGCGTGTGAGGGCGTGGGTTAGTGTTAGCGTACGTGTTAGGATTAGGGGACGGGTGAGGGTCAGGCTTCGGGGAAGGGTTAGGGTTAGGGTTCGGGCTAGGGTTAGGGTTAGGGGACGGGGACGGTTTAGGGTCCAGGTGAGGGTACGGCAACGCTTTAGGGGGAGCGTGCGAGTGAGGGCGCGGGTTAGGGTTAGCGTACGGGTTAGGATTATGGGACGGGTGAGGGTCAGGCTTCGGGGAAGGGTTAGGGTTAGGGTTCGGGCTAGGGTTAGGGTTAGGGGACGGGGACGGTGTAGGGTCCAGGTGAGGGTACGGCAACGCTTTAGGGGGAGCGTGCGTGTGAGGGCGCGGGTTAGTGTTAGCGTACGTGTTAGGATTAGGGGACGGGTGAGGGACAGGCTTCGGGGAAGGGTTAGGGTTAGGGTTCGGGCTAGGGTTAGGGTTAGGGGACGGGGACGGTTTAGGGTCGAGGTGAGGGTACGGCAACGCTTTAGGGGGAGAGTGCGTGTGAGGGCTCGGGTAGGTGTGAGCGTACGGGTTAGGATTAGGGGACGGGTGAGGGTCAGGCTTCGGGGAAGGGTTAGGGTTAGGGTTCGGGCTAGGGTTAGGGTTCGGGGACGGGGACGGTTTAGGGTCCAGGTGAGGGTACGGCAACGCTTTAGGGGGAGCGTGCGTGTGAGGGCGCGGGTTAGTGTTAGCGTACGGGTTAGGATTAGGGGACGGGTGAGTGTCAGGCTTCGGGGAAGGATTAGGGTTAGGGTTCGGGCTAGGGTTAGGGTTAGGGGACGGGGACGGTTTAGGGTCCAGGTGAGGGTACGGCAACGCTTTAGGGGGAGCGTGCGTGTGAGGGCGCGGGTTAGTGTTAGCGTACGGGTTAGGATTAGGGGACGGGTGAGGGTCAGGCTTAGGGGAATTTTTAGGGTTAGGGTTCGGGCTAGGGTTAGGGTTAGGGGACGGGGACGGTTTAGGGTCCAGGTGAGGGTACGGCAACGCTTTAGGGGGAGCGTGCGTGTGAGGGTGCGGGTTAGTGTTAGCGTACGGGTTAGGATTAGGGGACGGGTGAGGGTCAGGCTTCGGGGAAGGGTTAGGGTTAGGGTTCGGGCTAGGGTTAGGGTTAGGGGACGGGGACGGTTTAGGGTCGAGGAGAGGGTACGGCAACGCTTTAGGGGGAGCGTGCGTGTGAGGGCGCGGGTTAGTGTGAGCGTACGGGTTAGGATTAGGGGACGGGTGAGGGTCAGGCTTCGGGGAAGGGTTAGGGTTAGGGTTCGGGCTAGGGTTAGGGTTAGGGGACGGGGACGGTTTAGGGTCCAGGTGAGGGTACGGCAACGCTTTAGGGGGAGCGTGCGTGTGAGGGCGCGGGTTAGTGTTAGCGTACGTGTTAGGATTAGGGGACGGGTGAGGGTCAGGCTTCGGGGAAGGGTTAGGGTTAGGGTTCGGGCTAGGGTTAGGGTTAGGAGACGGGGACGGTTTAGGGTCCAGGTGAGGGTACGGCAACGCTTTAGGGGGAGCGTGCGTGTGAGGGTGCGGGTTAGTGTGAGCGTACGGTTTAGGATTAGGGGACGGGTGAGGGTCACGCTTCGGGGAAGGGTTAGGGTTAGGGTTCGGGCTGGGGTTAGGGTTAGGGGACGGGGATGGTTTAGGGTCCAGGTGAGGGTACGGCAACGCTTTAGGGGGAGCGTCCGTGTGAGGGCGCGGGTTAGTGTGAGCGTACGGGTTAGGATTAGGGGACGGGTGCGGGTCAGGCTTCGGGGAAGGGTTAGGGTTAGGGTTCGGGCTAGGGTTAGGGTTAGGGGACGGGGACGGTTTAGGGTCCAGGTGAGGGTACGGCAACGCTTTAGGGGGAGCGTGCGTGTGAGGGCGCGGGTTAGTGTTAGCGTACGGGTTAGGATTAGGGGACGGGTGAGGGTCACGCTTCGGGGAAGGGTTAGGGTTAGGGTTCGGGCTAGGGTTAGGGTTAGGGGACGGGGACGGTTTAGGGTCCAGGTGAGGGTACGGCAACGCTTTAGGGGGAGCGGGCGTGTGAGGGCGCGGGTAGGTGTGAGCGTACGGGTTAGGATTAGGGGACGGGTGAGGGTCAGGCTTCGGGGAAGGGTTAGGGTTAGGGTTCGGGCTAGGGTTAGGGTTCGGGGACGGGGACGGTTTAGGGTCCAGGTGAGGGTACGGCAACGCTTTAGGGGGAGCGTGCGTGTGAGGGCGCGGGTTAGTGTTAGCGTACGGGTTAGGATTAGGGGACGGGTGAGTGTCAGGCTTCGGGGAAGGATTAGGGTTAGGGTTCGGGCTAGGGTTAGGGTTAGGGGACGGGGACGGTTTAGGGTCTAGGTGAGGGTACGGCAACGCTTTAGGGGGAGCGTGCGTGTGAGGGCGCGGGTTAGTGTTAGCGTACGGGTTAGGATTAGGGGACGGGTGAGGGTCAGGCTTAGGGGAATTTTTAGGGTTAGGGTTCGGGCTAGGGTTAGGGTTAGGGGACGGGGACGGTTTAGGGTCCAGGTGAGGGTACGGCAACGCTTTAGGGGGAGCGTGCGTGTGAGGGCGCGGGTTAGTGTTAGCGTACGGGTTAGGATTAGGGCACGGGTGAGGGTCAGGCTTCGGGGAAGGGTTAGGGTTAGGGTTCGGGCTAGGGTTAGGGTTAAGGGACGGGGACGCTTTAGGGTCCAGGTGAGGGTACGGCAACGCTTTAGGGGGAGCGTGCGTGTGAGGGCGTGGGTTAGTGTTAGCGTACGGGTTAGGATTAGGGGACGGGTGAGGGTCAGGCTTCGGGGAAGGGTTAGGGTTAGGGTTCGGGCTAGGGTTAGGGTTAGGGGACGGGGATGGTTTAGGGTCCAGGTGAGGGTACGGCAACGCTTTAGGGGGAGCGTGCGTGTGAGGGCGCGGGTTAGTGTTAGCGTACGGGTTAGGATTAGGGGACGGGTGAGGGTCAGGCTTCGGGGAAGGGGTAGGGTTAGGGTTCCGGCTAGGGTTAGGGTTAGGGGACGGGGACGGTTTAGGGTCCAGGTGAGGGTACTGCAACGCTTTAGGGGGAGCGTGCGTGTGAGGGCGTGGGTTAGTGTTAGCGTACGTGTTAGGATTAGGGGACGGGTGAGGGTCAGGCTTCGGGGAAGGGTTAGGGTTAGGGTTCGGGCTAGGGTTAGGGTTAGGGGACGGGGACGGTTTAGGGTCCAGGTGAGGGTACGGCAACGCTTTAGGGGGAGCGTGCGTGTGAGGGCGCGGGTTAGGGTTAGCGTACGGGTTAGAATTAGGGGACGGGTGAGGGTCAGGCTTCGGGGAAGGGTTAGGGTTAGGGTTCGGCCTAGGGTTAGGGTTAGGGGACGGGGACGGTGTAGGGTCCAGGTGAGGGTACGGCAACGCTTTAGGGGGAGCGTGCGTGTGAGGGTGCGGGTTAGTGTTAGCGTACGGGTTAGGATTAGGGGACGGGTGAGGGTCAGGCTTCGGGGAAGGGTTAGGGTTAGGGTTCGGGCTAGGGTTAGGGTTAGGGGACGGGGACGGTTTAGGGTCGAGGTGAGGGTACGGCAACGCTTTAGGGGGAGCGTGCGTGTGAGGGCGTGGGTTAGTGTGAGCGTACGGGTTAGGATTAGGGGACGGGTGAGGGTCAGGCTTCGGGGAAGGGTTAGGGTTAGGGTTCGGGCTAGGGTTAGGGTTAGGGGACGGGGACGGTTTAGGGTCCAGGTGAGGGTACGGCAACGCTTTAGGGGGAGCGTGCGTGTGAGGGCGCGGGTTAGTGTGAGCGTACGTGTTAGGATTAGGGGACGGGTGAGGGTCAGGCTTCGGGGAAGGGTTAGGGTTAGGGTTCGGGCTAGGGTTAGGGTTAGGAGACGGGGACGGTTTAGGGTCCAGGTGAGGGTACGGCAACGCTTTAGAAGGAGCGTGCGTGTCAGGGTGAGGGTTAGTGTGAGCATACGGTTTAGGATTAGGGGACGGGTGAGGGTCACGCTTCGGGGAAGGGTTAGGGTTAGGGTTCGGGCTGGGGTTAGGGTTAGGGGACGGGGATGGTTTAGGGTCCAGGTGAGGGTACGGCAACGCTTTAGGGGGAGCGTCCGTGTGAGGGCGCGGGTTAGTGTGAGCGTACGGATTAGGATTAGGGGACGGGTGAGGGTCAGGCTTCGGGGAAGGGTTAGGGTTAGGGTTCGGGCTAGGGTTAGGGTTAGGGGACGGGGACGGTTTAGGGTCCAGGTGAGGGTACGGCAACGCTTTAGGGGGAGCGTGCGTGTGAGGGCGCGGGTTAGTGTTAGCGTACGGGTTAGGATTAGGGGACGGGTGAGGGTCACGCTTCGGGGAAGGGTTAGGGTTAGGGTTCGGGCTAGGGTTAGGGTTAGGGGACGGGGACGGTTTAGGGTCCAGGTGAGGGTACGGCAACGCTTTAGGGGGAGCGGGCGTGTGAGGGCGCGGGTTAGTGTTAGCGTACGGGTTAGGATTAGGTGACGGGTGAGGGTCAGGCTTCGGGGAAGGGTTAGGGTTCGGGTTCGGGCTAGGGTTAGGGTTAGGGGACGGGGACGGTTTAGGGTCCAGGTGAGGGTACGGCAACGCTTTAAGGGGAGCGTGCGTGTGAGGGCGCGGGTTAGTGTTAGCGTACGGGTTAGGATTAGGGGACGGGTGAGGGTCAGGCTTCGGGGAAGGGTTAGGGTTCGGGCTAGGGTTAGGGTTAGGGGACGGGGACGGTTTAGGGTCCAGGTGAGGGTACGGCAACGCTTTAGAGGGAGCGTGCGTGTGAGGGCGCGGGTTAGTGTGAGCGTACGGGTTAGGATTAGGGGACGGGTGAGGGTCAGGCTTCGGGGAAGGGTTAGGGTTAGGGTTCGGGCTAGGGTTAGGGTTAGGGGACGGGGACGGTTTAGGGTCCAGGTGAGGGTACGGCAACGCTTTAGGGGGAGCTTGCGTGTGAGGGCGCGGGTTAGTGTTAGCGTACGGGTTAGGATTAGGGGACGGGTGAGGGTCAGGCTTCGGGGAAGAGTTAGGGTTAGGGTTCGGGCTAGGGTTAGGGTTAGGGGACGGGGACGGTTTAGGGTTCAGGTGAGGGTACGGCAACGCTTTAGGGGGAGCGTGCGTGTGAGGGCGCGGGTTAGTGTTAGCGTACGGGTTAGGATTAGGGGACGGTTGAGGGTCAGGCTTCGGGGAAGTGTTAGGGTTAGGGTTCGGGCTAGGGTTAGGGTTAGGGGACGGGGACGGTTTAGGGTCCAGGTGAGGGTACGGCAACGCTTTAGGGGGAGCGTCCGTGTGAGGATGCGGGTTAGTGTGAGCGTACGGGTTAGGATTAGGGGACGGGTGAGGGTCAGGCTTCGGGGAAGGTTTAGGGTTAGGGTTCGGGCTAGGGTTAGGGTTAGGGGACGGGGACGGTTTAGGGTCCAGGTGAGGGTACGGCAACGCTTTAGGGGGAGCGTGCGTGTGAGGGCGCGGGTTAGTGTTAGCGTACGGGTTAGGATTAGGGGACGGGTGAGGGTTACGCTTCGGGGAAGGGTTAGGGTTAGGGTTCGGGCTAGGGTTAGGGTTAGGGGACGGGGACGGCTTAGGGTCCAGGTGAGGGTACGGCAACGCTTTAGGGGGAGCGTGCGTGTGAGGGCGCGGGTTAGTGTGAGCGTACGGGTTAGGATTAGGGGACGGGTGAGGGTCAGGCTTCGGGGAAGGGTTAGGGTTAGGGTTCGGGCTAGGGTTAGGGTTAGGGGACGGGGACGGTTTAGGGTCCAGGTGAGGGTACGGCAACGCTTTAGGGGGAGCGTGCGTGTGAGGGGGCGGGTTAGTGTTAGCGTACGGGTTAGGATTAGGGGACGGGTGAGGGTCAGGCTTCGAGGAAGAGTTAGGGTTAGGGTTCGGGCTGGGTTTAGGGTTAGGGGACGGGGACGGTTTAGGGTCCAGGTGAGGGTACGGCAACGCTTTAGGGGGAGAGTGCGTGTGAGGGCGCGGGTTAGTGTTAGCGTACGGGTTACGATTAGGGGACGGGTGAGGGTCAGGCTTCGGGGAGGGTTAGGGTTAGGGTTCGGGCTAGGGTTAGGGTTAGGGGACGGGGACGGTTTAGGGTCCAGGTGAGGGTACGGCAACGCATTAGGGGGAGCGTGCATGTGAGGGCGCGGGTTAGTGTTAGCGTACGGGTTAGGATTAGGGGACGGGTGAGGGTCAGGCTTCGGGGAAGGGTTAGGGTTAGGGTTCGGGCTAGGGTTAGGGTTAGGGGACGGGGACGGTTTAGGGTCCAGGTGAGGGTACGGCAACGCTTTAGGGGGCGCGTGCGTGTGAGGGCGCGGGTTAGTGTTAGCATACGGGTTAGGATTAGGGGACGGGTGAGGGTCAGGCTTCGGGTAAGGGTTAGGGTTAGGGTTCGGGCTAGGGTTAGGGTTAGGGGACGGGGACGGTTTAGGGTCCAGGTGAGGGTACGGCAACGCTTTAGGGGGAGCGTGCGTGTGAGGGCGCGGGTTAGTGTTAGCGTACGGGTTAGGATTAGGGGACGGGTGAGGGTCAGGCTTCGGGGAAGGGTTAGGGTTAGGGTTCGGGCTAGGGTTAGGGTTAGGGGACGGGGACGATTTAGGGTTCAGGTGAGGCTACGGCAACGCTTTAGGGGGAGCGTGCGTGTGAGGGCGCGGGTTAGTGTTAGCGTACGGGTTAGGATTAGGGGACGGGTGAGGGTCAGGCTTCGGGGAAGGGTTAGGGTTAGGGTTCGGGCTAGGGTTAGGGTTAGGGGACGGGGACGGTTTAGGGTCCAGGTGAGGCTACGGCAACGCCTTAGGGGGAGCGTGCGTGTGAGGGCGCGGGTTAGTGTTAGTGTACGGGTTAGGATTAGGTGACGGGTGAGGGTCAGGCTTCGGGGAAGGGTTAGGGTTCGGGTTCGGGCTAGGGTTAGGGTTAGGGGACGGGGACGGTTTAGGGTCCAGGTGAGGGTACGGCAACGCTTTAAGGGGAGCGTGCGTGTGAGGGCGCGGGTTAGTGTTAGCGTACCGGTTAGGTTTAGGGGACGGGTGAGGGTCAGGCTTCGGGGAAGGGTTAGGGTTCGGGCTAGGGTTAGGGTTAGGGGACGGGGACGGTTTAGGGTCCAGGTGAGGGTACGGCAACGCTTTAGAGGGAGCGTGCGTGTGAGGGCGCGGGTTAGTGTGAGCGTACGGGTTAGGATTAGGGGACGGGTGAGGGTCAGGCTTCGGGGAAGGGTTAGGGTTAGGGTTCGGGCTAGGGTTAGGGTTAGGGGACGGGGACGGTTTAGGGTCCAGGTGAGGGTACGGCAACGCTTTAGGGGGAGCGTGCGTGTGAGGGCGCGGGTTAGTGTTAGCGTACGGGTTAGGATTAGGGGACGGGTGAGGGTCAGGCTTCGGGGAAGGGTTAGGGTTAGGGTTCGGGCTAGGGTTAGGGTTAGGGGACGGGGACGGTTTAGGGTCCAGGTGAGGGTACGGCAACGCTTTAGGGGGAGCGTGCGTGTGAGGGCATGGGTTAGTGTTAGCATACGGGTTAGGATTAGGGGACGGGTGAGGGTCAGGCTTCGGGGAAGGGTTAGGGTTAGGGTTCGGGCTAGGGTTAGGGTTAGGGGACGGGGACGGTTTAGGGTCCAGGTGAGGGTACGGCAACGCTTTAGGGGGAGCGTGCGTGTGAGGGCGCGGGTTAGTGTTAGCGTACGGGTTAGGATTAGGGCACGGGTGAGGGTCAGGCTTCGGGGAAGGGTTAGGGTTAGGGTTCGGGCTAGGGTTAGGGTTAGGGGACGGGGACGGTTTAGGGTCCAGGTGAGGGTACGGCAACAGTTTAGGGGGAGCGTGCGTGTGAGGGCACGGGTTAGTGTTAGCGTACGGGTTAGGATTAGGGGACGGGTGAGGGTCAGGCTTCGGGGAAGGATTAGGGTTAGGGTTCGGGCTAGGGTTAGGGTTAGGGGACGGGGACGGTTTAGGGTCTAGGTGAGGGTACGGCAACGCTTTAGGGGGAGCGTGCGTGTGAGGGCGCGGGTTAGTGTTAGCGTACGGGTTAGGATTAGGGGACGGGTGAGGGTCAGGCTTCGGGGAAGGGTTAGGGTTAGGGTTCGGGCTAGGGTTAGGGTTAGGGGACGGGGACGGTTTAGGGTCCAGGTGAGGGTACGGCAACGCTTTAGGGGGAGCGTGCGTGTGAGGGCGCGGGTTAGTGTTAGCGTACGGGTTAGGATTAGGGGACGGGTGAGGGTCAGGTTTCGGGGAAGGGTTAGGGTTAGGGTTCGGGCTAGGGTTAGGGTTAGGGGACGGGGACGATTTAGGGTTCAGGTGAGGGTACAGCAACGCTTTAGGGGGAGCGTGCGTGTGAGGGCGCGGGTTAGTGTTAGCGTACGGGTTAGGATTAGGGGACGGGTGAGGGTCAGGCTTCGGGGAAGGGTTAGGGTTAGGGTTCGGGCTAGGGTTAGGGTTAGGGGACGGGGACGGTTTAGGGTCCAGGTGAGGCTACGGCAACGCTTTAGGGGGAGCGTGCGTGTGAGGGCGCGGGTTAGTGTTAGCGTACGGGTTAGGATTAGGTGACGGGTGAGGGTCAGGCTTCGGGGAAGGGTTAGGGTTCGGGTTCGGGCTAGGGTTAGGGTTAGGGGACGGGGACGGTTTAGGGTCCAGGTGAGGGTACGGCAACGCTTTAAGGGGAGCGTGCGTGTGAGGGCGCGGGTTAGTGTTAGCGTACGGGTTAGGATTAGGGGACGGGTGAGGGTCAGGCTTCGGGGAAGTGTTAGGGTTCGGGCTAGGGTTAGGGTTAGGGGACGGGGACGGTTTAGGGTCCAGGTGAGGGTACGGCAACGCTTTAGAGGGAGCGTGCGTGTGAGGGCGTGGGTTAGTGTGAGCGTACGGGTTAGGATTAGGGGACGGGTGAGGGTCAGGCTTCGGGGAAGGGTTAGGGTTAGTGTTCGGGCTAGGGTTAGGGTTAGGGGACGGGGACGGTTTAGGGTCCAGGTGAGGGTACGGCAACGCTTTAGGGGGAGCGTGCGTGTGAGGGCGCAGGTTAGTGTTAGCGTACGGGTTAGGATTAGGGGACGGGTGAGGGTCAGGCTTCGGGGAAGGGTTAGGGTTAGGGTTCGGGCTAGGGTTAGGGTTAGGGGACGGGGACGGTTTAGGGTCCAGGTGAGGGTACGGCAACGCTTTAGGGGGTGCGTGCGTGTGAGGGCATGGGTTAGTGTTAGCGTACGGGTTAGGATTAGGGGACGGGTGAGGGTCAGGCTTCGGGGAAGGGTTAGGGTTAGGGTTCGGGCTAGGGTTAGGGTTAGGGGACGGGGACGGTTTAGGGTCCAGGTGAGGGTACGGCAACGCTTTAGGGGGAGCGTGCGTGTGAGGGCGCGGGTTAGTGTTAGCGTACGGGTTAGGATTAGGGCACGGGTGAGGGTCAGGCTTCGGGGAAGGGTTAGGGTTAGGGTTCGGGCTAGGGTTAGGGTTAGGGGACGGGGACGGTTTAGGGTCCAGGTGAGGGTACGGCAACGCTTTAGGGGGAGCGTGCGTGTGAGGGCGCGGGTTAGTGTTAGCGTACGGGTTAGGATTAGGGGACGGGTGAGGGTCAGGCTTCGGGGAAGGGTTAGGGTTAGGGTTCGGGCTAGGGTTAGGGTTAGGGGACGGGGACGGTTTAGGGTCCAGGTGAGGCTACGGCAACGCTTTAGGGGGAGCGTGCGTGTGAGGGCGCGGGTTAGTGTTAGCGTACGGGTTAGGATTAGGGGACGGGTGAGGGTCAGGCTTCGGGGAAGGGTTAGGGTTAGGGTTCGGGCTAGGGTTAGGGTTAGGGGACGGGGACGGTTTAGGGTCTAGGTGAGGGTACGGCAACGCTTTAGGGGGAGCGTGCGTGTGAGGGCGCGGGTTAGTGTTAGCGTACGGGTTAGGATTAGGGGACGGGTGAGGGTCAGGCTTCGGGGAAGGTTTAGGGTTAGGGTTCGGGCTAGGGTTAGGGTTAGGGGACGGGGACGGTTTAGGGTCCAGGTGAGGGTACGGCAACGCTTTAGGGGGAGCGTGCGTGTGAGGGCGCGGGTTAGTGTTAGCGTACGGGTTAGGATTAGGGGACGGGTGAGGGTCAGGCTTCGGGGAAGGGTTAGGGTTAGGGATCGGGCTAGGGTTAGGGTTAGGGGACGGGGACGGTTTAGGGTCCAGGTGAGGGTACGGCAACGCTTTAGGGGGAGCGTGCGTGTGAGGGCGCGGGTTAGTGTTAGCGTACGGGTTAGGATTAGGGGACGGGTGAGGGTCAGGCTTCGGGGAAGGGTTAGGGTTAGGGTTCGGGCTAGGGTTAGGGTTAGGGGACGGGGATGGTTTAGGGTCTAGGTGAGGGTACGGCAACGCTTTAGGGGGAGCGTGCGTGTGAGGGCGCGGGTTACTGTTAGCGTACGGGTTAGGATTAGGGGACGGGTGAGGGTCAGGCTTCGGGGAAGGTTTAGGGTTAGGGTTCGGGCTAGGGTTAGGGTTAGGGGACGGGGACGGTTTAGGGTCCAGGTGAGGGTACGGCAACGCTTTAGGGGGAGCGTGCGTGTGAGGGCGCGGGTTAGTGTTAGCGTACGGGTTAGGATTAGGGGACGGGTGAGGGTCAGGCTTCGGGGAAGGGTTAGGGTTAGGGTTCGGGCTAGGGTTAGGGTTAGGGGACGGGGACGGTTTAGGGTCCAGGTGAGGCTACGGCAACGCTTTAGGGGGAGCGTGCGTGTGAGGGCGCGGGTTAGTGTTAGCGTACGGGTTAGGATTAGGGGACGGGTGAGGGTCAGGCTTCGGGGAAGGGTTAGGGTTAGGGTTCGGGCTAGGGTTAGGGTTAGGGGACGGGGACGGTTTAGGGTCTAGGTGAGGGTACGGCAACGCTTTAGGGGGAGCGTGCGTGTGAGGGCGCGGGTTAGTGTTAGCGTACGGGTTAGGATTAGGGGACGGGTGAGGGTCAGGCTTCGGGGAAGGGTTAGGGTTAGGGTTCGGGCTAGGGTTAGGGTTAGGGGACGGGGACGGTTTAGGGTCCAGGTGAGGGTACGGCAACGCTTTAGGGGGAGCGTGCGTGTGAGGGCGCGGGTTAGTGTTAGCGTACGGGTTAGGATTAGGGGACGGGTGAGGGTCAGGCTTCGGGGAAGGGTTAGGGTTAGGGTTCGGGCTAGGGTTAGGGTTAGGGGACGGGGATGGTTTAGGGTCTAGGTGAGGGTACGGCAACGCTTTAGGGGGAGCGTGCGTGTGAGGGCGCGGGTTACTGTTAGCGTACGGGTTAGGATTAGGGGACGGGTGAGGGTCAGGCTTCGGGGAAGGTTTAGGGTTAGGGTTCGGGCTAGGGTTAGGGTTAGGGGACGGGGACGGTTTAGGGTCCAGGTGAGGGTACGGCAACGCTTTAGGGGGAGCGTGCGTGTGAGGGCGTGGGTTAGTGTTAGCGTACGGGTTAGGATTAGGGGACGGGTGAGGGTCAGGCTTCGGGGAAGGGTTAGGGTTAGGGTTCGGGCTAGGGTTAGGGTTAGGGGACGGGGACGGTTTAGGGTCCAGGTGAGGCTACGGCAACGCTTTAGGGGGAGCGTGCGTGTGAGGGCGCGGGTTAGTGTTAGCGTACGGGTTAGGATTAGGGGACGGGTGAGGGTCAGGCTTCGGGGAAGGGTTAGGGTTAGGGTTCGGGCTAGGGTTAGGGTTAGGGGACGGGGACGGTTTAGGGTCCAGGTGAGGGTACGGCAACGCTTTAGGGGGAGCGTGCGTGTGAGGGCGCGGGTTAGTGTTAGCGTACGGGTTAGGATTAGGGGACGGGTGAGGGTCAGGCTTCGGGGAAGGGTTAGGGTTAGGGTTCGGGCTAGGGTTAGGGTTAGGGGACGGGGACGGTTTAGGGTCGAGGTGAGGGTACGGCAACGCTTTAGGGGGAGCGTGCGTGTGAGGGCGCGGGTTAGTGTGAGCGTACGGGTTAGGATTAGGGGACGGGTGAGGGTCAGGCTTCGGGGAAGGGTTAGGGTTAGGGTTCGGGCTAGGGTTAGGGTTAGGGGACGGGGACGGTTTAGGGTCCAGGTGAGGGTACGGCAACGCTTTAGGGGGAGCGTGCGTGTGAGGGCGCGGGTTAGTGTTAGCGTACGTGTTAGGATTAGGGGACGGGTGAGGGTCAGGCTTCGGGGAAGGGTTAGGGTTAGGGTTCGGGCTAGGGTTAGGGTTAGGGGACGGGGACGGTTTAGGGTCCAGGTGAGGGTACGGCAACGCTTTAGGGGGAGCGTGCGTGTGAGGGCGCGGGTTAGTGTTAGCGTACGGGTTAGGATTAGGGGACGGGTGAGGGTCAGGCTTCGGGGAAGGGTTAGGGTTAGGGTTCGGGCTAGGGTTAGGGTTAGGGGACGGGGACGGTTTAGGGTCCAGGTGAGGCTACGGCAACGCTTTAGGGGGAGCGTGCGTGTGAGGGCGCGGGTTAGTGTTAGCGTACGGGTTAGGATTAGGGGACGGGTGAGGGTCAGGCTTCGGGGAAGGGTTAGGGTTAGGGTTCGGGCTAGGGTTAGGGTTAGGGGACGGGGACGGTTTAGGGTCTAGGTGAGGGTACGGCAACGCTTTAGGGGGAGCGTGCGTGTGAGGGCGCGGGTTAGTGTTAGCGTACGGGTTAGGATTAGGGGACGGGTGAGGGTCAGGCTTCGGGGAAGGGTTAGGGTTAGGGTTCGGGCTAGGGTTAGGGTTAGGGGACGGGGACGGTTTAGGGTCCAGGTGAGGGTACGGCAACGCTTTAGGGGGAGCGTGCGTGTGAGGGCGCGGGTTAGTGTTAGCGTACGGGTTAGGATTAGGGGACGGGTGAGGGTCAGGCTTCGGGGAAGGGTTAGGGTTAGGGTTCGGGCTAGGGTTAGGGTTAGGGGACGGGGATGGTTTAGGGTCTAGGTGAGGGTACGGCAACGCTTTAGGGGGAGCGTGCGTGTGAGGGCGCGGGTTACTGTTAGCGTACGGGTTAGGATTAGGGGACGGGTGAGGGTCAGGCTTCGGGGAAGGTTTAGGGTTAGGGTTCGGGCTAGGGTTAGGGTTAGGGGACGGGGACGGTTTAGGGTCCAGGTGAGGGTACGGCAACGCTTTAGGGGGAGCGTGCGTGTGAGGGCGTGGGTTAGTGTTAGCGTACGGGTTAGGATTAGGGGACGGGTGAGGGTCAGGCTTCGGGGAAGGGTTAGGGTTAGGGTTCGGGCTAGGGTTAGGGTTAGGGGACGGGGACGGTTTAGGGTCCAGGTGAGGCTACGGCAACGCTTTAGGGGGAGCGTGCGTGTGAGGGCGCGGGTTAGTGTTAGCGTACGGGTTAGGATTAGGGGACGGGTGAGGGTCAGGCTTCGGGGAAGGGTTAGGGTTAGGGTTCGGGCTAGGGTTAGGGTTAGGGGACGGGGACGGTTTAGGGTCCAGGTGAGGGTACGGCAACGCTTTAGGGGGAGCGTGCGTGTGAGGGCGCGGGTTAGTGTTAGCGTACGGGTTAGGATTAGGGGACGGGTGAGGGTCAGGCTTCGGGGAAGGGTTAGGGTTAGGGTTCGGGCTAGGGTTAGGGTTAGGGGATGGGGACGGTTTAGGGTCCAGGTGAGGGTACTGCAACGCTTTAGGGGGAGCGTGCGTGTGAGGGCGTGGGTTAGTGTTAGCGTACGTGTTAGGATTAGGGGACGGGTGAGGGTCAGGCTTCGGGGAAGGGTTAGGGTTAGGGTTCGGGCTAGGGTTAGGGTTAGGGGACGGGGACGGTATAGGGTCCAGGTGAGGGTACGGCAACGCTTTAGGGGGAGCGTGCGTGTGAGGGCGCGGGTTAGGGTTAGCGTACGGGTTAGGATTAGGGGACGGGTGAGGGTCAGGCTTCGGGGAAGGGTTAGGGTTAGGGTTCGGGCTAGGGTTAGGGTTAGGGGACGGGGACGGTGTAGGGTCCAGGTGAGGGTACGGCAACGCTTTAGGGGGAGCGTGCGTGTGAGGGCGCGGGTTAGTTTTAGCGTACGGGTTAGGATTAGGGGACGGGTGAGGGTCAGGCTTCGGGGAAGGGTTAGGGTTAGGGTTCGGGCTAGGGTTAGGGTTAGGGGACGGGGACGGTTTAGGGTCGAGGTGAGGGTACGGCAACGCTTTAGGGGGAGCGTGCGTGTGAGGGCGCGGGTTAGTGTGAGCGTACGGGTTAGGATTAGGGGACGGGTGAGGGTCAGGCTTCGGGGAAGGGTTAGGGTTAGGGTTCGGGCTAGGGTTAGGGTTAGGGGACGGGGACGGTTTAGGGTCCAGGTGAGGGTACGGCAACGCTTTAGGGGGAGCGTGCGTGTGAGGGCGCGGGTTAGTGTTAGCGTACGTGTTAGGATTAGGGGACGGGTGAGGGTCAGGCTTCGGGGAAGGGTTAGGGTTAGGGTTCGGGCTAGGGTTAGGGTTAGGGGACGGGGACGGTTTAGGGTCCAGGTGAGGCTACGGCAACGCTTTAGGGGGAGCGTGCGTGTGAGGGCGCGGGTTAGTGTTAGCGTACGGGTTAGGATTAGGGGACGGGTGAGGGTCAGGCTTCGGGGAAGGGTTAGGGTTAGGGTTCGGGCTAGGGTTAGGGTTAGGGGACGGGGACGGTGTAGGGTCCAGGTGAGGGTACGGCAACGCTTTAGGGGGAGCGTGCGTGTGAGGGCGCGGGTTAGTGTTAGCGTACGGGTTAGGATTAGGGGACGGGTGAGGGTCAGGCTTCGGGGAAGGGTTAGGGTTAGGGTTCGGGCTAGGGTTAGGGTTAGGGGACGGGGATGGTTTAGGGTCTAGGTGAGGGTACGGCAACGCTTTAGGGGGAGCGTGCGTGTGAGGGCGCGGGTTAGTGTTAGCGTACGGGTTAGGATTATGGGACGGGTGAGGGTCAGGCTTCGGGGAAGGTTTAGGGTTAGGGTTCGGGCTAGGGTTAGGGTTAGGGGACGGGGACGGTTTAGGGTCCAGGTGAGGGTACGGCAACGCTTTAGGGGGAGCGTGCGTGTGAGGGCGCGGGTTAGTGTTAGCGTACGGGTTAGGATTAGGGCACGGGTGAGGGTCAGGCTTCGGGGAAGGGTTAGGGTTAGGGTTCGGGCTAGGGTTAGTGTTAGGGGACGGGGACGCTTTAGGGTCCAGGTGAGGGTACGGCAACGCTTTAGGGGGAGCGTGCGTGTGAGGGCGCGGGTTAGTGTTAGCGTACGGGTTAGGATTAGGGGACGGGTGAGGGTCAGGCTTCGGGGAAGGGTTAGGGTTAGGGTTCGGGCTAGGGTTAGGGTTAGGGGACGGGGATGGTTTAGGGTCCAGGTGAGGGTACGGCAATGCTTTAGGGGGAGCGTGCGTGTGAGGGCGCGGGTTAGTGTTAGCGTACGGGTTCGGATTAGGGGACGGGTGAGGGTCAGGCTTCGGGGAAGGGTTAGGGTTAGGGTTCGGGCTAGGGTTAGGGTTAGGGGACGGGGACGGTTTAGGGTCCAGGTGAGGCTACGGCAACGCTTTAGGGGGAGCGTGCGTGTGAGGGCGCGGGTTAGTGTTAGCGTACGGGTTAGGATTAGGTGACGGGTGAGGGTCAGGCTTCGGGGAAGGGTTAGGGTTCGGGTTCGGGCTAGGGTTAGGGTTAGGGGACGGGGACGGTTTAGGGTCCAGGTGAGGGTACGGCAACGCTTTAAGGGGAGCGTGCGTGTGAGGGCGCGGGTTAGTGTTAGCGTACGGGTTAGGATTAGGGGACGGGTGAGGGTCAGGCTTCGGGGAAGGGTTAGGGTTCGGGCTAGGGTTAGGGTTAGGGGACGGGGACGGTTTAGGGTCCAGGTGAGGGTACGGCAACGCTTTAGAGGGAGTGTGCGTGTGAGGGCGCGGGTTAGTGTGAGCGTACGGGTTAGGATTAGGGGACGGGTGAGGGTCAGGCTTCGGGGAAGGGTTAGGGTTAGGGTTCGGGCTAGGGTTAGGGTTAGGGGACGGGGACGGTTTAGGGTCCAGGTGAGGGTACGGCAACGCTTTAGGGGGAGCGTGCGTGTGAGGGCGCGGGTTAGTGTTAGCGTACGGGTTAGGATTAGGGGACGGGTGAGGGTCAGGCTTCGGGGAAGAGTTAGGGTTAGGGTTCGGGCTAGGGTTAGGGTTAGGGGACGGGGACGGTTTAGGGTCCAGGTGGGGGTACGGCAACACTTTAGGGGGAGCGTGCGTGTGAGGGCGCGGGTTAGTGTTAGCGTACGGGTTAGGATTAGGGGACGGTTGAGGGTCAGGCTTCGGGGAAGTGTTAGGGTTAGGGTTCGGGCTAGGGTTAGGGTTAGGGGACGGGGACGGTTTAGGGTACAGGTGAGGGTACGGCAACGCTTTAGGGGGAGCGTCCGTGTGAGGACGCGGGTTAGTGTGAGCGTACGGGTTAGGATTAGGGGACGGGTGAGGGTCAGGCTTCGGGGAAGGTTTAGGGTTAGGGTTCGGGCTAGGGTTAGGGTTAGGGGACGGGGACGGTTTAGGGTCCAGGTGAGGGTACGGCAACGCTTTAGGGGGAGCGTGCGTGTGAGGGCGCGGGTTAGTGTTAGCGTACGGGTTAGGATTAGGGGACGGGTGAGGGTCACGCTTCGGGGAAGGGTTAGGGTTAGGGTTCGGGCTAGGGTTAGGGTTAGGGGACGGGGACGGCTTAGGGTCCAGGTGAGGGTACGGCAACGCTTTAGGGGGAGCGTGCGTGTGAGGGCGCGGGTTAGTGTGAGCGTACGGGTTAGGATTAGGGGACGGGTGAGGGTCAGGCTTCGGGGAAGGGTTAGGGTTAGGGTTCGGGCTAGGGTTAGGGTTAGGGGACGGGGACGGTTTAGGGTCCAGGTGAGGGTACGGCAACGCTTTAGGGGGAGCGTGCGTGTGAGGGCGCGGGTTAGTGTTAGCGTACGGGTTAGGATTAGGGGACGGGTGAGGGTCAGGCTTCGGGGAAGGGATAGGGTTAGGGTTCGGGCTAGGGTTAGGGTTAGGGGACGGGGACGGTTTAGGGTCCAGGTGAGGGTACGGCAACGCTTTAGGGTGAGCGTGCGTGTGAGGGCGCGGGTTAGTGTTAGCGTACGGGTTAGGATTAGGGGACGGGTGAGGGTCAGGCTTCGGGGAAGGATTAGGGTTAGGGTTCGGGCTAGGGTTAGGGTTAGGGGACGGGGACGGTTTAGGGTCTAGGTGAGGGTACGGCAACGCTTTAGGGGGAGCGTGCGTGTGAGGGCGCGGGTTAGTGTTAGCGTACGGGTTAGGATTAGGGGACGGGTGAGGGTCAGGCTTCGGGGAAGGGTTAGGGTTAGGGTTTGGGCTAGGGTTAGGGTTAGGGGACGGGGACGGTTTAGGGTCCAGGTGAGGCTACGGCAACGCTTTAGGGGGAGCGTGCGTGTGAGGGCGCGGGTTAGTGTTAGCGTACGGGTTAGGATTAGGGGACGGGGGAGGGTCAGGCTTCGGGGAAGGGTTAGGGTTAGGGTTCGGGCTAGGGTTAGGGTTAGGGGACGGGGACGGTTTAGGGTCCTGGTGAGGGTACGGCAACGCTTTAGGGGGAGCGTGCGTGTGAGGGCGCGGGTTAGTGTTAGCGTACGGGTTAGGATTAGGGGACGGGTGAGGGTCAGGCTTCGGGGAAGGGTTAGGGTTAGGGTTCGGGCTAGGGTTAGGGTTAGGGGACGGGGACGGTTTAGGGTCCAGGTGAGGGTACGGCAACGCTTTAGGGGGAGCGTGCGTCTGAGGGCGCGGGTTAGTGTTAGCATACGGGTTAGGATTAGGGGACGGGTGAGGGTCAGGCTTCGGGGAAGGGTTAGGGTTAGGGTTCGGGCTAGGGTTAGGGTTAGGGGACGGGGACGGTTTAGGGTCCAGGTGAGGGTACGGCAACGCTTTAGGGGGAGCGTGCGTGTGAGGGCGCGGGTTAGTGTGAGCGTACGTGTTAGGATTAGGGGACGGGTGAGGGTCAGGCTTCGGGGAAGGGTTAGGGTTAGGGTTCGGGCTAGGGTTAGGGTTAGGGGACGGGGACGGTTTAGGGTCCAGGTGAGGGTACGGCAACGCTTTAGGGGGAGCGTGCGTGTGAGGGCGCGGGTTAGTGTTAGCGTACGGGTTAGGATTAGGGGACGGGTGAGGGTCAGGCTTCGGGGAAGGGTTAGGGTTAGGGTTCGGGCTAGGGTTAGGGTTAGGGGACGGGGACGGTTTAGGGTCCAGGTGAGGGTACGGCAACGCTTTAGGGGGAGCGTGCGTGTGAGGGCGCGGGTTAGTGTGAGCGTACGGGTTAGGATTAGGGGACGGGTGAGGGTCAGGCTTCGGGGAAGGGTTAGGGTTAGGGTTCGGGCTAGGGTTAGGGTTAGGGGACGGGGACGGTTTAGGGTCCAGGTGAGGGTAGGCAACGCTTTAGGGTGAGCGTGCGTGTGAGGGCGCGGGTTAGTGTTAGCGTACGGGTTAGGATTAGGGGACGGGTGAGGGTCAGGCTTCGGGGAAGAGTTAGGGTTAGGGTTAGGGCTAGGGTTAGGGTTAGGGGACGGGGACGGTTTAGGGTCCAGGTGAGGGTACGGCAACGCTTTAGGGGGAGCGTGCGTGTGAGGGGGCGGGTTAGTGTTAGCGTACGGGTTAGGATTAGGGGACGGGTGAGGGTCAGGCTTCGGGGAAGGTTTAGGGTTAGGGTTCGGGCTAGGGTTAGGGTTAGGGGACGGGGACGGTTTAGGGTCCAGGTGAGGCTACGGCAACGCTTTAGGGGGAGCGTGCGTGTGAGGGCGCGGGTTAGTGTTAGCGTACGGGTTAGGATTAGGGGACGGGTGAGGGTCAGGCTTCGGGGAAGGGTTAGGGTTAGGGTTCGGGCTAGGGTTAGGGTTAGGGGACGGGGACGGTTTAGGGTCCAGGTGAGGGTACGGCAACGCTTTAGGGGGAGCGTGCGTGTGAGGGCGCGGGTTAGTGTTAGCGTACGGGTTAGGATTAGGGGACGGGTGAGGGTCAGGCTTCGGGGAAGGGTTAGGGTTAGGGTTCGGGCTAGGGTTAGGGTTAGGGGACGGGGACGGTTTAGGGTCCAGGTGAGGGTACGGCAACGCTTTAGGGGGAGCGTGCGTCTGAGGGCGCGGGTTAGTGTTAGCATACGGGTTAGGATTAGGGGACGGGTGAGGGTCAGGCTTCGGGGAAGGGTTAGGGTTAGGGTTCGGGCTAGGGTTCGGGTTAGGGGACGGGGACGGTATAGGGTCCAGGTGAGGGTACGGCAACGCTTTAGGGGGAGCGTGCGTGTGAGGGCGCGGGTTAGGGTTAGCGTACGGGTTAGGATTAGGGGACGGGTGAGGGTCAGGCTTCGGGGAAGGGTTAGGGTTAGGGTTCGGGCTAGGGTTAGGGTTAGGGGACGGGGACGGTGTAGGGTCCAGGTGAGGGTACGGCAACGCTTTAGGGGGAGCGTGCGTGTGAGGGCGCGGGTTAGTGTTAGCGTACGGGTTAGGATTAGGGGACGGGTGAGGGTCAGGCTTCGGGGAAGGGTTAGGGTTAGGGTTCGGGCTAGGGTTAGGGTTAGGGGACGGGGACGGTTTAGGGTCGAGGTGAGGGTACGGCAACGCTTTAGGGGGAGCGTGCGTGTGAGGGCGCGGGTTAGTGTGAGCGTACGGGTTAGGATTAGGGGACGGGTGAGGGTCAGGCTTCGGGGAAGGGTTAGGGTTAGGGTTCGGGCTAGGGTTAGGGTTAGGGGACGGGGACGGTTTAGGGTCCAGGTGAGGGTACGGCAACGCTTTAGGGGGAGCGTGCGTGTGAGGGCGCGGGTTAGTGTTAGCGTACGTGTTAGGATTAGGGGACGGGTGAGGGTCAGGCTTCGGGGAAGGGTTAGGGTTAGGGTTCGGGCTAGGGTTAGGGTTAGGGGACGGGGACGGTTTAGGGTCCAGGTGAGGCTACGGCAACGCTTTAGGGGCAGCGTGCGTGTGAGGGCGCGGGTTAGTGTTAGCGTACGGGTTAGGATTAGGGGACGGGTGAGGGTCAGGCTTCGGGGAAGGGTTAGGGTTAGGGTTCGGGCTAGGGTTAGGGTTAGGGGACGGGGACGGTGTAGGGTCCAGGTGAGGGTACGGCAACGCTTTAGGGGGAGCGTGCGTGTGAGGGCGCGGGTTAGTGTTAGCGTACGGGTTAGGATTAGGGGACGGGTGAGGGTCAGGCTTCGGGGAAGGGTTAGGGTTAGGGTTCGGGCTAGGGTTAGGGTTAGGGGACGGGGATGGTTTAGGGTCTAGGTGAGGGTACGGCAACGCTTTAGGGGGAGCGTGCGTGTGAGGGCGCGGGTTAGTGTTAGCGTACGGGTTAGGATTATGGGACGGGTGAGGGTCAGGCTTCGGGGAAGGTTTAGGGTTAGGGTTCGGGCTAGGGTTAGGGTTAGGGGACGGGGACGGTTTAGGGTCCAGGTGAGGGTACGGCAACGCTTTAGGGGGAGCGTGCGTGTGAGGGCGCGGGTTAGTGTTAGCGTACGGGTTAGGATTAGGTCACGGGTGAGGGTCAGGCTTCGGGGAAGGGTTAGGTTTAGGGTTCGGGCTAGGGTTAGTGTTAGGGGACGGGGACGCTTTAGGGTCCAGGTGAGGGTACGGCAACGCTTTAGGGGGAGCGTGCGTGTGAGGGCGCGGGTTAGTGTTAGCGTACGGGTTAGGATTAGGGGACGGGTGAGGGTCAGGCTTCGGGGAAGGGTTAGGGTTAGGGTTCGGGCTAGGGTTAGGGTTAGGGGACGGGGATGGTTTAGGGTCCAGGTGAGGGTACGGCAATGCTTTAGGGGGAGCGTGCGTGTGAGGGCGCGGGTTAGTGTTAGCGTACGGGTTAGGATTAGGGGACGGGTGAGGGTCAGGCTTCGGGGAAGGGTTAGGGTTAGGGTTCGGGCTAGGGTTAGGGTTAGGGGACGGGGACGGTTTAGGGTCCAGGTGAGGCTACGGCAACGCTTTAGGGGGAGCGTGCGTGTGAGGGCGCGGGTTAGTGTTAGCGTACGGGTTAGGATTAGGTGACGGGTGAGGGTCAGGCTTCGGGGAAGGGTTAGGGTTCGGGTTCGGGCTAGGGTTAGGGTTAGGGGACGGGGACGGTTTAGGGTCCAGGTGAGGGTACGGCAACGCTTTAAGGGGAGCGTGCGTGTGAGGGCGCGGGTTAGTGTTAGCGTACGGGTTAGGATTAGGGGACGGGTGAGGGTCAGGCTTCGGGGAAGGGTTAGGGTTCGGGCTAGGGTTAGGGTTAGGGGACGGGGACGGTTTAGGGTCCAGGTGAGGGTACGGCAACGCTTTAGAGGGAGCGTGCGTGTGAGGGCGCGGGTTATTGTGAGCGTACGGGTTAGGATTAGGGGACGGGTGAGGGTCAGGCTTCGGGGAAGGGTTAGGGTTAGGGTTCGGGCTAGGGTTAGGGTTAGGGGACGGGGACGGTTTAGGGTCCAGGTGAGGGTACGGCAACGCTTTAGGGGGAGCGTGCGTGTGAGGGCGCGGGTTAGTGTTAGCGTACGGGTTAGGATTAGGGGACGGGTGAGGGTCAGGCTTCGGGGAAGAGTTAGGGTTAGGGTTCGGGCTAGGGTTAGGGTTAGGGGACGGGGACGGTTTAGGGTCCAGGTGAGGGTACGGCAACACTTTAGGGGGAGCGTGCGTGTGAGGGCGCGGGTTAGTGTTAGCGTACGGGTTAGGATTAGGGGACGGTTGAGGGTCAGGCTTCGGGGAAGTGTTAGGGTTAGGGTTCGGGCTAGGGTTAGGGTTAGGGGACGGGGACGGTTTAGGGTCCAGGTGAGGGTACGGCAACGCTTTAGGGGGAGCGTGCGTGTGAGGGCGCGGGTTAGTGTTAGCGTACGGGTTAGGATTAGGGGACGGGTGAGGGTCACGCTTCGGGGAAGGGTTAGGGTTAGGGTTCGGGCTAGGGTTAGGGTTAGGGGACGGGGACGGCTTAGGGTCCAGGTGAGGGTACGGCAACGCTTTAGGGGGAGCGTGCGTGTGAGGGCGCGGGTTAGTGTGAGCGTACGGGTTAGGATTAGGGGACGGGTGAGGGTCAGGCTTCGGGGAAGGGTTAGGGTTAGGGTTCGGGCTAGGGTTAGGGTTAGGGGACGGGGACGGTTTAGGGTCCAGGTGAGGGTACGGCAACGCTTTAGGGGGAGCGTGCGTGTGAGGGCGCGGGTTAGTGTTAGCGTACGGGTTAGGATTAGGGGACGGGTGAGGGTCAGGCTTCGGGGAAGGGATAGGGTTAGGGTTCGGGCTAGGGTTAGGGTTAGGGGACGGGGACGGTTTAGGGTCCAGGTGAGGGTACGGCAACGCTTTAGGGGGAGCGTGCGTGTGAGGGCGCGGGTTAGTGTTAGCGTACGGGTTAGGATTAGGGGACGGGTGAGGGTCACGCTTCGGGGAAGGGTTAGGGTTAGGGTTCGGGCTAGGGTTAGGGTTAGGGGACGGGGACGGCTTAGGGTCCAGGTGAGGGTACGGCAACGCTTTAGGGGGAGCGTGCGTGTGAGGGCGCGGGTTAGTGTGAGCGTACGGGTTAGGATTAGGGGACGGGTGAGGGTCAGGCTTCGGGGAAGGGTTAGGGTTAGGGTTCGGGCTAGGGTTAGGGTTAGGGGACGGGGACGGTTTAGGGTCCAGGTGAGGGTACGGCAACGCTTTAGGGGGAGCGTGCGTGTGAGGGCGCGGGTTAGTGTTAGCGTACGGGTTAGGATTAGGGGACGGGTGAGGGTCAGGCTTCGGGGAAGGGATAGGGTTAGGGTTCGGGCTAGGGTTAGGGTTAGGGGACGGGGACGGTTTAGGGTCCAGGTGAGGGTACGGCAACGCTTTAGGGTGAGCGTGCGTGTGAGGGCGCGGGTTAGTGTTAGCGTACGGGTTAGGATTAGGGGACGGGTGAGGGTCAGGCTTCGGGGAAGGGTTAGGGTTAGGGTTCGGGCTAGGGTTAGGGTTAGGGGACGGGGACGGTTTAGGGTCTAGGTGAGGGTACGACAACGCTTTAGGGGGAGCGTGCGTGTGAGGGCGCGGGTTAGTGTTAGCGTACGGGTTAGGATTAGGGGACGGGTGAGGGTCAGGCTTCGGGGAAGGGTTAGGGTTAGGGTTCGGGCTAGGGTTAGGGTTAGGGGACGGGGACGGTTTAGGGTCCAGGTGAGGGTACGGCAACGCTTTAGGGGGAGCGTGCGTCTGAGGGCGCGGGTTAGTGTTAGCATACGGGTTAGGATTAGGGGACGGGTGAGGGTCAGGCTTCGGGGAAGGGTTAGGGTTAGGGTTCGGGCTAGGGTTAGGGTTAGGGGACGGGGACGGTTTAGGGTCCAGGTGAGGGTACGGCAACGCTTTAGGGGGAGCGTCCGTGTGAGGGCGCGGGTTAGTGTGAGCGTACGTGTTAGGATTAGGGGACGGGTGAGGGTCAGGCTTCGGGGAAGGGTTAGGGTTAGGGTTCGGGCTAGGGTTAGGGTTAGGGGACGGGGACGGTTTAGGGTCCAGGTGAGGGTACGGCAACGCTTTAGGGGGAGCGTGCGTGTGAGGGCGCGGGTTAGTGTTAGCGTACGGGTTAGGATTAGGGGACGGGTGAGGGTCAGGCTTCGGGGAAGGGTTAGGGTTAGGGTTCGGGCTAGGGTTAGGGTTAGGGGACGGGGACGGTTTAGGGTCCAGGTGAGGGTACGGCAACGCTTTAGGGGGAGCGTGCGTGTGAGGGCGCGGGTTAGTGTGAGCGTACGGGTTAGGATTAGGGGACGGGTGAGGGTCAGGCTTCGGGGAAGGGTTAGGGTTAGGGTTCAGGCTAGGGTTAGGGTTAGGGGACGGGGACGGTTTAGGGTCCAGGTGAGGGTAGGCAACGCTTTAGGGGGAGCGTGCGTGTGAGGGCGCGGGTTAGTGTTAGCGTACGGGTTAGGATTAGGGGACGGGTGAGGGTCAGGCTTCGGGGAAGAGTTAGGGTTAGGGTTAGGGCTAGGGTTAGGGTTAGGGGACGGGGACGGTTTAGGGTCCAGGTGAGGGTACGGCAACGCTTTAGGGGGAGCGTGCGTGTGAGGGGGCGGGTTAGTGTTAGCGTACGGGTTAGGATTAGGGGACGGGTGAGGGTCAGGCTTCGGGGAAGAGTTAGGGTTAGGGTTCGGGCTAGGGTTAGGGTTAGGGGACGGGGACGGTTTACGGTCCAGGTGAGGGTACGGCAACGCTTTAGGGGGAGCGTCCGTGTGAGGACGCGGGTTAGTGTGAGCGTACGGGTTAGGATTAGGGGACGGGTGAGGGTCAGGCTTCGGGGAAGGTTTAGGGTTAGGGTTCGGGCTAGGGTTAGGGTTAGGGGACGGGGACGGTTTAGGGTCCAGGTGAGGGTACGGCAACGCTTTAGGGGGAGCGTGCGTGTGAGGGCGCGGGTTAGTGTGAGCGTACGGGTTAGGATTAGGGGACGGGTGAGGGTCACGCTTCGGGGAAGGGTTAGGGTTAGGGTTCGGGCTAGGGTTAGGGTTAGGGGACGCGGACGGTTTAGGGTCCAGGTGAGGGTACGGCAACGCTTTAGGGGGAGCGTGCGTGTGAGGGCGCGCGTTAGTGTTAGCGTACGGGTTAGGATTAGGGGACGGGTGAGGGTCAGGCTTCGGGGAAGGTTTAGGGTTAGGGTTCGGGCTAGGGTTAGGGTTAGGGGACGGGGACGGTTTAGGGTCCAGGTGAGGCTACGGCAACGCTTTAGGGGGAGCGTGCGTGTGAGGGCGCGGGTTAGTGTTAGCGTACGGGTTAGGATTAGGGGACGGGTGAGGGTCAGGCTTCGGGGAAGGGTTAGGGTTAGGGTTCGGGCTAGGGTTAGGGTTAGGGGACGGGGACGGTTTAGGGTCCAGGTGAGGGTACGGCAACGCTTCAGGGGGAGCGTGCGTGTGAGGGCGCGGGTTAGTGTTAGCGTACGGGTTAGGATTAGGGGACGGGTGAGGGTCAGGCTTCGGGGAAGGGTTAGGGTTAGGGTTCGGGCTAGGGTTAGGGTTAGGGGACGGGGACGGTTTAGGGTCCAGGTGAGGGTACGGCAACGCTTTAGGGGGAGCGTGCGTCTGAGGGCGCGGGTTAGTGTTAGCATACGGGTTAGGATTAGGGGACGGGTGAGGGTCAGGCTTCGGGGAAGGGTTAGGGTTAGGGTTCGGGCTAGGGTTCGGGTTAGGGGACGGGGACGGTTTAGGGTCCACGTGAGGGTACGGCAACACTTTAGGGGGAGCGTGCGTGTGAGGGCGCGGGTTAGTGTGAGCGTACGTGTTAGGATTAGGGGACGGGTGAGGGTCAGGCTTCGGGGAAGTGTTAGGGTTAGGGTTCGGGCTAGGGTTAGGGTTAGGGGACGGGGACGGTTTAGGGTCCAGGTGAGGGTACGGCAACGCTTTAGGGGGAGCGTGCGTGTGAGGGCGCGGGTTAGTGTTAGCGTACGGGTTAGGATTAGGGCACGGGTGAGGGTCAGGCTTCGGGGAAGGGTTAGGGTTAGGGTTCGGGCTAGGGTTAGGGTTAGGGGACGGGGACGGTTTAGGGTCCAGGTGAGGGTACGGCAACGCTTTAGGGGGAGCGTGCGTGTGAGGGCGCGGGTTAGTGTGAGCGTACGGGTTAGGATTAGGGGACGGGTGAGGGTCAGGCTTCGGGGAAGGGTTAGGGTTAGGGTTCGGGCTAGGGTTAGGGTTAGGGGACGGGGACGGTTTAGGGTCCAGGTGAGGGTAGGCAACGCTTTAGGGGGAGCGTGCGTGTGAGGGCGCGGGTTAGTGTTAGCGTACGGGTTAGGATTACGGGACGGGTGAGGGTCAGGCTTCGGGGAAGAGTTAGGGTTAGGGTTAGGGCTAGGGTTAGGGTTAGGGGACGGGGACGGTTTAGGGTCCAGGTGAGGGTACGGCAACGCTTTAGGGGGAGCGTGCGTGTGAGGGCGCGGGTTAGTGTTAGCGTACTGGTTAGGATTAGGGGACGGGTGATGGTCAGGCTTCGGGGAAGGGTTAGGGTTAGGGTTCGGGCTAGGGTTAGGGTTAGGGGACGGGGACGGTTTAGGGTCGAGGTGAGGGTACGGCAACGCTTTAGGGGGAGCGTGCGTGTGAGGGCGCGGGTTAGTGTTAGCGTACGGGTTAGGATTAGGGGACGGGTGAGGGTCAGGCTTCGGGGAAGTGTTAGGGTTAGGGTTCGGGCTAGGGTTAGGGTTAGGGGACGGGGACGGTTTAGGGTCCAGGTGAGGGTACGGAAACGCTTTAGGGGGAGCGTCCGTGTGAGGACGCGGGTTAGTGTTAGCGTATGTGTTAGGATTAGGGGACGGGTGAGGGTCAGGCTTCGGGGAAGGTTTAGGGTTAGGGTTCGGGCTAGGGTTAGGGTTAGGGGACGGGGACGGTTTAGGGTCCAGGTGAGGGTACGGCAACGCTTTAGGGGGAGCGTGCGTGTGAGGGCGCGGGTTAGTGTTAGCGTACGGGTTAGGATTAGGGGACGGGTGAGGGTCACGCTTCGGGGAAGGGTTAGGGTTAGGGTTCGGGCTAGGGTTAGGGTTAGGGGACGGGGACGGTTTAGGGTCCAGGTGAGGGTACGGCAACGCTTTAGGGGGAGCGTGCGTGTGAGGGCGCGCATTAGTGTTAGCGTATGGGTTAGGATTAGGGGACGGGTGAGGGTCAGGCTTCGGGGAAGGGTTAGGGTTAGGGTTCGGGCTAGGGTTAGGGTTAGGGGACGGGGACGGCTTAGGTTCCAGGTGAGGGTACGGCAACGCTTTAGGGGGAGCGTGCGTGTGAGGGCGCGGGTTAGTGTGAGCGTACGGGTTAGGATTAGGGGACGGGTGAGGGTCAGGCTTCGGGGAAGGGTTAGGGTTAGGGTTCGGGCTAGGGTTAGGGTTAGGGGACGGGGACGGTTTAGGGTCCAGGTGAGGGTACGGCAACGCTTTAGGGGGAGCGTGCGTGTGAGGGCGCGGGTTAGTGTTAGCGTACGGGTTAGGATTAGGGGACGGGTGAGGGTCAGGCTTCGGGGAAGGGTTAGGGTTAGGGTTCGGGCTAGGGTTAGGGTTAGGGGACGGGGACGGTTTAGGGTCCAGGTGAGGGTACGGTAATGCTTTAGGGGGAGCGTGCGTGTGAGGGCGCGGGTTAGTGTTAGCGTACGGGTTAGGATTAGGGCACGGGTGAGGGTCAGGCTTCGGGGAAGGGTTAGGGTTAGGGTTCGGGCTAGGGTTAGGGTTAGGGGACGGGGACGGTTTAGGGTCCAGGTGAGGGTACGGCAACGCATTAGGGGGAGCGTGCGTGTGAGGGCGCGGGTTAGTGTTAGCGTACGGGTTAGGATTAGGGGACGGGTGAGGGTCAGGCTTCGGGGAAGGGTTAGGGTTAGGGTTCGGGCTAGGGTTAGGGTTAGGGGACGGGGACGGTTTAGGGTCCAGGTGAGCGTACGGCAACGCTTTAGGGGGCGCGTGCGTGTGAGGGCGCGGGTTAGTGTTAGCATACGGGTTAGGATTAGGGGACGGGTGAGGGTCAGGCTTCGGGGAAGGGTTAGGGTTAGGGTTCGGGCTAGGGTTAGGGTTAGGGGACGGGGACGGTTTAGGGTCCAGGTGAGGGTACGGCAACGCTTTAGGGGGAGCTTGCGTGTGAGGGCCCGGGTTAGTGTTAGCGTACGGGTTACGATTAGGGGACGGGTGAGGGTCAGGTTTCGGGGAAGGGTTAGGGTTAGGGTTCAGGCTAGGGTTAGGGTTAGGGGACGGGGACGATTTAGGGTTCAGGTGAGGGTACGGCAACGCTTTAGGGGGAGCGTGCGTGTGAGGGCGCGGGTTAGTGTTAGCGTACGGGTTAGGATTAGGGGACGGGTGAGGGTCAGGCTTCGGGGAAGGGTTAGGGTTAGGGTTCGGGCTAGGGTTAGGGTTAGGGGACGGGGACGGTTTAGGGTCCAGGTGAGGGTACGGCAACGCTTTAGGGGGAGCGTGCGTGTGAGGGCGCGGGTTAGTGTTAGCGTACGGGTTAGGATTACGGGACGGGTGAGGGTCAGGCTTCGGGGAAGAGTTAGGGTTAGGGTTAGGGCTAGGGTTAGGGTTAGGGGACGGGGACGGTTTAGGGTCGAGGTGAGGGTACGGCAACGCTTTAGGGGGAGCGTGCGTGTGAGGGCGCGGGTTAGTGTGAGCGTACGGGTTAGGATTAGGGGACGGGTGAGGGTCAGGCTTCGGGGAAGGGTTAGGGTTAGGGTTCGGGCTAGGGTTAGGGTTAGGGGATGGGGACGGTTTAGGGTCCAGGTGAGGGTACGGCAACGCTTTAGGGGGAGCGTGCGTGTGAGGGCGCGGGTTAGTGTTAGCGTACGTGTTAGGATTAGGGGACGGGTGAGGGTCAGGCTTCGGGGAAGGGTTAGGGTTAGGGTTCGGGCTAGGGTTAGGGTTAGGGGACGGGGACGGTTTAGGGTCCAGGTGAGGGTACGGCAACGCTTTAGAGGGAGCGTGCGTGTGAGGGCGCGGGTTAGTGTGAGCGTACGGGTTAGGATTAGGGGACGGGTGAGGGTCACGCTTCGGGGAAGGGTTAGGGTTAGGGTTCGGGCTAGGGTTAGGGTTAGGGGACGGGGACGGTTTAGGGTCCAGGTGAGGGTACGGCAACGCTTTAGGGGGAGCGTCCGTGTGAGGGCGCGGGTTAGTGTGAGCGTACGGGTTAGGTTTAGGGGACGGGTGAGGGTCAGGCTTCGGGGAAGGGTTAGGGTTAGGGTTCGGGCTAGGGTTAGGGTTAGGGGACGGGGACGGTTTAGGGTCCAGGTGAGGGTACGGCAACGCTTTAGGGGGAGCGTGCGTGTGAGGGCGCGGGTTAGTGTTAGCGTACGGGTTAGGATTAGGGGACGGGTGAGGGTCACGCTTCGGGGAAGGGTTAGGGTTCGGGCTAGGGTTAGGGTTAGGGGACGGGGACGGTTTAGGGTCCAGGTGAGGGTACGGCAACGCTTTAGAGGGAGCGTGCGTGTGAGGGCGCGGGTTAGTGTGAGGGTACGGGTTAGGATTAGGGGACGGGTGAGGGTCAGGCTTCGGGGAAGTGTTAGGGTTAGGGTTCGGGCTAGGGTTAGGGTTAGGGAACGGGGACGGTTTAGGGTCCAGGTGAGGGTACGGCAACGCTTTAGGGGGAGCGTGCGTGTGAGGGCGCGGGTTAGTGTTAGCGTACGGGTTAGGATTAGGGGACGGGTGAGGGTCAGGCTTCGGGGAAGAGTTAGGGTTAGGGTTCGGGCTACGGTTAGGGTTAGGGGACGGGGACGGTTTAGGGTCCAGGTGAGGGTACGGCAACGCTTTAGGGGGAGCTTCCGTGTGAGGACGCGGGTTAGTGTGAGCGTACGGGTTAGGATTAGGGGACGGGTGAGGGTCAGGCTTCGGGGAAGGTTTAGGGTTAGGGTTCGGGCTAGGGTTAGGGTTAGGGGACGGGGACGGTTTAGGGTCCAGGTGAGGGTACGGCAACGCTTTAGGGGGAGCGTGCGTGTGAGGGCGCGGGTTAGTGTTAGCGTACGGGTTAGGATTAGGGGACGGGTGAGGGTCACGCTTCGGGGAAGGGTTAGGGTTAGGGTTCGGGCTAGGGTTAGGGTTAGGGGACGGGGACGGTTTAGGGTCCAGGTGAGGGTACGGCAACGCTTTAGGGGGAGCGTGCGTGTGAGGGCGCGCGTTAGTGTTAGCGTATGGGTTAGGATTAGGGGACGGGTGAGGGTCAGGCTTCGGGGAAGGGTTAGGGTTAGGGATCGGGCTAGGGTTAGGGTTAGGGGACGGGGACGGCTTAGGGTCAAGGTGAGGGTACGGCAACGCTTTAGGGGGAGCGTGCGTGTGAGGGCGCGGGTTAGTGTGAGCGTACGGGTTAGGATTAGGGGACGGGTGAGGGTCACGCTTCGGGGAAGGGTTAGGGTTAGGGTTGGGGCTAGGGTTAGGGTTAGGGGACGGGGACGGTTTAGGGTCCAGGTGAGGGTACGGCAACGCTTTAGGGGGAGCGTGCGTGTGATGGCGCGCGTTAGTGTTAGCGTATGGGTTAGGATTAGGGGACGGGTGAGGGTCAGGCTTCGGGGAAGGGTTAGGGTTAGGGTTCGGGCTAGGGTTAGGGTTAGGGGACGGGGACTGTTTAGGGTCCAGGTGAGGGTACGGCAACGCATTAGGGGGAGCGTGCGTGTGAGGGCGCGGGTTAGTGTTAGCGTACGGGTTAGGATTAGGGGACGGGTGAGGGTCAGGCTTCGGGGAAGGGTTAGGGTTAAGGTTCGGGCTAGGGTTAGGGTTAGGGGACGGGGACGGTTTAGGGTCCAGGTGAGGGTACGGAAACGCTTTAGGGGGCGCGTGCGTGTGAGGGCGCGGGTTAGTGTTAGCATACGGGTTAGGATTAGGGGACGGGTGAGGGTCAGGCTTCGGGGAAGGGTTAGGGTTAGGGTTCGGGCTAGGGTTAGGGTTAGGGGACGGGGACGGTTTAGGGTCCAGGTGAGGGTACGGCAACGCTTTAGGGGGAGCGTGCGTGTGAGGGCCTGGCTTAGTGTTAGCGTACGGGTTAGGATTAGGGGACGGGTGAGGGTCAGGTTTCGGGGAAGGGTTAGGGTTAGGGTTCGGGCTAGGGTTAGGGTTAGGGGACGGGGACGATTTAGGGTTCAGGTGAGGGTACGGCAACGCTTTAGGGGGAGCGTGCGTGTGAGGGCGCGGGTTAGTGTTAGCGTACGGGTTAGGATTAGGGGACGGGTGAGGGTCAGGCTTCGGGGAAGGGTTAGGGTTAGGGTTCGGGCTAGGGTTAGGGGACGGGGACGGTTTAGGGTCCAGGTGAGGCTACGGCAACGCTTTAGGGGGAGCGTGCGTGTGAGGGCGCGGGTTAGTGTTAGCGTACGGGTTAGGATTAGGGGACGGGTGAGGGTCAGGCTTCGGGGAAGGGTTAGGGTTAGGGTTCGGGCTAGGGTTAGGGTTAGGGGATGGAGACGGTTTAGGGTCCAGGTGAGGGTACGGCAACGCTTTAGGGTGAGCGTGCGTGTGAGGGCGCGGGTTAGTGTTAGCGTATGGGTTAGGATTAGGGGACGGGTGAGGGTCAGGCTTCGGGGAAGGATTAGGGTTAGGGTTCGGGCTAGGGTTAGGGTTAGGGGACGGGGACGGTTTAGGGTCCAGGTGAGGGTACGGCAACGCTTTAGGGGGAGCGTGCGTGTGAGGGCGTGGGTTAGTGTTAGCGTATGTGTTAGGATTAGGTGACGGGTGAGGGTCAGGCTTCGGGGAAGGGTTAGGGTTAGGGTTCGGGCTAGGGTTAGGGTTAGGGGACGGGGACGGTTTAGGGTCCAGGTGAGGGTACGGCAACGCTTTAGGGGGAGCGTGCGTGTGAGGGCGCGGGTTAGTGTTAGCGTACGGGTTAGGATTAGGGGACGGGTGAGGGTCAGGCTTCGGGGAAGGGTTAGGGTTCGGGTTCGGGCTAGGGTTAGGGTTAGGGGACGGGGACGGTTTAGGGTCCAGGTGAGGGTACGGCAACGCTTTAAGGGGAGCGTGCGTGTGAGGGCGCGGGTTAGTGTTAGCGTACGGGTTAGGATTAGGGGACGGGTGAGGGTCAGGCTTCGGGGAAGGGTTAGGGTTCGGGCTAGGGTTAGGGTTAGGGGACGGGGACGGTTTAGGGTCCAGGTGAGGGTACGGCAACGCTTTAGAGGGAGCGTGCGTGTGAGGGCGCGGGTTAGTGTGAGCGTACGGGTTAGGATTAGGGGACGGGTGAGGGTCAGGCTTCGGGGAAGGGTTAGGGTTAGGGTTCGGGCTAGGGTTAGGGTTAGGGGACGGGGACGGTTTAGGGTCCAGGTGAGGGTACGGCAACGCTTTAGGGGGAGCGTGCGTGTGAGGGCGCGGGTTAGTGTTAGCGTACGGGTTAGGATTAGGGCACGGGTGAGGGTCAGGCTTCGGGGAAGAGTTAGTGTTAGGGTTCGGGCTAGGGTTAGGGTTAGGGGACGGGGACGGTTTAGGGTCCAGGTGAGGGTACGGCAACGCTTTAGGGGGAGCGTGCGTGTGAGGGCGCGGGTTAGTGTGAGCGTACGGGTTAGGATTAGGGGACGGGTGAGGGTCAGGCTTCGGGGAAGGGTTAGGGTTAGGGTTCGGGCTAGGGTTAGGGTTAGGGGACGGGGACGATTTAGGGTTCAGGTGAGGGTACGGCAACGCTTTAGGGGGAGCGTGCGTGTGAGGGAGCGGGTTAGTGTTAGCGTACAGGTTGGGATTAGGGGACGGGTGAGGGTCAGGCTTCGGGGAAGGGTTAGGGTTAGGGTTCGGGCTAGGGTTAGGGTTAGGGGACAGGGACGGTTTAGGGTCCAGGTGAGGCTACGGCAACGCTTTAGGGGGAGCGTGCGTGTGAGGGCGCGGGTTAGTGTTAGCGTACGGGTTAGGATTAGGGGACGGGTGAGGGTCAGGCTTCGGGGAAGGGTTAGGGTTAGGCTTCGGGCTACGGTTAGGGTTAGGGGACGGGGACGGTTTAGGGTCCAGGTGAGGGTATGGCAACGCTTTAGGGGGAGCGTGCGTGTGAGGGCGCGGGTTAGTGTTAGCGTACGGGTTAGGATTAGGGGACGGGTGAGGGTCAGGCTTCGGGGAAGGGTTAGGGTTAGGGTTCGGGCTAGGGTTAGGGTTAGGGGACGGGGACGGTTTATGGTCCAGGTGAGGCTACGGCAACGCTTTAGAGGGAGCGTGCGTGTGAGGGCGCGGGTTAGTGTGAGCGTACGGGTTAGGATTAGGGGACGGGTGAGGGTCAGGCTTCGGGGAAGGGTTAGGTTTAGGGTTCGGGCTAGGGTTAGGGTTAGGGGACGGGGACGGTTTAGGGTCCAGGTGAGGGTACGGCAACGCTTTAGGGGGAGCGTGCGTGTGAGGGCGCGGGTTAGTGTTAGCGTACGGGTTAGGATTAGGGGACGGGTGAGGGTCAGGCTTCGGGGAAGGATTAGGGTTAGGGTTCGGGCTAGGGTTAGGGTTAGGGGACGGGGACGGTTTAGGGTCTAGGTGAGGGTACGGCAACGCTTTAGGGGGAGCGTGCGTGTGAGGGCGCGGGTTAGTGTTAGCGTATGGGTTAGGATTAGGGGACGGGTGAGGGTCAGGCTTCGGGGAAGGTTTAGGGTTAGGGTTCGGGCTAGGGTTAGGGTTAGGGGACGGGGACGGTTTAGGGTCCAGGTGAGGCTACGGCAACGCTTTAGGGGGAGCGTGCGTGTGAGGGCACGGGTTAGTGTTAGCGTACGGGTTAGGATTAGGGGACGGGTGAGGGTCAGGCTTCGGGGAAGGGTTAGGGTTAGGGTTCGGGCTAGGGTTAGGGTTAGGGGACGGGGACGGTTTAGGGTCCAGGTGAGGGTACGGCAACGCTTTAGGGGGAGCGTGCGTGTGAGGGCGCGGGTTAGTGTTAGCGTACGGGTTAGGATTAGGGCACGGGTGAGGGTCAGGCTTCGGGGAAGGGTTAGGGTTAGGGTTCGGGCTAGGATTAGGGTTAGGGGACGGGGACGGTTTAGGGTCCAGGTGAGGGTACGGCAACGCTTTAGGGGGAGCGTGCGTGTGAGGGCGCGGGTTAGAGTTAGCGTACGGGTTAGGATTAGGGGACGGGTGAGGGTCAGGCTTCGGGGAAGGGTTAGGGTTAGGGTTCGGGCTAGGGTTAAGGTTAGGGGACGGGGACGGTTTAGGGTCCAGGTGAGGGTACGGCAACGCTTTAGGGGGAGCGTGCATGTGAGGGCGCGGGTTAGTGTGAGCGTACGGGTTAGGATTAGGGGACGGGTGAGGGTCAGGCTTCGGGGAAGGGTTAGGGTTAGGGTTCGGGCTAGGGTTAGGGTTAGGGGACGGGGACGGTTTAGGGTCCAGGTGAGGGTACGGCAACGCTTTAGGGGGAGCGTGCGTGTGAGGGCGCGGGTTAGTGTTAGCGTACGGGTTAGGATTAGGGGACGGGTGAGGGTCAGGCTTCGGGGAAGGGTTAGGGTTAGGGTTCGGGCTAGGGTTAGGGTTAGGGGACGGGGACGGTTTAGGGTCCAGGTGAGGGTACGGCAACGCTTTAGGGGGAGCGTGCGTGTGAGGGCGCGGGTTAGTGTGAGCGTACGGGTTAGGATTAGGGGACGGGTGAGGGTCAGACTTTGGGGAAGGGTTAGGGTTCGGGCTATGGTTAGGGTTAGGGGACGGGGACGGTTTAGGGTCCAGGTGAGGGTACGGCAACGCTTTAGGGGGAGCGTGCGTGTGAGGGCGTGGGTTAGTGTGAGCGTACGGGTTAGGATTAGGGGACAGGTGAGGGTCAGGCTTCGGGGAAGGGTTAGGGTTAGGGTTCGGGCTAGGGTTAGGGTTAGGGGACGGGGACGGTTTAGGGTCCAGGTGACGGTACGGCAACGCTTTAGGGGGAGCGTGCGTGTGAGGGCGCGGGTTAGTGTGAGCGTACGGGTTAGGATTAGGGGACGGGTGAGGGTCAGGCTTCGGGGAAGGTTTAGGGTTCGGGCTAGGGTTAGGGTTAGGGGACGGGGACGGTTTAGGGTCCAGGTGACGGTACGGCAACGCTTTAGGGGGAGCGTGCGTGTGAGGGCGTGGGTTAGTGTGAGCGTACGGGTTAGGATTAGGGGACAGGTGAGGGTCAGGCTTCGGGGAAGGGTTAGGGTTAGGGTTCGGGCTAGGGTTAGGGTTAGGGGACGGGGACGGTTTAGGGTCCAGGTGAGGGTCCGGCAACGCTTTAGGGGGAGCGTGCGTGTGAGGGCGCGGGTTAGTGTGAGCGTACGGGTTAGGATTAGGGGACGGGTGAGGGTCAGGCTTCGGGGAAGGGTTAGGGTTAGGGTTCGGGCTAGGGTTAGGGTTAGGGGACGGGGACGGTTTAGGGTCCAGGTGAGGGTACGGCAACGCTTTAGGGGGCGCGTGCGTGTGAGGGCGCGGGTTAGTGTTAGCATACGGGTTAGGATTAGGGGACGGGTGAGGGTCAGGCTTCGGCGAAGGGTTAGGGTTAGGGTTCGGGCTAGGGTTAGGGTTAGGGGACGGGGATGGTTTAGGTTCCAGGTGAGGGTACGGCAACGCTTTAGGGGGAGCGTGCGTGTGAGGGCGCGGGTTAGTGTTAGCGTACGGGTTAGGATTAGGGGACGGGTGAGGGTCAGGCTTCGGGGAAGGGTTAGGGTTAGGGTTCGGGCTAGGGTTAGGGTTAGGGGACGGGGACGGTTTAGGGTCCAGGTGAGGGTACGGCAACGCTTTAGGGTGAGCGTGCGTGTGAGGGCGCGGGTTAGTGTTAGCGTACGGGTTAGGATTAGGGGACGGGTGAGGGTCAGGCTTCGGGGAAGGATTAGGGTTAGGGTTCGGGCTAGGGTTAGGGTTAGGGGACGGGGACGGTTTAGGGTCTAGGTGAGGGTACGGCAACGCTTTAGGGGGAGCGTGCGTGTGAGGGCGCGGGTTAGTGTTAGCGTACGGGTTAGGATTAGGGGACGGGTGAGGGTCAGGCTTCGGGGAAGGTTTAGGGTTAGGGTTCGGGCTAGGGTTAGGGTTAGGGGACGGGGACGGTTTAGGGTCCAGGTGAGGCTACGGCAACGCTTTAGGGGGAGCGTGCGTGTGAGGGCGCGGGTTAGTGTTAGCGTACGGGTTAGGATTAGGGGACGGGTGAGGGTCAGGCTTCGGGGAAGGGTTAGGGTTAGGGTTCGGGCTAGGGTTAGGGTTAGGGGACGGGGACGGTTTAGGGTCCAGGTGAGGGTACGGCAACGCTTTAGGGGGAGCGTGCGTGTGAGGGCGCGGGTTAGTGTTAGTGTACGGGTTAGGATTAGGGGACGGGTGAGGGTCAGGCTTCGGGGAAGGGTTAGGGTTCGGGTTCGGGCTAGGGTTAGGGTTAGGGGACGGGGACGGTTTAGGGTCCAGGTGAGGGTACGGCAACGCTTTAGGGGGAGCGTGCGTGTGAGGGCGCGGGTTAGTGTGAGCGTACGGGTTAGGATTAGGGGACGGGTGAGGGTCAGGCTTTGGGGAAGGGTTAGGGTTCGGGCTAGGGTTAGGGTTAGGGGACGGGGACGGTTTAGGGTCCAGGTGAGGGTACGGCAACGCTTCAGGGGGAGCGTGCGTGTGAGGGCGCGGGTTAGTGTGAGCGTACGGGTTAGGATTAGGGGACGGGTGAGGGTCAGGCTTCGGGGAAGGGTTAGGGTTAGGGTTCGGGCTAGGGTTAGGGTTAGGGGACGGGGACGGTTTAGGGTCCAGGTGAGGGTACGGCAACGCTTTAGGGGGAGCGTGCGTGTGAGGGCGCGGGTTAGTGTGAGCGTACGGGTTAGGATTAGGGGACGGGTGAGTGTCAGGCTTCGGGGAAGGGTTAGGGTTCGGGCAAGGGTTAGGGTTAGGGGACGGGGACGGTTTAGGGTCCAGGTGAGGGTACGGCAACGCTTTAGGGGGAGCGTGCGTGTGAGGGCGCGGGTTAGTGTTAGCGTACGGGTTAGGATTAGGGGACGGGTGAGGGTCAGGCTTCGGGGAAGGGTTAGGGTTAGCGTTCGGGCTAGGGTTAGGGTTAGGGGACGGGGACGGTTTAGGGTCCAGGTGAGGGTACGGCAACGCTTTAGGGGGAGCGTGCGTGTGAGGGCGCGGGTTAGTGTTAGCGTATGGGTTAGGATTAGGGGACGGGTGAGGGTCAGGCTTCGGGGAAGGGTTAGGGTTAGGGTTCGGGCTAGGGTTAGGGTTAGGGGACGGGGAAGGTTTAGGGTCCAGGTGAGGGTACGGCAACGCTTTAGGGGGAGCGTGCGTGTGAGGGCGCGGGTTAGTGTGAGCGTACGGGTTAGGATTAGGGGACGGGTGAGGGTCAGGCTTCGGGGAAGGGTTAGGGTTCGGGCTAGGGTTAGGGTTAGGGGACGGGGACGGTTTAGGGTCCAGGTGAGGGTACGGCAACGCTTTAGGGGGAGCGTGCGTGTGAGGGCGCGGGATAGTGTTAGCGTACGGGTTAGGATTAGGGGACGGGTGAGGGTCAGGCTTCGGGGAAGGGTTAGGTGTAGGGTTCGGGCTAGGGTTAGGGTTAGGGGACGGGGACGGTTTAGGGTCCAGGTGAGGGTACGGCAACGCTTTAGGGGGAGCGTGCGAGTGAGGGCGCGGGTTAGTGTTAGCGTACGGGTTAGGAAGAGGGGACGGGTGAGGGTCAGGCTTCGGGGAAGGATTAGGGTTAGGGTTCGGGCTAGGGTTAGGGTTAGGGGACGGGGACGGTTTAGGGTCCAGGTGAGGGTACGGCAACGCTTTAGGGGGAGCGTGCGTGTGAGGGCGCGGGTTAGTGTTAGCGTACGGGTTAGGATTAGGGGACGGGTGAGGGTCAGGCTTCGGGGAAGGTTTAGGGTTAGGGTTCGGGCTAGGGTTAGGGTTAGGGGACGGGGACGGTTTAGGGTCCAGGTGAGGGTACGGCAACGCTTTAGGGGGAGCGTGCGTGTGAGGGCGCGGGTTAGTGTTAGCGTACGGTTTAGGATTAGGGGACGGGTGAGGGTCAGGCTTCGGGGAAGGGTTAGGGTTAGGGTTCGGGCTAGGGTTAGGGTCAGGGGACGGGGACGGTTTAGGGTCCAGGTGAGGGTACGGCAACGCTTTAGGGGGAGTGTGCGTGTGAGGGCGTGGGTTAGTGTTAGCGTACGGGTTAGGATTAGGGGACGGGTGAGGGTCAGGCTTCGGGGAAGGGTTAGGGTTAGGGTTCGGGCTAGGATTAGGGTTAGGGGACGGGGACGGTTTAGGGTCCAGGTGAGGGTACGGCAACGCTTTAGGGGGAGCGTGCGTGTGAGGGCTTGGGTTAGTGTTAGCGTACGGGTTAGGATTAGGGGACGGGTGAGGGTCAGGCTTCGGGGAAGGGTTAGGGTCAGGGTTCGGGCTAGGGTTAGGGTTAGGGGACGGGGACGGTTTAGGGTCCAGGTGAGGGTACGGCAACGCTTTAGGGGGAGCGTGCGTGTGAGGGCGCGGGTTAGTGTTAGCGTACGGGTTAGGATTAGGGGACGGGTGAGGGTCAGGATTCGGGGAAGGATTAGGGTTAGGGTTCGGGCTAGGGTTAGGGTTAGGGGACGGGGACGGTTTAGGGTCTAGGTGAGGGTACGGCAACGCTTTAGGGGGAGCGTGCGTGTGAGGGCGCGGTTTAGTGTTAGCGTACGGGTTAGGGTTAGGGTTAGGGTTAGGGTTAGGGTTCGGGCTAGGGTTAGGGTTAGGGGACGGGGACGGTTTAGGGTCCAGGTGAGGCTACGGCAACGCTTTAGGGGGAGCGTGCGTGTGAGGGCGCAGGTTAGTGTTAGCGTACGGGTTAGGATTAGGGGACGGGTGAGGGTCAGGCTTCGGGGAAGGGTTAGGGTTAGGGTTCGGGCTAGGGTTAGGGTTAGGGGACGGGGACGGTTTAGGGTCCAGGTGCGGTACGGCAACGCTTTAGGGGGAGCGTGCGTGTGAGGGCGCGGGTTAGTGTTAGCGTATGGGTTAGGATTAGAGGACGGGTGAGGGTCAGGGTTCGGGGAAGGGTTAGGGTTAGGGTTCGGGCTAGGGTTAGGGTTAGGGGACGGGGACGGTTTAGGGTCCTGGTGAGGGTACGGCAACGCTTTAGGGGGAGCGTGCGTGTGAGGGCGCGGGTTAGTGTTAGCGTACGGGTTAGGATTAGGGGACGGGTGAGGGTCAGGCTTCGGGGAAGGGTTAGGGTTAGGGTTCGGGCTAGGGTTAGGGTCAGGGGACGGGGACGGTTTAGGGTCCAGGTGAGGGTACGGTAACGCTTTAGGGGGAGCGTGCGTGTGAGGGCGCGGGTTAGTGTTAGCGTACGGGTTAGGATTAGGGGACGGGAGAGGGTCAGGCTTCGGGGAAGGGTTAGGTTTAGGGTTCGGGCTAGGGTTAGGGTTAGGGGACAGGGACGGTTTAGGGTCCAGGTGAGGGTACGGCAACGCTTTAGGGGGAGCGTGCGTGTGAGGGCGCGGGTTAGTGTTAGCGTACGGGTTAGGATTAGGGGACGGGTGAGGGTCAGGCTTCGGGGAAGGGTTAGGGTTAGGGTTCGGGCTAGGGTTAGGGTTAGGGGACGGGGACGGTTTAGGGTCCAGGTGAGGGTACGGCAACGATTTAGGGTGAGCGTGCGTGTGAGGGCGCGGGTTAGTGTTAGCGTACGGGTTAGGATTAGGGGACAGGTGAGGGTCAGGCTTCGGGGAAGGATTAGGGTTAGGGTTCGGGCTAGGGTTAGGGTTAGGGGACGGGGACGGTTTAGGGTCTAGGTGAGGGTACGGCAACGCTTTAGGGGGAGCGTGCGTGTGAGGGCGCGGGTTAGTGTTAGCGTACGTGTTAGGGTTAGGGTTAGGGTTAGGGTTAGGGTTCGGGCTAGGGTTAGGGTTAGGGTTCGGGCTAGGGTTAGGGTTAGGGGACGGGGACGGTTTAGGGTCCAGGTGAGGGTATGGCAACGCTTTAGGGGGAGCGTGCGTGTGAGGGCGCGGGTTAGTGTTAGCGTACGGGTTAGGATTAGGGGACGGGTGAGGGTCAGGCTTCGGGGAAGAGTTAGGGTTAGGGTTCGGGCTAGGGTTAGGGTTAGGGGACGGGGACGGTTTAGGGTCCAGGTGAGGGTACGACAACGCTTTAGGGGGAGCGTGCGTGTGAGGGCGCGGGTTACTGTTAGCGTACGGGTTAGGATTAGGGGACGGGTGAGGGTCAGGCTTCGGGGAAGGGTTAGGGTTAGGGTTCAGGCTAGGGTTTGGGTTAGGGGACGGGGACGGTTTAGGGTCCAGGTGAGGGTACGGCAACGCTTTAGGGGGAGCGTGCGTGTGAGGGCGCGGGTTAGTGTGAGCGTACGGGTTAGGATTAAGGGACGGGTGAGGGTCAGGCTTCGGGGAAGGGTTAGGGTTAGGGTTCGGGCTAGGGTTAGGGTTAGGGGACGGGGACGGTTTAGGGTCCACGTGAGGGTACGGCAACGCTTTAGGGGGAGCGTGCGTGTGAGGGCGCGGGTTAGTGTTAGCGTACGGGTTAGGATTAGGGGACGGGTTAGGGTCACGCTTCGGGGAAGGGTTAGGGTTAGGGTTCGGGCTAGGGTTAGGGTTAGGGGACGGGGACGGTTTAGGGTCCACGTGAGGGTACGGCAACGCTTTAGGGGGAGCGTGCGTGTGAGGGCGCGGGTTAGTGTTAGCGTACGGGTTAGGATTAGGGGACGGGTGAGGGTCAGGCTTCGGGGAAGGGTTAGGGTTAGGGTTCGGGCTAGAGTTAGGGTTAGGGGACGGGGACGGTTTAGGGTCCAGGTGAGGGTACGGCAATGCTTTAGGGGGAGCGTGCGTGTGAGGGCGCGGGTTAGTGTTAGCGTACGGGTTAGGATTAGGGGACGGGTGAGGGTCAGGCTTCGGGGAAGGGTTAGGGTTAGGGTTCGGGCTAGGGTTAGGGTTAGGGAACGGGGACGGTTTAGGGTCCAGGTGAGGGTACGGCAACGCTTTAGGGGGAGCGTGCGTGTGAGGGCGCGGGTTAGTGTGAGCGTACGGGTTAGGATTAGGGGACGGGTGAGGGTCAGGCTTCGGGGAAGGGTTAGGGTTAGGGTTCGGGCTAGGGTTAGGGTTAGGGGACGGGGACGGTTTAGGGTCCAGGTGAGGGTACGGCAACGCTTTAGGGGGAGCGTGCGTGTGAGGGTGCGGGTTAGTGTGAGCGTACGGGTTAGGATTAGGGGACGGGTGAGGGTCAGGCTTCGGGGAAGGGTTAGGGTTAGGGTTCGGGTTAGGGTTAGGGTTAGGGGACGGGGACGGTTTAGGGTCCAGGTGAGGGTACGGCAACGCTTTAGGGGGAGCGTGCGTGTGAGGGCGTGGGTTAGTGTTAGCGTACGGGTTAGGATTAGGGGACGGGTGAGGGTCAGGTTTCGGGGAAGGGTTAGGGTTAGGGTTCGGGCTAGGGTTAGGGTTAGGGGACGGGGTCGGTTTAGGGTTCAGGTGAGGGTACGGCATCGCTTTAGGGGGAGCGTGCGTGTGAGGGCGCGGGTTAGTGTTAGCGTACCGGTTAGGATTAGGGGACGGGTGAGGGTTAGGCTTCGGGGAAGGGTTAGGGTTAGGGTTCGGGCTAGGGTTAGGGTTAGGGGACGGGGACGGTTTAGGGTCCAGGTGAGGCTACAGCAACGCTTTAGGGGGAGTGTGCGTGTGAGGGCGCGGGTTAGTGTTAGCGTACGGGTTAGGATTAGGGGACGGGTGAGGGTCAGGCTTCGGGGAAGTGTTAGGGTTAGGGTTCGGGCTAGGGTTAGGGTTAGGGGACGGGGACGGTTTAGGGTCCAGGTGAGGGTACGGCAACGCTTTAGGGGGAGCGTGCGTGTGAGGGCGCTGGTTAGTGTTAGCGTACGGGTTAGGAATAGGGCACGGGTGAGGGTCAGGCTTCGGGGAAGGGTTAGGGTTAGGGTTCGGGCTAGGGTTAGGGTTAGGGGACGGGGACGGTTTAGGGTCCAGGTGAGGGTACGGCAATGCTTTAGGGGGAGCGTGCGTGTGAGGGCGCGGGTTAGTGTGAGCGTACGGGTTAGGTTTAGGGGACGGGTGAGGGTCAGGCTTCGGGGAAGGGTTAGGGTTAGGGTTCGGGCTAGGGTTAGGTTTAGGGGACGGGGACGGTTTAGGGTCCAGGTGAGGGTACGGCAACGCTTTAGGGGGAGCATGCGTGTGAGGGCGCGGGTTAGTGTTAGCGTACGGGTTAGGATTAGGGGACGGGTGAGGGTCAGGTTTCGGGGAAGGGTTAGGGTTAGGGTTCGGGCTAGGGTTAGGGTTAGGGGACGGGGTCGGTTTAGGGTTCAGGTGAGGGTACGGCAACGCTTTAGGGGGAGCGTGCGTGTGAGGGCGCGGGTTAGTGTTAGCGTACGGGTTAGGATTAGGGGACGGGTGAGGGTCAGGCTTCGGGGAAGGGTTAGGGTTAGGGTTCGGACTAGGGTTAGGGTTAGGGGACGGGGACGGTTTAGGGTCCAGGTGAGGCTACGGCAACGCTTTAGGGGGAGTGTGCGTGTGAGGGCGCGGGTTAGTGTTAGCGTACGGGTTAGGATTAGGGGACAGGTGAGGGTCAGGCTTCGGGGAAGGGTTAGGGTTAGGGTTCGGGCTAGGGTTAGGGTTAGGGGACGGGGAAGGTTTAGGGTCCAGGTGAGGGTACGGCAACGCTTTAGGGTGAGCGTGCGTGTGAGGGCGTGGGTTAGTGTTAGCGTACGGGTTAGGATTAGGGGACGGGTGAGGGTCAGGCTTCGGGGAAGGGTTAGGGTTAGGGTTCGGGCTAGGGTTAGGGTTAGGGGACGGGGACGGTTTAGGGTCCAGGTGAGGCTACAGCAACGCTTTAGGGGGAGTGTGCGTGTGAGGGCGCGGGTTAGTGTTAGCGTACGGGTTAGGATTAGGGGACGGGTGAGGGTCAGGCTTCGGGGAAGGGTTAGGGTTAGGGTTCGGGCTAGGGTTAGGGTTAGGGGACGGGGACGGTTTAGGGTCCAGGTGAGGCTACGGCAACGCTTTAGGGGGAGTGTGCGTGTGAGGGCGCGGGTTAGTGTTAGCGTACGGGTTAGGATTAGGGGACGGGTGAGGGTCAGGCTTCGGGGAAGGGTTAGGGTTAGGGTTCGGGCTAGGGTTAGGGTTAGGGGACGGGGACGGTTTAGGGTCCAGGTGAGGGTACGGCAACGCTTTAGGGGGAGCGTGCGTGTGAGGGCGCGGGTTAGTGTTAGCGTACGGGTTAGGATTAGGGCACGGGTGAGGGTCAGGCTTCGGGGAAGGGTTAGGGTTAGGGTTCGGGCTAGGGTTAGGGTTAGGGGACGGGGACGGTTTAGGGTCCAGGTGAGGGTACGGCAATGCTTTAGGGGGAGCGTGCATGTGAGGGCGCGGGTTAGTGTGAGCGTACGGGTTAGGATTAGGGGACGGGTGAGGGTCAGGCTTCGGGGAAAGGTTAGGGTTAGGGTTCGGGCTAGGGTTAGGGTTAGGGGACGGGGACGGTTTAGGGTCCAGGTGAGGGTACGGCAACGCTTTAGGGGGAGCGTGCGTGTGAGGGCGCGGGTTAGTGTTAGCATACGGGTTAGGATTAGGGGACGGGTGAGGGTCAGGCTTCGGGGAAGGGTTAGGGTTAGGGTTCGGGCTAGGGTTAGGGTTAGGGGACGGGGACGGTTTAGGGTCCAGGTGAGGGTACGGCAACGCTTTAGGGGGAGCGTGCGTGTGAGGGCCTGGCTTAGTGTTAGCGTACGGGTTAGGATTAGGGGACGGGTGAGGGTCAGGTTTCGGGGAAGGGTTAGGGTTAGGGTTCGGGCTAGGGTTAGGGTTAGGGGACGGGGACGATTTAGGGTTCAGGTGAGGGTACGGCAACGCTTTAGGGGGAGCGTGCGTGTGAGGGCGCGGGTTAGTGTTAGCGTACGGGTTAGGATTAGGGGACGGGTGAGGGTCAGGCTTCGGGGAAGGGTTAGGGTTAGGGTTCGGGCTAGGGTTAGGGTTAGGGGACGGGGACGGTTTAGGGTCCAGGTGAGGCTACGGCAGCGCTTTAGGGGGAGCGTGCGTGTGAGGGCGCGGGTTAGTGTTAGCGTACGGGTTAGGATTAGGGGACGGGTGAGGGTCAGGCTTCGGGGAAGTGTTAGGGTTAGGGTTCGGGCTAGGGTTAGGGTTAGGGGACGGGGACGGTTTAGGGTCCAGGTGAGGCTACGGCAGCGCTTTAGGGGGAGCGTGCGTGTGAGGGCGCGGGTTAGTGTTAGCGTACGGGTTAGGATTAGGGGACGGGTGAGGGTCAGGCTTCGGGGAAGGGTTAGGGTTAGGGTTCGGGCTAGGGTTAGGGTTAGGGGACGGGGACGGTTTAGGGTCCAGGTGAGGCTACGGCAGCGCTTTAGGGGGAGCGTGCGTGTGAGGGCGCGGGTTAGTGTTAGCGTACGGGTTAGGATTAGGGGACGGGTGAGGGTCAGGCTTCGGGGAAGGGTTAGGGTTAGGGTTCGGGCTAGGGTTAGGGTTAGGGGACGGGGACGGTTTAGGGTCCAGGTGAGGCTACGGCAGCGCTTTAGGGGGAGCGTGCGTGTGAGGGCGCGGGTTAGTGTTAGCGTACGGGTTAGGATTAGGGGACGGGTGAGGGTCAGGCTTCGGGGAAGGGTTAGGGTTAGGGTTCGGGCTAGGGTTAGGGTTAGGGGATGGGGACGGTTTAGGGTCCAGGTGAGGGTACGGCAACGCTTTAGGGTGAGCGTGCGTGTGAGGGCGCGGGTTAGTGTTAGCGTATGGGTTAGGATTAGGGGACGGGTGAGGGTCAGGCTTCGGGGAAGGATTAGGGTTAGGGTTCGGGCTAGGGTTAGGGTTAGGGGACGGGGACGGTTTAGGGTCTAGGTGAGGGTACGTCAACGCTTTAGGGGGAGCGTGCGTGTGAGGGCGCGGGTTAGTGTTAGCGTACGTGTTAGGATTAGGGGACGGGTGAGGGTCAGGCTTCGGGGAAGGTTTAGGGTTAGGGTTCGGGCTAGGGTTAGGGTTAGGGGACGGGGACGGTTTAGGGTCCAGGTGAGGCTACGGCAACGCTTTAGGGGGAGCGTGCGTGTGAGGGCGCGGGTTAGTGTTAGCGTACGGGTTAGGATTAGGGGACGGGTGAGGGTCAGGCTTCGGGGAAGGGTTAGGGTTAGGGTTCGGGCTAGGGTTAGGGTTAGGGGACGGGGACGGTTTAGGGTCCAGGTGAGGGTACGGCAACGCTTTAGGGGGAGCGTGCGTGTGAGGGCGCGGGTTAGTGTTAGCGTACGGGTTAGGATTAGGGGAAGGGTGAGGGTCAGGCTTCGGGGAAGGGTTAGGGTTAGGGTTCGGGCTAGGGTTAGGGTTAGGGGACGGGGACGGTTTAGGGTCCAGGTGAGGGTACGGCAACGCTTTAGGGGGAGCGTGCGTGTGAGGGCGCGGGTTAGTGTTAGCGTACGGGTTAGGATTAGGGCACGGGTGAGGGTCAGGCTTCGGGGAAGGGTTAGGGTTAGGGTTCGGGCTAGGGTTAGGGTTAGGGGACGGGGACGGTTTAGGGTCCAGGTGAGGGTACGGCAACGCATTAGGGGGAGCGTGCGTGTGAGGGCGTGGGTTCGTGTTAGCGTACGGGTTAGGATTAGGGGACGGGTGAGGGTCAGGCTTCGGGGAAGGGTTAGGGTTAGGGTTCGGGCTAGGGTTAGGGTTAGGGGACGGGGACGGTTTAGGGTCCAGGTGAGGGTACGGCAACGCTTTAGGGGGAGCGTGCGTGTGAGGGCGCGGGTTAGTGTTAGCGTACGGGTTAGGATTAGGGGACGGGTGAGGGTCAGGCTTCGGGGAAGGGTTAGGGTTAGGGTTCGGGCTAGGGTTAGGGTTAGGGGACGGGGACGGTTTAGGGTCCAGGTGAGGGTACGGCAACGCTTTAGGGGGAGCGTGCGTGTGAGGGCGCGGGTTAGTGTTAGCGTACGGGTTAGGATTAGGGCACGGGTGAGGGTCAGGCTTCGGGGAAGGGTTAGGGTTAGGGTTCGGGCTAGGGTTAGGGTTAGGGGACGGGGACGGTTTAGGGTCCAGGTGAGGGTACGGCAACGCTTTAGGGGGAGCGTGCGTGTGAGGGCGCGGGTTAGTGTTAGCGTACGGGTTAGGATTAGGGGACGGGTGAGGGTCAGGCTTCGGGGAAGGGTTAGGGTTAGGGTTCGGGCTAGGGTTAGGGTTAGGGGACGGGGACGGTTTAGGGTCCAGGTGAGGGTACGGCAACGCTTTAGGGGGAGCGTGCGTGTGAGGGCGCGGGTTAGTGTTAGCGTACGGGTTAGGATTAGGGGACGGGTGAGGGTCAGGCTTCGGGGAAGGGTTAGGGTTAGGGTTCGGGCTAGGGTTAGGATTAGGGGACGGGGACGGTTTAGGGTCCAGGTGAGGGTACGGCAACGCTTTAGGGGGAGCGTGCGTGTGAGGGCGCGGGTTAGTGTTAGCGTACGGGTTAGGATTAGGGCACGGGTGAGGGTCAGGCTTCGGGGAAGGGTTAGGTTTCGGGTTCGGGCTAGGGTTAGGGTTAGGGGACGGGGACGGTTTAGGGTCCAGGTGAGACTACGGCAACGCTTTAGGGGGAGCGTGCGTGTGAGGGCGCGGGTTAGTGTTAGCGTACGTGTTAGGATTAGGGGACGGGTGAGGGTCAGGCTTCGGGGAAGGGTTAGGGTTAGGGTTCGGGCTAGGGTTAGGGTTAGGGGACGGGGACGGTTTAGGGTCCAGGTGAGGGTACGGCAACGCTTTAGGGGGAGCGTGCGTGTGATGGCGCGGGTTAGTGTGAGCGTACGGGTTAGGATTAGGGGACGGGTGAGGGTCAGGCTTCGGGGAAGGGTTAGGGTTAGGGTTCGGGCTAGGGTTAGGGTTAGGGGACGGGGACGGTTTAGGGTCCAGGTGAGGGTACGGCAACGCTTTAGGGGGAGCGTGCGTGTGAGGGCGCGGGTTAGTGTTAGCGTACTGGTTAGGATTAGGGGACGGGTGAGGGTCAGGCTTCGGCGAAGGGTTAGGGTTAGGGTTCGGGCTAGGGTTAGGTTTAGGGGACGGGGACGGTGTAGGGTCCAGGTGAGGGTACGGCAACGCTTTAGGGGGAGCGTCCGTGTGAGGGCGCGGGTTAGTGTGAGCGTACGGGTTAGGATTAGGGGACGGGTGAGGGTCAGGCTTCGGGGAAGGGTTAGGGTTAGGGTTCGGGCTAGGGTTAGGGTTAGGGGACGGGGACGGTTTAGGGTCCAGGTGAGGGTACGGCAACGCTTTAGGGGGAGCGTGCGTGTGAGGGCGCGGGTTAGTGTTAGCGTACGGGTTAGGATTAGGGGACGGGTGAGGGTCACGCTTCGGGGAAGGGTTAGGGTTAGGGTTCGGGCTAGGGTTAGGGTTAGGGGACGGGGACGGTTTAGGGTCCAGGTGAGGGTACGGCAACGCTTTAGGGGGAGCGTGCGTGTGAGGGCGTGGGTTAGTGTTAGCGTATGTGTTAGGATTAGGTGACGGGTGAGGGTCAGGCTTCGGGGAAGGGTTAGGGTTAGGGTTCGGGCTAGGGTTAGGGTTAGGGGACGGGGACGGTTTAGGGTCCAGGTGAGGGTACGGCAATGCTTTAGGGGGAGCGTGCGTGTGAGGGCGCGGGTTAGTGTTAGCGTACGGGTTAGGATTAGGGGACGGGTGAGGGTCAGGCTTCGGGGAAGGGTTAGGGTTCGGGTTCGGGCTAGGGTTAGGGTTAGGGGACGGGGACGGTTTAGGGTCCAGGTGAGGGTACGGCAACGCTTTAAGGGGAGCGTGCGTGTGAGGGCGCGGGTTAGTGTTAGCGTACGGGTTAGGATTAGGGGACGGGTGAGGGTCAGGCTTCGGGGAAGGGTTAGGGTTCGGGCTAGGGTTAGGGTTAGGGGACGGGGACGGTTTAGGGTCCAGGTGAGGGTACGGCAACGCTTTAGAGGGAGCGTGCGTGTGAGGGCGCGGGTTAGTGTGAGCGTACGGGTTAGGATTAGGGGACGGGTGAGGGTCAGGCTTCGGGGAAGGGTTAGGGTTAGGGTTCGGGCTAGGGTTAGGGTTAGGGGACGGGGACGGTTTAGGGTCCAGGTGAGGGTACGGCAACGCTTTAGGGGGAGCGTGCGTGTGAGGGCGCGGGTTAGTGTTAGCGTACGGGTTAGGATTAGGGCACGGGTGAGGGTCAGGCTTCGGGGAAGAGTTAGTGTTAGGGTTCGGGCTAGGGTTAGGGTTAGGGGACGGGGACGGTTTAGGGTCCAGGTGAGGGTACGGCAACGCTTTAGGGGGAGCGTGCGTGTGAGGGCGCGGGTTAGTGTGAGCGTACGGGTTAGGATTAGGGCACGGGTGAGGGTCAGGCTTCGGGGAAGAGTTAGTGTTAGGGTTCGGGCTAGGGTTAGGGTTAGGGGACGGGGACGGTTTAGGGTCCAGGTGAGGGTACGGCAACGCTTTAGGGGGAGCGTGCGTGTGAGGGCGCGGGTTAGTGTGAGCGTACGGGTTAGGATTAGGGGACGGGTGAGGGTCAGGCTTCGGGGAAGTGTTAGGGTTAGGGTTCGGGCTAGGGTTAGGGTTAGGGGACGGGGACGGTTTAGGGTCCAGGTGAGGGTACGGCAACGCATTATGGGGAGCGTGCATGTGAGGGCGCGGGTTAGTGTTAGCGTACGGGTTAGGATTAGGGGACGGGTGAGGGTCAGGCTTCGGGGAAGGGTTAGGGTTAGGGTTCGGGCTAGGGTTAGGGTTAGGGGACGGGGACGGTTTAGGGTCCAGGTGAGGGTACGGCAACGCTTTAGGGGGAGCGTGCGTGTGAGGGTGCGGGTTAGTGTTAGCGTACGGGTTCGGATTAGGGGACGGGTGAGGGTCAGGTATCGGGGAAGGGTTAGGGTTAGGGTTCGGGCTAGGGTTAGGGTTAGGGGACGGGGACGATTTAGGGTTCAGGTGAGGGTACGGCAACGCTTTAGGGGGAGCGTGCGTGTGAGGGAGCGGGTTAGTGTTAGCGTACAGGTTGGGATTAGGGGACGGGTGAGGGTCAGGCTTCGGGGAAGGGTTAGGGTTAGGGTTCGGGCTAGGGTTAGGGTTAGGGGACAGGGACGGTTTAGGGTCCAGGTGAGGCTACGGCAACGCTTTAGGGGGAGCGTGCGTGTGAGGGCGCGGGTTAGTGTTAGCGTACGGGTTAGGATTAGGGGACGGGTGAGGGTCAGGCTTCGGGGAAGGGTTAGGGTTAGGCTTCGGGCTAGGTTTAGGGTTAGGGGACGGGGACGGTTTAGGGTCCAGGTGAGGGTATGGCAACGCTTTAGGGTGAGCGTGCGTGTGAGGGCGCGGGTTAGTGTTAGCGTACGGGTTAGGATTAGGGGACGGGTGAGGGTCAGGCTTCGGGGAAGGATTAGGGTTAGGGTTCGGGCTAGGGTTAGGGTTAGGGGACGGGCACGGTTTAGGGTCTAGGTGAGGGTACGGCAACGCTTTAGGGGGAGCGTGCGTGTGAGGGCGCGGGTTAGTGTTAGCGTACTGGTTAGGATTAGGGGACGGGTGAGGGTCAGGCTTCGGGGAAGGTTTAGGGTTAGGGTTCGGGCTAGGGTTAGGGTTAGGGGACTGGGACGGTTTAGGGTCCAGGTGAGGCTACGGCAACGCTTTAGGGGGAGCGTGCGTGTGAGGGCGCGGGTTAGTGTTAGCGTACGGGTTAGGATTAGGGGACGGGTGAGGGTCAGGCTTCGGGGAAGGGTTAGGGTTAGGGTTCAGGCTAGGGTTAGGGTTAGGGGACGGGGACGGTTTAGGGTCCAGGTGAGGGTACGGCAACGCTTTAGGGGGAGCGTGCGTGTGAGGGCGTGGGTTAGTGTTAGCGTACGGGTTAGGATTAGGGGACGGGTGAGGGTCAGGCTTCGGGGAAGGGTTAGGGTTAGGGTTCGGGCTAGGGTTAGGGTTAGGGGACGGGGACGGTTTAGGGTCCAGGTGAGGCTACGGCAACGCTTTAGAGGGAGCGTGCGTGTGAGGGCGCGGGTTAGTGTGAGCGTACGGGTTAGGATTAGGGGACGGGTGAGGGTCAGGCTTCGGGGAAGGGTTAGGTTTAGGGTTCGGGCTAGGGTTAGGGTTAGGGGACGGGGACGGTTTAGGGTCCAGGTGAGGGTACGGCAACGCTTTAGGGGGAGCGTGCGTGTGAGGGCGCGGGTTAGTGTTAGCGTACGGGTTAGGATTAGGGGACGGGTGAGGGTCAGGCTTCGGGGAAGGATTAGGGTTAGGGTTCGGGCTAGGGTTAGGGTTAGGGGACGGGGACGGTTTAGGGTCTAGGTGAGGGTACGGCAACGCTTTAGGGGGAGCGTGCGTGTGAGGGCGCGGGTTAGTGTTAGCGTATGGGTTAGGATTAGGGGACGGGTGAGGGTCAGGCTTCGGGGAAGGTTTAGGGTTAGGGTTCGGGCTAGGGTTAGGGTTAGGGGACGGGGACGGTTTAGGGTCCAGGTGAGGCTACGGCAACGCTTTAGGGGGAGCGTGCGTGTGAGGGCGCGGGTTAGTGTTAGCGTACGGGTTAGGATTAGGGGACGGGTGAGGGTCAGGCTTCGGGGAAGGGTTAGGGTTAGGGTTCGGGCTAGGGTTAGGGTTAGGGGACGGGGACGGTTTAGGGTCCAGGTGAGGGTACGGCAACGCTTTAGGGGGAGCGTGCGTGTGAGGGCGCGGGTTAGTGTTAGCGTACGGGTTAGGATTAGGGGACGGGTGAGGGTCAGGCTTCGGGGAAGGGTTAGGGTTAGGGTTCGGGCTAGGATTAGGGTTAGGGGACGGGGACGGTTTAGGGTCCAGGTGAGGGTACGGCAACGCTTTAGGGGGAGCGTGCGTGTGAGGGCGCGGGTTAGAGTTAGCGTACGGGTTAGGATTAGGGGACGGGTGAGGGTCAGGCTTCGGGGAAGGGTTAGGGTTAGGGTTCGGGCTAGGGTTAAGGTTAGGGGACGGGGACGGTTTAGGGTCCAGGTGAGGGTACGGCAACGCTTTAGGGGGAGCGTGCATGTGAGGGCGCGGGTTAGTGTGAGCGTACGGGTTAGGATTAGGGGACGGGTGAGGGTCAGGCTTCGGGGAAGGGTTAGGGTTAGGGTTCGGGCTAGGGTTAGGGTTAGGGGACGGGGACGGTTTAGGGTCCAGGTGAGGGTACGGCAACGCTTTAGGGGGAGCGTGCGTGTGAGGGCGCGGGTTAGTGTTAGCGTACGGGTTAGGATTAGGGGACGGGTGAGGGTCAGGCTTCGGGGAAGGGTTAGGGTTAGGGTTCGGGCTAGGGTTAGGGTTAGGGGACGGGGACGGTTTAGGGTCCAGGTGAGGGTACGGCAACGCTTTAGGGGGAGCGTGCGTGTGAGGGCGCGGGTTAGTGTGAGCGTACGGGTTAGGATTAGGGGACGGGTGAGGGTCAGACTTTGGGGAAGGGTTAGGATTCGGGCTATGGTTAGGGTTAGGGGACGGGGACGGTTTAGGGTCCAGGTGAGGGTACGGCAACGCTTTAGGGGGAGCGTGCGTGTGAGGGCGTGGGTTAGTGTGAGCGTACGGGTTAGGATTAGGGGACAGGTGAGGGTCAGGCTTCGGGGAAGGGTTAGGGTTAGGGTTCGGGCTAGGGTTAGGGTTAGGGGACGGGGACGGTTTAGGGTCCAGGTGACGGTACGGCAACGCTTTAGAGGGACCGTGCGTGTGAGGGCGCGGGTTAGTGTGAGCGTACGGGTTAGGATTAGGGGACGGGTGAGGGTCAGGCTTCGGGGAAGGTTTAGGGTTCGGGCAAGGGTTAGGGTTAGGGGGTGGGGACGGTTTAGGGTGCAGGTGAGGGTCCGGCAACGCTTTAGGCGGAGCATGCGTGTGAGGGCGCGGGTTAGTGTGAGCGTACGGGTTAGGATTAGGGGACGGGTGAGGGTCAGGCTTCGGGGAAGGGTTAGGGTTAGGGTTCGGGCTAGGGTTAGGGTTAGGGGACGGGGACGGTTTAGGGTCCAGGTGAGGGTACAGCAACGCTTTAGGGGGAGCGTGCATGTGAGGGCGCGGGTTAGTGTTAGCGTACTGGTTAGGATTAGGGGACGGGTGAGGGTCAGGCTTCGGGGAAGTGTTAGGGTTAGGGTTCGGACTAGGGTTAGGGTTAGGGGAAGGGGACTGTTTAGGGTCCAGGTGAAGGTACGGCAACGTTTTAGGGGGAGCGTGCGTGTGAGGGCGCGGGTTAGTGTTAGCGTACGGGTTAGGATTAGGGGATGGGTGAGGGTCAGGCTTCGGGGAAGGGTTAGGGTTAGGGTTCGGGCTAGGGTTAGGGTTAGGGGACGGGGACGGTTTAGGGTCCAGGTGAGGGTACGGCAACGCTTTAGGGGGAGCGTGCGTGTGAGGGCACGGGTTAGTGTTAGCGTACGGGTTAGGATTAGGGGACGGGTGAGGGTCAGGCTTCGGGGAAGGGTTAGGGTTAGGGTTCGGGCTAGGGTTAGGGTTAGGGGACGGGGACGGTTTAGGGTCCAGGTGAGGGTACGGCAACGCTTTAGGGGGCGCGTGCGTGTGAGGGCGCGGGTTAGTGTTAGCATACGGGTTAGGATTAGGGGACGGGTGAGGGTCAGGCTTCGGGGAAGGGTTAGGGTTAGGGTTCGGGCTAGGGTTAGGGTTAGGGGACGGGGATGGTTTAGGGTCCAGGTGAGGGTACGGCAACGCTTTAGGGGGAGCGTGCGTGTGAGGGCGCGGGATAGTGTTAGCGTACGGGTTAGGATTAGGGGACGGGTGAGGGTCAGGCTTCGGGGAAGGGTTAGGGTTAGGGTTCGGGCTAGGGTTAGGGTTAGGGGACGGGGACGGTTTAGGGTCCAGGTGAGGGTACGGCAACGCTTTAGGGTGAGCGTGCGTGTGAGGGCGCGGGTTAGTGTTAGCGTACGGTTTAGGATTAGGGGACGGGTGAGGGTCAGGCTTCGGGGAAGGATTAGGGTTAGGGTTCGGGCTAGGGTTAGGGTTAGGGGACGGGGACGGTTTAGGGTCTAGGTGAGGGTACGGCAACGCTTTAGGGGGAGCGTGCGTGTGAGGGCGCGGGTTAGTGTTAGCGTACGGGTTAGGATTAGGGGACGGGTGAGGGTCAGGCTTCGGGGAAGGTTTAGGGTTAGGGTTCGGGCTAGGGTTAGGGTTAGGGGACGGGGACGGTTTAGGGTCCAGGTGAGGCTACGGCAACGCTTTAGGGGGAGCGGGCGTGTGAGGGCGCGGGTTACTGTTAGCGTACGGGTTAGGATTAGGGGACGGGTGAGGGTCAGGCTTCGGGGAAGGGTTAGGGTTAGGGTTCGGGCTAGGGTTAGGGTTAGGGGACGGGGACGGTTTAGGGTCCAGGTGAGGGTACGGCAACGCTTTAGGGGGAGTGTGCGTGTGAGGGCGCGGGTTAGTGTTAGCGTACGGGTTAGGATTAGGGGACGGGTGAGGGTCAGGCTTCGGGGAAGGGTTAGGGTTAGGGTTCGGGCTAGGGTTAGGGTTAAGGGACGGGGACGGTTTAGGGTCCAGGTGAGGGTTCGGCAACGCTTTAGGGGGAGCGTGCGTGTGAGGGCGCGGGTTAGTGTTAGCGTACGGGTTAGGATTAGGGGACGGGTGAGGGTCAGGCTTCGGGGAAGGGTTAGGGTTAGGGTTCGGGCTAGGGTAAAGGTTAGGGGACGGGGACGGTTTAGGGTCCAGGTGAGGGTACGGCAACGCTTTAGGGGGAGCGTGCATGTGAGGGCGCGGGTTAGTGTGAGCGTACGGGTTAGGATTAGGGGACGGGTGAGGGTCAGGATTCGGGGAAGTGTTAGGGTTAGGGTTCGGGCTAGGGTTAGGGTTAGGGGACGGGGACGGTTTAGGGTCCAGGTGAGGCTACGGCAACGCTTTAGGGGGAGCGTGCGTGTGAGGGCGCGGGTTAGTGTTAGCGTACGGGTTAGGATTAGGGGACGGGTGAGGGTCAGGCTTCGGGGAAGGGTTAGGGTTAGGGTTCGGGCTAGGGTTAGGGTTAGGGGACGGGGACGGTTTAGGGTCCAGGTGAGGCTACGGCAACGCTTTAGGGGGAGCGTGCGTGTGAGGGCGCGGGTTAGTGTTAGTGTACGGGTTAGGATTAGGGGACGGGTGAGGGTCAGGCTTCGGGGAAGGGTTAGGGTTCGGGTTCGGGCTAGGGTTAGGGTTAGGGGACGGGGACGGTTTAGGGTCCAGGTGAGGGTACGGCAACGCTTTAGGGGGAGCGTGCGTGTGAGGGCGCGGGTTAGTGTGAGCGTACGGGTTAGGATTAGGGGACGGGTGAGGGTCAGGCTTCGGGGAAGGGTTAGGGTTAGGGTTCGGGCTAGGGTTAGGGTTAGGGGACGGGGACGGTTTAGGGTCCAGGTGAGGGTACGGCAACGCTTTAGGGGGAGCGTGCGTGTGAGGGCGCGGGTTAGTGTGAGCGTACGGGTTAGGATTAGGGGACGGGTGAGGGTCAGGCTTCGGGGAAGGGTTAGGGTTCGGGCAAGGGTTAGGGTTAGGGGACGGGGACGGTTTAGGGTCCAGGTGAGGGTACGGCAACGCTTTAGGGGGAGCGTGCGTGTGAGGGCGCGGGTTAGTGTGAGCGTACGGGTTAGGATTAGGGGACGGGTGAGGGTCAGGCTTCGGGGAAGGGTTAGGGTTAGGGTTCGGGCTAGGGTTAGGGTTAGGGGACGGGGATGGTTTAGGGTCCAGGTGAGGGTACGGCAACGCTTTAGGGGGAGCGTGCGTGTGAGGGCGCGGGTTAGTGTTAGCGTACGGGTTAGGATTAGGGGACGGGTGAAAGTCAGGCTTCGGGGAAGAGTTAGGGTTAGGGTTCGGGCTAGGGTTATGGTTAGGGGACGGGGACGGTTTAGGATCCAGGTGAGGGTACGGCAACGCTTTAGGGGGAGCGTGCGTGTGAGGGCGCGGGTTAGTGTTAGCGTACGGGTTAGGATTAGGGGACGGGTGAGGGTCAGGCTTCGGGGAAGGGTTAGGGTTAGGGTTCGGACTAGGGTTAGGGTTAGGGGAAGGGGACTGTTTAGGGTCCAGGTGAGGGTACGGCAACGTTTTAGGGGGAGCGTGCGTGTGAGGGCGCGGGTTAGTGTTAGCGTACGGGTTAGGATTAGGGGACGGGTGAGGGTCAGGCTTCGGGGAAGGGTTAGGGTTAGGGTTTGGGCTAGGGTTAGGGTTAGGGGACGGGGACGGTTTAGGGTCCAGGTGAGGGTACAGCAACACTTTAGGGGGAGCGTGCGTGAGCGGGCGCGGGTTAGTGTTAGCGTACGGGTTAGGATTAGGGGACGGGTGAGGGTCAGGCTTCGGGGAAGGGTTAGGGTTAGGGTTCGGGCTAGGGTTAGGGTTAGGGGACGGGGACGGTTTAGGGTCCAGGTGAGGGTACGGCAACGCTTTAGGGGGAGCGTGCGTGTGAGGGCGCGGGTTAGTGTTAGCGTACGGGTTAGGATTAGGGGACGGGTGAGGGTCAGGCTTCGGGGAAGGGTTAGGGTTAGGGTTCGGGCTAGGGTTAGGATTAGGGAACGGGGACGGTTTAGGGTCCAGGTGAGGGTACGGAAACGCTTTAGGGGGAGCGTGCGTGTGAGGGCGTGGGTTAATGTGAGCGTACGGGTTAGGATTAGGGGACGGGTGAGGGTCAGTCTTCGGGGAAGGGTTAGGGTTCGGGCTAGGGTTAGGGTTAGGGGACGGGGACAGTTTAGGGTCCAGGTGAGGGTACGGCAACGCTTTAGGGGGAGCGTGCGTGTGAGGGCGCGGGTTAGTGTTAGCGTACGGGTTAGGATTAGGGGACGGGTGAGGGTCAGGCTTCGGGGAAGGGTTAGGTGTAGGGTTCGGGCTAGGGTTAGGGTTAGGGGACGGGGACGGTTTAGGGTCCAGGTGAGGGTACGGCAACGCTTTAGGGGGAGCGTGCGAGTGAGGGCGCGGGTTAGTGTTAGCGTACGGGTTAGGAAGAGGGGACGGGTGAGGGTCAGGCTTCGGGGAAGGATTAGGGTTAGGGTTCGGGCTAGGGTTAGGGTTAGGGGACGGGGACGGTTTAGGGTCCAGGTGAGGGTACGGCAACGCTTTAGGGGGAGCGTGCGTGTGAGGGCGCGGGTTAGTGTTAGCGTACGGGTTAGGATTAGGGGACGGGTGAGGGTCAGGCTTCGGGGAAGGTTTAGGGTTAGGGTTCGGGCTAGGGTTAGGGTTAGGGGACGGGGACGGTTTAGGGTCCAGGTGAGGGTACGGCAACGCTTTAGGGGAAGCGTGCGTGTGAGGGCGTGGGTTAGTGTTAGCGTACGGTTTAGGATTAGGGGACGGGTGAGGGTCAGGCTTCGGGGAAGGGTTAGGGTTAGGGTTCGGGCTAGGGTTAGGGTCAGGGGACGGGGACGGTTTAGGGTCCAGGTGAGGGTACGGCAACGCTTTAGGGGGAGTGTGCGTGTGAGGGCGTGGGTTAGTGTTAGCGTACGGGTTAGGATTAGGGGACGGGTGAGGGTCAGGCTTCGGGGAAGGGTTAGGGTTAGGGTTCGGGCTAGGGTTAGGGTTAGGGGACGGGGACGGTTTAGGGTCCAGGTGAGGGTACGGCAACGCTTTAGGGGGAGCGTGCGTGTGAGGGCTTGGGTTAGTGTTAGCGTACGGGTTAGGATTAGGGGACGGGTGAGGGTCAGGCTTCGGGGAAGGGTTAGGGTCAGGGTTCGGTCTAGGGTTAGGGTTAGGGGACGGGGACGGTTTAGGGTCCAGGTGAGGGTACGGCAACGCTTTAGGGGGAGCGTGCGTGTGAGGGCGCGGGTTAGTGTTAGCGTACGGGTTAGGATTAGGGGACGGGTGAGGGTCAGGATTCGGGGAAGGATTAGGGTTAGGGTTCGGGCTAGGGTTAGGGTTAGGGGACGGGGACGGTTTAGGGTCTAGGTGAGGGTACGGCAACGCTTTAGGGGGAGCGTGCGTGTGAGGGCGCGGTTTAGTGTTAGCGTACGGGTTAGGGTTAGGGTTAGGGTTAGGGTTAGGGTTCGGGCTAGGGTTAGGGTTAGGGGACGGGGACGGTTTAGGGTCCAGGTGAGGCTACGGCAACGCTTTAGGGGGAGCGTGCGTGTGAGGGCGCAGGTTAGTGTTAGCGTACGGGTTAGGATTAGGGGACGGGTGAGGGTCAGGCTTCGGGGAAGGGTTAGGGTTAGGGTTCGGGCTAGGGTTAGGGTTAGGGGACGGGGACGGTTTAGGGTCCAGGTGAGGGTACGGCAACGCTTTAGGGGGAGCGTGCGTGTGAGGGCGCGGGTTAGTGTTAGCGTATGGGTTAGGATTAGAGGACGGGTGAGGGTCAGGGTTCGGGGAAGGGTTAGGGTTAGGGTTCGGGCTAGGGTTAGGGTTAGGGGACGGGGACGGTTTAGGGTCCTGGTGAGGGTACGGCAACGCTTTAGGGGGAGCGTGCGTGTGAGGGCGCGGGTTAGTGTTAGCGTACGGGTTAGGATTAGGGGACGGGTGAGGGTCAGGCTTCGGGGAAGGGTTAGGGTTAGGGTTTGGGCTAGGGTTAGGGTCAGGGGACGGGGACGGTTTAGGGTCCAGGTGAGGGTACGGCAACGCTTTAGGGGGAGCGTGCGTGTGAGGGCGCGGGTTAGTGTTAGCGTACGGGTTAGGATTAGGGGACGGGAGAGGGTCAGGCTTCGGGGAAGGGTTAGGGTTAGGGTTCGGGCTAGGGTTAGGGTTAGGGGACGGGGACGGTTTAGGGTCCAGGTGAGGGTACGGCAACGCTTTAGGGGGAGCGTGCGTGTGAGGGCGCGGGTTAGTGTTAGCGTACGGGTTAGGATTAGGGGACGGGTGAGGGTCAGGCTTCGGGGAAGGGTTAGGGTTAGGGTTCGGGCTAGGGTTAGGGTTAGGGGACGGGGACGGTTTAGGGTCCAGGTGAGGGTACGGCAACGCTTTAGGGGGAGCGTGCGTGTGAGGGCGCGGGTTAGTGTTAGCGTACGGGTTAGGATTAGGGGACAGGTGAGGGTCAGGCTTCGGGGAAGGATTAGGGTTAGGGTTCGGGCTAGGGTTAGGGTTAGGGGACGGGGACGGTTTAGGGTCTAGGTGAGGGTACGGCAACGCTTTAGGGGGAGCGTGCGTGTGAGGGCGCGGGTTAGTGTTAGCGTACGGATTAGGGTTAGGGTTAGGGTTAGGGTTAGGGTTCGGGCTAGGGTTAGGGTTAGGGTTCGGGCTAGGGTTAGGGTTAGGGGACGGGGACGGTTTAGGGTCCAGGTGAGGGTATGGCAACGCTTTAGGGGGAGCGTGCGTGTGAGGGCGCGGGTTAGTGTTAGCGTACGGGTTAGGATTAGGGGACGGGTGAGGGTCAGGCTTCGGGGAAGAGTTAGGGTTAGGGTTCGGGCTAGGGTTAGGGTTAGGGGACGGGGACGGTTTAGGGTCCAGGTGAGGGTACGACAACGCTTTAGGGGGAGCGTGCGTGTGAGGGCGCGGGTTACTGTTAGCGTACGGGTTAGGATTAGGGGACGGGTGAGGGTCAGGCTTCGGGGAAGGGTTAGGGTTAGGGTTCAGGCTAGGGTTTGGGTTAGGGGACGGGGACGGTTTAGGGTCCAGGTGAGGGTACGGCAACGCTTTAGGGGGAGCGTGCGTGTGAGGGCGCGGGTTAGTGTGAGCGTACGGGTTAGGATTAAGGGACGGGTGAGGGTCAGGCTTCGGGGAAGGGTTAGGGTTAGGGTTCGGGCTAAGGTTAGGGTTAGGGGACGGGGACGGTTTAGGGTCCACGTGAGGGTACGGCAACGCTTTAGGGGGAGCGTGCGTGTGAGGGCGCGGGTTAGTGTTAGCGTACGGGTTAGGATTAGGGGACGGGTGAGGGTCACGCTTCGGGGAAGGGTTAGGGTTAGGGTTCGGGCTAGGGTTAGGGTTAGGGGACGGGGAAGGTTTAGGGTCCAGGTGAGGGTATGGCAACGCTTTAGGGGGAGCGTGCGTGTGAGGGCGCGGGTTAGTGTTAGCGTACGGGTTAGGATTAGGGGACGGGTGAGGGTCAGGCTTCGGGGAAGGGTTAGGGTTAGGGTTTGGGCTAGGGTTAGGGTTAGGGGACGGGGACGGTTTAGGGTCCAGGTGAGGGTACGGCAATGCTTTAGGGGGAGCGTGCGTGTGAGGGCGCGGGTTAGTGTTAGCGTACGGGTTAGGATTAGGGGACGGGTGAGGGTCAGGCTTCGGGGAAGGGTTAGGGTTAGGGTTCGGGCTAGGGTTAGGGTTAGGGAACGGGGACGGTTTAGGGTCCAGGTGAGGGTACGGCAACGCTTTAGGGGGAGCGTGCGTGTGAGGGCGCGGGTTAGTGTGAGCGTACGGGTTAGGATTAGGGGACGGGTGAGGGTCAGGCTTTGGGGAAGGGTTAGGGTTAGGGTTCGGGCTAGGGTTAGAGTTAGGGGACGGGGACGGTTTAGGGTCCAGGTGAGGGTACGGCAACGCTTTAGGGGGAGCGTGCGTGTGAGGGTGCGGGTTAGTGTGAGCGTACGGGTTAGGATTAGGGGACGGGTGAGGGTCAGGCTTCGGGGAAGGGTTAGGGTTAGGGTTCGGGTTAGGGTTAGGGTTAGGGGACGGGGACGGTTTAGGGTCCAGGTGAGGGTACGGCAACGCTTTAGGGGGAGCGTGCGTGTGAGGGCGTGGGTTAGTGTTAGCGTACGGGTTAGGATTAGGGGACGGGTGAGGGTCAGGTTTCGGGGAAGGGTTAGGGTTAGGGTTCGGGCTAGGGTTAGGGTTAGGGGACGGGGTCGGTTTAGGGTTCAGGTGAGGGTACGGCATCGCTTTAGGGGGAGCGTGCGTGTGAGGGCGCGTGTTAGTGTTAGCGTACGGGTTAGGATTAGGGGACGGGTGAGGGTCAGGCTTCGGGGAAGGGTTAGGGTTAGGGTTCGGGCTAGGGTTAGGGTTAGGGGACGGGGACGGTTTAGGGTCCAGGTGAGGCTACAGCAACGCTTTAGGGGGAGTGTGCGTGTGAGGGCGCGGGTTAGTGTTAGCGTACGGGTTAGGATTAGGGGACGGGTGAGGGTCAGGCTTCGGGGAAGGGTTAGGGTTAGGGTTCGGGCTAGGGTTAGGGTTAGGGGACGGGGACGGTTTAGGGTCCAGGTGAGGGTACGGCAACGCTTTAGGGGGAGCGTGCGTGTGAGGGCGCTGGTTAGTGTTAGCGTACGGGTTATGAATAGGGCACGGGTGAGGGTCAGGCTTCGGGGAAGGGTTAGGGTTAGGGTTCGGGCTAGGGTTAGGGTTAGGGGACGGGGACGGTTTAGGGTCCAGGTGAGGGTACGGCAATGCTTTAGGGGGAGCGTGCGTGTGAGGGCGCGGGTTAGTGTGAGCGTACGGGTTAGGATTAGGGGACGGGTGAGGGTCAGGCTTCGGGGAAGGGTTAGGGTTAGGGTTCGGGCTAGGGTTAGGGTTAGGGGACGGGGACGGTTTAGGGTCCAGGTGAGGGTACGGCAACGCTTTAGGGGGAGCATGCGTGTGAGGGCGCGGGTTAGTGTTAGCGTACGGGTTAGGATTAGGGGACGGGTGAGGGTCAGGTTTCGGGGAAGGGTTAGGGTTAGGGTTCGGGCTAGGGTTAGGGTTAGGGGACGGGGTCGGTTTAGGGTTCAGGTGAGGGTACGGCAACGCTTTAGGTGGAGCGTGCGTGTGAGGGCGCGGGTTAGTGTTAGCGTACGGGTTAGGATTAGGGGACGGGTGAGGGTCAGGCTTCGGGGAAGGGTTAGGGTTAGGGTTCGGACTAGGGTTAGGGTTAGGGGACGGGGACGGTTTAGGGTCCAGGTGAGGCTACGGCAACGCTTTAGGGGGAGTGTGCGTGTGAGGGCGCGGGTTAGTGTTAGCGTACGGGTTAGGATTAGGGGACACGTGAGGGTCAGGCTTCGGGGAAGTGTTAGGGTTAGGGTTCGGGCTAGGGTTAGGGTTAGGGGACGGGGAAGGTTTAGGGTCCAGGTGAGGGTACGGCAACGCTTTAGGGTGAGCGTGCGTGTGAGGGCGTGGGTTAGTGTTAGCGTACGGGTTAGGATTAGGGGACGGGTGAGGGTCAGGCTTCGGGGAAGGGTTAGGGTTAGGGTTCGGGCTAGGGTTAGGGTTAGGGGACGGGGACGGTTTAGGGTCCAGGTGAGGCTACAGCAACGCTTTAGGGGGAGTGTGCGTGTGAGGGCGCGGGTTAGTGTTAGCGTACGGGTTAGGATTAGGGGACGGGTGAGGGTCAGGCTTCGGGGAAGGGTTAGGGTTAGGGTTCGGGCTAGGGTTAGGGTTAGGGGACGGGGACGGTTTAGGGTCCAGGTGAGGGTACGGCAACGCTTTAGGGGGAGCGTGCGTGTGAGGGCGCTGGTTAGTGTTAGCGTACGGGTTAGGAATAGGGCACGGGTGAGGGTCAGGCTTCGGGGAAGGGTTAGGGTTAGGGTTCGGGCTAGGGTTAGGGTTAGGGGACGGGGACGGTTTAGGGTCCAGGTGAGGGTACGGCAACGCTTTAGGGGGAGCATGCGTGTGAGGGCGCGGGTTAGTGTTAGCGTACGGGTTAGGATTAGGGGACAGGTGAGGGTCAGGTTTCGGGGAAGGGTTAGGGTTAGGGTTCGGGCTAGGGTTAGGGTTAGGGGACGGGGTCGGTTTAGGGTTCAGGTGAGGGTACGGCAACGCTTTAGGGGGAGCGTGCGTGTGAGGGCGCGGGTTAGTGTTAGCGTACGGGTTAGGATTAGGGGACGGGTGAGGGTCAGGCTTCGGGGAAGGGTTAGGGTTAGGGTTCGGGCTAGGGTTAGGGTTAGGGGACGGGGACGGTTTAGGGTCCAGGTGAGGCTACGGCAACGCTTTAGGGGGAGTGTGCGTGTGAGGGCGCGGGTTAGTGTTAGCGTACGGGTTAGGATTAGGGGACGGGTGAGGGTCAGGCTTCGGGGAAGGGTTAGGGTTAGGGTTCGGGCTAGGGTTAGGGTTAGGGTACGGGGACGGTTTAGGGTCCAGGTGAGGGTACGGCAACGCTTTAGGGGGAGCGTGCGTGTGAGGGCGCGGGTTAGTGTTAGCGTACGGGTTAGGATTAGGGCACGGGTGAGGGTCAGGCTTCGGGGAAGGGTTAGGGTTAGGGTTCGGGCTAGGGTTAGGGTTAGGGGACGGGGACGGTTTAGGGTCCAGGTGAGGGTACGGCAATGCTTTAGGGGGAGCGTGCATGTGAGGGCGCGGGTTAGTGTGAGCGTACGGGTTAGGATTAGGGGACGGGTGAGGGTCAGGCTTCGGGGAAAGGTTAGGGTTAGGGTTCGGGCTAGGGTTAGGGTTAGGGGACGGGGACGATTTAGGGTCCAGGTGAGGGTACGGCAACGCTTTAGGGGGAGCGTGCGTGTTAGGGCGCGGGTTAGTGTTAGCGTACGTGTTAGGATTAGGGGACGGGTGAGGGTCAGGTTTCGGGGAAGGGTTAGGGTTAGGGTTTGGGCTAGGGTTAGGGTTAGGGGACGGGGACGGTTTAGGGTCCAGGTGAGGGTACGGCAACGCCTTAGGGGGAGCGTGCGTGTGAGGGCGCGGGTTAGTGTTAGCGTACGGGTTAGGATTAGGGCACGGGTGAGGGTCAGGCTTCGGGGAAGGGTTAGGGTTAGGGTTCGGGCTAGGGTTAGGGTTAGGGGACGGGGACGGTTTAGGGTCCAGGTGAGGGTACGGCAACGCTTTAGGGGGAGCGTGCGTGTGAGGGCGCGGGTTAGTGTTAGCGTACGGGTTAGGATTAGGGCACGGGTGAGGGTCAGGCTTCGGGGAAGGGTTAGGGTTAGGGTTCGGGCTAGGGTTAGGGTTAGGGGACGGGGACGGTTTAGGGTCCAGGTGAGGGTACGGCAACGCTTTAGGGGGAGCGTGCGTGTGAGGGCGCGGGTTAGTGTGAACGTACGGGTTAGGATTAGGGGACGGGTGAGGGTCAGGCTTCGGGGAAGGGTTAGGGTTAGGGTTCGGGCTAGGGTTAGGGTTAGGGGACGGGGACGGTTTAGGGTCCAGGTGAGGGTACGGCAACGCTTTAGGGGGAGCGTGCGTGTGAGGGCGCGGGTTAGTGTTAGCGTACGGGTTAGGATTAGGGGACGGGTGAGGGTCAGGTTTCGGGGAAGGGTTAGGGTTAGGTTTCGGGCTAGGGTTAGGGTTAGGGGACGGGGTCGGTTTAGGGTTCAGGTGAGGGTACGGCATCGCTTTAGGGGGAGCGTGCGTGTGAGGGCGCGGGTTAGTGTTAGCGTACGGGTTAGTATTAGTGGACGGGTGAGGGTCAGGCTTCGGGGAAGGGTTAGGGTTAGGGTTCGGGCTAGGGTTAGGGTTAGGGGACGGGGACGGTTTAAGGGTTATGGTTAGGGTTAGGGTTAGGGTTAGGGTTAGGGTTAGGGTTAGGGGACGGGGACGGTTTAGGGTCCAGGTGAGGGTACGACAACGCTTTAGGGGGAGCGTGCGTGTGAGGGCGCGGGTTAGTGTTAGCGTACGGGTTAGGATTAGGGGACGGGTGAGGGTCAGGCTTCGGGGAAGGGTTAGGTTTAGGGTTCGGGCTAGGGTTAGGGTTAGGGGACGGGGACGGTTTAGGGTCCAGGTGAGGGTACGGCAACGCTTTAGTGGGAGCGTGCGTGTGAGGGCGCGGGTTAGTGTTAGCATACGGGTTAGGATTAGGGGACAGGTGAGGGTCAGGCTTCGGGGAAGGGTTAGGGTTAGGGTTCGGGCTAGGGTTAGGGTTAGGGCACGGGGACGGTTTAGGGTCCAGGTGAGGGTACGGCAACGCTTTAGGGGGAGCGTGCGTGTGAGGGCGCGGGTTAGTGTGAGCGTACGGGTTAGGATTACGGGACAGGTGAGGGTCAGGCTTCGGGGAAGGGTTAGGGTTAGGGTTCGGGCTAGGGTTAGGGTTAGGGGACGGGGACGGTTTAGGGTCCAGGTGAGGGTACGGCAACGCTTTAGGGGGAGCGTGCGTGTGAGGGCGCGGGTTAGTGTTAGCGTACGGGTTAGGATTAGGGCACGGGTGAGGGTCAGGCTTCGGGGAAGGGTTAGGGTTAGGGTTCGGTCTAGGGTTAGGGTTAGGGGACGGGGACGGTTTAGGGTCCAGGTGAGGGTACGGCAATGCTTTAGGGGGAGCGTGCATGTGAGGGCGCGGGTTAGTGTGAGCGTACGGGTTAGGATTAGGGGACGGGTGAGGGTCAGGCTTCGGGGAAGGGTTAGGGTTAGGGATCGGGCTAGGGTTAGGGTTAGGGGACGGGGACGGTTTAGGGTCCAGGTGAGGGTACGGCAACGCTTTAGGGGGAGCGTGCGTGTGAGGGCGCGGGTTAGTGTTAGCGTACGGGTTAGGATTAGGGGACGGGTGAGGGTCAGGCTTCGGGGAAGGGTTAGGGTTAGGGTTTGGGTTAGGGTTAGGGTTAGGGGACGGGGACGGTTTAGGGTCCAGGTGAGGGTACGGCAACGCATTAGGGGGAGCGTGCGTGTGAGGGCGCGGGTTAGTGTGAGCGTACGGGTTAGGATTAGGGGACGGGTGAGGGTCAGGCTTCGGGGAAGGGTTAGGGTTATGGTTCGGGCTAGGGTTAGGGTTAGGGGACGGGGACGGTTTAGGGTCCAGGTGAGGGTACGGCAACGCTTTCGGGGGAGCGTGCGTGTGAGGGCGCGGGTTAGTGTTAGCGTACGGGTTAGGATTAGGGGACGGGTGAGGGTCAGGCTTCGGGGAAGGGTTAGGGTTAGGGTTCGGGCTAGGGTTAGGGTTAGGGGACGGGGACGGTTTAGGGTCCAGGTGAGGGTACGGCAACGCTTTAGGGGGAGCGTGCGTGTGAGGGCGCGGGTTAGTGTTAGCGTACGGGTTAGGATTAGGGGACGGGTGAGGGTCAGGCTTCGGGGAAGAGTTAGGGTTAGGGTTCGCGCTAGGGTTAGGGTTAGGGGACGGGGACGGTTTAGGGTCCAGGTGAGGGTACGGCAACGCTTTAGGGGGAGCGTGCGTGTGAGGGCACGGGTTAGTGTTAGCGTACGTGTTAGGATTAGGGGACGGGTGAGGGTCAGGCTTCGGGGAAGGGTTAGGGTTAGGGTTCGGGCTAGGGTTAGGGTTAGGGGACGGGGACGGTTTAGGGTCCAGGTGAGGGTACGGCAACGCTTTAGGGGGAGCGTGCGTGTGAGGGCGCGGGTTAGTGTTAGCGTACGGGTTAGGATTAGGGGACGGGTGAGGGTCAGGCTTCGGGGAAGGGTTAGGGTTAGGGTTCGGGCTAGGGTTAGGATTAGGGGACGGGGACGGTTTAGGGTCCAGGTGAGGGTACGGCAACGCTTTAGGGGGAGCGTGCGTGTGAGGGCGCGGGTTAGTGTTAGCGTACGTGTTAGGATTAGGGCACGGGTGAGGGTCAGGCTTCGGGGAAGGGCTAGGGTTAGGGTTCGGGCTAGGGTTAGGGTTAGGGGACGGGGACGGTTTAGGGTCCAGGTGAGGGTACGGCAACGCTTTAGGGGGAGCGTGCGTGTGAGGGCGCGGGTTAGTGTTAGCGTACGGGTTAGGATTAGGGGACGGGTGAGGGTCAGGCTTCGGGGAAGGGTTAGGGTTAGGGTTCGGGCTAGGGTTAGGGTTAGGGGACGGGGACGGTTTAGGGTCCAGGTGAGGGTACGGCAACGCTTTAGGGGGAGCGTGCGTGTGAGGGGGCAGGTTAGTGTTAGCGTACGGGTTAGGATTAGGGGACGGGTGAGGGTCACGCTTCGGGGAAGGGTTAGGGTTAGGGTTCGGGCTAGGGTTAGGGTTAGGGGACGGGGACGGTTTAGGGTCCAGGTGAGGGTACAGCAACTCCTTAGGGGGAGCGTGCGTGTGAGGGGGCGGGTTAGTGTTAGCGTACGGGTTAGGATTAGGGCACGGGTGAGGGTCAGGCTTCGGGGAAGGGTTAGGGTTAGGGTTCGGGCTAGGGTTAGGGTTAGGGGATGGGGACGGTTTAGGGTCCAGGTGAGGGTACGGCAACGCTTTAGGGGGAGCGTGCGTGTGAGGGCACGGGTTAGTGTTAGCGTACGGGTTAGGATTAGGGGACGGGTGAGGGTCAGGATTCGGGGAAGGGTTAGGGTTAGGGTTCGGGCTAGGGTTAGGGTTAGGGGACGGGGACGGTTTAGGGTCCAGGTGAGGGTACGGCAACGCTTTAGGGGGAGCGTGCGTGTGAGGGCGCGGGTTAGTGTGAGCTTACGGGTTAGGATTAGGGGACGGGTGAGGGTCAGGCTTCGGGGAAGGGTTAGGGTTAGGGTTCGGGTTAGGGTTAGGGTTAGGGGACGGGGACGGTTTAGGGTCCAGGTGAGGTTACGGCAACGCTTTAGGGGGAGTGTGCGTGTGAGGGCGCGGGTTAGTGTCAGCGTACGGGTTAGGATTAGGGGACGGGTGAGGGTCACGCTTCGGGGAAGGGTTAGGGTTAGGGTTCGGGCTAGGGTTAGGGTTAGGGGACGGGGACGGTTTAGGGTCCAGGTGAGGGTACGGCAACGCTTTAGGGGGAGCGTGCGTGTAGGGCGCGGGTTAGTGTTAGCGTACGGGTTAGGATTAGGGGACGGGTGAGGGTCAGGCTTCGGGGAAGGGTTAGGGTTAGGGTTCGGGCTAGGGTTAGGGTTAGGGGACGGGGACGGTTTAGGGTCCAGGTGAGGGTACGGCAACGCATTAGGGGGAGCGTGCGTGTGAGGGCGCGGGTTAGTGTGAGCGTACGGGTTAGGATTAGGGGACGGGTGAGGGTCAGGCTTCGGGGAAGGGTTAGGGTTAGGGTTCGGGCTAGGGTTAGGGTTAGGGGACGGGGATGGTTTAGGGTCCAGGTGAGGGTACGGCAACGCTTTAGGGGGAGCGTGCGTGTGAGGGCGCGGGTTAGTGTTAGCGTACGGGTTAGGATTAGGGGACGGGTGAGGGTCAGGCTTCGGGGAAGGGTTAGGGTTAGGGTTCGGGCTAGGGTTAGGGTTAGGGGACGGGGACGGTTTAGGGTCCAGGTGAGGGTACGGCAACGCTTTAGGGGGAGCGTGCGTGTGAGGGCGCGGGTTAGTGTTAGCGTACGGGTTAGGATTAGGGGACGGGTGAGGGTCAGGCTTCGGGGAAGGGTTAGGGTTAGGGTTCGGGCTAGGGTTAAGGTTAGGGGACGGGGACGGTTTAGGGTCCAGGTGAGGGTACGGCAACGCTTTAGGGGGAGCGTGCGTGTGAGGGCGCGGGTTAGTGTTAGCGTACGGGTTAGGATTAGGGGACGGGTGAGGGTCAGGCTTCGGGGAAGGGTTAGGGTTAGGGTTCGGGCTAGGGTTAGGGTTAGGGGACGGGGACGGTTTAGGGTCCAGGTGAGGGTACGGCAACGCTTTAGGGGGAGCGTGCGTGTGAGGGCGTGGGTTAGTGTTAGCGTACGGGTTAGGATTAGGGGACGGGTGAGGGTCAGGCTTCGGGGAAGGGTTAGGGTTAGGGTTCGGGCTAGGGTTAGGGTTAGGGGACGGGGACGGTTTAGGGTCCAGGTGAGGGTATGGCAACGCTTTAGGGGGAGCGTGCGTGTGAGGGCGCGGGTTAGTGTTAGCGTACGGGTTAGGATTAGGGGACGGGTGAGGGTCAGGCTTCGGGGAAGGGTTAGGGTTAGGGTTCGGGCTAGGGTTAGGGTTAGGGGACGGGGACGGTTTAGGGTCCAGGTGAGGGTACGGCAACGCTTTAGGGGGAGCGTGCGTGTTAGGGCGCGGGTTAGTGTTAGCGTACGGGTTAGGATTAGGGGACGGGTGAGGGTCAGGCTTCGGGGAAGGGTTAGGGTTACGGTTCGGGCTAGGGTTAGGGTTAGGGGACGGGGACGGTTTAGGGTCCAGGTGAGTGTACGGCAACGCTTTAGGGGGAGCGTGCGTGTGAGGGCACGGGTTAGTGTTAGCGTACGGGTTAGGATTAGGGGACGGGTGAGGGTCAGGCTTCGGGGAAGGGTTAGGGTTAGAGTTCGGGCTAGGGTTAGGGTTAGGAGACGGGGACGGTTTAGGGTCCAGGTGAGGGTACGGCAACGCTTTAGGGGGAGCGTGCGTGTGAGGGCGCGGGTTAGTGTTAGCGTACGGGTTAGGATTAGGGCACGGATGAGGGTCAGGCTTCGGGGAAGGGTTAGGGTTAGGGTTCGGGCTAGGGTTAGGGTTAGGGGATGGGGACGGTTTAGGGTCCAGGTGAGGGTACGGCAACGCTTTAGGGGGAGCGTGCATGTGAGGGCGCGGGTTAGTGTTAGCGTACGGGTTAGGATTAGTGGACGGGTGAGGGTCAGGCTTCGGGGAAGGGTTAGGGTTAGGGTTCGGGCTAGGGTTAAGGTTAGGGGACGGGGACGGTTTAGGGTCCAGGTGAGGGTACGGCAACGCTTTAGGGGGCGCGTGCGTGTGAGGGCGCGGGTTAGTGTTAGCGTACGGGTTAGGATTAGGTGACGGGTGAGGGTCAGGCTTCGGGGAAGGGTTAGGGTTAGGGTTCGGGCTAGGGTTAGGGTTAGGGGACGGGGATGGTTTAGGGTCCAGGTGAGGGTACGGCAACGCTTTAGGGGGAGCGTGCGTGTGAGGGCGCGGGTTAGTATTAGCGTACGTGTTAGGATTAGGGGACGGGTGAGGGTCAGGCTTCGGGGAAGTGTTAGGGTTAGGGTTCGGGCTAGGGTTAGGGTTAGGGGATGGGGACGGTTTAGGGTCCAGGTGAGGCTACGGCAACGCTTTAGGGGGAGTGTGCGTGTGAGGGCGCGGGTTAGTGTTAGCGTACGGGTTAGGATTAGGGGACGGGTGAGGGTCAGGCTTCGGGGAAGGGTTAGGGTTAGGGTTCGGGCTAGGGTTAGGGTTAGGGGACGGGGACGGTTTAGGATCCAGGTGAGGGTACGGCAACGCTTTAGGGGGAGCGTGCGTGTGAGGGCGCGGGTTAGTGTTAGTGTACGGGTTAGGATTAGGGCACGGGTGAGGTTCAGGCTTCCGGAAAGGGTTAGGGTTAGGGTTCGGGCTAGGGTTAGGGTTAGGGGACGGGGACGGTTTAGGGTCCAGGTGAGGGTACGGCAACGCTTTTGGGGGAGCGTGTGTGAGAGGGCGTGGGTTAGTGTGAGCGTACGGGTTAGGATTAGGGGACGGGTGAGGGTCAGGCTTCGGGGAAGGGTTAGGGTTAGGGTTCGGGCTAGGGTTAGGGTTAGGGGACGGGGACGGTTTAGGGTCCAGGTGAGGGTACGGCAACGCTTTAGGGGGAGCGTGCGTGTGAGGGCACGGGTTAGTGTTAGCGTACGGGTTAGGATTAGGGCAAGGGTGAGGGTCAGGCTTCGGGGAAGGGTTAGGGTTAGGGTTCGGGCTAGGGTTAGGGTTAGGGGACGGGGACGGTTTAGGGTCCAGGTGAGGGTACGGCAACGCTTTAGGGGGAGCGTGCGTGTGAGGGCGCGGGTTAGTGTGAACGTACGGGTTAGGATTAGGGGACGGGTGAGGGTCAGGCTTCGGGGAAGGGTTAGGGTTAGGGTTCGGGCTAGTGTTAGGGTTAGGGGACGGGGACGGTTTAGGGTCCAGGTGAGGGTACGGCAACGCTTTAGGGGGAGCGTGCGTGTGAGGGCGTGGGTTAGTGTTAGCGTACGGGTTAGGATTAGGGGACGGGTGAGGTTCAGGTTTCGGGGAAGGGTTAGGGTTAGGTTTCGGGCTAGGGTTAGGGTTAGGGGACGGGGTCGGTTTAGGGTTCAGGTGAGGGTACGGCATCGCTTTAGGGGGAGCGTGCGTGTGAGGGCGCGGGTTAGTGTTAGCGTACGGGTTAGTATTAGGGGACGGGTGAGGGTCAGGCTTCGGGGAAGGGTTAGGGTTAGGGTTCGGGCTAGGGTTAGGGTTAGGGGACGGGGACGGTTTAAGGGTTAGGGTTAGGGTTAGGGTTAGGGTTAGGGTTAGGGTTAGGGTTAGGGGACGGGGACGGTTTAGGGTCCAGGTGAGGGTACGGCAACGCTTTAGGGGGAGCGTGCGTGTGAGGGCGCGGGTTAGTGTTAGCGTACGGGTTAGGATTAGGGGACGGGTGAGGGTCAGGCTTCGGGGAAGGGTTAGGGTTAGTGTTCGGGCTAGGGTTAGGGTTAGGGGACGGGGACGGTTTAGGGTCCAGGTGAGGGTACGGCAACGCTTTAGTGGGAGCGTGCGTGTGAGGGCGCGGGTTAGTGTTAGCATACGGGTTAGGATTAGGGGACAGGTGAGGGTCAGGCTTCGGGGAAGGGTTAGGGTTAGGGTTCGGGCTAGGGTTAGGGTTAGGGCACGGGGACGGTTTAGGGTCCAGGTGAGGGTACGGCAACGCTTTAGGGGGAGCGTGCGTGTGAGGGCGCGGGTTAGTGTGAGCGTACGGGTTAGGATTACGGGACAGGTGAGGGTCAGGCTTCGGGGAAGGGTTAGGGTTAGGGTTCGGGCTAGGGTTAGGGTTAGGGGACGGGGACGGTTTAGGGTCCAGGTGAGGGTACGGCAACGCTTTAGGGGGAGCGTGCGTGTGAGGGCGCGGGTTAGTGTTAGCGTACGGGTTAGGATTAGGGCACGGGTGAGGGTCAGGCTTCGGGGAAGGGTTAGGGTTAGGGTTCGGGCTAGGGTTAGGGTTAGGGGACGGGGACGGTTTAGGGTCCAGGTGAGGGTACGGCAATGCTTTAGGGGGAGCGTGCATGTGAGGGCGCGGGTTAGTGTGAGCGTACGGGTTAGGATTAGGGGACGGGTGAGGGTCAGGCTTCGGGGAAGGGTTAGGGTTAGGGATCGGGCTAGGGTTAGGGTTAGGGGACGGGGACGGTTTAGGGTCCAGGTGAGGGTACGGCAACGCTTTAGGGGGAGCGTGCGTGTGAGGGCGCGGGTTAGTGTTAGCGTACGGGTTAGGATTAGGGGACGGGTGAGGGTCAGGCTTCGGGGAAGGGTTAGGGTTAGGGCTTGGGTTAGGGTTAGGGTTAGGGGACGGGGACGGTTTAGGGTCCAGGTGAGGGTACGGCAACGCATTAGGGGGAGCGTGCGTGTGAGGGCGCGGGTTAGTGTGAGCGTACGGGTTAGGATTAGGGGACGGGTGAGGGTCAGGCTTCGGGGAAGGGTTAGGGTTATGGTTCGGGCTAGGGTTAGGGTTAGGGGACGGGGACGGTTTAGGGTCCAGGTGAGGGTACGGCAACGCTTTCGGGGGAGCGTGCGTGTGAGGGCGCGGGTTAGTGTTAGCGTACGGGTTAGGATTAGGGGACGGGTGAGGGTCAGGCTTCGGGGAAGGGTTAGGGTTAGGGTTCGGGCTAGGGTTAGGGTTAGGGGACGGGGACGGTTTAGGGTCCAGGTGAGGGTACGGCAACGCTTTAGGGGGAGCGTGCGTGTGAGGGCGCGGGTTAGTGTTAGCGTACGGGTTAGGATTAGGGGACGGGTGAGGGTCAGGCTTCGGGGAAGAGTTAGGGTTAGGGTTCGCGCTAGGGTTAGGGTTAGGGGACGGGGACGGTTTAGGGTCCAGGTGAGGGTACGGCAACGCTTTAGGGGGAGCGTGCGTGTGAGGGCACGGGTTAGTGTTAGCGTACGGGTTAGGATTAGGGGACGGGTGAGGGTCAGGCTTCGGGGAAGGGTTAGGGTTAGGGTTCGGGCTAGGGTTAGGGTTAGGGGACGGGGACGGTTTAGGGTCCAGGTGAGGGTACGGCAACGCTTTAGGGGGAGCGTGCGTGTGAGGGCGCGGGTTAGTGTTAGCGTACGGGTTAGGATTAGGGGACGGGTGAGGGTCAGGCTTCGGGGAAGGGTTAGGGTTAGGGTTCGGGCTAGGGTTAGGATTAGGGGACGGGGACGGTTTAGGGTCCAGGTGAGGGTACGGCAACGCTTTAGGGGGAGCGTGCGTGTGAGGGCGCGGGTTAGTGTTAGTGTACGTGTTAGGATTAGGGCACGGGTGAGGGTCAGGCTTCGGGGAAGGGCTAGGGTTAGGGTTCGGGCTAGGGTTAGGGTTAGGGGACGGGGACGGTTTAGGGTCCAGGTGAGGGTACGGCAACGCTTTAGGGGGAGCGTGCGTGTGAGGGCGCGGGTTAGTGTTAGCGTACGGGTTAGGATTAGGGGACGGGTGAGGGTCAGGCTTCGGGGAAGGGTTAGGGTTAGGGTTCGGGCTAGGGTTAGGGTTAGGGGACGGGGACGGTTTAGGGTCCAGGTGAGGGTACAGCAACTCCTTAGGGGGAGCGTGCGTGTGAGGGGGCGGGTTAGTGTTAGCGTACGGGTTAGGATTAGGGGACGGGTGAGGGTCAGGCTTCGGGGAAGGGTTAGGGTTAGGGTTCGGGCTAGGGTTAGGGTTAGGGGATGGGGACGGTTTAGGGTCCAGGTGAGGGTACGGCAACGCTTTAGGGGGAGCGTGCGTGTGAGGGCACGGGTTAGTGTTAGCGTACGGGTTAGGATTAGGGGACGGGTGAGGGTCAGGCTTCGGGGAAGGGTTAGGGTTAGGGTTCGGGCTAGGGTTAGGGTTAGGGGACGGGGACGGTTTAGGGTCCAGGTGAGGGTACGGCAACGCTTTAGGGGGAGCGTGCGTGTGAGGGCGCGGGTTAGTGTGAGTGTACGGGTTAGGATTAGGGGACGGGTGAGGGTCAGGCTTCGGGGAAGGGTTAGGGTTAGGGTTCGGGCTAGGGTTAGGGTTAGGGGACGGGGACGGTTTAGGGTCCAGGTGAGGGTACGGCAACGCTTTAGGGGGAGCGTGCGTGTGAGGGCGCGGGTTAGTGTGAGCGTACGGGTTAGGATTAGGGGACGGGTGAGGGTCAGGCTTCGGGGAAGGGTTAGGGTTAGGGTTCGGGTTAGGGTTAGGGTTAGGGGACGGGGACGGTTTAGGGTCCAGGTGAGGTTACGGCAACGCTTTAGGGGGAGTGTGCGTGTGAGGGCGCGGGTTAGTGTCAGCGTACGGGTTAGGATTAGGGGACGGGTGAGGGTCACGCTTCGGGGAAGGGTTAGGGTTAGGGTTCGGGCTAGGGTTAGGGTTAGGGGACGGGGACGGTTTAGGGTCCAGGTGAGGGTACGGCAACGCTTTAGGGGGAGCGTGCGTGTAGGGCGCGGGTTAGTGTTAGCGTACGGGTTAGGATTAGGGGACGGGTGAGGGTCAGGCTTCGGGGAAGGGTTAGGGTTAGGGTTCGGGCTAGGGTTAGGGTTAGGGGACGGGGACGGTTTAGGGTCCACGTGAGGGTACGGCAACGCATTAGGGGGAGCGTCCGTGTGAGGGCGCGGGTTAGTGTGAGCGTACGGGTTAGGATTAGGGGACGGGTGAGGGTCAGGCTTCGGGGAAGGGTTAGGGTTAGGGTTCGGGCTAGGGTTAGGGTTAGGGGACGGGGATGGTTTAGGGTCCAGGTGAGGGTACGGCAACGCTTTAGGGGGAGCGTGCGTGTGAGGGCGCGGGTTAGTGTTAGCGTACGGGTTAGGATTAGGGGACGGGTGAGGGTCAGGCTTCGGGGAAGGGTTAGGGTTAGGGTTCGGGCTAGGGTTAGGGTTAGGGGACGGGGACGGTTTAGGGTCCAGGTGAGGGTACGGCAACGCTTTAGGGGGAGCGTGCGTGTGAGGGCGCGGGTTAGTGTTAGCGTACGGGTTAGGATTAGGGCACGGGTGAGGGTCAGGCTTCGGGGAAGGGTTAGGGTTAGGGTTCGGGCTAGGGTTAAGGTTAGGGGACGGGGACGGTTTAGGGTCCAGGTGAGGGTACGGCAACGCTTTAGGGGGAGCGTGCGTGTGAGGGCGCGGGTTAGTGTTAGCGTACGGGTTAGGATTAGGGGACGGGTGAGGGTCAGGCTTCGGGGAAGGGTTAGGGTTAGGGTTCGGGCTAGGGTTAGGGTTAGGGGATGGGGACGGTTTAGGGTCCAGGTGAGGGTACGGCAACGCTTTAGGGGGAGCGTGCATGTGAGGGCGCGGGTTAGTGTTAGCGTACGGGTTAGGATTAGTGGACGGGTGAGGGTCAGGCTTCGGGGAAGGGTTAGGGTTAGGGTTCGGGCTAGGGTTAAGGTTAGGGGACGGGGACGGTTTAGGGTCCAGGTGAGGGTACGGCAACGCTTTAGGGGGCGCGTGCGTGTGAGGGCGCGGGTTAGTGTTAGCGTACGGGTTAGGATTAGGTGACGGGTGAGGGTCAGGCTTCGGGGAAGGGTTAGGGTTAGGGTTCGGGCTAGGGTTAGGGTTAGGGGACGGGGATGGTTTAGGGTCCAGGTGAGGGTACGGCAACGCTTTAGGGGGAGCGTGCGTGTGAGGGCGCGGGTTAGTGTTAGCGTACGTGTTAGGATTAGGGGACGGGTGAGGGTCAGGCTTCGGGGAAGGGTTAGGGTTAGGGTTCGGGCTAGGGTTAGGGTTAGGGGATGGGGACGGTTTAGGGTCCAGGTGAGGCTACGGCAACGCTTTAGGGGGAGTGTGCGTGTGAGGGCGCGGGTTAGTGTTAGCGTACGGGTTAGGATTAGGGGACGGGTGAGGGTCAGGCTTCGGGGAAGGGTTAGGGTTAGGGTTCGGGCTAGGGTTAGGGTTAGGGGACGGGGACGGTTTAGGGTCCAGGTGAGGGTACGGCAACGCTTTAGGGGGAGCGTGCGTGTGAGGGCGCGGGTTAGTGTTAGTGTACGGGTTAGGATTAGGGCACGGGTGAGGGTCAGGCTTCGGGGAAGGGTTAGGGTTAGGGTTCGGGCTAGGGTTAGGGTTAGGGGACGGGGACGGTTTAGGGTCCAGGTGAGGGTACGGCAACGCTTTAGGGGGAGCGTGCGTGTGAGGGCGCGGGTTAGTGTTAGCGTACGGGTTAGGATTTGGGCACGGGTGAGGTTCAGGCTTCCGGAAAGGGTTAGGGTTAGGGTTCGGGCTAGGGTTAGGGTTAGGGGACGGGGACGGTTTAGGGTCCAGGTGAGGGTACGGCAACGCTTTTGGGGGAGCGTGTGTGAGAGGGCGTGGGTTAGTGTGAGCGTACGGGTTAGGATTAGGGGACGGGTGAGGGTCAGGCTTCGGGGAAGGGTTAGGGTTAGGGTTCGGGCTAGGGTTAGGGTTAGGGGACGGGGACGGTTTAGGGTCCAGGTGAGGGTACGGCAACGCTTTAGGGGGAGCGTGCGTGTGAGGGCGCGGGTTAGTGTTAGCGTACGGGTTAGGATTAGGGGACGGGTGAGGGTCAGGTTTCGGGAAAGGGTTAGGGTTAGGGGATGCGGTCGGTTTAGGGTTCAGGTGAGCGTACGGCAACGCTTTAGGGGGAGCGTGCGTGTGAGGGCGCGGGTTAGTGTTAGCGTACGGGTTAGGATTAGGGGACGGTTGAGGGTCAGGCTTCGGGGAAGGGTTAGGGTTAGGGTTCGGACTAGGGTTAGGGTTAGGGGACGGGGACGGTTTAGGGTCCAGGTGAGGCTACGGCAACGCTTTAGGGGGAGTGTGCGTGTGAGGGCGCGGGTTAGTGTTAGCGTACGGGTTAGGATTAGGGGACGGGTGAGGGTCAGGCTTCGGGGAAGGGTTAGGGTTAGGGTTCGGGCTAGGGTTAGGGTTAGGGGACGGGGACGGTTTAGGGTCCAGGTGAGGGTACGGCAACGCTTTAGGGGGAGCGTGCGTGTGAGGGCGCGGGTTAGTGTTAGCGTACGGGTTAGGATTAGGGGACGGGTGAGGGTCAGGCTTCGGGGAAGGGTTAGGGTTAGGGTTCGGGCTAGGGTTAGGATTAGGGGACGGGGACGGTTTAGGGTCCAGGTGAGGGTACGGCAACGCTTTAGGGGGAGCGTGCGTGTGAGGGCGCGGGTTAGTGTTAGCGTACGTGTTAGGATTAGGGCACGGGTGAGGGTCAGGCTTCGGGGAAGGGCTAGGGTTAGGGTTCGGGCTAGGGTTAGGGTTAGGGGACGGGGACGGTTTAGGGTCCAGGTGAGGGTACGGCAACGCTTTAGGGGGAGCGTGCGTGTGAGGGCGCGGGTTAGTGTTAGCGTACGGGTTAGGATTAGGGGACGGGTGAGGGTCAGGCTTCGGGGAAGGGTTAGGGTTAGGGTTCGGGCTAGGGTTAGGGTTAGGGGACGGGGACGGTTTAGGGTCCAGGTGAGGGTACAGCAACTCCTTAGGGGGAGCGTGCGTGTGAGGGGGCGGGTTAGTGTTAGCGTACGGGTTAGGATTAGGGGACGGGTGAGGGTCAGGCTTCGGGGAAGGGTTAGGGTTAGGGTTCGGGCTAGGGTTAGGGTTAGGGGATGGGGACGGTTTAGGGTCCAGGTGAGGGTACGGCAACGCTTTAGGGGGAGCGTGCGTGTGAGGGCACGGGTTAGTGTTAGCGTACGGGTTAGGATTAGGGGACGGGTGAGGGTCAGGCTTCGGGGAAGGGTTAGGGTTAGGGTTCGGGCTAGGGTTAGGGTTAGGGGACGGGGACGGTTTAGGGTCCAGGTGAGGGTACGGCAACGCTTTAGGGGGAGCGTGCGTGTGAGGGCGCGGGTTAGTGTGAGTGTACGGGTTAGGATTAGGGGACGGGTGAGGGTCAGGCTTCGGGGAAGGGTTAGGGTTAGGGTTCGGGCTAGGGTTAGGGTTAGGGGACGGGGACGGTTTAGGGTCCAGGTGAGGGTACGGCAACGCTTTAGGGGGAGCGTGCGTGTGAGGGCGCGGGTTAGTGTGAGCGTACGGGTTAGGATTAGGGGACGGGTGAGGGTCAGGCTTCGGGGAAGGGTTAGGGTTAGGGTTCGGGTTAGGGTTAGGGTTAGGGGACGGGGACGGTTTAGGGTCCAGGTGAGGTTACGGCAACGCTTTAGGGGGAGTGTGCGTGTGAGGGCGCGGGTTAGTGTCAGCGTACGGGTTAGGATTAGGGGACGGGTGAGGGTCACGCTTCGGGGAAGGGTTAGGGTTAGGGTTCGGGCTAGGGTTAGGGTTAGGGGACGGGGACGGTTTAGGGTCCAGGTGAGGGTACGGCAACGCTTTAGGGGGAGCGTGCGTGTAGGGCGCGGGTTAGTGTTAGCGTACGGGTTAGGATTAGGGGACGGGTGAGGGTCAGGCTTCGGGGAAGGGTTAGGGTTAGGGTTCGGGCTAGGGTTAGGGTTAGGGGACGGGGACGGTTTAGGGTCCAGGTGAGGGTACGGCAACGCATTAGGGGGAGCGTCCGTGTGAGGGCGTGGGTTAGTGTGAGCGTACGGGTTAGGATTAGGGGACGGGTGAGGGTCAGGCTTCGGGGAAGGGTTAGGGTTAGGGTTCGGGCTAGGGTTAGGGTTAGGGGACGGGGATGGTTTATGGTCCAGGTGAGGGTACGGCAACGCTTTAGGGGGAGCGTGCGTGTGAGGGCGCGGGTTAGTGTTAGCGTACGGGTTAGGATTAGGGGACGGGTGAGGGTCAGGCTTCGGGGAAGGGTTAGGGTTAGGGTTCGGGCTAGGGTTAGGGTTAGGGGACGGGGACGGTTTAGGGTCCAGGTGAGGGTACGGCAACGCTTTAGGGGGAGCGTGCGTGTGAGGGCGCGGGTTAGTGTTAGCGTACGGGTTAGGATTAGGTCACGGGTGAGGGTCAGGCTTCGGGGAAGGGTTAGGGTTAGGGTTCGGGCTAGGGTTAAGGTTAGGGGACGGGGACGGTTTAGGGTCCAGGTGAGGGTACGGCAACGCTTTAGGGGGAGCGTGCGTGTGAGGGCGCGGGTTAGTGTTAGCGTACGGGTTAGGATTAGGGGACGGGTGAGGGTCAGGCTTCGGGGAAGGATTAGGGTTAGGGTTCGGGCTAGGGTTAGGGTTAGGGGATGGGGACGGTTTAGGGTCCAGGTGAGGGTACGGCAACGCTTTAGGGGGAGCGTGCATGTGAGGGCGCGGGTTAGTGTTAGCGTACGGGTTAGGATTAGTGGACGGGTGAGGGTCAGGCTTCGGGGAAGGGTTAGGGTTAGGGTTCGGGCTAGGGTTAAGGTTAGGGGACGGGGACGGTTTAGGGTCCAGGTGAGGGTACGGCAACGCTTTAGGGGGCGCGTGCGTGTGAGGGCGCGGGTTAGTGTTAGCGTACGGGTTAGGATTAGGTGACGGGTGAGGGTCAGGCTTCGGGGAAGGGTTAGGGTTAGGGTTCGGGCTAGGGTTAGGGTTAGGGGACGGGGATGGTTTAGGGTCCAGGTGAGGGTACGGCAACGCTTTAGGGGGAGCGTGCGTGTGAGGGCGCGGGTTAGTGTTAGCGTACGTGTTAGGATTAGGGGACGGGTGAGGGTCAGGCTTCGGGGAAGGGTTAGGGTTAGGGTTCGGGCTAGGGTTAGGGTTAGGGGATGGGGACGGTTTAGGGTCCAGGTGAGGCTACGGCAACGCTTTAGGGGGAGTGTGCGTGTGAGGGCGCGGGTTAGTGTTAGCGTACGGGTTAGGATTAGGGGACGGGTGAGGGTCAGGCTTCGGGGAAGGGTTAGGGTTAGGGTTCGGGCTAGGGTTAGGGTTAGGGGACGGGGACGGTTTAGGGTCCAGGTGAGGGTACGGCAACGCTTTAGGGGGAGCGTGCGTGTGAGGGCGCGGGTTAGTGTTAGTGTACGGGTTAGGATTAGGGCACGGGTGAGGGTCAGGCTTCGGGGAAGGGTTAGGGTTAGGGTTCGGGCTAGGGTTAGGGTTAGGGGACGGGGACGGTTTAGGGTCCAGGTGAGGGTACGGCAACGCTTTAGGGGGAGCGTGCGTGTGAGGGCGCGGGTTAGTGTTAGCGTACGGGTTAGGATTTGGGCACGGGTGAGGTTCAGGCTTCCGGAAAGGGTTAGGGTTAGGGTTCGGGCTAGGGTTAGGGTTAGGGGACGGGGACGGTTTAGGGTCCAGGTGAGGGTACGGCAACGCTTTTGGGGGAGCGTGTGTGAGAGGGCGTGGGTTAGTGTGAGCGTACGGGTTAGGATTAGGGGACGGGTGAGGGTCAGGCTTCGGGGAAGGGTTAGGGTTAGGGTTCGGGCTAGGGTTAGGGTTAGGGGACGGGGACGGTTTAGGGTCCAGGTGAGGGTACGGCAATGCTTTAGGGGGAGCGTGCGTGTGAGGGCGCGGGTTAGTGTTAGCGTACGGGTTAGGATTAGGGGACGGGTGAGGGTCAGGTTTCGGGAAAGGGTTAGGGTTAGGGGATGCGGTCGGTTTAGGGTTCAGGTGAGCGTACGGCAACGCTTTAGGGGGAGCGTGCGTGTGAGGGCGCGGGTTAGTGTTAGCGTACGGGTTAGGATTAGGGGACGGTTGAGGGTCAGGCTTCGGGGAAGGGTTAGGGTTAGGGTTCGGACTAGGGTTAGGGTTAGGGGACGGGGACGGTTTAGGGTCCAGGTGAGGCTACGGCAACGCTTTAGGGGGAGTGTGCGTGTGAGGGCGCGGGTTAGTGTTAGCGTACGGGTTAGGATTAGGGGACGGGTGAGGGTCAGGCTTCGGGGAAGGGTTAGGGTTAGGGTTCGGGCTAGGGTTAGGGTTAGGGGACGGGGACGGTTTAGGGTCCAGGTGAGGGTACGGCAACGCTTTAGGGGGAGCGTGCGTGTGAGGGCGCGGGTTAGTGTTAGCGTACGGGTTAGGATTAGGGGACGGGTGAGGGTCAGGCTTTGGGGAAGGGTTAGGGTTAGGGTTCGGGCTAGGTTTAGGGTTAGGGGACGGGGACGGTTTAGGGTCCAGGTGAGGGTACGGCAACGCTTTAGGGGGAGCGTGCGTGTGAGGGCGCGGGTTAGTGTGAGCGTACGGGTTAGGATTAGGGGACGGATGAGGGTCAGGCTTCGGGGAAGGGTTAGGGTTAGGGTTCGGGCTAGGGTTAGGGTTAGGGGACGGGGACGGTTTAGGGTCCAGGTGAGGGTACGGCAACGCTTTAGGGGGAGCGTGCGTGTGAGGGCGCGGGTTAGTGTTAGCGTACGGGTTAGGATTAGGGGACGGGTGAGGGTCAGGCTTCGGGGAAGGGTTAGGGTTAGGGTTCAGGCTAGGGTTTGGGTTAGGGGACGGGGACGGTTTAGGGTCCAGGTGAGGGTACGGCAACGCTTTAGGGGGAGCGTGCGTGTGAGGGCGCGGGTTAATGTTAGCGTACGGGTTAGGATTAGGGGACGGGTGAGGGTCAGGATTCGGGGAAGGGTCAGGGTTAGGGTTCGGGCTAGGGTTAGGGTTAGGGGACGGGGACGGTTTAGGGTCCAGGTGAGGGTACGGCAACGCTTTAGGGGGAGCGTGCGTGTGAGGGCGCGGGTTAGTGTGAGCGTACGGGTTAGGATTAGGGGACGGGTGAGGGTCAGGCTTCGGGGAAGGGTTAGGGTTAGGGTTCGGGCTAGGGTTAGGGTTAGGGGACGGGGACGGTTTAGGGTCCAGGTGAGGGTACGGCAACGCTTTAGGGGGAGCGTGCATGTGAGGGCGCGGGTTAGTGTCAGCGTACCGGTTAGGATTAGGGCACGGGTGAGGGTCAGGCTTCGGGGAAGGGTTAGGGTTAGGGTTCGGGCTAGGGTTAGGGTTACGGGACGGGGACGGTTTAGGGTCCAGGTGAGGGTACGGCAACGCTTTAGGGGGAGCGTGCGTGTGAGGGCGCGGGTTAGTGTTAGCGTACGGGTTAGGATTAGGGGACGGGTGAGGGTCAGGCTTCGGGGAAGGGTTAGGGTTAGGGTTCGGGCTAGGGTTAGGGTTAGGGGACGGGGACGGTTTAGGGTCCAGGTGAGGGTACGGCAACGCTTTAGGGGGAGCGTGCGTGTGAGGGCGCGGGTTAGTGTTAGCGTACGGGTTAGGATTAGGGCACGGGTGAGGGTCAGGCTTCGGGGAAGGGTTAGGGTTAGGGTTCGGGCTAGGGTTAGGGTTAGGGGACGGGGACGGTTTAGGGTCCAGGTGAGGGTACGGCAACGCTTTAGGGGGAGCGTGCGTGTGAGGGCGCGGGTTAGTGTGAACGTACGGGTTAGGATTAGGGGACGGGTGAGGGTCAGGCTTCGGGGAAGGGTTAGGGTTAGGGTTCGGGCTAGGGTTAGGGTTAGGGGACGGGGACGGTTTAGGGTCCAGGTGAGGGTACGGCAACGCTTTAGGGGGAGCGTGCGTGTGAGGGCGCGGGTTAGTGTTAGCGTACGGGTTAGGATTAGGGGACGGGTGAGGTTCAGGTTTCGGGGAAGGGTTAGGGTTAGGTTTCGGGCTAGGGTTAGGGTTAGGGGACGGGGTCGGTTTAGGGTTCAGGTGAGGGTACGGCATCGCTTTAGGGGGAGCGTGCGTGTGAGGGCGCGGGTTAGTGTTAGCGTACGGGTTAGTATTAGGGGACGGGTGAGGGTCAGGCTTCGGGGAAGGGTTAGGGTTAGGGTTCGGGCTAGGGTTAGGGTTAGGGGACGGGGACGGTTTAAGGGTTAGGGTTAGGGTTAGGGTTAGGGTTAGGGTTAGGGGACGGGGACGGTTTAGGGTCCAGGTGAGGGTACGGCAACGCTTTCGGGGGAGCGTGCGTGTGAGGGCGCGGGTTAGTGTTAGCGTACGGGTTAGGATTAGGGGACGGGTGAGGGTCAGGCTTCGGGGAAGGGTTAGGGTTAGGGTTCGGGCTAGGGTTAGGGTTAGGGGACGGGGACGGTTTAGGGTCCAGGTGAGGGTACGGCAACGCTTTAGGGGGAGCGTGCGTGTGAGGGCGCGGGTTAGTGTTAGCGTACGGGTTAGGATTAGGGGACGGGTGAGGGTCAGGCTTCGGGGAAGGGTTAGGGTTAGGGTTCGGGCTAGGGTTAGGGTTAGGGGACGGGGACGGTTTAGGGTCCAGGTGAGGGTACGGCAACGCTTTAGGGGGAGCGTGCGTGTGAGGGCGCGGGTTAGTGTTAGCGTACGGGTTAGGATTAGGGGACGGGTGAGGGTCAGGCTTCGGGGAAGGGTTAGGGTTAGGGTTCGGGCTAGGGTTAGGATTAGGGGACGGGGACGGTTTAGGGTCCAGGTGAGGGTACGGCAACGCTTTAGGGGGAGCGTGCGTGTGAGGGCGCGGGTTAGTGTTAGCGTACGTGTTAGGATTAGGGCACGGGTGAGGGTCAGGCTTCGGGGAAGGGCTAGGGTTAGGGTTCGGGCTAGGGTTAGGGTTAGGGGACGGGGACGGTTTAGGGTCCAGGTGAGGGTACGGCAACGCTTTAGGGGGAGCGTGCGTGTGAGGGCGCGGGTTAGTGTTAGCGTACGGGTTAGGATTAGGGGACGGGTGAGGGTCAGGCTTCGGGGAAGGGTTAGGGTTAGGGTTCGGGCTAGGGTTAGGGTTAGGGGACGGGGACGGTTTAGGGTCCAGGTGAGGGTACGGCAACGCTTTAGGGGGAGCGTGCGTGTGAGGGCGCGGGTTAGTGTTAGCGTACGGGTTAGGATTAGGGGACGGGTGAGGGTCACGCTTCGGGGAAGGGTTAGGGTTAGGGTTCGGGCTAGGGTTAGGGTTAGGGGACGGGGACGGTTTAGGGTCCAGGTGAGGGTACAGCAACTCCTTAGGGGGAGCGTGAGTGTGAGGGGGCGGGTTAGTGTTAGCGTACGGGTTAGGATTAGGGGACGGGTGAGGGTCAGGCTTCGGGGAAGGGTTAGGGTTAGGGTTCGGGCTAGGGTTAGGGTTAGGGGATGGGGACGGTTTAGGGTCCAGGTGAGGGTACGGCAACGCTTTAGGGGGAGCGTGCGTGTGAGGGCACGGGTTAGTGTTAGCGTACGGGTTAGGATTAGGGGACGGGTGAGGGTCAGGCTTCGGGGAAGGGTTAGGGTTAGGGTTCGGGCTAGGGTTAGGGTTAGGGGACGGGGACGGTTTAGGGTCCAGGTGAGGGTACGGCAACGCTTTAGGGGGAGCGTGCGTGTGAGGGCGCGGGTTAGTGTGAGCGTACGGGTTAGGATTAGGGGACGGGTGAGGGTCAGGCTTCGGGGAAGGGTTAGGGTTAGGGTTCGGGCTAGGGTTAGGGTTAGGGGATGGGGACGGTTTAGGGTCCAGGTGAGGGTACGGCAACGCTTTAGGGGGAGCGTGCGTGTGAGGGCGCGGGTTAGTGTGAGCGTACGGGTTAGGATTAGGGGACGGGTGAGGGTCAGGCTTCGGGGAAGGGTTAGGGTTAGGGTTCGGGTTAGGGTTAGGGTTAGGGGACGGGGACGGTTTAGGGTCCAGGTGAGGTTACGGCAACGCTTTAGGGGGAGTGTGCGTGTGAGGGCGCGGGTTAGTGTCAGCGTACGGGTTAGGATTAGGGGACGGGTGAGGGTCACGCTTCGGGGAAGGGTTAGGGTTAGGGTTCGGGCTAGGGTTAGGGTTAGGGGACGGGGACGGTTTAGGGTCCAGGTGAGGGTACGGCAACGCTTTAGGGGGAGCGTGCGTGTAGGGCGCGGGTTAGTGTTAGCGTACGGGTTAGGATTAGGGGACGGGTGAGGGTCAGGCTTCGGGGAAGGGTTAGGGTTAGGGTTCGGGCTAGGGTTAGGGTTAGGGGACGGGGACGGTTTAGGGTCCAGGTGAGGGTACGGCAACGCATTAGGGGGAGCGTCCGTGTGAGGGCGCGGGTTAGTGTGAGCGTACGGGTTAGGATTAGGGGACGGGTGAGGGTCAGGCTTCGGGGAAGGGTTAGGGTTAGGGTTCGGGCTAGGGTTAGGGTTAGGGGACGGGGATGGTTTAGGGTCCAGGTGAGGGTACGGCAACGCTTTAGGGGGAGCGTGCGTGTGAGGGCGCGGGTTAGTGTTAGCGTACGGGTTAGGATTAGGGGACGGGTGAGGGTCAGGCTTCGGGGAAGGGTTAGGGTTACGGTTCGGGCTAGGGTTAGGGTTAGGGGACGGGGACGGTTTAGGGTCCAGGTGAGGGTACGGCAACGCTTTAGGGGGAGCGTGCGTGTGAGGGCGCGGGTTAGTGTTAGCGTACGGGTTAGGATTAGGGCACGGGTGAGGGTCAGGCTTCGGGGAAGGGTTAGGGTTAGGGTTCGGGCTAGGGTTAAGGTTAGGGGACGGGGACGGTTTAGGGTCCAGGTGAGGGTACGGCAACGCTTTAGGGGGAGCGTGCGTGTGAGGGCGCGGGTTAGTGTTAGCGTACGGGTTAGGATTAGGGGACGGGTGAGGGTCAGGCTTCGGGGAAGGGTTAGGGTTAGGGTTCGGGCTAGGGTTAGGGTTAGGGGACGGGGACGGTTTAGGGTCCAGGTGAGGGTACGGCAACGCTTTAGGGGGAGCGTGCGTGTGAGGGCGTGGGTTAGTGTTAGCGTACGGGTTAGGATTAGGGGACGGGTGAGGGTCAGGCTTCGGGGAAGGGTTAGGGTTAGGGTTCGGGCTAGGGTTAGGGTTAGGGGACGGGGACGGTTTAGGGTCCAGGTGAGGGTATGGCAACGCTTTAGGGGGAGCGTGCGTGTGAGGGCGCGGGTTAGTTTTAGCGTACGGGTTAGGATTAGGGGACGGGTGAGGGTCAGGCCTCGGGGAAGGGTTAGGGTTAGGGTTCGGGCTAGGGTTAGGGTTAGGGGACGGGGACGGTTTAGGGTCCAGGTGAGGGTACGGCAACGCTTTAGGGGGAGCGTGCGTGTTAGGGCGCGGGTTAGTGTTAGCGTACGGGTTAGGATTAGGGGACGGGTGAGGGTCAGGCTTCGGGGAAGGGTTAGGGTTACGGTTCGGGCTAGGGTTAGGGTTAGGGGACGGGGACGGTTTAGGGTCCAGGTGAGTGTACGGCAACGCTTTAGGGGGAGCGTGCGTGTGAGGGCACGGGTTAGTGTTAGCGTACGGGTTAGGATTAGGGGACGGGTGAGGGTCAGGCTTCGGGGAAGGGTTAGGGTTAGAGTTCGGGCTAGGGTTAGGGTTAGGAGACGGGGACGGTTTAGGGTCCAGGTGAGGGTACGGCAACGCTTTAGGGGGAGCGTGCGTGTGAGGGCGCGGGTTAGTGTTAGCGTACGGGTTAGGATTAGGGCACGGGTGAGGGTCAGGCTTCGGGGAAGGGTTAGGGTTAGGGTTCGGGCTAGGGTTAGGGTTAGGGGATGGGGACGGTTTAGGGTCCAGGTGAGGGTACGGCAACGCTTTAGGGGGAGCGTGCGTGTGAGGGCGCGGGTTAGTGTTAGCGTACGGGTTAGGATTAGTGGACGGGTGAGGGTCAGGCTTCGGGGAAGGGTTAGGGTTAGGGTTCGGGCTAGGGTTAAGGTTAGGGGACGGGGACGGTTTAGGGTCCAGGTGAGGGTACGGCAACGCTTTAGGGGGCGCGTGCGTGTGAGGGCGCGGGTTAGTGTTAGCGTACGGGTTAGGATTAGGTGACGGGTGAGGGTCAGGCTTCGGGGAAGGGTTAGGGTTAGGGTTCGGGCTAGGGTTAGGGTTAGGGGACGGGGATGGTTTAGGGTCCAGGTGAGGGTACGGCAACGCTTTAGGGGGAGCGTGCGTGTGAGGGCGCGGGTTAGTGTTAGCGTACGTGTTAGGATTAGGGGACGGGTGAGGGTCAGGCTTCGGGGAAGGGTTAGGGTTAGGGTTCGGGCTAGGGTTAGGGGACGGGGACTGTTTAGGGTCCAGGTGAGGGTACGGCAACGCTTTAGGGGGAGCGTGCGTGTGAGGGCGCCTGTTAGTGTTAGCGTACGGGTTAGGATTAGGGGACGGGTGAGGGTCAGGGTTCGGGGAAGGGTTAGGGTTAGGGTTCGGGCTAGGGTTAGGGTTAGGGGACGGGGACGGTTTAGGGTCCAGGAGAGGGTACGGCAACGCTTTAGGGGGAGCGTGCGTGTGAGGGCGCGGGTTAGTGTTAGCGTACGGGTTAGGATTAGGGCACGGGTGAGGGTCAGGCTTCGGGGAAGGGTTAGGGTTAGGGTTCGGGCTAGGGTTAGGGTTAGGGGACAGGGACGGTTTAGGGTCCAGGTGAGGTTACGGCAACGCTTTAGGGGGAGCGTGCGTGTGAGGGCGCGGGTTAGTGTTAGCGTACGGGTTAGGATTAGGGGACGGGTGAGGGTCAGGTTTCGGGGAAGGGTTAGGGTTAGGGTTCGGGCTAGGGTTAGGGTTAGGGGACGGGGACGGTTTAGGGTTCAGGTGAGGGTACGGCAACGCTTTAGGGGGAGCGTGCGTGTGAGGGCGCGGGTTAGTGTTAGCGTACGGGTTAGGATTAGGGGACGGGTGAGGGTCAGGCTTCAGGGAAGGGTTAAGGTTAGGGTTCGGGCTAGGGTTAGGGTTAGGGGACGGGGACGGTTTAGGGTCCAGGTGAGGCTACGGCAACGCTTTAGGGGGAGCGTGCGTGTGAGGGCGCGGGTTAGTGTTAGCGTACGGGTTAGGATTAGGGGACGGGTGAGGGTCAGGCTTCGGGGAAGGGTTAGGGTTAGGGTTCGGGCTAGGGTTAGGGTTAGGGGACGGGGACGGTTTAGGGTCCAGGTGAGGGTACGGCAACGCTTTAGGGGGAGCGTGCGTGTGAGGGCGCGGGTTAGTGTTAGCGTACGGGTTAGGGTTAGGGGACGGGTGAGGGTCACGCTTCGGGGAAGGGTTAGGGTTAGGGTTCGGGCTAGGGTTAGGGTTAGGGGACGGGGACGGTTTAGGGTCCAGGTGAGGGTACGGCAACGCTTTCGGGGGAGCGTGCGTGTGAGGGCGCGGGTTAGTGTGAGCGTACGGGTTAGGATTAGGGGACGGGTGAGGGTCAGGCTTCGGGGAATGGTTAGGGTTAGGGTTCGGGCTAGGGTTAGGGTTAGGGGACGGGGACGGTTTAGGGTCCAGGTGAGGGTACGGAAACGCTTTAGGGGGAGCGTGCGTGTGAGGGCGCGGGTTAGTGTTAGCGTACGGGTTAGGATTAGGGGACGGGTGAGGGTCAGGCTTCGGGGAAGGGTTAGGGTTAGGGTTCGGGCTAGGGTTAGGGTTAGGGGACGGGGACGGTTTAGGGTCCAGGTGAGGGTACGGCAACGCTTTAGGGGGAGCGTGCGTGTGAGGGCGCGGGTTAGTGTTAGCGTACGGGTTAGGATTAGGGGACGGGTGAGGGTCAGGGTTCGGGGAAGGGTTAGGGTTAGGGTTCGGGCTAGGGTTAGGGTTAGGGGACGGGGACGGTTTAGGGTCCAGGTGAGGGTGCGGCAACGCTTTAGGGGGAGCGTGCGTGTGAGGGCGCGGGTTAGTGTGAGCGTACGGGTTAGGATTAGGGGATGGGTGAGGGTCAGGCTTCGGGGAAGGGTTAGGGTTAGGGTTCGGGCTAGGGTTAGGGTTAGGGGACGGGGACAGTTTAGGGTCCAGGTGAGGGTACGGCAACGCTTTAGGGGGAGCGTGCGTGTGAGGGCGCGGGTTAATGTTAGCGTACGGGTTAGGATTAGGGGACGGGTGAGGGTCACGCTTCGGGGAAGGGTTAGGGTTAGGGTTCGGGCTAGGGTTAGGGTTAGGGGACGGGGACGGTTTAGGGTCCAGGTGAGGGTACGGCAACGCTTTAGGGGGAGCGTGCGTGTGAGGGCGCGGGTTAGTGTGACCGTACGGGTTAGGATTAGGGGACGGGTGAGGGTCAGGCTTCGGGGAAGGGTTAGGGTTAGGGTTCGGGCTAGGGTTAGGGTTAGGGGACGGGGACGGTTTAGGGTTCAGGTGAGGGTACGGCAACGCTTTAGGGGGAGCGTGCGTGTGAGGGCGCGGGTTAGTGTTAGCGTACGGGTTAGGATTAGGGGACGGGTGAGGGTCAGGCTTCGGGGAAGGGTTAGGGTTAGGGTTCGGGCTAGGGTTAGGGTTAGGGGACGGGGACGGTTTAGGGTCCAGGTGAGGGTACGGCAACGCTTTAGGGGGAGCGTGCGTGTGAGGGCACGGGTTAGTGTGAGCGTACGGGTTAGGATTAGGGGACGGGTGAGGGTCAGGCTTCGGGGAAGGGTTAGGGTTCGGGCTTGGGTTAGGGTTAGGGGACGGGGACGGTTTAGGGTACAGGTGAGGGTACGGCAACGCTTTAGGGGGAGCGTGCGTGTGAGGGCGCGGGTTAGTGTGAGCGTACGGGTTAGGATTAGGGGACGGGTGAGGGTCAGGCTTCGGGGAAGGGTTAGGGTTAGGGTTCGGGCTAGGGTTAGGGTTAGGGGACGGGGACGGTTTAGGGTCCAGGTGAGGGTACGGCAACGCTTTAGGGGGAGCGTGCGTGTGAGGGCGCGGGTTAGTGTGAGCGTACGGGTTAGGATTTGGGGACGGGTGAGGGTCAGGCTTCGGGGAAGAGTTAGGGTTAGGGTTCGGGCTAGGGTTAGGGTTAGGGGACGGGGACGGTTTAGGGTCCAGGTGAGGGTACGGCAACGCTTTAGGGGGAGCGTGCGTGTGAGGGCGCGGGTTAGTGTTAGCGTATGGGTTAGGATTAGGGGACGGGTGAGGGTCAGGCTTCGGGGAAGGGTTAGGGTTAGGGTTCGGGCTAGGGTTAGGGTTAGGGGACGGGGACGGTTTAGGGTCCAGGTGAGGGTACGGCAACGCTTTAGGGGGAGCGTGCGTGTGAGGGCGCGGGTTAGTGTTAGCGTACGTGTTAGGATTAGGGGACGGGTGAGGGTCAGGCTTCGGGGAAGGGTTAGGGTTAGGGTTCGGGCTAGGGTTAGGGTTAGGGGACGGGGACGGTTTAGGGTCCAGGTGAGGGTACGGCAACGCTTTAGGGGGAGCGTGCGTGTGAGGGCGGGGGTTAGTGTTAGCGTACGGGTTAGGATTAGGGGACGGGTGAGGGTCAGGCTTCGGGGAAGGGTTAGGGTTAGGGTTCGGGCTAGGGTTAGGGTTAGGGGACGGGGACGGTTTAGGGTCCAGGTGAGGGTACGGCAACGCTTTAGGGGGAGCGTGCGTGTGAGGGCGCGGGTTAGTGTTAGCGTACGGGTTAGGATTAAGGGACGGGTGAGGGTCAGGCTTCGGGGAAGGGTTAGGGTTAGGGTTCGGGCTAGGGTTAGGGTTAGGGGACGGGGACGGTTTAGGGTCCAGGTGAGGGTACGGCAACGCTTTAGGGGGAGCGTGCGTGTGAGGGCGCGGGTTAGTGTGACCGTACGAGTTAGGATTAGGGGACGGGTGAGGGTCAGGCTTCGGGGAAGGGTTAGGGTTAGGGTTCGGGCTAGGGTTAGGGTTAGGGGACGGGGACGGTTTAGGGTTCAGGTGAGGGTACGGCAACGCTTTAGGGGGAGCGTGCGTGTGAGGGCGCGGGTTAGTGTTAGCGTACGGGTTAGGATTAGGGGACGGGTGAGGGTCAGGCTTCGGGGAAGGGTTAGGGTTAGGGTTCGGGCTAGGGTTAGGGTTAGGGGACGGGGACGGTTTAGGGTCCAGGTGAGGGTACGGCAACGCTTTAGGGGGAGCGTGCGTGTGAGGGCACGGGTCAGTGTGAGCGTACGGGTTAGGATTAGGGGACGGGTGAGGGTCAGGCTTCGGGGAAGGGTTAGGGTTCGGGCTTGGGTTTGGGTTAGGGGACGGGGACGGTTTAGGGTACAGGTGAGGGTACGGCAACGCTTTAGGGGGAGCGTGCGTGTGAGGGCGCGGGTTAGTGTGAGCGTACGGGTTAGGATTAGGGGACGGGTGAGGGTCAGGCTTCGGGGAAGGGTTAGGGTTAGGGTTCGGGCTAGGGTTAGGGTTAGGGGACGGGGACGGTTTAGGGTCCAGGTGAGGGTACGGCAACGCTTTAGGGGGAGCGTGCGTGTGAGGGCGCGGGTTAGTGTGAGCGTACGGGTTAGGTTTTGGGGACGGGTGAGGGTCAGGCTTCGGGGAAGAGTTAGGGTTAGGGTTCGGGCTAGGGTTAGGGTTAGGGGACGGGGACGGTTTAGGGTCCAGGTGAGGGTACGGCAACGCTTTAGGGGGAGCGTGCGTGTGAGGGCGCGGGTTAGTGTTAGCGTATGGGTTAGGATTAGGGGACGGGTGAGGGTCAGGCTTCGGGGAAGGGTTAGGGTTAGGGTTCGGGCTAGGGTTAGGGTTAGGGGACGGGGACGGTTTAGGGTCCAGGTGAGGGTACGGCAACGCTTTAGGGGGAGCGTGCGTGTGAGGGCGCGGGTTAGTGTTAGCGTACGTGTTAGGATTAGGGGACGGGTGAGGGTCAGGCTTCGGGGAAGGGTTAGGGTTAGGGTTCGGGCTAGGGTTAGGGTTAGGGGACGGGGACGGTTTAGGGTCCAGGTGAGGGTACGGCAACGCTTTAGGGGGAGCGTGCGTGTGAGGGCGGTGGTTAGTGTTAGCGTACGGGTTAGGATTAGGGGACGGGTGAGGGTCAGGCTTCGGGGAAGGGTTAGGGTTAGGGTTCGGGCTAGGGTTAGGGTTAGGGGACGGGGACGGTTTAGGGTCCAGGTGAGGGTACGGCAACGCTTTAGGGGGAGCGTGCGTGTGAGGGCGCGGGTTAGTGTTAGCGTACGGGTTAGGATTAAGGGACGGGTGAGGGTCAGGCTTCGAGGAAGGGTTAGGGTTAGGGTTCGGGCTAGGGTTAGGGTTAGGGGACGGGGACGGTTTAGTGTCCAGGTGAGGGTACGGCAACGCTTTAGGGGGAGTGTGCGTGTGAGGGTGCGGGTTAGTGTTAGCGTACGGTTTAGGATTAGGGGACGGGTGAGGGTCAGGCTTCGGGGAAGGGTTAGGGTTAGGGTTCGGGCTAGGGTTAGGGTTAGGGGACGGGGACGGTTTAGGGTCCAGGTGAGGGTACGGCAACGCTTTAGGGGGAGCGTGCGTGTGAGGGCGCGGGTTAGTGTTAGCGTACGGGTTAGGATTAGGGGACGGGTGAGGGTCAGGCTTCGGGGAAGGGTTAGGGTTAGGGTTCGGGCTAGGGTTAGGGTTAGGGGACGGGGACGGTTTAGGGTCCAGGTGAGGGTACGGCAACGCTTTAGGGGGAGCGTGCATGTGAGGGCGCGGGTTAGTGTTAGCGTACGGGTTAGGATTAGGGGACGGGTGAGGGTCAGGCTTCGGGGAAGGGTTAGGGTTAGGGTTCGGGCTAGGGTTAGGGTTAGGGGACGGGGACGGTTTAGGGTCCAGGTGAGGGTACGGCAACGCTTTAGGGGGAGCGTGCCTGTGAAGGCGCGGGTTAGTGTTAGCGTACGGGTTAGGATTAGGGGACGGGTGAGGGTCAGGCTTCGGGGAAGGGTTAGGGTTAGGGTTCGGGCTAGGGTTAGGGTTAGGGGACGGGGACGGTTTAGGGTCCAGGTGAGGGTACGGCAACGCTTTAGGGGGAGCGTGCGTGTGAGGGTGCGGGTTAGTGTGAGCGTACGGGTTAGGATTAGGGGACGGGTGAGGGTCAGGCTTCGGGGAAGGGTTAGGGTTAGGGTTCGGGTTAGGGTTAGGGTTAGGGGACGGGGACGGTTTAGGGTCCAGGTGAGGGTACGGCAACGCTTTAGGGGGAGCGTGCGTGTGAGGGCGTGGGTTAGTGTTAGCGTACGGGTTAGGATTAGGGGACGGGTGAGGGTCAGGTTTCGGGGAAGTGTTAGGGTTAGGGTTCGGGCTAGGGTTAGGGTTAGGGGACGGGGTCGGTTTAGGGTTCAGGTGAGGGTACGGCATCGCTTTAGGGGGAGCGTGCGTGTGAGGGCGCGGGTTAGTGTTAGCGTACGGGTTAGGATTAGGGGACGGGTGAGGGTCAGGCTTCGGGGAAGAGTTAGGGTTAGGGTTCGGGCTAGGGTTAGGGTTAGGGGACGGGGACGGTTTAGGGTCCAGGTGAGGCTACAGCAACGCTTTAGGGGGAGTGTGCGTGTGAGGGCGCGGGTTAGTGTTAGCGTACGGGTTAGGATTAGGGGACGGGTGAGGGTCAGGCTTCGGGGAAGGGTTAGGGTTAGGGTTCGGGCTAGGGTTAGGGTTAGGGGACGGGGACGGTTTAGGGTCCAGGTGAGGGTACGGCAACGCTTTAGGGGGAGCGTGCGTGTGAGGGCGCTGGTTAGTGTTAGCGTCCGGGTTAGGAATAGGGCACGGGTGAGGGTCAGGCTTCGGGGAAGGGTTAGGGTTAGGGTTCGGGCTAGGGTTAGGGTTAGGGGACGGGGACGGTTTAGGGTCCAGGTGAGGGTACGGCAACGCTTTAGGGGGAGCATGCGTGTGAGGGCGCGGGTTAGTGTTAGCGTACGGGTTAGGATTAGGGGACGGGTGAGGGTCAGGTTTCGGGGAAGGGTTAGGGTTAGGGTTCGGGCTAGGGTTAGGGTTAGGGGACGGGGTCGGTTTAGGGTTCAGGTGAGGGTACGGCAACGCTTTAGGGGGAGCGTGCGTGTGAGGGCGCGGGTTAGTGTTAGCGTACGGGTTAGGATTAGGGGACAGGTGAGGGTCAGGCTTCGGGGAAGGGTTAGGGTTAGGGTTCGGGCTAGGGTTAGGGTTAGGGGACGGGGAAGGTTTAGGGTCCAGGTGAGGGTACGGCAACGCTTTAGGGTGAGCGTGCGTGTGAGGGCGTGGGGTAGTGTTAGCGTACGGGTTAGGATTAGGGGACGGGTGAGGCTCAGGCTTCGGGGAAGGGTTAGGGTTAGGGTTCGGGCTAGGGTTAGGGTTAGGGGACGGGGACGGTTTAGGGTCCAGGTGAGGCTACAGCAACGCTTTAGGGGGAGTGTGCGTGTGAGGGCGCGGGTTAGTGTTAGCGTACGGGTTAGGATTAGGGGACGGGTGAGGGTCAGGCTTCGGGGAAGGGTTAGGGTTAGGGTTCGGGCTAGGGTTAGGGTTAGGGGACGGGGACGGTTTAGGGTCCAGGTGAGGGTACGGCAACGCTTTAGGGGGAGCGTGCGTGTGAGGGCGCTGGTTAGTGTTAGCGTACGGGTTAGGAATAGGGCACGGGTGAGGGTCAGGCTTCAGGGAAGGGTTAGGGTTAGGGTTCGGGCTAGGGTTAGGGTTAGGGGACGGGGACGGTTTAGGGTCCAGGTGAGGGTACGGCAACGCTTTAGGGGGAGCATGCGTGTGAGGGCGCGGGTTAGTGTTAGCGTACGGGTTAGGATTAGGGGACGGGTGAGGGTCAGGTTTCGGGGAAGGGTTAGGGTTAGGGTTCGGGCTAGGGTTAGGGTTAGGGGACGGGGTCGGTTTAGGGTTCAGGTGAGGGTACGGCAACGCTTTAGGGGGAGCGTGCGTGTGAGGGCGCGGGTTAGTGTTAGCGTACGGGTTAGGATTAGGGGACGGGTGAGGGTCAGGCTTCGGGGAAGGGTTAGGGTTAGGGTTCGGGCTAGGGTTAGGGTTAGGGGACGGGGACGGTTTAGGGTCCAGGTGAGGCTACGGCAACGCTTTAGGGGGAGTGTGCGTGTGAGGGCGCGGGTTAGTGTTAGCGTACGGGTTAGGATTAGGGGACGGGTGAGGGTCAGGCTTCGGGGAAGGGTTAGGGTTAGGGTTCGGGCTAGGGTTAGGGTTAGGGGACGGGGACGGTTTAGGGTCCAGGTGAGGGTACGGCAACGCTTTAGGGGGAGCGTGCGTGTGAGGGCGCGGGTTAGTGTTAGCGTACGGGTTAGGATTAGGGCACGGGTGAGGGTCAGGCTTCGGGGAAGGGTTAGGGTTAGGGTTCGGGCTAGGGTTAGGGTTAGGGGACGGGGACGGTTTAGGGTCCAGGTGAGGGTACGGCAATGCTTTAGGGGGAGCGTGCATGTGAGGGCGCGGGTTAGTGTGAGCGTACGGGTTAGGATTAGGGGACGGGTGAGGGTCAGGCTTCGGGGAAAGGTTAGGGTTAGGGTTCGGGCTAGGGTTAGGGTTAGGGGACGGGGACGGTTTAGGGTCCAGGTGAGGGTACGGCAACGCTTTAGGGGGAGCGTGCGTGTGAGGGCGCGGGTTAGTGTTAGCGTACGGGTTAGGATTAGGGGACGGGTGAGGGTCAGGTTTCGGGGAAGGGTTAGGGTTAGGGTTTGGGCTAGGGTTAGGGTTAGGGGACGGGGACGGTTTAGGGTCCAGGTGAGGGTACGGCAACGCCTTAGGGGGAGCGTGCGTGTGAGGGCGCGGGTTAGTGTTAGCGTACGGGTTAGGATTAGGGCACGGGTGAGGGTCAGGCTTCGGGGAAGGGTTAGGGTTAGGGTTCGGGCTAGGGTTAGGGTTAGGGGACGGGGACGGTTTAGGGTCCAGGTGAGGGTACGGCAACGCTTTAGGGGGAGCGTGCGTGTGAGGGCGCGGGTTAGTGTTAGCGTACGGGTTAGGATTAGGGCACGGGTGAGGGTCAGGCTTCGGGGAAGGGTTAGGGTTAGGGTTCGGGCTAGGGTTAGGGTTAGGGGACGGGGACGGTTTAGGGTCCAGGTGAGGGTACGGCAACGCTTTAGGGGGAGCGTGTGTGTGAGGGCGTGGGTTAGTGTGAGCGTACGGGTTAGGATTAGGGGACGGGTGAGGGTCAGGCTTCATGGAAGGGTTAGGGTTAGGGTTCGGGCTAGGGTTAGGGTTAGGGGATGGGGACGGTTTAGGGTCCAGGTGAGGCTACGGCAACGCTTTAGGGGGAGTGTGCGTGTGAGGGCGCGGGTTAGTGTTAGCGTACGGGTTAGGATTAGGGGACGGGTGAGGGTCAGGCTTCGGGGAAGGGTTAGGGTTAGGGTTCGGGCTAGGGTTAGGGTTAGGGGACGGGGACGGTTTAGGGTCCAGGTGAGGGTACGGCAACGCTTTAGGGGGAGCGTGCGTGTGAGGGCGCGGGTTAGTGTTAGTGTACGGGTTAGGATTAGGGCACGGGTGAGGGTCAGGCTTCGGGGAAGGGTTAGGGTTAGGGTTCGGGCTAGGGTTAGGGTTAGGGGACGGGGACGGTTTAGGGTCCAGGTGAGGGTACGGCAACGCTTTAGGGGGAGCGTGCGTGTGAGGGCGCGGGTTAGTGTTAGCGTACGGGTTAGGATTAGGGCACGGGTGAGGTTCAGGCTTCCGGAAAGGGTTAGGGTTAGGGTTCGGGCTAGGGTTAGGGTTAGGGGACGGGGACGGTTTAGGGTCCAGGTGAGGGTACGGCAACGCTTTTGGGGGAGCGTGTGTGAGAGGGCGTGGGTTAGTGTGAGCGTACGGGTTAGGATTAGGGGACGGGTGAGGGTCAGGCTTCGGGGAAGGGTTAGGGTTAGGGTTCGGGCTAGGGTTAGGTTTAGGGGACGGGGACGGTTTAGGGTCCAGGTGAGGGTACGGCAACGCTTTAGGGGGAGCGTGCGTGTGAGGGCGCGGGTTAGTGTTAGCGTACGGGTTAGGATTAGGGCACGGGTGAGGTTCAGGCTTCCGGAAAGGGTTAGGGTTAGGGTTCGGGCTAGGGTTAGGGTTAGGGGACGGGGACGGTTTAGGGTCCAGGTGAGGGTACGGCAACGATTTTGGGGGAGCGTGTGTGAGAGGGCGTGGGTTAGTGTGAGCGTACGGGTTAGGATTAGGGGACGGGTGAGGGTCAGGCTTCGGGGAAGGGTTAGGGTTAGGGTTCGGGCTAGGGTTAGGGTTAGGGGACGGGGACGGTTTAGGGTCCAGGTGAGGGTACGGCAACGCTTTAGGGGGAGCGTGCGTGTGAGGGCGCGGGTTAGTGTTAGCGTACGGGTTAGGATTAGGGGACGGGTGAGGGTCAGGTTTCGGGGAAGGGTTAGGGTTAGGGTTCGGGCTAGGGTTAGGGTTAGGGGATGCGGTCGGTTTAGGGTTCAGGTGAGGGTACGGCAACGCTTTAGGGGGAGCGTGCGTGTGAGGGCGCGGGTTAGTGTTAGCGTACGGGTTAGGATTAGGGGACGGTTGAGGGTCAGGCTTCGGGGAAGGGTTAGGGTTAGGGTTCGGTCTAGGGTTAGGGTTAGGGGACGGGGACGGTTTAGGGTCCAGGTGAGGCTACGGCAACGCTTTAGGGGGAGTGTGCGTGTGAGGGCGCGGGTTAGTGTTAGCGTACGGGTTAGGATTAGGGGACGGGTGAGGGTCAGGCTTCGGGGAAGGGTTAGGGTTAGGGTTCGGGCTAGGGTTAGGGTTAGGGGACGGGGACGGTTTAGGGTCCAGGTGAGGGTACGGCAACGCTTTAGGGGGAGCGTGCGTGTGAGGGCGCGGGTTAGTGTTAGCGTACGGGTTAGGATTAGGGGACGGGTGAGGGTCAGGCTTTGGGGAAGGGTTAGGGTTAGGGTTCGGGCTAGGGTTAGGGTTAGGGGACGGGGACGGTTTAGGGTCCAGGTGAGGGTACGGCAACGCTTTAGGGGGAGCGTGCGTGTGAGGGCGCGGGTTAGTGTGAGCGTACGGGTTAGGATTAGGGGACGGATGAGGGTCAGGCTTCGGGGAAGGGTTAGGGTTAGGGTTCGGGCTAGGGTTAGGGTTAGGGGACGGGGACGGTTTAGGGTCCAGGTGAGGGTACGGCAACGCTTTAGGGGGAGCGTGCGTGTGAGGGCGCGGGTTAGTGTTAGCGTACGGGTTAGGATTAGGGGACGGGTGAGGGTCAGGCTTCGGGGAAGGGTTACGGTTAGGGTTCAGGCTAGGGTTTGGGTTAGGGGACGGGGACGGTTTAGGGTCCAGGTGAGGGTACGGCAACGCTTTAGGGGGAGCGTGCGTGTGAGGGCGCGGGTTAGTGTTAGCGTACGGGTTAGGATTAGGGCACGGGTGAGGTTCAGGCTTCCGGAAAGGGTTAGGGTTAGGGTTCGGGCTAGGGTTAGGGTTAGGGGACGGGGACGGTTTAGGGTCCAGGTGAGGGTACGGCAACGCTTTAGGGGGAGCGTGCGTGTGAGGGCGCGGGTTAGTGTTAGCGTACGGGTTAGGATTAGGGCACGGGTGAGGTTCAGGCTTCCGGAAAGGGTTAGGGTTAGGGTTCGGGCTAGGGTTAGGGTTAGGGGACGGGGACGGTTTAGGGTCCAGGTGAGGGTACGGCAACGCTTTTGGGGGAGCGTGTGTGAGAGGGCGTGGGTTAGTGTGAGCGTACGGGTTAGGATTAGGGGACGGGTGAGGGTCAGGCTTCGGGGAAGGGTTAGGGTTAGGGTTCGGGCTAGGGTTAGGTTTAGGGGACGGGGACGGTTTAGGGTCCAGGTGAGGGTACGGCAACGCTTTAGGGGGAGCGTGCGTGTGAGGGCGCGGGTTAGTGTTAGCGTACGGGTTAGGATTAGGGCACGGGTGAGGTTCAGGCTTCCGGAAAGGGTTAGGGTTAGGGTTCGGGCTAGGGTTAGGGTTAGGGGACGGGGACGGTTTAGGGTCCAGGTGAGGGTACGGCAACGATTTTGGGGGAGCGTGTGTGAGAGGGCGTGGGTTAGTGTGAGCGTACGGGTTAGGATTAGGGGACGGGTGAGGGTCAGGCTTCGGGGAAGGGTTAGGGTTAGGGTTCGGGCTAGGGTTAGGGTTAGGGGACGGGGACGGTTTAGGGTCCAGGTGAGGGTACGGCAACGCTTTAGGGGGAGCGTGCGTGTGAGGGCGCGGGTTAGTGTTAGCGTACGGGTTAGGATTAGGGGACGGGTGAGGGTCAGGTTTCGGGGAAGGGTTAGGGTTAGGGTTCGGGCTAGGGTTAGGGTTAGGGGATGCGGTCGGTTTAGGGTTCAGGTGAGGGTACGGCAACGCTTTAGGGGGAGCGTGCGTGTGAGGGCGCGGGTTAGTGTTAGCGTACGGGTTAGGATTAGGGGACGGTTGAGGGTCAGGCTTCGGGGAAGGGTTAGGGTTAGGGTTCGGACTAGGGTTAGGGTTAGGGGACGGGGACGGTTTAGGGTCCAGGTGAGGCTACGGCAACGCTTTAGGGGGAGTGTGCGTGTGAGGGCGCGGGTTAGTGTTAGCGTACGGGTTAGGATTAGGGGACGGGTGAGGGTCAGGCTTCGGGGAAGGGTTAGGGTTAGGGTTCGGGCTAGGGTTAGGGTTAGGGGACGGGGACGGTTTAGGGTCCAGGTGAGGGTACGGCAACGCTTTAGGGGGAGCGTGCGTGTGAGGGCGCGGGTTAGTGTTAGCGTACGGGTTAGGATTAGGGGACGGGTGAGGGTCAGGCTTTGGGGAAGGGTTAGGGTTAGGGTTCGGGCTAGGGTTAGGGTTAGGGGACGGGGACGGTTTAGGGTCCAGGTGAGGGTACGGCAACGCTTTAGGGGGAGCGTGCGTGTGAGGGCGCGGGTTAGTGTGAGCGTACGGGTTAGGATTAGGGGACGGATGAGGGTCAGGCTTCGGGGAAGGGTTAGGGTTAGGGTTCGGGCTAGGGTTAGGGTTAGGGGACGGGGACGGTTTACGGTCCAGGTGAGGGTACGGCAACGCTTTAGGGGGAGCGTGCGTGTGAGGGCGCGGGTTAGTGTTAGCGTACGGGTTAGGATTAGGGGACGGGTGAGGGTCAGGCTTCGGGGAAGGGTTACGGTTAGGGTTCAGGCTAGGGTTTGGGTTAGGGGACGGGGACGGTTTAGGGTCCAGGTGAGGGTACGGCAACGCTTTAGGGGGAGCGTGCGTGTGAGGGCGCGGGTTAGTGTTAGCGTACGGGTTAGGATTAGGGGACGGGTGAGGGTCAGGATTCGGGGAAGGGTCAGGGTTAGGGTTCGGGCTAGGGTTAGGGTTAGGGGACGGGGACGGTTTAGGGTCCAGGTGAGGGTACGGCAACGCTTTAGGGGGAGCGTGCGTGTGAGGGCGCGGGTTAGTGTGAGCGTACGGGTTAGGATTAGGGGACGGGTGAGGGTCAGGCTTCGGGGAAGGGTTAGGGTTAGGGTTCGGGCTAGGGTTAGGGTTAGGGGACGGGGACGGTTTAGGGTCCAGGTGAGGGTACGGCAACGCTTTAGGGGGAGCGTGCATGTGAGGGGGCGGGTTAGTGTCAGCGTACCGGTTAGGATTAGGGCACGGGTGAGGGTCAGGCTTCGGGGAAGGGTTAGGGTTAGGGTTCGGGCTAGGGTTAGGGTTACGGGACGGGGACGGTTTAGGGTCCAGGTGAGGGTACGGCAACGCTTTAGGGGGAGCATGCGTGTGAGGGCGCGGGTTAGTGTTAGCGTACGTGTTAGGATTAGGGGACGGGTGAGGGTCAGGCTTCGGGGAAGGGTTAAGGTTAGGGTTCGGGCTAGGGTTAGGGTTAAGGGACGGGGACGGTTTAGGGTCCAGGTGAGGGTACGGCAACGCTTTAGGGGGAGCGTGCGTGTGAGGGCGCGGGTTAGTGTTAGCGTACGGGTTAGGATTAGGGCACGGGTGAGGGTCAGGCTTCGGGGAAGGGTTAGGGTTAGGGTTCGGGCTAGGGTTAGGGTTAGGGGACGGGGACGGTTTAGGGTCCAGGTGAGGGTACGGCAACGCTTTAGGGGGAGCGTGCGTGTGAGGGCGCGGGTTAGTGTGAACGTACGGGTTAGGATTAGGGGACGGGTGAGGGTCAGGCTTCGGGGAAGGGTTAGGGTTAGGGTTCGGGCTAGGGTTAGGGTTAGGGGACGGGGACGGTTTAGGGTCCAGGTGAGGGTACGGCAACGCTTTAGGGGGAGCGTGCGTGTGAGGGCGCGGGTTAGTGTTAGCGTACGGGTTAGGATTAGGGGACGGGTGAGGGTCAGGTTTCGGGGACGGGTTAGGGTTAGGTTTCGGGCTAGGGTTAGGGTTAGGGGACGGGGTCGGTTTAGGGTTCAGGTGAGGGTACGGCATCGCTTTAGGGGGAGCGTGCGTGTGAGGGCGCGGGTTAGTGTTAGCGTACGGGTTAGTATTAGGGGACGGGTGAGGGTCAGGCTTCGGGGAAGGGTTAGGGTTAGGGTTCGGGCTAGGGTTAGGGTTAGGGGACGGGGACGGTTTAAGGGTTAGGGTTAGGGTTAGGGTTAGGGTTAGGGTTAGGGGACGGGGACGGTTTAGGGTCCAGGTGAGGGTACGGCAACGCTTTAGGGGGAGCGTGCGTGTGAGGGCGCGGGTTAGTGTTAGCGTACGGGTTAGGATTAGGGGACGGGTGAGGGTCAGGCTTCGGGGAAGGGTTAGGGTTAGGGTTCGGGCTAGGGTTAGGGTTAGGGGACGGGGACGGTTTAGGGTCCAGGTGAGGGTACGGCAACGCTTTAGTGGGAGCGTGCGTGTGAGGGCGCGGGTTAGTGTTAGCATACGGGTTAGGATTAGGGGACAGGTGAGGGTCAGGCTTCGGGGAAGGGTTAGGGTTAGGGTTCGGGCTAGGGTTAGGGTTAGGGCACGGGGACGGTTTAGGGTCCAGGTGAGGGTACGGCAACGCTTTAGGGGGAGCGTGCGTGTGAGGGCGCGGGTTAGTGTGAGCGTACGGGTTAGGATTACGGGACAGGTGAGGGTCAGGCTTCGGGGAAGGGTTAGGGTTAGGGTTCGGGCTAGGGTTAGGGTTAGGGGACGGGGACGGTTTAGGGTCCAGGTGAGGGTACGGCAACGCTTTAGGGGGAGCGTGCGTGTGAGGGCGCGGGTTAGTGTTAGCGTACGGGTTAGGATTAGGGCACGGGTGAGGGTCAGGCTTCGGGGAAGGGTTAGGGTTAGGGTTCGGGCTAGGGTTAGGGTTAGGGGACGGGGACGGTTTAGGGTCCAGGTGAGGGTACGGCAACGCTTTCGGGGGAGCGTGCGTGTGAGGGCGCGGGTTAGTGTTAGCGTACGGGTTAGGATTAGGGGACGGGTGAGGGTCAGGCTTCGGGGAAGGGTTAGGGTTAGGGTTCGGGCTAGGGTTAGGGTTAGGGGACGGGGACGGTTTAGGGTCCAGGTGAGGGTACGGCAACGCTTTAGGGGGAGCGTGCGTGTGAGGGCGCGGGTTAGTGTTAGCGTACGGGTTAGGATTAGGGGACGGGTGAGGGTCAGGCTTCGGGGAAGAGTTAGGGTTAGGGTTCGCGCTAGGGTTAGGGTTAGGGGACGGGGACGGTTTAGGGTCCAGGTGAGGGTACGGCAATGCTTTAGGGGGAGCGTGCGTGTGAGGGCGCGGGTTAGTGTGAGCGTACGGGTTAGGATTAGGGGACGGGTGAGGGTCAGGCTTCGGGGAAGGGTTAGGGTTAGGGTTCGGGCTAGGGTTAGGGTTAGGGGACGGGGACGGTTTAGGGTCCAGGTGAGGGTACGGCAACGCTTTAGGGGGAGCATGCGTGTGAGGGCGCGGGTTAGTGTTAGCGTACGGGTTAGGATTAGGGGACGGGTGAGGGTCAGGTTTCGGGGAAGGGTTAGGGTTAGGGTTCGGGCTAGGGTTAGGGTTAGGGGACGGGGTCGGTTTAGGGTTCAGGTGAGGGTACGGCAACGCTTTAGGGGGAGCGTGCGTGTGAGGGCGCGGGTTAGTGTTAGCGTACGGGTTAGGATTAGGGGACGGGTGAGGGTCAGGCTTCGGGGAAGGGTTAGGGTTAGGGTTCGGACTAGGGTTAGGGTTAGGGGACGGGGACGGTTTAGGGTCCAGGTGAGGCTACGGCAACGCTTTAGGGGGAGTGTGCGTGTGAGGGCGCGGGTTAGTGTTAGCGTACTGGTTAGGATTAGGGGACAGGTGAGGGTCAGGCTTCGGGGAAGGGTTAGGGTTAGGGTTAGGGTTAGGGTTAGGGGACGGGGACGGTTTAGGGTCCAGGTGAGGGTACGGCAACGCTTTAGGGGGAGCGTGCGTGTGAGGGCGCGGGTTAGTGTTAGCGTACGGGTTAGGATTAGGGGACGGGTGAGGGTCAGGCTTCGGGGAAGGGTTAGGGTTAGGGTTCGGACTAGGGTTAGGGTTAGGGGACGGGGACGGTTTAGGGTCCAGGTGAGGGTACGGCAACGCTTTAGGGGGAGCGTGCGTGTGAGGGCGCGGGTTAGTGTTAGCGTACGGGTTAGGATTAGGGCACGGGTGAGGGTCAGGCTTCGGGGAAGGGTTAGGGTTAGGGTTCGGGCTAGGGTTAGGGTTAGGGGACGGGGACGGTTTAGGGTCCAGGTGAGGGTACGGCAACGCTTTCGGGGGAGCGTGCGTGTGAGGGCGCGGGTTAGTGTTAGCGTACGGGTTAGGATTAGGGGACGGGTGAGGGTCAGGCTTCGGGGAAGGGTTAGGGTTAGGGTTCGGGCTAGGGTTAGGGTTAGGGGACGGGGACGGTTTAGGGTCCAGGTGAGGGTACGGCAACGCTTTAGGGGGAGCGTGCGTGTGAGGGCGCGGGTTAGTGTTAGCGTACGGGTTAGGATTAGGGGACGGGTGAGGGTCAGGCTTCGGGGAAGAGTTAGGGTTAGGGTTCGCGCTAGGGTTAGGGTTAGGGGACGGGGACGGTTTAGGGTCCAGGTGAGGGTACGGCAACGCTTTAGGGGGAGCGTGCGTGTGAGGGCACGGGTTAGTGTTAGCGTTCGGGTTAGGATTAGGGGACGGGTGAGGGTCAGGCTTCGGGGAAGGGTTAGGGTTAGGGTTCGGGCTAGGGTTAGGGTTAGGGGACGGGGACGGTTTAGGGTCCAGGTGAGTGTACGGCAACGCTTTAGGGGGAGCGTGCGTGTGAGGGCGCGGGTTAGTGTTAGCGTACGGGTTAGGATTAGGGGACGGGTGAGGGTCAGGCTTCGGGGAAGGGTTAGGGTTAGGGTTCGGGCTAGGGTTAGGGTTAGGGGACGGGGACGGTTTAGGGTCCAGGTGAGGGTACGGCAACGCTTTAGGGGGAGCGTGCGTGTGAGGGCGCTGGTTAGTGTTAGCGTACGGGTTAGGAATAGGGCACGGGTGAGGGTCAGGCTTCGGGGAAGGGTTAGGGTTAGGGTTCGGGCTAGGGTTAGGGTTAGGGGACGGGGACGGTTTAGGGTCCAGGTGAGGGTACGGCAACGCTTTAGGGGGAGCGTGCGTGTGAGGGCGCGGGTTAGTGTGAGCGTACGGGTTAGGATTAGGGGACGGGTGAGGGTCAGGCTTCGGGGAAGGGTTAGGGTTAGGGTTCGGGCTAGGGTTAGGGTTAGGGGACGGGGACGGTTTAGGGTCCAGGTGAGGGTACGGCAACGCTTTAGGGGGAGCGTGCGTGTGAGGGCGCGGGTTAGTGTTAGCGTACGGGTTAGGATTAGGGGACGGGTGAGGGTCAGGCTTCGGGGAAGGGTTAGGGTTAGGGTTCGGGCTAGGGTTAGGGTTAGGGGACGGGGACGGTTTAGGGTCCAGGTGAGGGTACGGCAACGCTTTAGGGGGAGCGTGCGTGTGAGGGCGCGGGTTAGTGTTAGCGTACGGGTTAGGATTAGGGCACGGGTGAGGGTCAGGCTTCGGGGAAGGGTTAGGGTTAGGGTTCGGGCTAGGGTTAAGGTTAGGGGACGGGGACGGTTTAGGGTCCAGGTGAGGGTACGGCAACGCTTTAGGGGGAGCGTGCGTGTGAGGGCGCGGGTTAGTGTTAGCGTACGGGTTAGGATTAGGGGACGGGTGAGGGTCAGGCTTCGGGGAAGGGTTAGGGTTAGGGTTCGGGCTAGGGTTAGGGTTAGGGGACGGGGACGGTTTAGGGTCCAGGTGAGGGTACGGCAACGCTTTAGGGGGAGCGTGCGTGTGAGGGCGTGGGTTAGTGTTAGCGTACGGGTTAGGATTAGGGGACGGGTGAGGGTCAGGCTTCGGGGAAGGGTTAGGGTTAGGGTTCGGGCTAGGGTTAGGGTTATGGGACGGGGACGGTTTAGGGTCCAGGTGAGGGTATGGCAACGCTTTAGGGGGAGCGTGCGTGTGAGGGCGCGGGTTAGTGTTAGCGTACGGGTTAGGATTAGGGGACGGGTGAGGGTCAGGCTTCGGGGAAGGGTTAGGGTTAGGGTTCGGGCTAGGGTTAGGGTTAGGGGACGGGGACGGTTTAGGGTCCAGGTGAGGGTACGGCAACGCTTTAGGGGGAGCGTGCGTGTTAGGGCGCGGGTTAGTGTTAGCGTACGGGTTAGGATTAGGGGACGGGTGAGGGTCAGGCTTCGGGGAAGGGTTAGGGTTACGGTTCGGGCTAGGGTTAGGGTTAGGGGACGGGGACGGTTTAGGGTCCATGTGAGTGTACGGCAACGCTTTAGGGGGAGCGTGCGTGTGAGGGCACGGGTTAGTGTTAGCGTACGGGTTAGGATTAGGGGACGGGTGAGGGTCAGGCTTCGGGGAAGGGTTAGGGTTAGAGTTCGGGCTAGGGTTAGGGTTAGGAGACGGGGACGGTTTAGGGTCCAGGTGAGGGTACGGCAACGCTTTAGGGGGAGTGTGCGTGTGAGGGCGCGGGTTAGTGTTAGCGTACGGGTTAGGATTAGGGCACGGGTGAGGGTCAGGCTTCGGGGAAGGGTTAGGGTTAGGGTTCGGGCTAGGGTTAGGGTTAGGGGATGGGGACGGTTTAGGGTCCAGGTGAGGGTACGGCAACGCTTTAGGGGGAGCGTGCATGTGAGGGCGCGGGTTAGTGTTAGCGTACGGGTTAGGATTAGTGGACGGGTGAGGGTCAGGCTTCGGGGAAGGGTTAGGGTTAGGGTTCGGGCTAGGGTTAGGGTTAGGGGACGGGGATGGTTTAGGGTCCAGGTGAGGGTACGGCAACGCTTTAGGGGGAGCGTGCGTGTGAGGGCGCGGGTTAGTGTTAGCGTACGTGTTAGGATTAGGGGACGGGTGAGGGTCAGGCTTCGGGGAAGGGTTAGGGTTAGGGTTCGGGCTAGGGTTAGGGTTAGGGGATGGGGACGGTTTAGGGTCCAGGTGAGGCTACGGCAACGCTTTAGGGGGAGTGTGCGTGTGAGGGCGCGGGTTAGTGTTAGCGTACGGGTTAGGATTAGGGGACGGGTGAGGGTCAGGCTTCGGGGAAGGGTTAGGGTTAGGGTTCGGGCTAGGGTTAGGGTTAGGGGACGGGGACGGTTTAGGGTCCAGGTGACGGTACGGCAACGCTTTAGGGGGAGCGTGCGTGTGAGGGCGCGGGTTAGTGTTAGTGTACGGGTTAGGATTAGGGCACGGGTGAGGGTCAGGCTTCGGGGAAGGGTTAGGGTTAGGGTTCGGGCTAGGGTTAGGGTTAGGGGACGGGGACGGTTTAGGGTCCAGGTGAGGGTACGGCAACGCTTTAGGGGGAGCGTGCGTGTGAGGGCGCGGGTTAGTGTTAGCGTACGGGTTAGGATTAGGGCACGGGTGAGGTTCAGGCTTCCGGAAAGGGTTAGGGTTAGGGTTTGGGCTAGGGTTAGGGTTAGGGGACGGGGACGGTTTAGGGTCCAGGTGAGGGTACGGCAACGCTTTTGGGGGAGCGTGTGTGAGAGGGCGTGGGTTAGTGTGAGCGTACGGGTTAGGATTAGGGGACGGGTGAGGGTCAGGCTTCGGGGAAGGGTTAGGGTTAGGGTTCGGGCTAGGGTTAGGGTTAGGGGACGGGGACGGTTTAGGGTCCAGGTGAGGGTACGGCAACGCTTTAGGGGGAGCGTGCGTGTGAGGGCGCGGGTTAGTGTTAGCGTACGGGTTAGGATTAGGGGACGGGTGAGGGTCAGGTTTCGGGGAAGGGTTAGGGTTAGGGGATGCGGTCGGTTTAGGGTTCAGGTGAGCGTACGGCAACGCTTTAGGGGGAGCGTGCGTGTGAGGGCGCGGGTTAGTGTTAGCGTACGGGTTAGGATTAGGGGACGGTTGAGGGTCAGGCTTCGGGGAAGGGTTAGGGTTAGGGTTCGGACTAGGGTTAGGGTTAGGGGACGGGGACGGTTTAGGGTCCAGGTGAGGCTACGGCAACGCTTTAGGGGGAGTGTGCGTGTGAGGGCGCGGGTTAGTGTTAGCGTACGGGTTAGGATTAGGGGACGGGTGAGGGTCAGGCTTCGGGGAAGGGTTAGGGTTAGGGTTCGGGCTAGGGTTAGGGTTAGGGGACGGGGACGGTTTAGGGTCCAGGTGAGGGTACGGCAACGCTTTAGGGGGAGCGTGCGTGTGAGGGCGCGGGTTAGTGTTAGCGTACGGGTTAGGATTAGGGGACGGGTGAGGGTCAGGCTTTGGGGAAGGGTTAGGGTTAGGGTTCGGGCTAGGTTTAGGGTTAGGGGACGGGGACGGTTTAGGGTCCAGGTGAGGGTACGGCAACGCTTTAGGGGGAGCGTGCGTGTGAGGGCGCGGGTTAGTGTGAGCGTACGGGTTAGGATTAGGGGACGGATGAGGGTCAGGCTTCGGGGAAGGGTTAGGGTTAGGGTTCGGGCTAGGGTTAGGGTTAGGGGACGGGGACGGTTTAGGGTCCAGGTGAGGGTACGGCAACGCTTTAGGGGGAGCGTGCGTGTGAGGGAGCGGGTTAGTGTTAGCGTACGGGTTAGGATTAGGGGACGGGTGAGGGTCAGGCTTCGGGGAAGGGTTAGGGTTAGGGTTCAGGCTAGGGTTTGGGTTAGGGGACGGGGACGGTTTAGGGTCCAGGTGAGGGTACGGCAACGCTTTAGGGGGAGCGTGCGTGTGAGGGCGCGGGTTAGTGTTAGCGTACGGGTTAGGATTAGGGGACGGGTGAGGGTCAGGATTCGGGGAAGGGTCAGGGTTAGGGTTCGGGCTAGGGTTAGGGTTAGGGGACGGGGACGGTTTAGGGTCCAGGTGAGGGTACGGCAACGCTTTAGGGGGAGCGTGCGTGTGAGGGCGCGGGTTAGTGTGAGCGTACGGGTTAGGATTAGGGGACGGGTGAGGGTCAGGCTTCGGGGAAGGGTTAGGGTTAGGGTTCGGGCTAGGGTTAGGGTTAGGGGACGGGGACGGTTTAGGGTCCAGGTGAGGGTACGGCAACGCTTTAGGGGGAGCGTGCATGTGAGGGCGCGGGTTAGTGTCAGCGTACCGGTTAGGATTAGGGCACGGGTGAGGGTCAGGCTTCGGGGAAGGGTTAGGGTTAGGGTTCGGGCTAGGGTTAGGGTTACGGGACGGGGACGGTTTAGGGTCCAGGTGAGGGTACGGCAACGCTTTAGGGGGAGCGTGCGTGTGAGGGCGCGGGTTAGTGTTAGCGTACAGGTTAGGATTAGGGGACGGGTGAGGGTCAGGCTTCGGGGAAGGGTTAGGGTTAGGGTTCGGGCTAGGGTTAGGGTTAGGGGACGGGGACGGTTTAGGGTCCAGGTGAGGGTACGGCAACGCTTTAGGGGGAGCGTGCGTGTGAGGGCGCGGGTTAGTGTTAGCGTACGGGTTAGGATTAGGGCACGGGTGAGGGTCAGGCTTCGGGGAAGGGTTAGGGTTAGGGTTCGGGCTAGGGTTAGGGTTAGGGGACGGGGACGGTTTAGGGTCCAGGTGAGGGTACGGCAACGCTTTAGGGGGAGCGTGCGTGTGAGGGCGCGGGTTAGTGTGAACGTACGGGTTAGGATTAGGGGACGGGTGAGGGTCAGGCTTCGGGGAAGGGTTAGGGTTAGGGTTCGGGCTAGGGTTAGGGTTAGGGGACGGGGACGGTTTAGGGTCCAGGTGAGGGTACGGCAACGCTTTAGGGGGAGCGTGCGTGTGAGGGCGCGGGTTAGTGTTAGCGTACGGGTTAGGATTAGGGGACGGGTGAGGTTCAGGTTTCGGGGAAGGGTTAGGGTTAGGTTTCGGGCTAGGGTTAGGGTTAGGGGACGGGGTCGGTTTAGGGTTCAGGTGAGGGTACGGCATCGCTTTAGGGGGAGCGTGCGTGTGAGGGCGCGGGTTAGTGTTAGCGTACGGGTTAGTATTAGGGGACGGGTGAGGGTCAGGCTTCGGGGAAGGGTTAGGGTTAGGGTTCGGGCTAGGGTTAGGGTTAGGGGACGGGGACGGTTTAAGGGTTAGGGTTAGGGTTAGGGTTAGGGTTAGGGTTAGGGGACGGGGACGGTTTAGGGTCCAGGTGAGGGTACGGCAACGCTTTAGGGGGAGCGTGCGTGTGAGGGCGCGGGTTAGTGTTAGCGTACGGGTTAGGATTAGGGGACGGGTGAGGGTCAGGCTTCGGGGAAGGGTTAGGGTTAGGGTTCGGGCTAGGGTTAGGGTTAGGGGACGGGGACGGTTTAGGGTCCAGGTGAGGGTACGGCAACGCTATAGTGGGAGCGTGCGTGTGAGGGCGCGGGTTAGTGTTAGCATACGGGTTAGGATTAGGGGACAGGTGAGGGTCAGGCTTCGGGGAAGGGTTAGGGTTAGGGTTAGGGATAGGGTTAGGGTTAGGGCACGGGGACGGTTTAGGGTCCAGGTGAGGGTACAGCAACGCTTTAGGGGGAGCGTGCGTGTGAGGGCGCGGGTTAGTGTGAGCGTACGGGTTAGGATTACGGGACAGGTGAGGGTCAGGCTTCGGGGAAGGGTTAGGGTTAGGGTTCGGGCTAGGGTTAGGGTTAGGGGACGGGGACGGTTTAGGGTCCAGGTGAGGGTACGGCAACGCTTTAGGGGGAGCGTGCGTGTGAGGGCGCGGGTTAGTGTTAGCGTACGGGTTAGGATTAGGGCACGGGTGAGGGTCAGGCTTCGGGGAAGGGTTAGGGTTAGGGTTCGGGCTAGGGTTAGGGTTAGGGGACGGGGACGGTTTAGGGTCCAGGTGAGGGTACGGCAATGCTTTAGGGGGAGCGTGCATGTGAGGGCGCGGGTTAGTGTGAGCGTACGGGTTAGGATTAGGGGACGGGTGAGGGTCAGGCTTCGGGGAAGGTTTAGGGTTAGGGATCGGGCTAGGGTTAGGGTTAGGGGACGGGGACGGTTTAGGGTCCAGGTGAGGGTACGGCAACGCTTTCGGGGGAGCGTGCGTGTGAGGGCGCGGGTTAGTGTTAGCGTACGGGTTAGGATTAGGGGACGGGTGAGGGTCAGGCTTCGGGGAAGGGTTAGGGTTAGGGTTCGGGCTAGGGTTAGGGTTAGGGGACGGGGACGGTTTAGGGTCCAGGTGAGGGTACGGCAACGCTTTAGGGGGAGCGTGCGTGTGAGGGCGCGGGTTAGTGTTAGCGTACGGGTTAGGATTAGGGGACGGGTGAGGGTCAGGCTTCGGGGAAGAGTTAGGGTTAGGGTTCGCGCTAGGGTTAGGGTTAGGGGACGGGGACGGTTTAGGGTCCAGGTGAGGGTACGGCAACGCTTTAGGGGGAGCGTGCGTGTGAGGGCACGGGTTAGTGTTAGCGTACGGGTTAGGATTAGGGGACGGGTGAGGGTCAGGCTTCGGGGAAGGGTTAGGGTTAGGGTTCGGGCTAGGGTTAGGGTTAGGGGACGGGGACGGTTTAGGGTCCAGGTGAGGGTACGGCAACGCTTTAGGGGGAGCGTGCGTGTGAGGGCGCGGGTTAGTGTTAGCGTACGGGTTAGGATTAGGGGACGGGTGAGGGTCAGGCTTCGGGGAAGGGTTAGGGTTAGGGTTCGGGCTAGGGTTAGGATTAGGGGACGGGGACGGTTTAGGGTCCAGGTGAGGGTACGGCAACGCTTTAGGGGGAGCGTGCGTGTGAGGGCGCGGGTTAGTGTTAGCGTACGTGTTAGGATTAGGGCACGGGTGAGGGTCAGGCTTCGGGGAAGGGCTAGGGTTAGGGTTCGGGCTAGGGTTAGGGTTAGGGGACGGGGACGGTTTAGGGTCCAGGTGAGGGTACGGCAACGCTTTAGGGGGAGCGTGCGTGTGAGGGCGCGGGTTAGTGTTAGCGTACGGGTTAGGATTAGGGGACGGGTGAGGGTCAGGCTTCGGGGAAGGGTTAGGGTTAGGGTTCGGGCTAGGGTTAGGGTTAGGGGACGGGGACGGTTTAGGGTCCAGGTGAGTGTACGGCAACGCTTTAGGGGGAGCGTGCGTGTGAGGGGGCGGGTTAGTGTTAGCGTACGGGTTAGGATTAGGGGACGGGTGAGGGTCACGCTTCGGGGAAGGATTAGGGTTAGGGTTCGGGCTAGGGTTAGGGTTAGGGGACGGGGACGGTTTAGGGTCCAGGTGAGGGTACAGCAACTCCTTAGGGGGAGCGTGCGTGTGAGGGGGCGGGTTAGTGTTAGCGTACGGGTTAGGATTAGGGGACGGGTGAGGGTCAGGCTTCGGGGAAGGGTTAGGGTTAGGGTTCGGGCTAGGGTTAGGGTTAGGGGATGGGGACGGTTTAGGGTCCAGGTGAGGGTACGGCAACGCTTTAGGGGGAGCGTGCGTGTGAGGGCACGGGTTAGTGTTAGCGAACGGGTTAGGATTAGGGGACGGGTGAGGGTCAGGCTTCGGGGAAGGGTTAGGGTTAGGGTTCGGGCTAGGGTTAGGGTTAGGGGACGGGGACGGTTTAGGGTCCAGGTGAGGGTACGGCAACGCTTTAGGGGGAGCGTGCGTGTAGGGCGCGGGTTAGTGTTAGCGTACGGGTTAGGATTAGGGGACGGGTGAGGGTCAGGCTTCGGGGAAGGGTTAGGGTTAGGGTTCGGGCTAGGGTTAGGGTTAGGGGACGGGGACGGTTTAGGGTCCAGGTGAGGGTACGGCAACGCATTAGGGGGAGCGTCCGTGTGAGGGCGCGGGTTAGTGTGAGCGTACGGGTTAGGATTAGGGGACGGGTGAGGGTCAGGCTTCGGGGAAGGGTTAGGGTTAGGGTTCGGGCTAGGGTTAGGGTTAGGGGACGGGGATGGTTTAGGGTCCAGGTGAGGGTACGGCAACGCTTTAGGGGGAGCGTGCGTGTGAGGGCGCGGGTTAGTGTTAGCGTACGGGTTAGGATTAGGGGACGGGTGAGGGTCAGGCTTCGGGGAAGGGTTAGGGTTACAGTTCGGGCTAGGGTTAGGGTTAGGGGACGGGGACGGTTTAGGGTCCAGGTGAGGGTACGGCAACGCTTTAGGGGGAGCGTGCGTGTGAGGGCGCGGGTTAGTGTTAGCGTACGGGTTAGGATTAGGGCACGGGTGAGGGTCAGGCTTCGGGGAAGGGTTAGGGTTAGGGTTCGGGCTAGGGTTAAGGTTAGGGGACGGGGACGGTTTAGGGTCCAGGTGAGGGTACGGCAACGCTTTAGGGGGAGCGTGCGTGTGAGGGCGCGGGTTAGTGTTAGCGTACGGGTTAGGATTAGGGGACGGGTGAGGGTCAGGCTTCGGGGAAGGGTTAGGGTTAGGGTTCGGGCTAGGGTTAGGGTTAGGGGACGGGGACGGTTTAGGGTCCAGGTGAGGGTACGGCAACGCTTTAGGGGGAGCGTGCGTGTGAGGGCGTGGGTTAGTGTTAGCGTACGGGTTAGGATTAGGGGACGGGTGAGGGTCAGGCTTCGGGGAAGGGTTAGGGTTAGGGTTCGGGCTAGGGTTAGGGGACGGGGACTGTTTAGGGTCCAGGTGAGGGTACGGCAACGCTTTAGGGGGAGCGTGCGTGTGAGGGCGACTGTTAGTGTTAGCGTACGGGTTAGGATTAGGGGACGGGTGAGGGTCAGGGTTCGGGGAAGGGTTAGGGTTAGGGTTCGGGCTAGGGTTAGGGTTAGGGGACGGGGACGGTTTAGGGTCCAGGAGAGGGTACGGCAACGCTTTAGGGGGAGCGTGCGTGTGAGGGCGCGGGTTAGTGTTAGCGTACGGGTTAGGATTAGGGCACGGGTGAGGGTCAGGCTTCGGGGAAGGGTTAGGGTTAGGGTTCGGGCTAGGGTTAGGGTTAGGGGACAGGGACGGTTTAGGGTCCAGGTGAGGTTACGGCAACGCTTTAGGGGGAGCGTGCGTGTGAGGGCGCGGTTTAGTGTTAGCGTACGGGTTAGGATTAGGGGACGGGTGAGGGTCAGGTTTCGGGGAAGGGTTAGGGTTAGGGTTCGGGCTAGGGTTAGGGTTAGGGGACGGGGACGGTTTAGGGTTCAGGTGAGGGTACGGCAACGCTTTAGGGGGAGCGTGCGTGTGAGGGCGCGGGTTAGTGTTAGCGTACGGGTTAGGATTAGGGGACGGGTGAGGGTCAGGCTTCAGGGAAGGGTTAAGGTTAGGGTTCGGGCTAGGGTTAGGGTTAGGGGACGGGGACGGTTTAGGGTCCAGGTGAGGCTACGGCAACGCTTTAGGGGGAGCGTGCGTGTGAGGGCGCGGGTTAGTGTTAGCGTACGGGTTAGGATTAGGGGACGGGTGAGGGTCAGGCTTCGGGGAAGGGTTAGGGTTAGGGTTCGGGCTAGGGTTAGGGTTAGGGGACGGGGACTGTTTAGGGTCCAGGTGAGGGTACGGCAACGCTTTAGGGGGAGCGTGCGTGTGAGGGCGCCTGTTAGTGTTAGCGTACGGGTTAGGATTAGGGGACGGGTGAGGGTCAGGGTTCGGGGAAGGGTTAGTGTTAGGGTTCGGGCTAGGGTTAGGGTTAGGGGACGGGGACGGTTTAGGGTCCAGGAGAGGGTACGGCAACGCTTTAGGGGGAGCGTGCGTGTGAGGGCGCGGGTTAGTGTTAGCGTACGGGTTAGGATTAGGGCACGGGTGAGGGTCAGGCTTCGGGGAAGGGTTAGGGTTAGGGTTCGGGCTAGGGTTAGGGTTAGGGGACAGGGACGGTTTAGGGTCCAGGTGAGGTTACGGCAACGCTTTAGGGGGAGCGTGCGTGTGAGGGCGCGGGTTAGTGTTAGCGTACGGGTTAGGATTAGGGGACGGGTGAGGGTCAGGTTTCGGGGAAGGGTTAGGGTTAGGGTTCGGGCTAGGGTTAGGGTTAGGGGACGGGGACGGTTTAGGGTTCAGGTGAGGGTACGGCAACGCTTTAGGGGGAGCGTGCGTGTGAGGGCGCGGGTTAGTGTTAGCGTACGGGTTAGGATTAGGGGACGGGTGAGGGTCAGGCTTCAGGGAAGGGTTAAGGTTAGGGTTCGGGCTAGGGTTAGGGTTAGGGGACGGGGACGGTTTAGGGTCCAGGTGAGGCTACGGCAACACTTTAGGGGGAGCGTGCGTGTGAGGGCGCGGGTTAGTGTTAGCGTACGGGTTAGGATTAGGGGACGGGTGAGTGTCAGGCTTCAGGGAAGGGTTAGGGTTAGGGTTCGGGCTAGGGTTAGGGTTAGGGGACGGGGACGGTTTAGGGTCTAGGTGAGGGTACGGCAACGCTTTAGGGGGAGCGTGCGTGTGAGGGCGCGGGTTAGTGTTAGCGTACTAGTTAGGGTTAGGGGACGGGTGAGGGTCACGCTTCGGGGAAGGGTTAGGGTTAGGGTTCGGGCTAGGGTTAGGGTTAGGGGACGGGGACGGTTTAGGGTCCAGGTGAGGGTACGGCAACGCTTTAGGGGGAGCGTGCGTGTGAGGGCGGTGGTTAGTGTTAGCGTACGGGTTAGGATTAGGGGACGGGTGAGGGTCAGGCTTCGGGGAAGGGTTAGGGTTAGGGTTCGGGCTAGGGTTAGGGTTAGGGGACGGGGACGGTTTAGGGTCCAGGTGAGGGTACGGCAACGCTTTAGGGGGAGCGTGCGTGTGAGGGCGCGGGTTAGTGTTAGCGTACGGGTTAGGATTAAGGGACGGGTGAGGGTCAGGCTTCGGGGAAGGGTTAGGGTTAGGGTTCGGGCTAGGGTTAGGGTTAGGGGACGGGGACGGTTTAGGGTCCAGGTGAGGGTACGGAAACGCTTTAGGGGGAGCGTGCGTGTGAGGGCGCGGGTTAGTGTGACCGTACGGGTTAGGATTAGGGGACGGGTGAGCGTCAGGCTTCGGGGAAGGGTTAGGGTTAGGGTTCGGGCTAGGGTTAGGGTTAGGGGACGGGGACGGTTTAGGGTTCAGGTGAGGGTACGGCAACGCTTTAGGGGGAGCGTGCGTGTGAGGGCGCGGGTTAGTGTTAGCGTACGGGTTAGGATTAGGGGACGGGTGAGGGTCAGGCTTCGGGGAAGGGTTAGGGTTAGGGTTCGGGCTAGGGTTAGGGTTAGGGGACGGGGACGGTTTAGGGTCCAGGTGAGGGTACGGCAACGCTTTAGGGGGAGCGTGCGTGTGAGGGCACGGGTTAGTGTGAGCGTACGGGTTAGGATTAGGGGACGGGTGAGGGTCAGGCTTCGGGGAAGGGTTAGGGTTCGGGCTTGGGTTTGGGTTAGGGGACGGGGACGGTTTAGGGTACAGGTGAGGGTACGGCAACGCTTTAGGGGGAGCCTGCGTGTGAGGGCGCGGGTTAGTGTGAGCGTACGGGTTAGGATTAGGGGACGGGTGAGGGTCAGGCTTCGGGGAAGGGTTAGGGTTAGGGTTCGGGCTAGGGTTAGGGTTAGGGGACGGGGACGGTTTAGGGTCCAGGTGAGGGTACGGCAACGCTTTAGGGGGAGCGTGCGTGTGAGGGCGCGGGTTAGTGTGAGCGTACGGGTTAGGATTTGGGGACGGGTGAGGGTCAGGCTTCGGGGAAGAGTTAGGGTTAGGGTTCGGGCTAGGGTTAGGGTTAGGGGACGGGGACGGTTTAGGGTCCAGGTGAGGGTACGGCAACGCTTTAGGGGGAGCGTGCGTGTGAGGGCGCGGGTTAGTGTTAGCGTATGGGTTAGGATTAGGGGACGGGTGAGGGTCAGGCTTCGGGGAAGGGTTAGGGTTAGGGTTCGGGCTAGGGTTAGGGTTAGGGGACGGGGACGGTTTAGGGTCCAGGTGAGGGTACGGCAACGCTTTAGGGGGAGCGTGCGTGTGAGGGCGCGGGTTAGTGTTAGCGTACGTGTTAGGATTAGGGGACGGGTGAGGGTCAGGCTTCGGGGAAGGGTTAGGGTTAGGGTTCGGGCTAGGGTTAGGGTTAGGGGACGGGGACGGTTTAGGGTCCAGGTGAGGGTACGGCAAGGCTTTAGGGGGAGCGTGCGTGTGAGGGCGGGGGTTAGTGTTAGCGTACGGGTTAGGATTAGGGGACGGGTGAGGGTCAGGCTTCGGGGAAGGGTTAGGGTTAGGGTTCGGGCTAGGGTTAGGGTTAGGGGACGGGGACGGTTTAGGGTCCAGGTGAGGGTACGGCAACGCTTTAGGGGGAGCGTGCGTGTGAGGGCGCGGGTTAGTGTTAGCGTACGGGTTAGGATTAAGGGACGGGTGAGGGTCAGGCTTCGGGGAAGGGTTAGGGTTAGGGTTCGGGCTAGGGTTAGGGTTAGGGGACGGGGACGGTTTAGGGTCCAGGTGAGGGTACGGCAACGCTTTAGGGGGAGTGTGCGTGTGAGGGCGCGGGTTAGTGTTAGCGTACGGGTTAGGATTAGGGGACGGGTGAGGGTCAGGCTTCGGGGAAGGGTTAGGGTTAGGGTTCGGGCTAGGGTTAGGGTTAGGGGACGGGGACGGTTTAGGGTCCAGGTGAGGGTACGGCAACGCTTTAGGGGGAGCGTGCGTGTGAGGGCGCGGGTTAGTGTTAGCGTACGGGTTAGGATTAGGGGACGGGTGAGGGTCAGGCTTCGGGGAAGGGTTAGGGTTAGGGTTCGGGCTAGGGTTAGGGTTAGGGGACGGGGACGGTTTAGGGTCCAGGTGAGTGTACGGCAACGCTTTAGGGGGAGCGTGCGTGTGAGGGCGCGGGTTAGTGTTAGCGTACGGGTTAGGATTAGGGGACGGGTGAGGGTCAGGCTTCGGGGAAGGGTTAGGGTTAGGGTTCGGGCTAGGGTTAGGGTTAGGGGACGGGGACGGTTTAGGGTCCAGGTGAGGGTACGGCAACGCTTTAGGGGGAGCGTGCCTGTGAAGGCGCGGGTTAGTGTTAGCGTACGGGTTAGGATTAGGGGACGGGTGAGGGTCAGGCTTCGGGGAAGGGTTAGGGTTAGGGTTCGGGCTAGGGTTAGGGTTAGGGGACGGGGACGGTTTAGGGTCCAGGTGAGGGTACGGCAACGCTTTAGGGGGAGCGTGCGTGTGAGGGTGCGGGTTAGTGTGAGCGTACGGGTTAGGATTAGGGGACGGGTGAGGGTCAGGCTTCGGGGAAGGGTTAGGGTTAGGGTTCGGGTTAGGGTTAGGGTTAGGGGACGGGGACGGTTTAGGGTCCAGGTGAGGGTACGGCAACGCTTTAGGGGGAGCGTGCGTGTGAGGGCGTGGGTTAGTGTTAGCGTACGGGTTAGGATTAGGGGACGGGTGAGGGTCAGGTTTCGGGGAAGGGTTAGGGTTAGGGTTCGGGCTAGGGTTAGGGTTAGGGGACGGGGTCGGTTTAGGGTTCAGGTGAGGGTACGGCATCGCTTTAGGGGGAGCGTGCGTGTGAGGGCGCGGGTTAGTGTTAGCGTACGGGTTAGGATTAGGGGACGGGTGAGGGTCAGGCTTCGGGGAAGGGTTAGGGTTAGGGTTCGGGCTAGGGTTAGGGTTAGGGGACGGGGACGGTTTAGGGTAAAGGTGAGGCTACAGCAACGCTTTAGGGGGAGTGTGCGTGTGAGGGCGCGGGTTAGTGTTAGCGTACGGGTTAGGATTAGGGGACGGGTGAGGGTCAGGCTTCGGGGAAGGGTTAGGGTTAGGGTTCGGGCTAGGGTTAGGGTTAGGGGACGGGGACGGTTTAGGGTCCAGGTGAGGGTACGGCAACGCTTTAGGGGGAGCGTGCGTGTGAGGGCGCTGGTTAGTGTTAGCGTACGGGTTAGGAATAGGGCACGGGTGAGGGTCAGGCTTCGGGGAAGGGTTAGGGTTAGGGTTCGGGCTAGGGTTAGGGTTAGGGGACGGGGACGGTTTAGGGTCCAGGTGAGGGTACGGCAATGCTTTAGGGGGAGCGTGCGTGTGAGGGCGCGGGTTAGTGTGAGCGTACGGGTTAGGATTAGGGGACGTGTGAGGGTCAGGCTTCGGGGAAGGGTTAGGGTTAGGGTTCGGGCTAGGGTTAGGGTTAGGGGACGGGGACGGTTTAGGGTCCAGGTGAGGGTACGGCAACGCTTTAGGGGGAGCATGCGTGTGAGGGCGCGGGTTAGTGTTAGCGTACGGGTTAGGATTAGGGGACGGGTGAGGGTCAGGTTTCGGGGAAGGGTTAGGGTTAGGGTTCGGGCTAGGGTTAGGGTTAGGGGACGGGGTCGGTTTAGGGTTCAGGTGAGGGTACGGCAACGCTTTAGGGGGAGCGTGCGTGTGAGGGCGCGGGTTAGTGTTAGCGTACGGGTTAGGATTAGGGGACAGGTGAGGGTCAGGCTTCGGGGAAGGGTTAGGGTTAGGGTTCGGGCTAGGGTTAGGGTTAGGGGACGGGGAAGGTTTAGGGTCCAGGTGAGGGTACGGCAACGCTTTAGGGTGAGCGTGCGTGTGAGGGCGTGGGTTAGTGTTAGCGTACGGGTTAGGATTAGGGGACGGGTGAGGGTCAGGCTTCGGGGAAGGGTTAGGGTTAGGGTTCGGGCTAGGGTTAGGGTTAGGGGACGGGGACGGTTTAGGGTCCAGGTGAGGCTACAGCAACGCTTTAGGGGGAGTGTGCGTGTGAGGGCGCGGGTTAGTGTTAGCGTACGGGTTAGGATTAGGGGACGGGTGAGGGTCAGGCTTCGGGGAAGGGTTAGGGTTAGGGTTCGGGCTAGGGTTAGGGTTAGGGGACGGGGACGGTTTAGGGTCCAGGTGAGGGTACGGCAACGCTTTAGGGGGAGCGTGCGTGTGAGGGCGCTGGTTAGTGTTAGCGTACGGGTTAGGAATAGGGCACGGGTGAGGGTCAGGCTTCGGGGAAGGGTTAGGGTTAGGGTTCGGGCTAGGGTTAGGGTTAGGGGACGGGGACGGTTTAGGGTCCAGGTGAGGGTACGGCAACGCTTTAGGGGGAGCATGCGTGTGAGGGCGCGGGTTAGTGTTAGCGTACGGGTTAGGATTAGGGGACGGGTGAGGGTCAGGTTTCGGGGAAGGGTTAGGGTTAGGGTTCGGGCTAGGGTTAGGGTTAGGGGACGGGGTCGGTTTAGGGTTCAGGTGAGGGTACGGCAACGCTTTAGGGGGAGCGTGCGTGTGAGGGCGCGGGTTAGTGTTAGCGTACGGGTTAGGATTAGGGGACGGGTGAGGGTCAGGCTTCGGGGAAGGGTTAGGGTTAGGGTTCGGGCTAGGGTTAGGGTTAGGGGACGGGGACGGTTTAGGGTCCAGGTGAGGGTACGGCAACGCTTTAGGGGGAGCGTGCGTGTGAGGGCGCGGGTTAGTGTTAGCGTACGGGTTAGGATTAGGGCACGGGTGAGGGTCAGGCTTCGGGGAAGGGTTAGGGTTAGGTTTTGGGCTAGGGTTAGGGTTAGGGGACGGGGACGGTTTAGGGTCCAGGTGAGGGTACGGCAACGCCTTAGGGGGAGCATGCGTGTGAGGGCGCGGGTTAGTGTTAGCGTACGGGTTAGGATTAGGGCACGGGTGAGGGTCAGGCTTCGGGGAAGGGTTAGGGTTAGGGTTCGGGCTAGGGTTAGGGTTAGGGGACGGGGACGGTTTAGGGTCCAGGTGAGGGTACGGCAACGCTTTAGGGGGAGCGTGCGTGTGAGGGCGCGGGTTAGTGTTAGCGTACGGGTTAGGATTAGGGCACGGGTGAGGGTCAGGCTTCGGGGAAGGGTTAGGGTTAGGGTTCGGGCTAGGGTTAGGGTTAGGGGACGGGGACGGTTTAGGGTCCAGGTGAGGGTACGGCAACGCTTTAGGGGGAGCGTGTGTGTGAGGGCGTGGGTTAGTGTGAGCGTACGGGTTAGGATTAGGGGACGGGTGAGGGTCAGGCTTCATGGAAGGGTTAGGGTTAGGGTTCGGGCTAGGGCTAGGGTTAGGGGATGGGGACGGTTTAGGGTCCAGGTGAGGCTACGGCAACGCTTTAGGGGGAGTGTGCGTGTGAGGGCGCGGGTTAGTGTTAGCGTACGGGTTAGGATTAGGGGACGGGTGAGGGTCAGGCTTCGGGGAAGGGTTAGGGTTAGGGTTCGGGCTAGGGTTAGGGTTAGGGGACGGGGACGGTTTAGGGTCCAGGTGAGGGTACGGCAACGCTTTAGGGGGAGCGTGCGTGTGAGGGCGCGGGTTAGTGTTAGTGTACGGGTTAGGATTAGGGCACGGGTGAGGGTCAGGCTTCGGGGAAGGGTTAGGGTTAGGGTTCGGGCTAGGGTTAGGGTTAGGGGACGGGGACGGTTTAGGGTCCAGGTGAGGGTACGGCAACGCTTTAGGGGGAGCGTGCGTGTGAGGGCGCGGGTTAGTGTTAGCGTACGGGTTAGGATTAGGGCACGGGTGAGGTTCAGGCTTCCGGAAAGGGTTAGGGTTAGGGTTCGGGCTAGGGTTAGGGTTAGGGGACGGGGACGGTTTAGGGTCCAGGTGAGGGTACGGCAACGCTTTTGGGGGAGCGTGTGTGAGAGGGCGTGGGTTAGTGTGAGCGTACGGGTTAGGATTAGGGGACGGGTGAGGGTCAGGCTTCGGGGAAGGGTTAGGGTTAGGGTTCGGGCTAGGGTTAGGTTTAGGGGACGGGGACGGTTTAGGGTCCAGGTGAGGGTACGGCAACGCTTTAGGGGGAGCGTGCGTGTGAGGGCGCGGGTTAGTGTTAGCGTACGGGTTAGGATTAGGGCACGGGTGAGGTTCAGGCTTCCGGAAAGGGTTAGGGTTAGGGTTCGGGCTAGGGTTAGGGTTAGGGGACGGGGACGGTTTAGGGTCCAGGTGAGGGTACGGCAACGCTTTAGGGGGAGCGTGCATGTGAGGGCGCGGGTTAGTGTCAGCGTACCGGTTAGGATTAGGGCACGGGTGAGGGTCAGGCTTCGGGGAAGGGTTAGGGTTAGGGTTCGGGCTAGGGTTAGGGTTACGGGACGGGGACGGTTTAGGGTCCAGGTGAGGGTACGGCAACGCTTTAGGGGGAGCATGCGTGTGAGGGCGCGGGTTAGTGTTAGCGTACGTGTTAGGATTAGGGGACGGGTGAGGGTCAGGCTTCGGGGAAGGGTTAAGGTTAGAGTTCGGGCTAGGGTTAGGGTTAGGGGACGGGGACGGTTTAGGGTCCAGGTGAGGGTACGGCAACGCTTTAGGGGGAGCGTGCGTGTGAGGGCGCGGGTTAGTGTTAGCGTACGGGTTAGGATTAGGGCACGGGTGAGGGTCAGGCTTCGGGGAAGGGTTAGGGTTAGGGTTCGGGCTAGGGTTAGGGTTAGGGGACGGGGACGGTTTAGGGTCCAGGTGAGGGTACGGCAACGCTTTAGGGGGAGCGTGCGTGTGAGGGCGCGGGTTAGTGTGAACGTACGGGTTAGGATTAGGGGACGGGTGAGGGTCAGGCTTCGGGGAAGGGTTAGGGTTAGGGTTCGGGCTAGGGTTAGGGTTAGGGGACGGGGACGGTTTAGGGTCCAGGTGAGGGTACGGCAACGCTTTAGGGGGAGCGTGCGTGTGAGGGCGCGGGTTAGTGTTAGCGTACGGGTTAGGATTAGGGGACGGGTGAGGGTCAGGTTTCGGGGAAGGGTTAGGGTTAGGTTTCGGGCTAGGGTTAGGGTTAGGGGACGGGGTCGGTTTAGGGTTCAGGTGAGGGTACGGCATCGCTTTAGGGGGAGCGTGCGTGTGAGGGCGCGGGTTAGTGTTAGCGTACGGGTTAGTATTAGGGGACGGGTGAGGGTCAGGCTTCGGGGAAGGGTTAGGGTTAGGGTTCGGGCTAGGGTTAGGGTTAGGGGACGGGGACGGTTTAAGGGTTAGGGTTAGGGTTAGGGTTAGGGTTAGGGTTAGGGTTAGGGGACGGGGACGGTTTAGGGTCCAGGTGAGGGTACGGCAACGCTTTATGGGGAGCGTGCGTGTGAGGGCGCGGGTTAGTGTTAGCGTACGGGTTAGGATTAGGGGACGGGTGAGGGTCAGGCTTCGGGGAAGGGTTAGGGTTAGGGTTCGGGCTAGGGTTAGGGTTAGGGGACGGGGACGGTTTAGGGTCCAGGTGAGGGTACGGCAACGCTTTAGTGGGAGCGTGCGTGTGAGGGCGCGGGTTAGTGTTAGCATACGGGTTAGGATTAGGGGACAGGTGAGGGTCAGGCTTCGGGGAAGGGTTAGGGTTAGGGTTCGGGCTAGGGTTAGGGTTAGGGCACGGGGACGGTTTAGGGTCCAGGTGAGGGTACGGCAACACTTTAGGGGGAGCGTGCGTGTGAGGGCGCGGGTTAGTGTGAGCGTACGGGTTAGGATTACGGGACAGGTGAGGGTCAGGCTTCGGGGAAGGGTTAGGGTTAGGGTTCGGGCTAGGGTTAGGGTTAGGGGACGGGGACGGTTTAGGGTCCAGGTGAGGGTACGGCAACGCTTTAGGGGGAGCGTGCGTGTGAGGGCGCGGGTTAGTGTTAGCGTACGGGTTAGGATTAGGGGACGGGTGAGGGTCAGGCTTCGGGGAAGAGTTAGGGTTAGGGTTCGCGCTAGGGTTAGGGTTAGGGGACGGGGACGGTTTAGGGTCCAGGTGAGGGTACGGCAATGCTTTAGGGGGAGCGTGCGTGTGAGGGCACGGGTTAGTGTTAGCGTACGGGTTAGGATTAGGGGACGGGTGAGGGTCAGGCTTCGGGGAAGGGTTAGGGTTAGGGTTCGGGCTAGGGTTAGGGTTAGGGGACGGGGACGGTTTAGGGTCCAGGTGAGGGTACGGCAACGCTTTAGGGGGAGCGTGCGTGTGAGGGCGCGGGTTAGTGTTAGCGTACGGGTTAGGATTAGGGGACGGGTGAGGGTCAGGCTTCGGGGAAGGGTTAGGGTTAGGGTTCGGGCTAGGGTTAGGGTTAGGGGACGGGGACGGTTTAGGGTCCAGGTGAGGGTACGGCAACGCTTTAGGGGGAGCGTGCGTGTGAGGGCGCTGGTTAGTGTTAGCGTACGGGTTAGGAATAGGGCACGGGTGAGGGTCAGGCTTCGGGGAAGGGTTAGGGTTAGGGTTCGGGCTAGGGTTAGGGTTAGGGGACGGGGACGGTTTAGGGTCCAGGTGAGGGTACGGCAATGCTTTAGGGGGAGCGTGCGTGTGAGGGCGCGGGTTAGTGTGAGCGTACGGGTTAGGATTAGGGGACGGGTGAGGGTCAGGCTTCGGGGAAGGGTTAGGGTTAGGGTTCGGGCTAGGGTTAGGGTTAGGGGACGGGGACGGTTTAGGGTCCAGGTGAGGGTACGGCAACGCTTTAGGGGGAGCATGCGTGTGAGGGCGCGGGTTAGTGTTAGCGTACGGGTTAGGATTAGGGGACGGGTGAGGGTCAGGTTTCGGGGAAGGGTTAGGGTTAGGGTTCGGGCTAGGGTTAGGGTTAGGGGACGGGGTCGGTTTAGGGTTCAGGTGAGGGTACGGCAACGCTTTAGGGGGAGCGTGCGTGTGAGGGCGCGGGTTAGTGTTAGCGTACGGGTTAGGATTAGGGGACGGGTGAGGGTCAGGCTTCGGGGAAGGGTTAGGGTTAGGGTTCGGACTAGGGTTAGGGTTAGGGGACGGGGACGGTTTAGGGTCCAGGTGAGGCTACGGCAACGCTTTAGGGGGAGTGTGCGTGTGAGGGCGCGGGTTAGTGTTAGCGTACTGGTTAGGATTAGGGGACAGGTGAGGGTCAGGCTTCGGGGAAGGGTTAGGGTTAGGGTTAGGGTTAGGGTTAGGGGACGGGGACGGTTTAGGGTCCAGGTGAGGGTACGGCAACGCTTTAGGGGGAGCGTGCGTGTGAGGGCGCGGGTTAGTGTTAGCGTACGGGTTAGGATTAGGGGACGGGTGAGGGTCAGGCTTCGGGGAAGGGTTAGGGTTAGGGTTCGGACTAGGGTTAGGGTTAGGGGACGGGGACGGTTTAGGGTCCAGGTGAGGCTACGGCAACGCTTTAGGGGGAGTGTGCGTGTGAGGGCGCGGGTTAGTGTTAGCGTACTGGTTAGGATTAGGGGACAGGTGAGGGTCAGGCTTCGGGGAAGGGTTAGGGTTAGGGTTAGGGTTAGGGTTAGGGTTAGGGGACGGGGACGGTTTAGGGTCCAGGTGAGGGTACGGCAACGCTTTAGGGGGAGCGTGCGTGTGAGGGCGCGGGTTAGTGTTAGCATACGGGTTAGGATTAGGGGACGGGTGAGGGTCAGGCTTCGGGGAAGGGTTAGGGTTAGGGTTCGGGCTAGGGTTAGGGTTAGGGGACGGGGACGGTTTAGGGTCCAGGTGAGGGTACGGCAACGCTTTAGTGGGAGCGTGCGTGTGAGGGCGCGGGTTAGTGTTAGCATACGGGTTAGGATTAGGGGACAGGTGAGGGTCAGGCTTCGGGGAAGGGTTAGGGTTAGGGTTCGGGCTAGGGTTAGGGTTAGGGCACGGGGACGGTTTAGGGTCCAGGTGAGGGTACGGCAACGCTTTAGGGGGAGCGTGCGTGTGAGGGCGCGGGTTAGTGTGAGCGTACGGGTTAGGATTACGGGACAGGTGAGGGTCAGGCTTCGGGGAAGGGTTAGGGTTAGGGTTCGGGCTAGGGTTAGGGTTAGGGGACGGGGACGGTTTAGGGTCCAGGTGAGGGTACGGCAACGCTTTAGGGGGAGCGTGCGTGTGAGGGCGCGGGTTAGTGTTAGCGTACGGGTTAGGATTAGGGCACGGGTGAGGGTCAGGCTTCGGGGAAGGGTTAGGGTTAGGGTTCGGGCTAGGGTTAGGGTTAGGGGACGGGGACGGTTTAGGGTCCAGGTGAGGGTACGGCAACGCTTTCAGGGGAGCGTGCGTGTGAGGGCGCGGGTTAGTGTTAGCGTACGGGTTAGGATTAGGGGACGGGTGAGGGTCAGGCTTCGGGGAAGGGTTAGGGTTAGGGTTCGGGCTAGGGTTAGGGTTAGGGGACGGGGACGGTTTAGGGTCCAGGTGAGGGTACGGCAACGCTTTAGGGGGAGCGTGCGTGTGAGGGCGCGGGTTAGTGTTAGCGTACGGGTTAGGATTAGGGGACGGGTGAGGGTCAGGCTTCGGGGAAGAGTTAGGGTTAGGGTTCGCGCTAGGGTTAGGGTTAGGGGACGGGGACGGTTTAGGGTCCAGGTGAGGGTACGGCAATGCTTTAGGGGGAGCGTGCGTGTGAGGGCATGGGTTAGTGTTAGCGTACGGGTTAGGATTAGGGGACGGGTGAGGGTCAGGCTTCGGGGAAGGGTTAGGGTTAGGGTTCGGGCTAGGGTTAGGGTTAGGGGACGGGGACGGTTTAGGGTCCAGGTGAGGGTACGGCAACGCTTTAGGGGGAGCGTGCGTGTGAGGGCGCGGGTTAGTGTTAGCGTACGGGTTAGGATTAGGGGACGGGTGAGGGTCAGGCTTCGGGGAAGGGTTAGGGTTAGGGTTCGGGCTAGGGTTAGGGTTAGGGGACGGGGACGGTTTAGGGTCCAGGTGAGGGTACGGCAACGCTTTAGGGGGAGCGTGCGTGTGAGGGCGCTGGTTAGTGTTAGCGTACGGGTTAGGAATAGGGCACGGGTGAGGGTCAGGCTTCGGGGAAGGGTTAGGGTTAGGGTTCGGGCTAGGGTTAGGGTTAGGGGACGGGGACGGTTTAGGGTCCAGGTGAGGGTACGGCAATGCTTTAGGGGGAGCGTGCGTGTGAGGGCGCGGGTTAGTGTGAGCGTACGGGTTAGGATTAGGGGACGGGTGAGGGTCAGGCTTCGGGGAAGGGTTAGGGTTAGGGTTCGGGCTAGGGTTAGGGTTAGGGGATGGGGACGGTTTAGGGTCCAGGTGAGGGTACGGCAACGCTTTAGGGGGAGCATGCGTGTGAGGGCGCGGGTTAGTGTTAGCGTACGGGTTAGGATTAGGGGACGGGTGAGGGTCAGGTTTCGGGGAAGGGTTAGGGTTAGGGTTCGGGCTAGGGTTAGGGTTAGGGGACGGGGTCGGTTTAGGGTTCAGGTGAGGGTACGGCAACGCTTTAGGGGGAGCGTGCGTGTGAGGGCGCGGGTTAGTGTTAGCGTACGGGTTAGGATTAGGGGACGGGTGAGGGTCAGGCTTCGGGGAAGGGTTAGGGTTAGGGTTCGGACTAGGGTTAGGGTTAGGGGACGGGGACGGTTTAGGGTCCAGGTGAGGCTACGGCAACGCTTTAGGGGGAGTGTGCGTGTGAGGGCGCGGGTTAGTGTTAGCGTACTGGTTAGGATTAGGGGACAGGTGAGGGTCAGGCTTCGGGGAAGGGTTAGGGTTAGGGTTCGGGCTAGGGTTAGGGTTAGGGGACGGGGAAGGTTTAGGGTCCAGGTGAGGGTACGGCAACGCTTTAGGGTGAGCGTGCGTGTGAGGGCGTGGGTTAGTGTTAGCGTACGGGTTAGGATTAGGGGACGGGTGAGGGTCAGGCTTCGGGGAAGGGTTAGGGTTAGGGTTCGGGCTAGGGTTAGGGTTAGGGGACGGGGACGGTTTAGGGTCCAGGTGAGGCTACAGCAACGCTTTAGGGGGAGTGTGCGTGTGAGGGCGCGGGTTAGTGTTAGCGTACGGGTTAGGATTAGGGGACGGGTGAGGGTCAGGCTTCGGGGAAGGGTTAGGGTTAGGGTTCGGGCTAGGGTTAGGGTTAGGGGACGGGGACGGTTTAGGGTCCAGGTGAGGGTACGGCAACGCTTTAGGGGGAGCGTGCGTGTGAGGGCGCTGGTTAGTGTTAGCGTACGGGTTAGGAATAGGGCACGGGTGAGGGTCAGGCTTCGGGGAAGGGTTAGGGTTAGGGTTCGGGCTAGGGTTAGGGTTAGGGGACGGGGACGGTTTAGGGTCCAGGTGAGGGTACGGCAACGCTTTAGGGGGAGCATGCGTGTGAGGGCGCGGGTTAGTGTTAGCGTACGGGTTAGGATTAGGGGACGGGTGAGGGTCAGGTTTCGGGGAAGGGTTAGGGTAAGGGTTCGGGCTAGGGTTAGGGTTAGGGGACGGGGTCGGTTTAGGGTTCAGGTGAGGGTACGGCAACGCTTTAGGGGGAGCGTGCGTGTGAGGGCGCGGGTTAGTGTTAGCGTACGGGTTAGGATTAGGGGACGGGTGAGGGTCAGGCTTCGGGGAAGGGTTAGGGTTAGGGTTCGGGCTAGGGTTAGGGTTAGGGGACAGGGACGGTTTAGGGTCCAGGTGAGGCTACGGCAACGCTTTAGGGGGAGTGTGCGTGTGAGGGCGCGGGTTAGTGTTAGCGTACGGGTTAGGATTAGGGGACGGGTGAGGGTCAGGCTTCGGGGAAGGGTTAGGGTTAGGGTTCGGGCTAGGGTTAGGGTTAGGGGACGGGGACGGTTTAGGGTCCAGGTGAGGGTACGGCAACGCTTTAGGGGGAGCGTGCGTGTGAGGGCGCGGGTTAGTGTTAGCGTACGGGTTAGGATTAGGGCACGGGTGAGGGTCAGGCTTCGGGGAAGGGTTAGGGTTAGGGTTCGGGCTAGGGTTAGGGTTAGGGGACGGGGACGGTTTAGGGTCCAGGTGAGGGTACGGCAATGCTTTAGGGGGAGCGTGCATGTGAGGGCGCGGGTTAGTGTGAGCGTACGGGTTAGGATTAGGGGACGGGTGAGGGTCAGGCTTCGGGGAAAGGTTAGGGTTAGGGTTCGGGCTAGGGTTAGGGTTAGGGGACGGGGACGGTTTAGGGTCCAGGTGAGGGTACGGCAACGCTTTAGGGGGAGCGTGCGTGTGAGGGCGCGGGTTAGTGTTAGCGTACGGGTTAGGATTAGGGGACGGGTGAGGGTCAGGTTTCGGGGAAGGGTTAGGGTTAGGGTTTGGGCTAGGGTTAGGGTTAGGGGACGGGGACGGTTTAGGGTCCAGGTGAGGGTACGGCAACGCCTTAGGGGGAGCGTGCGTGTGAGGGCGCGGGTTAGTGTTAGCGTACGGGTTAGGATTAGGGCACGGGTGAGGGTCAGGCTTCGGGGAAGGGTTAGGGTTAGGGTTCGGGCTAGGGTTAGGGTTAGGGGACGGGGACGGTTTAGGGTCCAGGTGAGGGTACGGCAACGCTTTAGGGGGAGCGTGCGTGTGAGGGCGCGGGTTAGTGTTAGCGTACGGGTTAGGATTAGGGCACGGGTGAGGGTCAGGCTTCGGGGAAGGGTTAGGGTTAGGGTTCGGGCTAGGGTTAGGGTTAGGGGACGGGGACGGTTTAGGGTCCAGGTGAGGGTACGGCAACGCTTTAGGGGGAGCGTGTGTGTGAGGGCGTGGGTTAGTGTGAGCGTACGGGTTAGGATTAGGGGACGGGTGAGGGTCAGGCTTCATGGAAGGGTTAGGGTTAGGGTTCGGGCTAGGGTTAGGGTTAGGGGATGGGGACGGTTTAGGGTCCAGGTGAGGCTACGGCAACGCTTTAGGGGGAGTGTGCGTGTGAGGGCGCGGGTTAGTGTTAGCGTACGGGTTAGGATTAGGGGACGGGTGAGGGTCAGGCTTCGGGGAAGGGTTAGGGTTAGGGTTCGGGCTAGGGTTAGGGTTAGGGGACGGGGACGGTTTAGGGTCCAGGTGAGGGTACGGCAACGCTTTAGGGGGAGCGTGCGTGTGAGGGCGCGGGTTAGTGTTAGTGTACGGGTTAGGATTAGGGCACGGGTGAGGGTCAGGCTTCGGGGAAGGGTTAGGGTTAGGGTTCGGGCTAGGGTTAGGGTTAGGGGACGGGGACGGTTTAGGGTCCAGGTGAGGGTACGGCAACGCTTTAGGGGGAGCGTGCGTGTGAGGGCGCGGGTTAGTGTTAGCGTACGGGTTAGGATTAGGGCACGGGTGAGGTTCAGGCTTCCGGAAAGGGTTAGGGTTAGGGTTCGGGCTAGGGTTAGGGTTAGGGGACGGGGACGGTTTAGGGTCCAGGTGAGGGTACGGCAACGCTTTTGGGGGAGCGTGTGTGAGAGGGCGTGGGTTAGTGTGAGCGTACGGGTTAGGATTAGGGGACGGGTGAGGGTCAGGCTTCGGGGAAGGGTTAGGGTTAGGGTTCGGGCTAGGGTTAGGGTTAGGGGACGGGGACGGTTTAGGGTCCAGGTGAGGGTACGGCAACGCTTTAGGGGGAGCGTGCGTGTGAGGGCGCGGGTTAGTGTTAGCGTACGGGTTAGGATTAGGGGACGGGTGAGGGTCAGGCTTCGGGGAAGGGTTAGGGTTAGGGTTCGGGCTAGGGTTAGGGTTAGGGGACGGGGACGGTTTAGGGTCCAGGTGAGGCTACGGCAACGCTTTAGGGGGAGTGTGCGTGTGAGGGCGCGGGTTAGTGTTAGCGTACGGGTTAGGATTAGGGGACGGGTGAGGGTCAGGCTTCGGGGAAGGGTTAGGGTTAGGGTTCGGGCTAGGGTTAGGGTTAGGGGACGGGGACGGTTTAGGGTCCAGGTGAGGGTACGGCAACGCTTTAGGGGGAGCGTGCGTGTGAGGGCGCGGGTTAGTGTTAGCGTACGGGTTAGGATTAGGGCACGGGTGAGGGTCAGGCTTCGGGGAAGGGTTAGGGTTAGGGTTCGGGCTAGGGTTAGGGTTAGGGGACGGGGACGGTTTAGGGTCCAGGTGAGGGTACGGCAATGCTTTAGGGGGAGCGTGCATGTGAGGGCGCGGGTTAGTGTGAGCGTACGGGTTAGGATTAGGGGACGGGTGAGGGTCAGGCTTCGGGGAAAGGTTAGGGTTAGGGTTCGGGCTAGGGTTAGGGTTAGGGGACGGGGACGGTTTAGGGTCCAGGTGAGGGTACGGCAACGCTTTAGGGGGAGCGTGCGTGTGAGGGCGCGGGTTAGTGTTAGCGTACGGGTTAGGATTAGGGGACGGGTGAGGGTCAGGTTTCGGGGAAGGGTTAGGGTTAGGGTTTGGTCTAGGGTTAGGGTTAGGGGACGGGGACGGTTTAGGGTCCAGGTGAGGGTACGGCAACGCCTTAGGGGGAGCGTGCGTGTGAGGGCGCGGGTTAGTGTTAGCGTACGGGTTAGGATTAGGGCACGGGTGAGGGTCAGGCTTCGGGGAAGGGTTAGGGTTAGGGTTCGGGCTAGGGTTAGGGTTAGGGGACGGGGACGGTTTAGGGTCCAGGTGAGGGTACGGCAACGCTTTAGGGGGAGCGTGCGTGTGAGGGCGCGGGTTAGTGTTAGCGTACGGGTTAGGATTAGGGCACGGGTGAGGGTCAGGCTTCGGGGAAGGGTTAGGGTTAGGGTTCGGGCTAGGGTTAGGGTTAGGGGACGGGGACGGTTTAGGGTCCAGGTGAGGGTACGGCAACGCTTTAGGGGGAGCGTGTGTGTGAGGGCGTGGGTTAGTGTGAGCGTACGGGTTAGGATTAGGGGACGGGTGAGGGTCAGGCTTCATGGAAGGGTTAGGGTTAGGGTTCGGGCTAGGGTTAGGGTTAGGGGATGGGTACGGTTTAGGGTCCAGGTGAGGCTACGGCAACGCTTTAGGGGGAGTGTGCGTGTGAGGGCGCGGGTTAGTGTTAGCGTACGGGTTAGGATTAGGGGACGGGTGAGGGTCAGGCTTCGGGGAAGGGTTAGGGTTAGGGTTCGGGCTAGGGTTAGGGTTAGGGGACGGGGACGGTTTAGGGTCCAGGTGAGGGTACGGCAACGCTTTAGGGGGAGCGTGCGTGTGAGGGCGCGGGTTAGTGTTAGTGTACGGGTTAGGATTAGGGCACGGGTGAGGGTCAGGCTTCGGGGAAGGGTTAGGGTTAGGGTTCGGGCTAGGGTTAGGGTTAGGGGACGGGGACGGTTTAGGGTCCAGGTGAGGGTACGGCAACGCTTTAGGGGGAGCGTGCGTGTGAGGGCGCGGGTTAGTGTTAGCGTACGGGTTAGGATTAGGGCACGGGTGAGGTTCAGGCTTCCGGAAAGGGTTAGGGTTAGGGTTCGGGCTAGGGTTAGGGTTAGGGGACGGGGACGGTTTAGGGTCCAGGTGAGGGTACGGCAACGCTTTTGGGGGAGCGTGTGTGAGAGGGCGTGGGTTAGTGTGAGCGTACGGGTTAGGATTAGGGGACGGGTGAGGGTCAGGCTTCGGGGAAGGGTTAGGGTTAGGGTTCGGGCTAGGGTTAGGGTTAGGGGACGGGGACGGTTTAGGGCCCAGGTGAGGGTACGGCAACGCTTTAGGGGGAGCGTGCGTGTGAGGGCGCGGGTTAGTGTTAGCGTACGGGTTAGGATTAGGGCACGGGTGAGGTTCAGGCTTCCGGAAAGGGTTAGGGTTAGGGTTCGGGCTAGGGTTAGGGTTAGGGGACGGGGACGGTTTAGAGTCCAGGTGAGGGTACGGCAACGCTTTTGGGGGAGCGTGTGTGAGAGGGCGTGGGTTAGTGTGAGCGTACGGGTTAGGATTAGGGGACGGGTGAGGGTCAGGCTTCGGGGAAGGGTTAGGGTTAGGGTTCGGGCTAGGGTTAGGGTTAGGGGACGGGGACGGTTTAGGGTCCAGGTGAGGGTACGGCAACGCTTTAGGGGGAGCGTGCGTGTGAGGGCGCGGGTTAGTGTTAGCGTACGGGTTAGGATTAGGGGACGGGTGAGGGTCAGGTTTCGGGGAAGGGTTAGGGTTAGGGTTCGGGCTAGGGTTAGGGTTAGGGGATGCGGTCGGTTTAGGGTTCAGGTGAGGGTACGGCAACGCTTTAGGGGGAGCGTGCGTGTGAGGGCGCGGGTTAGTGTTAGCGTACGGGTTAGGATTAGGGGACGGTTGAGGGTCAGGCTTCGGGGAAGGGTTAGGGTTAGGGTTCGGACTAGGGTTAGGGTTAGGGGACGGGGACGGTTTAGGGTCCAGGTGAGGCTACGGCAACGCTTTAGGGGGAGTGTGCGTGTGAGGGCGCGGGTTAGTGTTAGCGTACGGGTTAGGATTAGGGGACGGGTGAGGGTCAGGCTTCGGGGAAGGGTTAGGGTTAGGGTTCGGGCTAGGGTTAGGGTTAGGGGACGGGGACGGTTTAGGGTCCAGGTGAGGGTACGGCAACGCTTTAGGGGGAGCGTGCGTGTGAGGGCGCGGGTTAGTGTTAGCGTACGGGTTAGGATTAGGGGACGGGTGAGGGTCAGGCTTTGGGGAAGGGTTAGGGTTAGGGTTCGGGCTAGGGTTAGGGTTAGGGGACGGGGACGGTTTAGGGTCCAGGTGAGGGTACGGCAACGCTTTAGGGGGAGCGTGCGTGTGAGGGCGCGGGTTAGTGTGAGCGTACGGGTTAGGATTAGGGGACGGATGAGGGTCAGGCTTCGGGGAAGGGTTAGGGTTAGGGTTCGGGCTAGGGTTAGGGTTAGGGGACGGGGACGGTTTAGGGTCCAGGTGAGGGTACGGCAACGCTTTAGGGGGAGCGTGCGTGTGAGGGCGCGGGTTAGTGTTAGCGTACGGGTTAGGATTAGGGGACGGGTGAGGGTCAGGCTTCGGGGAAGGGTTAGGGTCAGGGTTCAGGCTAGGGTTTGGGTTAGGGGACGGGGACGGTTTAGGGTCCAGGTGAGGGTACGGCAACGCTTTAGGGGGAGCGTGCGTGTGAGGGCGCGGGTTAGTGTTAGCGTACGGGTTAGGATTAGGGGACGGGTGAGGGTCAGGATTCGGGGAAGGGTCAGGGTTAGGGTTCGGGCTAGGGTTAGGGTTAGGGGACGGGGACGGTTTAGGGTCCAGGTGAGGGTACGGCAACGCTTTAGGGGGAGCGTGCGTGTGAGGGCGCGGGTTAGTGTGAGCGTACGGGTTAGGATTAGGGGACGGGTGAGGGTCAGGCTTCGGGGAAGGGTTAGGGTTAGGGTTCGGGCTAGGGTTAGGGTTAGGGGACGGGGACGGTTTAGAGTCCAGGTGAGGGTACGGCAACGCTTTAGGGGGAGCGTGCATGTGAGGGCGCGGGTTAGTGTCAGCGTACCGGTTAGGATTAGGGGACGGGTGAGGGTCAGGCTTCGGGGAAGGGTTAGGGTTAGGGTTCGGGCTAGGGTTAGGGTTACGGGACGGGGACGGTTTAGGGTCCAGGTGAGGGTACGGCAACGCTTTAGGGGGAGCGTGCATGTGAGGGCGCGGGTTAGTGTTAGCGTACGGGTTAGGATTAGGGGACGGGTGAGGGTCAGGTTTCGGGGAAGGGTTAGGGTTAGGTTTCGGGCTAGGGTTAGGGTTAGGGGACGGGGTCGGTTTAGGGTTCAGGTGAGGGTACGGCATCGCTTTAGGGGGAGCGTGCGTGTGAGGGCGCGGGTTAGTGTTAGCGTACGGGTTAGTATTAGGGGACGGGTGAGGGTCAGGCTTCGGGGAAGGGTTAGGGTTAGGGTTCGGGCTAGGGTTAGGGTTAGGGGACGGGGACGGTTTAAGGGTTAGGGTTAGGGTTAGGGTTAGGGTTAGGGTTAGGGTTAGGGTTAGGGGACGGGGACGGTTTAGGGTCCAGGTGAGGGTACGGCAACGCTTTAGGGGGAGCGTGCGTGTGAGGGCGCGGGTTAGTGTTAGCGTACGGGTTAGGATTAGGGGACGGGTGAGGGTCAGGCTTCGGGGAAGGGTTAGGGTTAGGGTTCGGGCTAGGGTTAGGGTTAGGGGACGGGGACGGTTTAGGGTCCAGGTGAGGGTACGGCAACGCTTTAGTGGGAGCGTGCGTGTGAGGGCGCGGGTTAGTGTTAGCATACGGGTTAGGATTAGGGGACAGGTGAGGGTCAGGCTTCGGGGAAGGGTTAGGGTTAGGGTTCGGGCTAGGGTTAGGGTTAGGGCACGGGGACGGTTTAGGGTCCAGGTGAGGGTACGGCAACGCTTTAGGGGGAGCGTGCGTGTGAGGGCGCGGGTTAGTGTGAGCGTACGGGTTAGGATTACGGGACGGGTGAGGGTCAGGCTTCGGGGAAGGGTTAGGGTTAGGGTTCGGGCTAGGGTTAGGGTTAGGGGACGGGGACGGTTTAGGGTCCAGGTGAGGGTACGGCAACGCTTTAGGGGGAGCGTGCGTGTGAGGGCGCGGGTTAGTGTTAGCGTACGGGTTAGGATTAGGGCACGGGTGAGGGTCAGGCTTCGGGGAAGGGTTAGGGTTAGGGTTCGGGCTAGGGTTAGGGTTAGGGGACGGGGACGGTTTAGGGTCCAGGTGAGGGTACGGCAACGCTTTAGGGGGAGCGTGCGTGTGAGGGCGCGGGTTAGTGTGAGCGTACGGGTTAGGATTAGGGGACGGGTGAGGGTCAGGCTTCGGGGAAGGGTTAGGGTTAGGGATCGGGCTAGGGTTAGGGTTAGGGGACGGGGACGGTTTAGGGTCCAGGTGAGGGTACGGCAACGCTTTAGGGGGAGCGTGCGTGTGAGGGCGCGGGTTAGTGTTAGCGTACGGGTTAGGATTAGGGGACGGGTGAGGGTCAGGCTTCGGGGAAGGGTTAGGGTTAGGGTTCGGGTTAGGGTTAGGGTTAGGGGACGGGGACGGTTTAGGGTCCAGGTGAGGGTACGGCAACGCATTAGGGGGAGCGTGCGTGTGAGGGCGCGGGTTAGTGTTAGCGTACGGGTTAGGATTAGGGGACGGGTGAGGGTCAGGCTTCGGGGAAGGGTTAGGGTTAGGGTTCGGGCTAGGGTTTGGGTTAGGGGACGGGGACGGTTTAGGGTCCAGGTGAGGGTACGGCAACGCTTTAGGGGGAGCGTGCGTGTGAGGGCGCGGGTTAGTGTTAGCGTACGGGTTAGGACTAGGGGACGGGTGAGGGTCTGGATTCGGGGAAGGGTCAGGGTTAGGGTTCGGGCTAGGGTTAGGGTTAGGGGACGGGGACGGTTTAGGGTCCAGGTGAGGGTACGGCAACGCTTTAGGGGGAGCGTGCGTGTGAGGGCGCGGGTTAGTGTGAGCGTACGGGTTAGGATTAGGGGACGGGTGAGGGTCAGGCTTCGGGGAAGGGTTAGGGTTAGGGTTCGGGCTAGGGTTAGGGTTAGGGGACGGGGACGGTTTAGGGTCCAGGTGAGGGTACGGCAACGCTTTAGGGGGAGCGTGCGTGTGAGGGCGCGGGTTAGTGTTAGCGTACGGGTTAGGATTAGGGGACGGGTGAGGGTCAGGCTTCGGGGAAGAGTTAGGGTTAGGGTTCGCGCTAGGGTTAGGGTTAGGGGACGGGGACGGTTTAGGGTCCAGGTGAGGGTACGGCAATGCTTTAGGGGGAGCGTGCGTGTGAGGGCACGGGTTAGTGTTAGCGTACGGGTTAGGATTAGGGGACGGGTGAGGGTCAGGCTTCGGGGAAGGGTTAGGGTTAGGGTTCGGGCTAGGGTTAGGGTTAGGGGACGGGGACGGTTTAGGGTCCAGGTGAGGGTACGGCAACGCTTTAGGGGGAGCGTGCGTGTGAGGGCGCGGGTTAGTGTTAGCGTACGGGTTAGGATTAGGGGACGGGTGAGGGTCAGGCTTCGGGGAAGGGTTAGGGTTAGGGTTCGGGCTAGGGTTAGGGTTAGGGGACGGGGACGGTTTAGGGTCCAGGTGAGGGTACGGCAACGCTTTAGGGGGAGCGTGCGTGTGAGGGCGCTGGTTAGTGTTAGCGTACGGGTTAGGAATAGGGCACGGGTGAGGGTCAGGCTTCGGGGAAGGGTTAGGGTTAGGGTTCGGGCTAGGGTTAGGGTTAGGGGACGGGGACGGTTTAGGGTCCAGGTGAGGGTACGGCAATGCTTTAGGGGGAGCGTGCGTGTGAGGGCGCGGGTTAGTGTGAGCGTACGGGTTAGGATTAGGGGACGGGTGAGGGTCAGGCTTCGGGGAAGGGTTAGGGTTAGGGTTCGGGCTAGGGTTAGGGTTAGGGGATGGGGACGGTTTAGGGTCCAGGTGAGGGTACGGCAACGCTTTAGGGGGAGCATGCGTGTGAGGGCGCGGGTTAGTGTTAGCGTACGGGTTAGGATTAGGGGACGGGTGAGGGTCAGGTTTCGGGGAAGGGTTAGGGTTAGGGTTCGGGCTAGGGTTAGGGTTAGGGGACGGGGTCGGTTTAGGGTTCAGGTGAGGGTACGGCAACGCTTTAGGGGGAGCGTGCGTGTGAGGGCGCGGGTTAGTGTTAGCGTACGGGTTAGGATTAGGGGACGGGTGAGGGTCAGGCTTCGGGGAAGGGTTAGGGTTAGGGTTCGGACTAGGGTTAGGGTTAGGGGACGGGGACGGTTTAGGGTCCAGGTGAGGCTACGGCAACGCTTTAGGGGGAGTGTGCGTGTGAGGGCGCGGGTTAGTGTTAGCGTACTGGTTAGGATTAGGGGACAGGTGAGGGTCAGGCTTCGGGGAAGGGTTAGGGTTAGGGTTCGGGCTAGGGTTAGGGTTAGGGGACGGGGAAGGTTTAGGGTCCAGGTGAGGGTACGGCAACGCTTTAGGGTGAGCGTGCGTGTGAGGGCGTGGGTTAGTGTTAGCGTACGGGTTAGGATTAGGGGACGGGTGAGGGTCAGGCTTCGGGGAAGGGTTAGGGTTAGGGTTCGGGCTAGGGTTAGGGTTAGGGGACGGGGACGGTTTAGGGTCCAGGTGAGGCTACAGCAACGCTTTAGGGGGAGTGTGCGTGTGAGGGCGCGGGTTAGTGTTAGCGTACGGGTTAGGATTAGGGGACGGGTGAGGGTCAGGCTTCGGGGAAGGGTTAGGGTTAGGGTTCGGGCTAGGGTTAGGGTTAGGGGACGGGGACGGTTTAGGGTCCAGGTGAGGGTACGGCAACGCTTTAGGGGGAGCGTGCGTGTGAGGGCGCTGGTTAGTGTTAGCGTACGGGTTAGGAATAGGGCACGGGTGAGGGTCAGGCTTCGGGGAAGGGTTAGGGTTAGGGTTCGGGCTAGGGTTAGGGTTAGGGGACGGGGACGGTTTAGGGTCCAGGTGAGGGTACGGCAACGCTTTAGGGGGAGCATGCGTGTGAGGGCGCGGGTTAGTGTTAGCGTACGGGTTAGGATTAGGGGACGGGTGAGGGTCAGGTTTCGGGGAAGGGTTAGGGTAAGGGTTCGGGCTAGGGTTAGGGTTAGGGGACGGGGTCGGTTTAGGGTTCAGGTGAGGGTACGGCAACGCTTTAGGGGGAGCGTGCGTGTGAGGGCGCGGGTTAGTGTTAGCGTACGGGTTAGGATTAGGGGACGGGTGAGGGTCAGGCTTCGGGGAAGGGTTAGGGTTAGGGTTCGGGCTAGGGTTAGGGTTAGGGGACAGGGACGGTTTAGGGTCCAGGTGAGGCTACGGCAACGCTTTAGGGGGAGTGTGCGTGTGAGGGCGCGGGTTAGTGTTAGCGTACGGGTTAGGATTAGGGGACGGGTGAGGGTCAGGCTTCGGGGAAGGGTTAGGGTTAGGGTTCGGGCTAGGGTTAGGGTTAGGGGACGGGGACGGTTTAGGGTCCAGGTGAGGGTACGGCAACGCTTTAGGGGGAGCGTGCGTGTGAGGGCGCGGGATAGTGTTAGCGTACGGGTTAGGATTAGGGCACGGGTGAGGGTCAGGCTTCGGGGAAGGGTTAGGGTTAGGGTTCGGGCTAGGGTTAGGGTTAGGGGACGGGGACGGTTTAGGGTCCAGGTGAGGGTACGGCAATGCTTTAGGGGGAGCGTGCATGTGAGGGCGCGGGTTAGTGTGAGCGTACGGGTTAGGATTAGGGGACGGGTGAGGGTCAGGCTTCGGGGAAAGGTTAGGGTTAGGGTTCGGGCTAGGGTTAGGGTTAGGGGACGGGGACGGTTTAGGGTCCAGGTGAGGGTACGGCAACGCTTTAGGGGGAGCGTGCGTGTGAGGGCGCGGGTTAGTGTTAGCGTACGGGTTAGGATTAGGGGACGGGTGAGGGTCAGGTTTCGGGGAAGGGTTAGGGTTAGGGTTTGGGCTAGGGTTAGGGTTAGGGGACGGGGACGGTTTAGGGTCCAGGTGAGGGTACGGCAACGCCTTAGGGGGAGCGTGCGTGTGAGGGCGCGGGTTAGTGTTAGCGTACGGGTTAGGATTAGGGCACGGGTGAGGGTCAGGCTTCGGGGAAGGGTTAGGGTTAGGGTTCGGGCTAGGGTTAGGGTTAGGGGACGGGGACGGTTTAGGGTCCAGGTGAGGGTACGGCAACGCTTTAGGGGGAGCGTGCGTGTGAGGGCGCGGGTTAGTGTTAGCGTACGGGTTAGGATTAGGGCACGGGTGAGGGTCAGGCTTCGGGGAAGGGTTAGGGTTAGGGTTCGGGCTAGGGTTAGGGTTAGGGGACGGGGACGGTTTAGGGTCCAGGTGAGGGTACGGCAACGCTTTAGGGGGAGCGTGTGTGTGAGGGCGTGGGTTAGTGTGAGCGTACGGGTTAGGATTAGGGGACGGGTGAGGGTCAGGCTTCATGGAAGGGTTAGGGTTAGGGTTCGGGCTAGGGTTAGGGTTAGGGGATGGGGACGGTTTAGGGTCCAGGTGAGGCTACGGCAACGCTTTAGGGGGAGTGTGCGTGTGAGGGCGCGGGTTAGTGTTAGCGTACGGGTTAGGATTAGGGGACGGGTGAGGGTCAGGCTTCGGGGAAGGGTTAGGGTTAGGGTTCGGGCTAGGGTTAGGGTTAGGGGACGGGGACGGTTTAGGGTCCAGGTGAGGGTACGGCAACGCTTTAGGGGGAGCGTGCGTGTGAGGGCGCGGGTTAGTGTTAGTGTACGGGTTAGGATTAGGGCACGGGTGAGGGTCAGGCTTCGGGGAAGGGTTAGGGTTAGGGTTCGGGCTAGGGTTAGGGTTAGGGGACGGGGACGGTTTAGGGTCCAGGTGAGGGTACGGCAACGCTTTAGGGGGAGCGTGCGTGTGAGGGCGCGGGTTAGTGTTAGCGTACGGGTTAGGATTAGGGCACGGGTGAGGTTCAGGCTTCCGGAAAGGGTTAGGGTTAGGGTTCGGGCTAGGGTTAGGGTTAGGGGACGGGGACGGTTTAGGGTCCAGGTGAGGGTACGGCAACGCTTTTGGGGGAGCGTGTGTGAGAGGGCGTGGGTTAGTGTGAGCGTACGGGTTAGGATTAGGGGACGGGTGAGGGTCAGGCTTCGGGGAAGGGTTAGGGTTAGGGTTCGGGCTAGGGTTAGGGTTAGGGGACGGGGACGGTTTAGGGTCCAGGTGAGGGTACGGCAACGCTTTAGGGGGAGCGTGCGTGTGAGGGCGCGGGTTAGTGTTAGCGTACGGGTTAGGATTAGGGCACGGGTGAGGTTCAGGCTTCCGGAAAGGGTTAGGGTTAGGGTTCGGGCTAGGGTTAGGGTTAGGGGACGGGGACGGTTTAGGGTCCAGGTGAGGGTACGGCAACGCTTTTGGGGGAGCGTGTGTGAGAGGGCGTGGGTTAGTGTGAGCGTACGGGTTAGGATTAGGGGACGGGTGAGGGTCAGGCTTCGGGGAAGGGTTAGGGTTAGGGTTCGGGCTAGGGTTAGGGTTAGGGGACGGGGACGGTTTAGGGTCCAGGTGAGGGTACGGCAACGCTTTAGGGGGAGCGTGCGTGTGAGGGCGCGGGTTAGTGTTAGCGTACGGGTTAGGATTAGGGGACGGGTGAGGGTCAGGCTTCGGGGAAGGGTTAGGGTTAGGGTTCGGGCTAGGGTTAGGGTTAGGGGACGGGGACGGTTTAGGGTCCAGGTGAGGCTACGGCAACGCTTTAGGGGGAGTGTGCGTGTGAGGGCGCGGGTTAGTGTTAGCGTACGGGTTAGGATTAGGGGACGGGTGAGGGTCAGGCTTCGGGGAAGGGTTAGGGTTAGGGTTCGGGCTAGGGTTAGGGTTAGGGGACGGGGACGGTTTAGGGTCCAGGTGAGGGTACGGCAACGCTTTAGGGGGAGCGTGCGTGTGAGGGCGCGGGTTAGTGTTAGCGTACGGGTTAGGATTAGGGCACGGGTGAGGGTCAGGCTTCGGGGAAGGGTTAGGGTTAGGGTTCGGGCTAGGGTTAGGGTTAGGGGACGGGGACGGTTTAGGGTCCAGGTGAGGGTACGGCAATGCTTTAGGGGGAGCGTGCATGTGAGGGCGCGGGTTAGTGTGAGCGTACGGGTTAGGATTAGGGGACGGGTGAGGGTCAGGCTTCGGGGAAAGGTTAGGGTTAGGGTTCGGGCTAGGGTTAGGGTTAGGGGACGGGGACGGTTTAGGGTCCAGGTGAGGGTACGGCAACGCTTTAGGGGGAGCGTGCGTGTGAGGGCGCGGGTTAGTGTTAGCGTACGGGTTAGGATTAGGGGACGGGTGAGGGTCAGGTTTCGGGGAAGGGTTAGGGTTAGGGTTTGGGCTAGGGTTAGGGTTAGGGGACGGGGACGGTTTAGGGTCCAGGTGAGGGTACGGCAACGCCTTAGGGGGAGCGTGCGTGTGAGGGCGCGGGTTAGTGTTAGCGTACGGGTTAGGATTAGGGCACGGGTGAGGGTCAGGCTTCGGGGAAGGGTTAGGGTTAGGGTTCGGGCTAGGGTTAGGGTTAGGGGACGGGGACGGTTTAGGGTCCAGGTGAGGGTACGGCAACGCTTTAGGGGGAGCGTGCGTGTGAGGGCGCGGGTTAGTGTTAGCGTACGGGTTAGGATTAGGGCACGGGTGAGGGTCAGGCTTCGGGGAAGGGTTAGGGTTAGGGTTCGGGCTAGGGTTAGGGTTAGGGGACGGGGACGGTTTAGGGTCCAGGTGAGGGTACGGCAACGCTTTAGGGGGAGCGTGTGTGTGAGGGCGTGGGTTAGTGTGAGCGTACGGGTTAGGATTAGGGGACGGGTGAGGGTCAGGCTTCATGGAAGGGTTAGGGTTAGGGTTCGGGCTAGGGTTAGGGTTAGGGGATGGGTACGGTTTAGGGTCCAGGTGAGGCTACGGCAACGCTTTAGGGGGAGTGTGCGTGTGAGGGCGCGGGTTAGTGTTAGCGTACGGGTTAGGATTAGGGGACGGGTGAGGGTCAGGCTTCGGGGAAGGGTTAGGGTTAGGGTTCGGGCTAGGGTTAGGGTTAGGGGACGGGGACGGTTTAGGGTCCAGGTGAGGGTACGGCAACGCTTTAGGGGGAGCGTGCGTGTGAGGGCGCGGGTTAGTGTTAGTGTACGGGTTAGGATTAGGGCACGGGTGAGGGTCAGGCTTCGGGGAAGGGTTAGGGTTAGGGTTCGGGCTAGGGTTAGGGTTAGGGGACGGGGACGGTTTAGGGTCCAGGTGAGGGTACGGCAACGCTTTAGGGGGAGCGTGCGTGTGAGGGCGCGGGTTAGTGTTAGCGTACGGGTTAGGATTAGGGCACGGGTGAGGTTCAGGCTTCCGGAAAGGGTTAGGGTTAGGGTTCGGGCTAGGGTTAGGGTTAGGGGACGGGGACGGTTTAGGGTCCAGGTGAGGGTACGGCAACGCTTTTGGGGGAGCGTGTGTGAGAGGGCGTGGGTTAGTGTGAGCGTACGGGTTAGGATTAGGGGACGGGTGAGGGTCAGGCTTCGGGGAAGGGTTAGGGTTAGGGTTCGGGCTAGGGTTAGGGTTAGGGGACGGGGACGGTTTAGGGCCCAGGTGAGGGTACGGCAACGCTTTAGGGGGAGCGTGCGTGTGAGGGCGCGGGTTAGTGTTAGCGTACGGGTTAGGATTAGGGCACGGGTGAGGTTCAGGCTTCCGGAAAGGGTTAGGGTTAGGGTTCGGGCTAGGGTTAGGGTTAGGGGACGGGGACGGTTTAGAGTCCAGGTGAGGGTACGGCAACGCTTTTGGGGGAGCGTGTGTGAGAGGGCGTGGGTTAGTGTGAGCGTACGGGTTAGGATTAGGGGACGGGTGAGGGTCAGGCTTCGGGGAAGGGTTAGGGTTAGGGTTCGGGCTAGGGTTAGGGTTAGGGGACGGGGACGGTTTAGGGTCCAGGTGAGGGTACGGCAACGCTTTAGGGGGAGCGTGCGTGTGAGGGCGCGGGTTAGTGTTAGCGTACGGGTTAGGATTAGGGGACGGGTGAGGGTCAGGTTTCGGGGAAGGGTTAGGGTTAGGGTTCGGGCTAGGGTTAGGGTTAGGGGATGCGGTCAGTTTAGGGTTCAGGTGAGGGTACGGCAACGCTTTAGGGGGAGCGTGCGTGTGAGGGCGCGGGTTAGTGTTAGCGTACGGGTTAGGATTAGGGGACGGTTGAGGGTCAGGCTTCGGGGAAGGGTTAGGGTTAGGGTTCGGACTAGGGTTAGGGTTAGGGGACGGGGACGGTTTAGGGTCCAGGTGAGGCTACGGCAACGCTTTAGGGGGAGTGTGCGTGTGAGGGCGCGGGTTAGTGTTAGCGTACGGGTTAGGATTAGGGGACGGGTGAGGGTCAGGCTTCGGGGAAGGGTTAGGGTTAGGGTTCGGGCTAGGGTTAGGGTTAGGGGACGGGGACGGTTTAGGGTCCAGGTGAGGGTACGGCAACGCTTTAGGGGGAGCGTGCGTGTGAGGGCGCGGGTTAGTGTTAGCGTACGGGTTAGGATTAGGGGACGGGTGAGGGTCAGGCTTTGGGGAAGGGTTAGGGTTAGGGTTCGGGCTAGGGTTAGGGTTAGGGGACGGGGACGGTTTAGGGTCCAGGTGAGGGTACGGCAACGCTTTAGGGGGAGCGTGCGTGTGAGGGCGCGGGTTAGTGTGAGCGTACGGGTTAGGATTAGGGGACGGATGAGGGTCAGGCTTCGGGGAAGGGTTAGGGTTAGGGTTCGGGCTAGGGTTAGGGTTAGGGGACGGGGACGGTTTAGGGTCCAGGTGAGGGTACGGCAACGCTTTAGGGGGAGCGTGCGTGTGAGGGCGCGGGTTAGTGTTAGCGTACGGGTTAGGATTAGGGGACGGGTGAGGGTCAGGCTTCGGGGAAGGGTTAGGGTCAGGGTTCAGGCTAGGGTTTGGGTTAGGGGACGGGGACGGTTTAGGGTCCAGGTGAGGGTACGGCAACGCTTTAGGGGGAGCGTGCGTGTGAGGGCGCGGGTTAGTGTTAGCGTACGGGTTAGGATTAGGGGACGGGTGAGGGTCAGGATTCGGGGAAGGGTCAGGGTTAGGGTTCGGGCTAGGGTTAGGGTTAGGGGACGGGGACGGTTTAGGGTCCAGGTGAGGGTACGGCAACGCTTTAGGGGGAGCGTGCGTGTGAGGGCGCGGGTTAGTGTGAGCGTACGGGTTAGGATTAGGGGACGGGTGAGGGTCAGGCTTCGGGGAAGGGTTAGGGTTAGGGTTCGGGCTAGGGTTAGGGTTAGGGGACGGGGACGGTTTAGAGTCCAGGTGAGGGTACGGCAACGCTTTAGGGGGAGCGTGCATGTGAGGGCGCGGGTTAGTGTCAGCGTACCGGTTAGGATTAGGGGACGGGTGAGGGTCAGGCTTCGGGGAAGGGTTAGGGTTAGGGTTCGGGCTAGGGTTAGGGTTACGGGACGGGGACGGTTTAGGGTCCAGGTGAGGGTACGGCAACGCTTTAGGGGGAGCGTGCGTGTGAGGGCGCGGGTTAGTGTTAGCGTACGGGTTAGGATTAGGGGACGGGTGAGGGTCAGGTTTCGGGGAAGGGTTAGGGTTAGGTTTCGGGCTAGGGTTAGGGTTAGGGGACGGGGTCGGTTTAGGGTTCAGGTGAGGGTACGGCATCGCTTTAGGGGGAGCGTGCGTGTGAGGGCGCGGGTTAGTGTTAGCGTACGGGTTAGTATTAGGGGACGGGTGAGGGTCAGGCTTCGGGGAAGGGTTAGGGTTAGGGTTCGGGCTAGGGTTAGGGTTAGGGGACGGGGACGGTTTAAGGGTTAGGGTTAGGGTTAGGGTTAGGGTTAGGGTTAGGGTTAGGGTTAGGGGACGGGGACGGTTTAGGGTCCAGGTGAGGGTACGGCAACGCTTTAGGGGGAGCGTGCGTGTGAGGGCGCGGGTTAGTGTTAGCGTACGGGTTAGGATTAGGGGACGGGTGAGGGTCAGGCTTCGGGGAAGGGTTAGGGTTAGGGTTCGGGCTAGGGTTAGGGTTAGGGGACGGGGACGGTTTAGGGTCCAGGTGAGGGTACGGCAACGCTTTAGTGGGAGCGTGCGTGTGAGGGCGCGGGTTAGTGTTAGCATACGGGTTAGGATTAGGGGACAGGTGAGGGTCAGGCTTCGGGGAAGGGTTAGGGTTAGGGTTCGGGCTAGGGTTAGGGTTAGGGCACGGGGACGGTTTAGGGTCCAGGTGAGGGTACGGCAACGCTTTAGGGGGAGCGTGCGTGTGAGGGCGCGGGTTAGTGTGAGCGTACGGGTTAGGATTACGGGACGGGTGAGGGTCAGGCTTCGGGGAAGGGTTAGGGTTAGGGTTCGGGCTAGGGTTAGGGTTAGGGGACGGGGACGGTTTAGGGTCCAGGTGAGGGTACGGCAACGCTTTAGGGGGAGCGTGCGTGTGAGGGCGCGGGTTAGTGTTAGCGTACGGGTTAGGATTAGGGCACGGGTGAGGGTCAGGCTTCGGGGAAGGGTTAGGGTTAGGGATCGGGCTAGTGTTAGGGTTAGGGGACGGGGACGGTTTAGGGTCCAGGTGAGGGTACGGCAACGCTTTAGGGGGAGCGTGCGTGTGAGGGCGCGGGTTAGTGTTAGCGTACGGGTTAGGATTAGGGGACGGGTGAGGGTCAGGCTTCGGGGAAGGGTTAGGGTTAGGGTTCGGGTTAGGGTTAGGGTTAGGGGACGGGGACGGTTTAGGGTCCAGGTGAGGGTACGGCAACGCATTAGGGGGAGCGTGCGTGTGAGGGCGCGGGTTAGTGTTAGCGTACGGGTTAGGATTAGGGGACGGGTGAGGGTCAGGCTTCGGGGAAGGGTTAGGGTTAGGGTTCGGGCTAGGGTTTGGGTTAGGGGACGGGGACGGTTTAGGGTCCAGGTGAGGGTACGGCAACGCTTTAGGGGGAGCGTGCGTGTGAGGGCGCGGGTTAGTGTTAGCGTACGGGTTAGGACTAGGGGACGGGTGAGGGTCTGGATTCGGGGAAGGGTCAGGGTTAGGGTTCGGGCTAGGGTTAGGGTTAGGGGACGGGGACGGTTTAGGGTCCAGGTGAGGGTACGGCAACGCTTTAGGGGGAGCGTGCGTGTGAGGGCGCGGGTTAGTGTGAGCGTACGGGTTAGGATTAGGGGACGGGTGAGGGTCAGGCTTCGGGGAAGGGTTAGGGTTAGGGTTCGGGCTAGGGTTAGGGTTAGGGGACGGGGACGGTTTAGGGTCCAGGTGAGGGTACGGCAACGCTTTAGGGGGAGCGTGCGTGTGAGGGCGCGGGTTAGTGTTAGCGTACGGGTTAGGATTAGGGCACGGGTGAGGGTCAGGCTTCGGGGAAGGGTTAGGGTTAGGGTTCGGGCTAGGGTTAGGGTTAGGGGACGGGGACGGTTTAGGGTCCAGGTGAGGGTACGGCAACGCTTTAGGGGGAGCGTGCGTGTGAGGGCGCGGGTTAGTGTGAACGTACGGGTTAGGATTAGGGGACGGGTGAGGGTCAGGCTTCGGGGAAGGGTTAGGGTTCGGGCTAGGGTTAGGGTTAGGGGACGGGGACGGTTTAGGGTCCAGGTGAGGGTACGGCAACGCTTTAGGGGGAGCGTGCGTGTGAGGGCGCGGGTTAGTGTTAGCGTACGGGTTAGGATTAGGGGACGGGTGAGGGTCAGGTTTCGGGGAAGGGTTAGGGTTAGGTTTCGGGCTAGGGTTAGGGTTAGGGGACGGGGTCGGTTTAGGGTTCAGGTGAGGGTACGGCATCGCTTTAGGGGGAGCGTGCGTGTGAGGGCGCGGGTTAGTGTTAGCGTACGGGTTAGTATTAGGGGACGGGTGAGGGTCAGGCTTCGGGGAAGGGTTAGGGTTAGGGTTCGGGCTAGGGTTAGGGTTAGGGGACGGGGACGGTTTAAGGGTTAGGGTTAGGGTTAGGGTTAGGGTTAGGGTTAGGGTTAGGGTTAGGGGACGGGGACGGTTTAGGGTCCAGGTGAGGGTACGGCAACGCTTTAGGGGGAGCGTGCGTGTGAGGGCGCGGGTTAGTGTGAGCGTACGGGTTAGGATTAGGGGACGGGTGAGGGTCAGGCTTCGGGGAAGGGTTAGGGTTAGGGTTCGGGCTAGGGTTAGGGTTAGGGGACGGGGACGGTTTAGGGTCCAGGTGAGGGTACAGCAACTCCTTAGGGGGAGCGTGCGTGTGAGGGGGCGGGTTAGTGTTAGCGTACGGGTTAGGATTAGGGGACGGGTGAGGGTCAGGCTTCGGGGAAGGGTTAGGGTTAGGGTTCGGGCTAGGATTAGGGTTAGGGGACGGGGACGGTTTAGGGTCCAGGTGAGGGTACGGCAACGCTTTAGGGGGAGCGTGCGTGTGAGGGCACGGGTTAGTGTTAGCGTACGGGTTAGGATTAGGGGACGGGTGAGGGTCAGGCTTCGGGGAAGGGTTAGGGTTAGGGTTCGGGCTAGGGTTAGGGTTAGGGGACGGGGACGGTTTAGGGTCCAGGTGAGGGTACGGCAACGCTTTAGGGGGAGCGTGCGTGTGAGGGCGCGGGTTAGTGTGAGCGTACGGGTTAGGATTAGGGGACGGGTGAGGGTCAGGCTTCGGGGAAGGGTTAGGGTTAGGGTTCGGGCTAGGGTTAGGGTTAGGGGACGGGGACGGTTTAGGGTCCAGGTGAGGGTACGGCAACGCTTTAGGGGGAGCGTGCGTGTGAGGGCGCAGGTTAGTGTGAGCGTACGGGTTAGGATTAGGGGACGGGTGAGGGTCAGGCTTCGGGGAAGGGTTAGGGTTAGGGTTCGGGTTAGGGTTAGGGTTAGGGGACGGGGACGGTTTAGGGTCCAGGTGAGGTTACGGCAACGCTTTAGGGGGAGTGTGCGTGTGAGGGCGCGGGTTAGTGTCAGCGTACGGGTTAGGATTAGGGGACGGGTGAGGGTCACGCTTCGGGGAAGGGTTAGGGTTAGGGTTCGGGCTAGGGTTAGGGTTAGGGGACGGGGACGGTTTAGGGTCCAGGTGAGGGTACGGCAACGCTTTAGGGGGAGCGTGCGTGTAGGGCGCGGGTTAGTGTTAGCGTACGGGTTAGGATTAGGGGACGGGTGAGGGTCAGGCTTCGGGGAAGGGTTAGGGTTAGGGTTCGGGCTAGGGTTAGGGTTAGGGGACGGGGACGGTTTAGGGTCCAGGTGAGGGTACGGCAACGCTTTAGGGGGAGCGTGCGTGTGAGGGCGCGGGTTAGTGTTAGCGTACGGGTTAGGATTAGGGGACGGGTGAGGGTCAGGCTTCGGGGAAGGGTTAGGGTTAGGGTTCGGGCTAGGGTTAGGGTTAGGGGACGGGGACGGTTTAGGGTCCAGGTGAGGGTACGGCAACGCTTTAGGGGGAGCGTGCGTGTTAGGGCGCGGGTTAGTGTTAGCGTACGGGTTAGGATTAGGGGACGGGTGAGGGTCAGGCTTCGGGGAAGGGTTAGGGTTAGGGTTCGGGCTAGGGTTAGGGTTAGGGGACGGTTTAGGGTCCAGGTGAGGGTACGGCAACGCTTTAGGGTGAGCGTGCGTGTGAGGGTGCGGGTTAGTGTTAGCGTACGGGTTAGGATTAGGGGACGGGTGAGGGTCAGGCTTCGGGGAAGGATTAGGGTTAGGGTTCGGGCTAGGGTTAGGGTTAGGGGACGGGGACGGTTTAGGGTCTAGGTGAGGGTACGGCAACGCTTTAGGGGGAGCGTGCGTGTGAGGGCGCGGGTTAGTGTTAGCGTACGGGTTAGGATTAGGGGACGGGTGAGGGTCAGGCTTCGGGGAAGATTTAGGGTTAGGGTTCGGGCTAGGGTTAGGGTTAGGGGACAGGGACGGTTTAGGGTCCAGGTGAGGGTACGGCAACGCTTTAGGGGGAGCGTGCGTGTGAGGGTGCGGGTTAGTGTTAGCGTACGGGTTAGGATTAGGGGACGGGTGAGGGTCAGGCTTCGGGGAAGGGTTAGGGTTAGGGTTCGGGCTAGGGTTAGGGTTAGGGGACGGGGACGGTTTAGGGTCCAGGTGAGGGTACGGCAACGCTTTAGGGGGAGCGTGCGTGTGAGGGCGCGGGTTAGTGTTAGCGTACGGGTTAGGATTAGGGGACGGGTGAGGGTCAGGCTTCGGGGAAGGGTTAGGGTTAGGGTTCGGGCTAGGGTTAGGGTTAGGGGACGGGGACGGTTTAGGGTCCAGGTGAGGGTACAGCAACGCTTTAGGGGGAGCGTGCGTGTGAGGGCGCGGGTTAGTGTTAGCGTACGGGTTAGGATTAGGGGACGGATGAGGGTCAGGCTTCGGGGAAGGGTTAGGGTTAGGGTTCGGGCTAGGGTTAGGGTTAGGGGACGGGGACGGTTTAGGGTCCAGGTGAGGGTACGGCAACGCTTTAGGGGGAGCGTGCGTGTGAGGGCGCGGGTTAGTGTTAGCGTACGGGTTAGGATTAGGGGACGGGTGAGGGTCAGGCTTCGGGGAAGTGTTAGGGTTAGGGTTCGGACTAGGGTTAGAGTTAGGGGACGGGGGCGGTTTAGGGTCCAGGTGAGGGTACGGCAACGCTTTAGGGGGAGCGTGCGTGTGAGGGCGCGGGTTAGTGTTAGCGTACGGGTTAGGATTAGGGGACGGGTGAGGGTCAGGCTTCGCGGAAGGGTTAGGGTTAGGGTTCGGGCTAGGGTTAGGGTTAGGGGACGGGGACGGTTCAGGGTCCAGGTGAGGGTACGGCAATGCTTTAGGGGGAGCGTGCGTGTGAGGGCGCGGGTTAGTGTTAGCGTACGGGTTAGGATTAGAGGAAGGGTGAGGGTCAGGCTTCGGGGAAGGGTTAGGGTTAGGGTTCGGGCTAGGGTTAGGGTTAGGGGACGGGGACGGTTTAGGGTCTAGGTGAGGGTACGGCAACGCTTTAGGGGGAGCGTGCGTGTGAGGGCGCGGGTTAGTGTTATCGTACGGGTTAGGATTAGGGGACGGGTGAGGGTCAGGCTTCGGGGAAGGGTTAGGGTTAGGGTTCGGGCTAGGGTTAGGGTTAGGGGACGGGGACGGTTTAGGGTCCAGGTGAGGGTACGGCAACGCTTTAGGGGGAGCGTGCGTGTGAGGGCGCGGGTTAGTGTTAGCGTACGGGTTAGGATTAGGGGACGGGTGAGGCTCAGGCTTCGGGGAAGGGTTAGGGTTAGGGTTCGGGCTAGGGTTAGGGTTAGGGGACGGGGACGGTTTAGGGTCCAGGTGAGGGTACGGCAACGCTTTAGGGGGAGCGTGCGTGTGAGGGCGCGGGTTAGTGTTAGCGTACGGGTTAGGATTAGGGGACGGGTGAGGGTCAGGCATTCGGGGAAGGGTTAGGGTTAGGGTTCGGGCTAGGGTTAGGGTTAGGGGACGGGGACGGTTTAGGGTCCAGGTGAGGGTACGGCAACGCTTTAGGGGGAGCGTGTGTGTGAGGGCGCGGGTTAGTGTGAGCGTACGGGTTAGGATTAGGGACGGGTGAGGGTCAGGCTTCGGGGAAGGGTTAGGGTTAGGGTTCGGGCTAGGGTTAGGGTTAGGGGACGGGGACGGTTTAGGGTCCAGGTGAGGGTACGGCAACGCTTTAGGGGGAGCGTGCGTGTGAGGGCGCGGTTTAGTGTTAGCGTACGGGTTAGGATTAGGGCACGGGTGAGGGTCAGGCTTCGGTGAAGGGTTAGGGTTAGGGTTCGGGCTAGGGTTAGGGTTAGGGGACGGGGACGGTTTACGGTTCAGGTGAGGGTACGGCAACGCTTTAGGGGGAGCGTGCGTGTGAGGGCGCGGGTTAGTGTTAGCATACGGGTTAGGATTAGGGGACGGGTGAGGGTCAGGCTTTGGGGAAGGGTTAGGGTTAGGGTTCGGGCTAGGGTTAGGGGACGGGGACGGTTTAGGGTCCAGGTGAGGGTACGTCAACGCTTTAGGGGGAGCGTGCGTGTGAGGGCGCGGGTTAGTGTTAGCGTACGGGTTAGGATTAGGGGACGGATGAGGGTCAGGCTTCGGGGAAGGGTTAGGGTTAGGGTTCGGGCTAGGGTTAGGGTTAGGGGACGGGGACGGTTTAGGGTCCAGGTGAGGGTACGGCAACGCTTTAGGGGGAGCGTGCGTGTGAGGGCGCGGGGTAGTGTTAGCGTACGGGTTAGGATTAGGGGACGGGTGAGGGTCAGGCTTCGGGGAAGTGTTAGGGTTAGGTTTCGGACTAGGGTTAGAGTTAGGGGACGGGGGCGGTTTAGGGTCCAGGTGAGGGTACGGCAACGCTTTAGGGGGAGCGTGCGTGTGAGGGCGCGGGTTAGTGTTAGCGTACGGGTTAGGATTAGGGGACGGGTGAGGGTCAGGCTTCGCGGAAGGGTTAGGGTTAGGGTTCGGGCTAGGGTTAGGGTTAGGGGACGGGGACGGTTTAGGGTCCAGGTGAGGGTACGGCAACGCTTTAGGGGGAGCGTGCGTGTGAGGGCGCGGGTTAGTGTTAGCGTACGGGTTAGGATTAGGGGACGGGTGAGGGTCAGGCTTCGGGGAAGGGTTAGGGTTAGGGTTCGGGCTAGGGTTAGGGTTAGGGGACGGGGACGGTTTAGGGTCCAGGTGAGGGTACGGCAACGCTTTAGGGGGAGCGTGCGTGTGAGGGCTCGGGTTAGTGTTAGCGTACGGGTTAGGATTAGGGGACGGGTGAGGGTCAGGCTTCGGGGAAGTGTTAGGGTTAGGGTTCGGGCTAGGGTTAGGGTTAGGGGACGGGGACGGTTTAGGGTCCAGGTGAGGGTACGGCAACGCTTTAGGGGGAGCGTGCGTGTGAGGGCGCGGGTTAGTGTTAGCGTACGGGTTAGGATTAGGGGACGGGTGAGGGTCACGCTTCGGGGAAGGGTTAGGGTTAGGGTTCGGGCTAGGGTTAGGGTTAGGGGACGGGGACGGTTTAGGGTCCAGGTGAGGGTACGGCAACGCTTTAGGGGGAGCGTGCGTGTGAGGGCGCGGGTTAGTGTTAGCGTACGCGTTAGGATTAGGGGACGGGTGAGGGTCAGGTTTCGGGGAAGGGTTAGGGTTAGGGTTCGGGCTAGGGTTAGGGTTAGGGGACGGGGACGGTTTAGGGTCCAGGTGAGGCTACGGCAATGCTTTAGGGGGAGCGTGCGTGTGAGGGCGCGGGTTAGTGTTAGCGTACGGGTTAGGATTAGGGGACGGGTGAGGGTCAGGCTTCGGGGAAGGGTTAGGGTTAGGGTTCGGGCTAGGGTTAGGGTTAGGGGACGGGGACGGTTTAGGGTCCAGGTGAGGGTACGGCAACGCTTTAGGGGGAGCGTGCGTGTGAGGGCGCGGGTTAGTGTTAGCGTACGGGTTAGGATTAGGGGACGGGTGAGGGTCAGGCTTCGGGGAAGGATTAGGGTTAGGGTTCGGGCTAGGGTTAGGGTTAGGGGACGGGGACGGTTTAGGGTCTAGGTGAGGGTACGGCAACGCTTTAGGGGGAGCGTGCGTGTGAGGGCGCGGGTTAGTGTTAGCGTACGGGTTAGGATTAGGGGACGGGTGAGGGTCAGGCTTCGGGGAAGGGTTAGGGTTAGGGTTCGGGCTAGGGTTAGGGTTAGGGGACGGGGACGGTTTAGGGTCCAGGTGAGGGTACGGCAACGCTTTAGGGGGAGCGTGCGTGTGAGGGCGCGGGTTAGTGTTAGCGTACGGGTTAGGATTAGGGGACGGGTGAGGGTCAGGCTTCGGGGAAGGGTTAGGGTTAGGGTTCGGGCTAGGGTTAGGGTTAGGGGACGGGGACGGTTTAGGGTCCAGGTGAGGGTACGGCAACGCTTTAGGGGGAGCGTGCGTGTGAGGGCGCGCCTTAGTGTGAGCGTACGGGATAGGATTAGGGGACGGGTGAGGGTCAGGCTTCGGGGAAGGGTTAGGGTTAGGGTTCGGGCTAGGGTTAGGGTTAGGGGACGGGGACGGTTTAGGGTCCAGGTGAGGGTACGGCAACGCTTTAGGGGGAGCGTGCGTGTGAGGGCGCGGGTTAGTGTTAGCGTACGTGTTAGGATTAGGGTACGGGTGAGGGTCAGGCTTCGGGGAAGGGTTAGGGTTAGGGTTCGGGCTAGGGTTAGGGTTAGGGGACGGGGACGGTTTAGGGTCCAGGTGAGGGTATGGCAACGCTTTAGGGGGAGCATGCGTGTGAGGGCGCGGGTTAGTGTGAGCGTACGGGTTAGTATTAGGTGACGGGTGAGGGTCAGGCTTCGGGGAAGGGTTAGGGTTAGGGGACGGGGACGGTTTAGGGTCCAGGTGAGGGTACGGCAACGCTTTAGGGGGAGCGTGCGTGTGAGGGCGCGGGTTAGTGTTAGCGAACGGGTTAGGATTAGGGCACGGGTGAGGGTCAGGCTTCGGGGAAGGGTTAGGGTTAGGGTTCGGGCTAGGGTTAGGGTTAGGGGACGGGGACGCTTTAGGGTCCAGGTGAGGGTACGGCAACGCTTTAGGGGGAGCGTGCGTGTGAGGGCGCGGGTTAGTGTTAGCGTACGGGTTAGGATTAGGGCACGGGTGAGGTTCAGGCTTCGGGGAAGGGTTAGGGTTAGGGTTCGGGCTAGGGTTAGGGTTAGGGGACGGGGACGCTTTAGGGTCCAGGTGAGGGTACGGCAACGCTTTAGGGGGAGCGTGCGTGTGAGGGCGCGGGTTAGTGTTAGCGTACGGGTTAGGATTAGGGGACGGGTGAGGGTCAGGCTTCGGGGAAGGGTTAGGGTGAGGGTTCGGGCTAGGGTTAGGGTTAGGGGACGGGGACGGTTTAGGGTCCAGGTGAGGGTACGACAACGCTTTAGGGGGAGCGTGCGTGTGAGGGCGCGGGTTAGTGTTAGCGTACGGGTTAGGATTAGGGGACGGGTGAGGGTCAGGCTTCGGGGAAGGGTTAGGGTTAGGGTTTGGGCTAGGTTTAGGGTTAGGGGACGGGGACGGTTTAGGGTCCAGGTGAGGGTACTGCAACGCTTTAGGGGGAGCGTGCGTGTGAGGGCGCGGGTTAGTGTTAGCGTACGTGTTAGGATTAGGGGACGGGTGAGGTTCAGGCTTCGGGGAAGGGTTAGGGTTAGGGTTCGGGCTAGGGTTAGGGTTAGGGGACGGGGACGGTTTAGGGTCCAGGTGAGGGTACGGCAACGCTTTAGGGGGAGCGTGCGTGTGAGGGCGCGGGTTAGGGTTAGCGTACGGGTTAGGATTAGGGGACGGGTGAGGGTCAGGCTTCGGGGAAGGGTTAGGGTTAGGGTTCGGGCTAGGGTTAGGGTTAGGGGACGGGGACAGTTTAGGGTCCAAGTGAGGGTACGGCAACGCATTAGGGGGAGCGTCCGTGTGAGGGCGCGGGTTAGTGTGAGCGTACGGGTTAGGATTAGGGGACGGGTGAGGGTCAGGCTTCGGGGAAGGGTTAGGGTTAGGATTCGGGCTAGGGTTAGGGTTAGGGGACGGGGACGGTTTAGGGTCCAGGTGAGGGTATGGCAACGCTTTAGGGGGAGCGTGCGTGTGAGGGCGCGGGTTAGTGTTAGCGTACGGGTTAGGATTAGGGGACGGGTGAGGGTCACGCTTCGGGGAAGGATTAGGGTTAGGGTTCTGGCTAGGGTTAGGGTTAGGGGACGGGGACGGTTTAGGGTCCAGGTGAGGGTACGGCAACGCTTTAGGGGGAGCGTGCGTGTGAGGGCGCGGGTTAGTGTTAGCGTACGGGTTAGGATTAGGGGACGGGTGAGGGTCAGGCTTCGGGGAAGGGTTAGGGTTAGGGTTCGGGCTAGGGTTAGGGTTAGGGAACGGGGACGGTTTAGGGTCCAGGTGAGGGTATGGCAACGCTTTAGGGGGAGCGTGCGTGTGAGGGAGCGGGTTAGTGTTAGCGTACGGGTTAGGATTAGGGGATGGGTGAGGGTCAGGCTTCGGGGAAGGGTTAGGGTTAGGGTTCGGGCTAGGGTTAGGGTTAGGGGACGGGGACGGTGTAGGGTCCAGGTGAGGGTACGGCAACGCTTTAGGGGGAGCGTGCGTGTGAGGGCGCGGGTTAGTGTTAGCGTACGGGTTAGGATTAGGGGACGGGTGAGGGTCAGGCTTCGGGGAAGGGTTAGGGTTAGGGTTCGGGCTAGGGTTAGGGTTAGGGGACGGGGACGGTTTAGGGTCGAGGTGAGGGTACGGCAACGCTTTAGGGGGAGCGTGCGTGTGAGGGTGAGGGTTAGTGTGAGCGTACGGGTTAGGATTAGGGGACGGGTGAGGGTCAGGCTTCGGGGAAGGGTTAGGTTTAGGGTTTGGGCTAGGGTTAGGGTTAGGGGACGGGGACGGTTTAGGGTCCAGGTGAGGGTACGGCAACGCTTTAGGGGGAGCGTGCGTGTGAGGGCGCGGGTTAGTGTTAGCGTATGGGTTAGGATTAGGTGACGGGTGAGGGTCAGGCTTCGGGGAAGGGTTAGGGTTAGGGTTCGGGCTAGGGTTAGGGTTAGGGGACGGGGACGGTTTAGGGTCCAGGTGAGGGTACGGCAACGCTTTAGGGGGAGCGTGCGTGTGAGGGCGCGGGTTAGTGTTAGCGTACGGGTTAGGATTCGGGGACGGGTGAGGGTCACACTTCAGGGAACTATTAGGGTTAGGGTTCGGGCTAGGGTTAGGGTTAGGGGACGGGGACGGTTTAGGGTCCAGGTGAGGGTACGGCAACGCTTTAGGGGGAGCGTGCGTGTGAGGGCGCGGGTTAGTGTTAGCGTACGGGTTAGGATTAGGGGACGGGTGAGGGTCAGGCTTCGGGGAAGGGTTAGGGTTAGGGTTCGGGCTAGGGTTAGGGTTAGGGGACGGGGACGGTTTAGGGTCCAGGTGAGGGTACGGCAACGCTTTAGGGGGAGCGTGCGTGTGAGGGCGCGGGTTAGTGTTAGCGTACGGGTTAGGATTAGGGGATGGGTGAGGGTCAGGCTTCGGGGAAGGGTTAGGGTTAGGGTTCGGGCTAGGGTTAGGGTTAGGGGACGGGGACGGTGTAGGGTCCAGGTGAGGGTACGGCAACGCTTTAGGGGGAGCGTGCGTGTGAGGGCGCGGGTTAGCGTTAGCGTACGGGTTAGGATTAGGGGACGGGTGAGGGTCAGGCTTCGGGGAAGGGTTAGGGTTAGGGTTCGGGCTAGGGTTAGGGTTAGGGGACGGGGACGGTTTAGGGTCCAGGTGAGGGTACGGCAACGCTTTAGGGGGAGCGTGCGTGTGAGGGCGCGGGTTAGTGTTAGCGTACGTGTTAGGATTAGGGGACGGGTGAGGGTCAGGCTTCGGGGAAGGGTTAGGGTTAGGGTTCGGGCTAGGGTTAGGGTTAGGGGACGGGGACGGTTTAGGGTCCAGGTGAGGGTACGGCAACGCTTTAGGGGGAGCGTGCGTGTGAGGGCGCGGGTTAGTGTGAGCGTACGGGTTAGGATTAGGGGACGGGTGAGGGTCACGCTTCGGGGAAGGGTTAGGGTTAGGGTTCGGGCTAGGGTTAGGGTTAGGGGACGGGGACGGTTTAGGGTCCAGGTGAGGGTACGGCAACGCTTTAGGGGGAGCGTGCGTGTGAGGGCGTGGGTTAGTGTGAGCGTACGGGTTAGGATTAGGGGACGGGTGAGGGTCAGGCTTCGGGGAAGGGTTAGGGTTAGGGTTCGGGCTAGGGTTAGGGTTAGGGGACGGGGACGGTTTAGGGTCCAGGTGAGGGTACGGCAACGCTTTAGGGGGAGCGTGCGTGTGAGGGCGCGGGTTAGTGTTAGCGTATGGGTTAGGATTAGGGCACGGATGAGGGTCAGGCTTCGGGGAAGGGTTAGGGTTAGGGTTCGGGCTAGGGTTAGGGTTAGGGGACGGGGACGGTTTAGGGTCGAGGTGAGGGTACGGCAACGCTTTAGGGGGAGCGTGCGTGTGAGGGCGTGGGTTAGTGTGAGCGTACGGGTTAGGATTAGGGGACGGGTGAGGGTCAGGCTTCGGGGAAGGGTTAGGTTTAGGGTTCGGGCTAGGGTTAGGGTTAGGGGACGGGGACGGTTTAGGGTCCAGGTGAGGGTACGGCAACGCTTTAGGGGGAGCGTGCGTGTGAGGGCGCGGGTTAGTGTTAGCGTACGGGTTAGGATTAGGGGACGGGTGAGGGTCAGGCTTCGGGGAAGGGTTAGGGTTAGGGTTTGGGCTAGGTTTAGGGTTAGGGGACGGGGACGGTTTAGGGTCCAGGTGAGGGTACTGCAACGCTTTAGGGGGAGCGTGCGTGTGAGGGCGCGGGTTAGTGTTAGCGTACGTGTTAGGATTAGGGGACGGGTGAGGTTCAGGCTTCGGGGAAGGGTTAGGGTTAGGGTTCGGGCTAGGGTTAGGGTTAGGGGACGGGGACGGTTTAGGGTCCAGGTGAGGGTACGGCAACGCTTTAGGGGGAGCGTGCGTGTGAGGGCGCGGGTTAGGGTTAGCGTACGGGTTAGGATTAGGGGACGGGTGAGGGTCAGGCTTCGGGAAGGGTTAGGGTTAGGGTTCGGGCTAGGGTTAGGGTTAGGGGACGGGGACAGTTTAGGGTCCAAGTGAGGGTACGGCAACGCATTAGGGGGAGCGTCCGTGTGAGGGCGCGGGTTAGTGTGAGCGTACGGGTTAGGATTAGGGGACGGGTGAGGGTCAGGCTTCGGGGAAGGGTTAGGGTTAGGATTCGGGCTAGGGTTAGGGTTAGGGGACGGGGACGGTTTAGGGTCCAGGTGAGGGTATGGCAACGCTTTAGGGGGAGCGTGCGTGTGAGGGCGCGGGTTAGTGTTAGCGTACGGGTTAGGATTAGGGGACGGGTGAGGGTCACGCTTCGGGGAAGGATTAGGGTTAGGGTTCTGGCTAGGGTTAGGGTTAGGGGACGGGGACGGTTTAGGGTCCAGGTGAGGGTACGGCAACGCTTTAGGGGGAGCGTGCGTGTGAGGGCGCGGGTTAGTGTTAGCGTACGGGTTAGGATTAGGGGACGGGTGAGGGTCAGGCTTCGGGGAAGGGTTAGGGTTAGGGTTCGGGCTAGGGTTAGGGTTAGGGGACGGGGACGGTTTAGGGTCCAGGTGAGGGTACGGCAACGCTTTAGGGGGAGCGTGCGTGTGAGGGCGCGGGTTAGTGTTAGCGTACGTGTTAGGATTAGGGGACGGGTGAGGGTCAGGCTTCGGGGAAGGGTTAGGGTTAGGGTTCGGGCTAGGGTTAGGGTTAGGGGACGGGGACGGTTTAGGGTCCAGGTGAGGGTACGGCAACGCTTTAGGGGGAGCGTGCGTGTGAGGGCGCGGGTTAGTGTGAGCGTACGGGTTAGGATTAGGGGACGGGTGAGGGTCACGCTTCGGGGAAGGGTTAGGGTTAGGGTTCGGGCTAGGGTTAGGGTTAGGGGACGGGGACGGTTTAGGGTCCAGGTGAGGGTACGGCAACGCTTTAGGGGGAGCGTGCGTGTGAGGGCGTGGGTTAGTGTGAGCGTACGGGTTAGGATTAGGGGACGGGTGAGGGTCAGGCTTCGGGGAAGGGTTAGGGTTAGGGTTCGGGCTAGGGTTAGGGTTAGGGGACGGGGACGGTTTAGGGTCCAGGTGAGGGTACGGCAACGCTTTAGGGGGAGCGTGCGTGTGAGGGCGCGGGTTAGTGTTAGCGTATGGGTTAGGATTAGGGCACGGGTGAGGGTCAGGCTTCGGGGAAGGGTTAGGGTTAGGGTTCGGGCTAGGGTTAGGGTTAGGGGACGGGGACGGTTTAGGGTCGAGGTGAGGGTACGGCAACGCTTTAGGGGGAGCGTGCGTGTGAGGGCGTGGGTTAGTGTGAGCGTACGGGTTAGGATTAGGGGACGGGTGAGGGTCAGGCTTCGGGGAAGGGTTAGGTTTAGGGTTCGGGCTAGGGTTAGGGTTAGGGGACGGGGACGGTTTAGGGTCCAGGTGAGGGTACGGCAACGCTTTAGGGGGAGCGTGCGTGTGAGGGCGCGGGTTAGTGTTAGCGTACGGGTTAGGATTAGGGGACGGGTGAGGGTCAGGCTTCGGGGAAGGGTTAGGGTTAGGGTTCGGGCTAGGGTTAGGGTTAGTGGACGGGGACGGTTTAGGGTCCAGGTGAGGGTACGGCAACGCTTTAGGGGGAGCGTGCGTGTGAGGGCGCGGGTTAGTGTGAGCGTACGGGTTAGGATTAGGGGACGGGTGAGGGTCACGCTTCGGGGAGGGGTTAGGGTTAGGGTTCGGGCTAGGGTTAGGGTTAGGGGACAGGGACGGTTTAGGGTCCAGGTGAGGGTACGGCAACGCTTTAGGGGGAGCGTGCGTGTGAGGGCGCGGGTTAGTGTTAGCGTACGGGTTAGGATTAGGGGACGGGTGAGGGTCAGGCTTCGGGGAAGGGTTAGGGTTAGGGTTCGGGCTAGGGTTAGGGTTAGGGGACGGGGACGGTGTAGGGTCCAGGTGAGGGTACGGCAACGCTTTAGGGGGAGCGTGCGTGTGAGGGCGCGGGTTAGTGTTAGCGTACGGGTTAGGATTAGGGGACGGGTGAGGGTCAGGCTTCCGGGAAGGGTTAGGGTTAGGGTTCGGGCTAGGGTTAGGGTTAGGGGACGGGGACGGTTTAGGGTCGAGGTGAGGGTACGGCAACGCTTTAGGGGGAGCGTGCGTGTGAGGGCGTGGGTTAGTGTGAGCGTACGGGTTAGGATTAGGGGACGGGTGAGGGTCAGGCTTCGGGGAAGGGTTAGGGTTAGGGTTCGGGCTAGGGTTAGGGTTAGGGGACGGGGACGGTTTAGGGTCCAGGTGAGGCTACGGCAACGCTTTAGGGGGAGCGTGCGTGTGAGGGCGCGGGTTAGTGTTAGCGTACGGGTTAGGATTAGGGCACGGGTGAGGGTCAGGCTTCGGGGAAGGGTTAGGGTTAGGGTTCGGGCTAGAGTTAGGGTTAGGGGACGGGGACGGTTTAGGGTCCAGGTGAGGGTACGGCAACGCTTTAGGGGGAGCGTGCGTGTGAGGGCGCGGGTTAGTGTGAGCGTACGTGTTAGGATTAGGGGACGGGTGAGGGTCAGGCTTCGGGGAAGGGTTAGGGTTAGGGTTCGGGCTACGGTTAGGGTTAGGGGACGGGGACGGTTTAGGGTCCAGGTGAGGGTACGGCAACGCTTTAGGGGGAGCGTGCGTGTGAGGGCGCGGGTTAGTGTTAGCGTACGGGTTAGGATTAGGGCACGGGTGAGGGTCAGCTTCGGGGAAGGGTTAGGGTTAGGGTTCGGGCTAGGGTTAGGGTTAGGGGACGGGGACGGTTTAGGGTCCAGGTGAGGGTACGGCAACGCTTTAGGGGGAGCGTGCGTGTGAGGGCGCTGGTTAGTGTTAGCGTACGGGTTAGGATTAGGGGACGGGTGAGGGTCAGGCTTCGGGGAAGGGTTAGGGTTAGGGTTCGGGCTAGGGTTAGGGTTAGGGGACGGGGACGGTTTAGGGTCCAGGTGAGGGTACTGCAACGCTTTAGGGGGAGCGTGCGTGTGAGGGCGTGGGTTAGTGTTAGCGTACGTGTTAGGATTAGGGGACGGGTGAGGGTCAGGCTTCGGGGAAGGGTTAGGGTTAGGGTTCGGGCTAGGGTTAGGGTTAGGGGACGGGGACGGTTTAGGGTCCAGGTGAGGGTACGGCAACGCTTTAGGGGGAGCGTGCGAGTGAGGGCGCGGGTTAGGGTTAGCGTACGGGTTAGGATTAGGGGACGGGTGAGGGTCAGGCTTCGGGGAAGGGTTAGGGTTAGGGTTCGGGCTAGGGTTAGGGTTAGGGGACGGGGACGGTGTAGGGTCCAGGTGAGGGTACGGCAACGCTTTAGGGGGAGCGTGCGTGTGAGGGCGCGGGTTAGTGTTAGCGTACGGGTTAGGATTAGGGGACGGGTGAGGGTCAGGCTTCGGGGAAGGGTTAGGGTTAGGGTTCGGGCTAGGGTTAGGGTTAGGGGACGGGGACGGTTTAGGGTCGAGGTGAGGGTACGGCAACGCTTTAGGGGGAGAGTGCGTGTGAGGGCGCGGGTAGGTGTGAGCGTACGGGTTAGGATTAGGGGACGGGTGAGGGTCAGGCTTCGGGGAAGGGTTAGGGTTAGGGTTCGGGCTAGGGTTAGGGTTCGGGGACGGGGACGGTTTAGGGTCCAGGTGAGGGTACGGCAACGCTTTAGGGGGAGCGTGCGTGTGAGGGCGCGGGTTAGTGTTAGCGTACGGGTTAGGATTAGGGGACGGGTGAGTGTCAGGCTTCGGGGAAGGATTAGGGTTAGGGTTCGGGCTAGGGTTAGGGTTAGGGGACGGGGACGGTTTAGGGTCTAGGTGAGGGTACGGCAACGCTTTAGGGGGAGCGTGCGTGTGAGGGCGCGGGTTAGTGTTAGCGTACGGGTTAGGATTAGGGGACGGGTGAGGGTCAGGCTTAGGGGAATTTTTAGGGTTAGGGTTCGGGCTAGGGTTAGGGTTAGGGGACGGGGACGGTTTAGGGTCCAGGTGAGGGTACGGCAACGCTTTAGGGGGAGCGTGCGTGTGAGGGTGCGGGTTAGTGTTAGCGTACGGGTTAGGATTAGGGGACGGGTGAGGGTCAGGCTTCGGGGAAGGGTTAGGGTTAGGGTTCGGGCTAGGGTTAGGGTTAGGGGACGGGGACGGTTTAGGGTCGAGGTGAGGGTACGGCAACGCTTTAGGGGGAGCGTGCGTGTGAGGGCGCGGGTTAGTGTGAGCGTACGGGTTAGGATTAGGGGACGGGTGAGGGTCAGGCTTCGGGGAAGGGTTAGGGTTAGGGTTCGGGCTAGGGTTAGGGTTAGGGGACGGGGACGGTTTAGGGTCCAGGTGAGGGTACGGCAACGCTTTAGGGGGAGCGTGCGTGTGAGGGCGCGGGTTAGTGTTAGCGTACGTGTTAGGATTAGGGGACGGGTGAGGGTCAGGCTTCGGGGAAGGGTTAGGGTTAGGGTTCGGGCTAGGGTTAGGGTTAGGAGACGGGGACGGTTTAGGGTCCAGGTGAGGGTACGGCAACGCTTTAGGGGGAGCGTGCGTGTGAGGGTGCGGGTTAGTGTGAGCGTACGGTTTAGGATTAGGTGACGGGTGAGGGTCACGCTTCGGGGAAGGGTTAGGGTTAGGGTTCGGGCTGGGGTTAGGGTTAGGGGACGGGGATGGTTTAGGGTCCAGGTGAGGGTACGGCAACGCTTTAGGGGGAGCGTCCGTGTGAGGGCGCGGGTTAGTGTGAGCGTACGGGTTAGGATTAGGGGACGGGTGCGAGTCAGGCTTCGGGGAAGGGTTAGGGTTAGGGTTCGGGCTAGGGTTAGGGTTAGGGGACGGGGACGGTTTAGGGTCCAGGTGAGGGTACGGCAACGCTTTAGGGGGAGCGTGCGTGTGAGGGCGCGGGTTAGTGTTAGCGTACGGGTTAGGATTAGGGGACGGGTGAGGGTCACGCTTCGGGGAAGGGTTAGGGTTAGGGTTCGGGCTAGGGTTAGGGTTAGGGGACGGGGACGGTTTAGGGTCCAGGTGAGGGTACGGCAACGCTTTAGGGGGAGCGTGCGTGTGAGGGCGCGGGTAGGTGTGAGCGTACGGGTTAGGATTAGGGGACGGGTGAGGGTCAGGCTTCGGGGAAGGGTTAGGGTTAGGGTTCGGGCTAGGGTTAGGGTTCGGGGACGGGGACGGTTTAGGGTCCAGGTGAGGGTACGGCAACGCTTTAGGGGGAGCGTGCGTGTGAGGGCGCGGGTTAGTGTTAGCGTACGGGTTAGGATTAGGGGACGGGTGAGTGTCAGGCTTCGGGGAAGGATTAGGGTTAGGGTTCGGGCTAGGGTTAGGGTTAGGGGACGGGGACGGTTTAGGGTCTAGGTGAGGGTACGGCAACGCTTTAGGGGGAGCGTGCGTGTGAGGGCGCGGGTTAGTGTTAGCGTACGGGTTAGGATTAGGGGACGGGTGAGGGTCAGGCTTAGGGGAATTTTTAGGGTTAGGGTTCGGGCTAGGGTTAGGGTTAGGGGACGGGGACGGTTTAGGGTCCAGGTGAGGGTACGGCAACGCTTTAGGGGGAGCGTGCGTGTGAGGGCGCGGGTTAGTGTTAGCGTACGGGTTAGGATTAGGGCACGGGTGAGGGTCAGGCTTCGGGGAAGGGTTAGGGTTAGGGTTCGGGCTAGGGTTAGGGTTAGGGGACGGGGACGCTTTAGGGTCCAGGTGAGGGTACGGCAACGCTTTAGGGGGAGCGTGCGTGTGAGGGCGTGGGTTAGTGTTAGCGTACGGGTTAGGATTAGGGGACGGGTGAGGGTCAGGCTTCGGGGAAGGTTTAGGGTTAGGGTTCGGGCTAGGGTTAGGGTTAGGGGACGGGGATGGTTTAGGGTCCAGGTGAGGGTACGGCAACGCTTTAGGGGGAGCGTGCGTGTGAGGGCGCGGGTTAGTGTTAGCGTACGGGTTAGGATTAGGGGACGGGTGAGGGTCAGGCTTCGGGGAAGGGGTAGGGTTAGGGTTCCGGCTAGGGTTAGGGTTAGGGGACGGGGACGGTTTAGGGTCCAGGTGAGGGTACTGCAACGCTTTAGGGGGAGCGTGCGTGTGAGGGCGTGGGTTAGTGTTAGCGTACGTGTTAGGATTAGGGGACGGGTGAGGGTCAGGCTTCGGGGAAGGGTTAGGGTTAGGGTTCGGGCTAGGGTTAGGGTTAGGGGACGGGGACGGTTTAGGGTCCAGGTGAGGGTACGGCAACGCTTTAGGGGGAGCGTGCGTGTGAGGGCGCGGGTTAGGGTTAGCGTACGGGTTAGGATTAGGGGACGGGTGAGGGTCAGGCTTCGGGGAAGGGTTAGGGTTAGGGTTCGGCCTAGGGTTAGGGTTAGGGGACGGGGACGGTGTAGGGTCCAGGTGAGGGTACGGCAACGCTTTAGGGGGAGCGTGCGTGTGAGGGTGCGGGTTAGTGTTAGCGTACGGGTTAGGATTAGGGGACGGGTGAGGGTCAGGCTTCGGGGAAGGGTTAGGGTTAGGGTTCGGGCTAGGGTTAGGGTTAGGGGACGGGGACGGTTTAGGGTCGAGGTGAGGGTACGGCAACGCTTTAGGGGGAGCGTGCGTGTGAGGGCGTGGTTTAGTGTGAGCGTACGGGTTAGGATTAGGGGACGGGTGAGGGTCAGGCTTCGGGGAAGGGTTAGGGTTAGGGTTCGGGCTAGGGTTAGGGTTAGGGGACGGGGACGGTTTAGGGTCCAGGTGAGGGTACGGCAACGCTTTAGGGGGAGCGTGCGTGTGAGGGCGCGGGTTAGTGTGAGCGTACGTGTTAGGATTAGGGGACGGGTGAGGGTCAGGCTTCGGGGAAGGGTTAGGGTTAGGGTTCGGGCTAGGGTTAGGGTTAGGAGACGGGGACGGTTTAGGGTCCAGGTGAGGGTACGGCAACGCTTTAGAAGGAGCGTGCGTGTGAGGGTGAGGGTTAGTGTGAGCGTACGGTTTAGGATTAGGGGACGGGTGAGGGTCACGCTTCGGGGAAGGGTTAGGGTTAGGGTTCGGGCTGGGGTTAGGGTTAGGGGACGGGGATGGTTTAGGGTCCAGGTGAGGGTACGGCAACGCTTTAGGGGGAGCGTCCGTGTGAGGGCGCGGGTTAGTGTGAGCGTACGGGTTAGGATTAGGGGACGGGTGAGGGTCAGGCTTCGGGGAAGGGTTAGGGTTAGGGTTCGGGCTAGGGTTAGGGTTAGGGGACGGGGACGGTTTAGGGTCCAGGTGAGGGTACGGCAACGCTTTAGGGGGAGCGTGCGTGTGAGGGCGCGGGTTAGTGTTAGCGTACGGGTTAGGATTAGGGGACGGGTGAGGGTCACGCTTCGGGGAAGGGTTAGGGTTAGGGTTCGGGCTGGGGTTAGGGTTAGGGGACGGGGACGGTTTAGGGTCCAGGTGAGGGTACGGCAACGCTTTAGGGGGAGCGGGCGTGTGAGGGCGCGGGTTAGTGTTAGCGTACGGGTTAGGATTAGGTGACGGGTGAGGGTCAGGCTTCGGGGAAGGGTTAGGTTTCGGGTTCGGGCTAGGGTTAGGGTTAGGGGACGGGGACGGTTTAGGGTCCAGGTGAGGGTACGGCAACGCTTTAAGGGGAGCGTGCGTGTGAGGGCGCGGGTTAGTGTTAGCGTACGGGTTAGGATTAGGGGACGGGTGAGGGTCAGGCTTCGGGGAAGGGTTAGGGTTCGGGCTAGGGTTAGGGTTAGGGGACGGGGACGGTTTAGGGTCCAGGTGAGGGTACGGCAACGCTTTAGAGGGAGCGTGCGTGTGAGGGCGCGGGTTAGTGTGAGCGTACGGGTTAGGATTAGGGGACGGGTGAGGGTCAGGCTTCGGGGAAGGGTTAGGGTTAGGGTTCGGGCTAGGGTTAGGGTTAGGGGACGGGGACGGTTTAGGGTCCAGGTGAGGGTACGGCAACGCTTTAGGGGGAGCTTGCGTGTGAGGGCGCGGGTTAGTGTTAGCGTACGGGTTAGGATTAGGGGACGGGTGAGGGTCAGGCTTCGGGGAAGAGTTAGGGTTAGGGTTCGGGCTAGGGTTAGGGTTAGGGGACGGGGACGGTTTAGGGTTCAGGTGAGGGTACGGCAACGCTTTAGGGGGAGCGTGCGTGTGAGGGCGCGGGTTAGTGTTAGCGTACGGGTTAGGATTAGGGGACGGTTGAGGGTCAGGCTTCGGGGAAGTGTTAGGGTTAGGGTTCGGGCTAGGGTTAGGGTTAGGGGACGGGGACGGTTTAGGGTCCAGGTGAGGGTACGGCAACGCTTTAGGGGGAGCGTCCGTGTGAGGATGCGGGTTAGTGTGAGCGTACGGGTTAGGATTAGGGGACGGGTGAGGGTCAGGCTTCGGGGAAGGTTTAGGGTTAGGGTTCGGGCTAGGGTTAGGGTTAGGGGACGGGGACGGTTTAGGGTCCAGGTGAGGGTACGGCAACGCTTTAGGGGGAGCGTGCGTGTGAGGGCGCGGGTTAGTGTTAGCGTACGGGTTAGGATTAGGGGACGGGTGAGGTTTACGCTTCGGGGAAGGGTTAGGGTTAGGGTTCGGGCTAGGGTTAGGGTTAGGGGACGGGGACGGCTTAGGGTCCAGGTGAGGGTACGGCAACGCTTTAGGGGGAGCGTGCGTGTGAGGGCGCGGGTTAGTGTGAGCGTACGGGTTAGGATTAGGGGACGGGTGAGGGTCAGGCTTCGGGGAAGGGTTAGGGTTAGGGTTCGGGCTAGGGTTAGGGTTAGGGGACGGGGACGGTTTAGGGTCCAGGTGAGGGTACGGCAACGCTTTAGGGGGAGCGTGCGTGTGAGGGGGCGGGTTAGTGTTAGCGTACGGGTTAGGATTAGGGGACGGGTGAGGGTCAGGCTTCGAGGAAGAGTTAGGGTTAGGGTTCGGGCTGGGTTTAGGGTTAGGGGACGGGGACGGTTTAGGGTCCAGGTGAGGGTACGGCAACGCTTTAGGGGGAGAGTGCGTGTGAGGGCGCGGGTTAGTGTTAGCGTACGGGTTACGATTAGGGGACGGGTGAGGGTCAGGCTTCGTGGAGGGTTAGGGTTAGGGTTCGGGCTAGGGTTAGGGTTAGGGGACGGGGACGGTTTAGGGTCCAGGTGAGGGTACGGCAACGCATTAGGGGGAGCGTGCATGTGAGGGCGCGGGTTAGTGTTAGCGTACGGGTTAGGATTAGGGGACGGGTGAGGGTCAGGCTTCGGGGAAGGGTTAGGGTTAGGGTTCGGGCTAGGGTTAGGGTTAGGGGACGGGGACGGTTTAGGGTCCAGGTGAGGGTACGGCAACGCTTTAGGGGGCGCGTGCGTGTGAGGGCGCGGGTTAGTGTTAGCATACGGGTTAGGATTAGGGGACGGGTGAGGGTCAGGCTTCGGGTAAGGGTTAGGGTTAGGGTTCGGGCTAGGGTTAGGGTTAGGGGACGGGGACGGTTTAGGGTCCAGGTGAGGGTACGGCAACGCTTTAGGGGGAGCGTGCGTGTGAGGGCGCGGGTTAGTGTTAGCGTACGGGTTAGGATTAGGGGACGGGTGAGGGTCAGGCTTCGGGGAAGGGTTAGGGTTAGGGTTCGGGCTAGGGTTAGGGTTAGGGGACGGGGACGATTTAGGGTTCAGGTGAGGCTACGGCAACGCTTTAGGGGGAGCGTGCGTGTGAGGGCGCGGGTTAGTGTTAGCGTACGGGTTAGGATTAGGGGACGGGTGAGGGTCAGGCTTCGGGGAAGGGTTAGGGTTAGGGTTCGGGCTAGGGTTAGGGTTAGGGGACGGGGACGGTTTAGGGTCCAGGTGAGGCTACGGCAACGCTTTAGGGGGAGCGTGCGTGTGAGGGCGCGGGTTAGTGTTACTGTACGGGTTAGGATTAGGTGACGGGTGAGGGTCAGGCTTCGGGGAAGTGTTAGGGTTCGGGTTCGGGCTAGGGTTAGGGTTAGGGGACGGGGACGGTTTAGGGTCCAGGTGAGGGTACGGCAACGCTTTAAGGGGAGCGTGCGTGTGAGGGCGCGGGTTAGTGTTAGCGTACGGGTTAGGTTTAGGGGACGGGTGAGGGTCAGGCTTCGGGGAAGGGTTAGGGTTCGGGCTAGGGTTAGGGTTAGGGGACGGGGACGGTTTAGGGTCCAGGTGAGGGTACGGCAACGCTTTAGAGGGAGCGTGCGTGTGAGGGTGCGGGTTAGTGTGAGCGTACGGGTTAGGATTAGGGGACGGGTGAGGGTCAGGCTTCGGGGAAGGGTTAGGGTTAGGGTTCGGGCTAGGGTTAGGGTTAGGGGACGGGGACGGTTTAGGGTCCAGGTGAGGGTACGGCAACGCTTTAGGGGGAGCGTGCGTGTGAGGGCGCGGGTTAGTGTTAGCGTACGGGTTAGGATTAGGGGACGGGTGAGGGTCAGGCTTCGGGGAAGGGTTAGGGTTAGGGTTCGGGCTAGGGTTAGGGTTAGGGGACGGGGACGGTTTAGGGTCCAGGTGAGGGTACGGCAACGCTTTAGGGGGAGCGTGCGTGTGAGGGCATGGGTTAGTGTTAGCATACGGGTTAGGATTAGGGGACGGGTGAGGGTCAGGCTTCGGGGAAGGGTTAGGGTTAGGGTTCGGGCTAGGGTTAGGGTTAGGGGACGGGGACGGTTTAGGGTCCAGGTGAGGGTACGGCAACGCTTTAGGGGGAGCGTGCGTGTGAGGGCGCGGGTTAGTGTTAGCGTACGGGTTAGGATTAGGGCACGGGTGAGGGTCAGGCTTCGGGGAAGGGTTAGGGTTAGGGTTCGGGCTAGGGTTAGGGTTAGGGGACGGGGACGGTTTAGGGTCCAGGTGAGGGTACGGCAACGGTTTAGGGGGAGCGTGCGTGTGAGGGCACGGGTTAGTGTTAGCGTACGGGTTAGGATTAGGGGACGGGTGAGGGTCAGGCTTCGGGGAAGGATTAGGGTTAGGGTTCGGGCTAGGGTTAGGGTTAGGGGACGGGGACGGTTTAGGGTCTAGGTGAGGGTACGGCAACGCTTTAGGGGGAGCGTGCGTGTGAGGGCGCGGGTTAGTGTTAGCGTACGGGTTAGGATTAGGGGACGGGTGAGGGTCAGGCTTCGGGGAAGGGTTAGGGTTAGGGTTCGGGCTAGGGTTAGGGTTAGGGGACGGGGACGGTTTAGGGTCCAGGTGAGGGTACGGCAACGCTTTAGGGGGAGCGTGCGTGTGAGGGCGCGGGTTAGTGTTAGCGTACGGGTTAGGATTAGGGGACGGGTGAGGGTCAGGTTTCGGGGAAGGGTTAGGGTTAGGGTTCGGGCTAGGGTTAGGGTTAGGGGACGGGGACGATTTAGGGTTCAGGTGAGGGTACAGCAACGCTTTAGGGGGAGCGTGCATGTGAGGGCGCGGGTTAGTGTTAGCGTACGGGTTAGGATTAGGGGACGGGTGAGGGTCAGGCTTCGGGGAAGGGTTAGGGTTAGGGTTCGGGCTAGGGTTAGGGTTAGGGGACGGGGACGGTTTAGGGTCCAGGTGAGGCTACGGCAACGCTTTACGGGGAGCGTGCGTGTGAGGGCGCGGGTTAGTGTTAGCGTACGGGTTAGGATTAGGTGACGGGTGAGGGTCAGGCTTCGGGGAAGGGTTAGGGTTCGGGTTCGGGCTAGGGTTAGGGTTAGGGGACGGGGACGGTTTAGGGTCCAGGTGAGGGTACGGCAACGCTTTAAGGGGAGCGTGCGTGTGAGGGCGCGGGTTAGTGTTAGCGTACGGGTTAGGATTAGGGGACGGGTGAGGGTCAGGCTTCGGGGAAGTGTTAGGGTTCGGGCTAGGGTTAGGGTTAGGGGACGGGGACGGTTTAGGGTCCAGGTGAGGGTACGGCAACGCTTTAGAGGGAGCGTGCGTGTGAGGGCGCGGGTTAGTGTGAGAGTACGGGTTAGGATTAGGGGACGGGTGAGGGTCAGGCTTCGGGGAAGGGTTAGGGTTAGTGTTCGGGCTAGGGTTAGGGTTAGGGGACGGGGACGGTTTAGGGTCCAGGTGAGGGTACGGCAACGCTTTAGGGGGAGCGTGCGTGTGAGGGCGCAGGTTAGTGTTAGCGTACGGGTTAGGATTAGGGGACGGGTGAGGGTCAGGCTTCGGGGAAGGGTTAGGGTTAGGGTTCGGGCTAGGGTTAGGGTTAGGGGACGGGGACGGTTTAGGGTCCAGGTGAGGGTACGGCAACGCTTTAGGGGGTGCGTGCGTGTGAGGGCATGGGTTAGTGTTAGCGTACGGGTTAGGATTAGGGGACGGGTGAGGGTCAGGCTTCGGGGAAGGGTTAGGGTTAGGGTTCGGGCTAGGGTTAGGGTTAGGGGACGGGGACGGTTTAGGGTCCAGGTGAGGGTACGGCAACGCTTTAGGGGGAGCGTGCGTGTGAGGGCGCGGGTTAGTGTTAGCGTACGGGTTAGGATTAGGGCACGGGTGAGGGTCAGGCTTCGGGGAAGGGTTAGGGTTAGGGTTCGGGCTAGGGTTAGGGTTAGGGGACGGGGACGGTTTAGGGTCCAGGTGAGGGTACGGCAACGCTTTAGGGGGAGCGTGCGTGTGAGGGCGCGGGTTAGTGTTAGCGTACGGGTTAGGATTAGGGGACGGGTGAGGGTCAGGCTTCGGGGAAGGATTAGGGTTAGGGTTCGGGCTAGGGTTAGGGTTAGGGGACGGGGACGGTTTAGGGTCTAGGTGAGGGTACGGCAACGCTTTAGGGGGAGCGTGCGTGTGAGGGCGCGGGTTAGTGTTAGCGTACGGGTTAGGATTAGGGGACGGGTGAGGGTCAGGCTTCGGGGAAGGTTTAGGGTTAGGGTTCGGGCTAGGGTTAGGGTTAGGGGACGGGGACGGTTTAGGGTCCAGGTGAGGGTACGGCAACGCTTTAGGGGGAGCGTGCGTGTGAGGGCGCGGGTTAGTGTTAGCGTACGGGTTAGGATTAGGGGACGGGTGAGGGTCAGGCTTCGGGGAAGGGTTAGGGTTAGGGATCGGGCTAGGGTTAGGGTTAGGGGACGGGGACGGTTTAGGGTCCAGGTGAGGGTACGGCAACGCTTTAGGGGGAGCGTGCGTGTGAGGGCGCGGGTTAGTGTTAGCGTACGGGTTAGGATTAGGGGACGGGTGAGGGTCAGGCTTCGGGGAAGGGTTAGGGTTAGGGTTCGGGCTAGGGTTAGGGTTAGGGGACGGGGATGGTTTAGGGTCTAGGTGAGGGTACGGCAACGCTTTAGGGGGAGCGTGCGTGTGAGGGCGCGGGTTACTGTTAGCGTACGGGTTAGGATTAGGGGACGGGTGAGGGTCAGGCTTCGGGGAAGGTTTAGGGTTAGGGTTCGGGCTAGGGTTAGGGTTAGGGGACGGGGACGGTTTAGGGTCCAGGTGAGGGTACGGCAACGCTTTAGGGGGAGCGTGCGTGTGAGGGCGCGGGTTAGTGTTAGCGTACGGGTTAGGATTAGGGGACGGGTGAGGGTCAGGCTTCGGGGAAGGGTTAGGGTTAGGGTTCGGGCTAGGGTTAGGGTTAGGGGACGGGGACGGTTTAGGGTCCAGGTGAGGCTACGGCAACGCTTTAGGGGGAGCGTGCGTGTGAGGGCGCGGGTTAGTGTTAGCGTACGGGTTAGGATTAGGGGACGGGTGAGGGTCAGGCTTCGGGGAAGGGTTAGGGTTAGGGTTCGGGCTAGGGTTAGGGTTAGGGGACGGGGACGGTTTAGGGTCTAGGTGAGGGTACGGCAACGCTTTAGGGGGAGCGTGCGTGTGAGGGCGCGGGTTAGTGTTAGCGTACGGGTTAGGATTAGGGGACGGGTGAGGGTCAGGCTTCGGGGAAGGTTTAGGGTTAGGGTTCGGGCTAGGGTTAGGGTTAGGGGACGGGGACGGTTTAGGGTCCTGGTGAGGGTACGGCAACGCTTTAGGGGGAGCGTGCGTGTGAGGGCGCGGGTTAGTGTTAGCGTACGGGTTAGGATTAGGGGACGGGTGAGGGTCAGGCTTCGGGGAAGGGTTAGGGTTAGGGTTCGGGCTAGGGTTAGGGTTAGGGGACGGGGACGGTTTAGGGTCCAGGTGAGGGTACGGCAACGCTTTAGGGGGAGCGTGCGTCTGAGGGCGCGGGTTAGTGTTAGCATACGGGTTAGGATTAGGGGACGGGTGAGGGTCAGGCTTCGGGGAAGGGTTAGGGTTAGGGTTCGGGCTAGGGTTAGGGTTAGGGGACGGGGACGGTTTAGGGTCCAGGTGAGGGTACGGCAACGCTTTAGGGGGAGCGTGCGTGTGAGGGCGCGGGTTAGTGTGAGCGTACGTGTTAGGATTAGGGGACGGGTGAGGGTCAGGCTTCGGGGAAGGGTTAGGGTTAGGGTTCGGGCTAGGGTTAGGGTTAGGGGACGGGGACGGTTTAGGGTCCAGGTGAGGGTACGGCAACGCTTTAGGGGGAGCGTGCGTGTGAGGGCGCGGGTTAGTGTTAGCGTACGGGTTAGGATTAGGGGACGGGTGAGGGTCAGGCTTCGGGGAAGGGTTAGGGTTAGGGTTCGGGCTAGGGTTAGGGTTAGGGGACGGGGACGGTTTAGGGTCCAGGTGAGGCTACGGCAACGCTTTAGGGGGAGCGTGCGTGTGAGGGCGCGGGTTAGTGTGAGCGTACGGGTTAGGATTAGGGGACGGGTGAGGGTCAGGCTTCGGGGAAGGGTTAGGGTTAGGGTTCGGGCTAGGGTTAGGGTTAGGGGACGGGGACGGTTTAGGGTCCAGGTGAGGGTACGGCAACGCTTTAGGGGGAGCGTGCGTGTGAGGGCGCGGGTTAGTGTTAGCGTACGGGTTAGGATTAGGGGACGGGTGAGGGTCAGGCTTCGGGGAAGGGTTAGGGTTAGGGTTCGGGCTAGGGTTAGGGTTAGGGGACGGGGACGGTTTAGGGTCCAGGTGAGGGTACGGCAACGCTTTAGGGGGAGCGTGCGTCTGAGGGCGCGGGTTAGTGTTAGCATACGGGTTAGGATTAGGGGACGGGTGAGGGTCAGGCTTCGGGGAAGGGTTAGGGTTAGGGTTCGGGCTAGGGTTCGGGTTAGGGGACGGGGACGGTATAGGGTCCAGGTGAGGGTACGGCAACGCTTTAGGGGGAGCGTGCGTGTGAGGGCGCGGGTTAGGGTTAGCGTACGGGTTAGGATTAGGGGACGGGTGAGGGTCAGGCTTCGGGGAAGGGTTAGGGTTAGGGTTCGGGCTAGGGTTAGGGTTAGGGGACGGGGACGGTGTAGGGTCCAGGTGAGGGTACGGCAACGCTTTAGGGGGAGCGTGCGTGTGAGGGCGCGGGTTAGTGTTAGCGTACGGGTTAGGATTAGGGGACGGGTGAGGGTCAGGCTTCGGGGAAGGGTTAGGGTTAGGGTTCGGGCTAGGGTTAGGGTTAGGGGACGGGGACGGTTTAGGGTCCAGGTGAGGGTACGGCAACGCTTTAGGGGGAGCGTGCGTGTGAGGGCGCGGGTTAGTGTTAGCGTACGTGTTAGGATTAGGGGACGGGTGAGGGTCAGGCTTCGGGGAAGGGTTAGGGTTAGGGTTCGGGCTAGGGTTAGGGTTAGGGGACGGGGACGGTTTAGGGTCCAGGTGAGGCTACGGCAACGCTTTAGGGGCAGCGTGCGTGTGAGGGCGCGGGTTAGTGTTAGCGTACGGGTTAGGATTAGGGGACGGGTGAGGGTCAGGCTTCGGGGAAGGGTTAGGGTTAGGGTTCGGGCTAGGGTTAGGGTTAGGGGACGGGGACGGTGTAGGGTCCAGGTGAGGGTACGGCAACGCTTTAGGGGGAGCGTGCGTGTGAGGGCGCGGGTTAGTGTTAGCGTACGGGTTAGGATTAGGGGACGGGTGAGGGTCAGGCTTCGGGGAAGGGTTAGGGTTAGGGTTCGGGCTAGGGTTAGGGTTAGGGGACGGGGATGGTTTAGGGTCTAGGTGAGGGTACGGCAACGCTTTAGGGGGAGCGTGCGTGTGAGGGCGCGGGTTAGTGTTAGCGTACGGGTTAGGATTATGGGACGGGTGAGGGTCAGGCTTCGGGGAAGGTTTAGGGTTAGGGTTCGGGCTAGGGTTAGGGTTAGGGGACGGGGACGGTTTAGGGTCCAGGTGAGGGTACGGCAACGCTTTAGGGGGAGCGTGCGTGTGAGGGCGCGGGTTAGTGTTAGCGTACGGGTTAGGATTAGGGCACGGGTGAGGGTCAGGCTTCGGGGAAGGGTTAGGGTTAGGGATCGGGCTAGGGTTAGTGTTAGGGGACGGGGACGCTTTAGGGTCCAGGTGAGGGTACGGCAACGCTTTAGGGGGAGCGTGCGTGTGAGGGCGCGGGTTAGTGTTAGCGTACGGGTTAGGATTAGGGGACGGGTGAGGGTCAGGCTTCGGGGAAGGGTTAGGGTTAGGGTTCGGGCTAGGGTTAGGGTTAGGGGACGGGGATGGTTTAGGGTCCAGGTGAGGGTACGGCAATGCTTTAGGGGGAGCGTGCGTGTGAGGGCGCGGGTTAGTGTTAGCGTACGGGTTAGGATTAGGGGACGGGTGAGGGTCAGGCTTCGGGGAAGGGTTAGGGTTAGGGTTCGGGCTAGGGTTAGGGTTAGGGGACGGGGACGGTTTAGGGTCCAGGTGAGGCTACGGCAACGCTTTAGGGGGAGCGTGCGTGTGAGGGCGCGGGTTAGTGTTAGCGTACGGGTTAGGATTAGGTGACGGGTGAGGGTCAGGCTTCGGGGAAGGGTTAGGGTTCGGGTTCGGGCTAGGGTTAGGGTTAGGGGACGGGGACGGTTTAGGGTCCAGGTGAGGGTACGGCAACGCTTTAAGGGGAGCGTGCGTGTGAGGGCGCGGGTTAGTGTTAGCGTACGGGTTAGGATTAGGGGACGGGTGAGGGTCAGGCTTCGGGGAAGGGTTAGGGTTCGGGCTAGGGTTAGGGTTAGGGGACGGGGACGGTTTAGGGTCCAGGTGAGGGTACGGCAACGCTTTAGGGGGAGCGTGCGTGTGAGGGCGCGGGTTAGTGTTAGCGTACGGGTTAGGATTAGGGGACGGGTGAGGGTCAGGCTTCGGGGAAGGGTTAGGGTTAGGGTTCGGGCTAGGGTTAGGGGACGGGGACGGTTTAGGGTCCAGGTGAGGGTACGTCAACGCTTTAGGGGGAGCGTGCGTGTGAGGGCGCGGGTTAGTGTTAGCGTACGGGTTAGGATTAGGGGACGGGTGAGGGTCAGGCTTCGGGGAAGGGTTAGGGTTAGGGTTCGGGCTAGGGTTAGGGTTAGGGGACGGGGACGGTTTAGGGTCCAGGTGAGGGTACGGCAACGCTTTAGGGGGAGCGTGCGTGTGAGGGCGCGCCTTAGTGTGAGCGTACGGGATAGGATTAGGGGACGGGTGAGGGTCAGGCTTCGGGGAAGGGTTAGGGTTAGGGTTCGGGCTAGGGTTAGGGTTAGGGGACGGGGACGGTTTAGGGTCCAGGTGAGGGTACGGCAACGCTTTAGGGGGAGCGTGCGTGTGAGGGCGCGGGTTAGTGTTAGCGTACGTGTTAGGATTAGGGTACGGGTGAGGGTCAGGCTTCGGGGAAGGGTTAGGGTTAGGGTTCGGGCTAGGGTTAGGGTTAGGGGACGGGGACGGTTTAGGGTCCAGGTGAGGGTATGGCAACGCTTTAGGGGGAGCATGCGTGTGAGGGCGCGGGTTAGTGTGAGCGTACGGGTTAGTATTAGGTGACGGGTGAGGGTCAGGCTTCGGGGAAGGGTTAGGGTTAGGGGACGGGGACGGTTTAGGGTCCAGGTGAGGGTACGGCAACGCTTTAGGGGGAGCGTGCGTGTGAGGGCGCGGGTTAGTGTTAGCGAACGGGTTAGGATTAGGGCACGGGTGAGGGTCAGGCTTCGGGGAAGGGTTAGGGTTAGGGTTCGGGCTAGGGTTAGGGTTAGGGGACGGGGACGCTTTAGGGTCCAGGTGAGGGTACGGCAACGCTTTAGGGGGAGCGTGCGTGTGAGGGCGCGGGTTAGTGTTAGCGTACGGGTTAGGATTAGGGCACGGGTGAGGTTCAGGCTTCGGGGAAGGGTTAGGGTTAGGGTTCGGGCTAGGGTTAGGGTTAGGGGACGGGGACGCTTTAGGGTCCAGGTGAGGGTACGGCAACGCTTTAGGGGGAGCGTGCGTGTGAGGGCGCGGGTTAGTGTTAGCGTACGGGTTAGGATTAGGGGACGGGTGAGGGTCAGGCTTCGGGGAAGGGTTAGGGTGAGGGTTCGGGCTAGGGTTAGGGTTAGGGGACGGGGACGGTTTAGGGTCCAGGTGAGGGTACGACAACGCTTTAGGGGGAGCGTGCGTGTGAGGGCGCGGGTTAGTGTTAGCGTACGGGTTAGGATTAGGGGACGGGTGAGGGTCAGGCTTCGGGGAAGGGTTAGGGTTAGGGTTTGGGCTAGGTTTAGGGTTAGGGGACGGGGACGGTTTAGGGTCCAGGTGAGGGTACTGCAACGCTTTAGGGGGAGCGTGCGTGTGAGGGCGCGGGTTAGTGTTAGCGTACGTGTTAGGATTAGGGGACGGGTGAGGTTCAGGCTTCGGGGAAGGGTTAGGGTTAGGGTTCGGGCTAGGGTTAGGGTTAGGGGACGGGGACGGTTTAGGGTCCAGGTGAGGGTACGGCAACGCTTTAGGGGGAGCGTGCGTGTGAGGGCGCGGGTTAGGGTTAGCGTACGGGTTAGGATTAGGGGACGGGTGAGGGTCAGGCTTCGGGGAAGGGTTAGGGTTAGGGTTCGGGCTAGGGTTAGGGTTAGGGGACGGGGACAGTTTAGGGTCCAAGTGAGGGTACGGCAACGCATTAGGGGGAGCGTCCGTGTGAGGGCGCGGGTTAGTGTGAGCGTACGGGTTAGGATTAGGGGACGGGTGAGGGTCAGGCTTCGGGGAAGGGTTAGGGTTAGGATTCGGGCTAGGGTTAGGGTTAGGGGACGGGGACGGTTTAGGGTCCAGGTGAGGGTATGGCAACGCTTTAGGGGGAGCGTGCGTGTGAGGGCGCGGGTTAGTGTTAGCGTACGGGTTAGGATTAGGGGACGGGTGAGGGTCACGCTTCGGGGAAGGATTAGGGTTAGGGTTCTGGCTAGGGTTAGGGTTAGGGGACGGGGACGGTTTAGGGTCCAGGTGAGGGTACGGCAACGCTTTAGGGGGAGCGTGCGTGTGAGGGCGCGGGTTAGTGTTAGCGTACGGGTTAGGATTAGGGGACGGGTGAGGGTCAGGCTTCGGGGAAGGGTTAGGGTTAGGGTTCGGGCTAGGGTTAGGGTTAGGGAACGGGGACGGTTTAGGGTCCAGGTGAGGGTATGGCAACGCTTTAGGGGGAGCGTGCGTGTGAGGGAGCGGGTTAGTGTTAGCGTACGGGTTAGGATTAGGGGATGGGTGAGGGTCAGGCTTCGGGGAAGGGTTAGGGTTAGGGTTCGGGCTAGGGTTAGGGTTAGGGGACGGGGACGGTGTAGGGTCCAGGTGAGGGTACGGCAACGCTTTAGGGGGAGCGTGCGTGTGAGGGCGCGGGTTAGTGTTAGCGTACGGGTTAGGATTAGGGGACGGGTGAGGGTCAGGCTTCGGGGAAGGGTTAGGGTTAGGGTTCGGGCTAGGGTTAGGGTTAGGGGACGGGGACGGTTTAGGGTCGAGGTGAGGGTACGGCAACGCTTTAGGGGGAGCGTGCGTGTGAGGGTGAGGGTTAGTGTGAGCGTACGGGTTAGGATTAGGGGACGGGTGAGGGTCAGGCTTCGGGGAAGGGTTAGGTTTAGGGTTTGGGCTAGGGTTAGGGTTAGGGGACGGGGACGGTTTAGGGTCCAGGTGAGGGTACGGCAACGCTTTAGGGGGAGCGTGCGTGTGAGGGCGCGGGTTAGTGTTAGCGTATGGGTTAGGATTAGGTGACGGGTGAGGGTCAGGCTTCGGGGAAGGGTTAGGGTTAGGGTTCGGGCTAGGGTTAGGGTTAGGGGACGGGGACGGTTTAGGGTCCAGGTGAGGGTACGGCAACGCTTTAGGGGGAGCGTGCGTGTGAGGGCGCGGGTTAGTGTTAGCGTACGGGTTAGGATTCGGGGACGGGTGAGGGTCACACTTCAGGGAACTATTAGGGTTAGGGTTCGGGCTAGGGTTAGGGTTAGGGGACGGGGACGGTTTAGGGTCCAGGTGAGGGTACGGCAACGCTTTAGGGGGAGCGTGCGTGTGAGGGCGCGGGTTAGTGTTAGCGTACGGGTTAGGATTAGGGGACGGGTGAGGGTCAGGCTTCGGGGAAGGGTTAGGGTTAGGGTTCGGGCTAGGGTTAGGGTTAGGGGACGGGGACGGTTTAGGGTCCAGGTGAGGGTACGGCAACGCTTTAGGGGGAGCGTGCGTGTGAGGGCGCGGGTTAGTGTTAGCGTACGGGTTAGGATTAGGGGATGGGTGAGGGTCAGGCTTCGGGGAAGGGTTAGGGTTAGGGTTCGGGCTAGGGTTAGGGTTAGGGGACGGGGACGGTGTAGGGTCCAGGTGAGGGTACGGCAACGCTTTAGGGGGAGCGTGCGTGTGAGGGCGCGGGTTAGCGTTAGCGTACGGGTTAGGATTAGGGGACGGGTGAGGGTCAGGCTTCGGGGAAGGGTTAGGGTTAGGGTTCGGGCTAGGGTTAGGGTTAGGGGACGGGGACGGTTTAGGGTCCAGGTGAGGGTACGGCAACGCTTTAGGGGGAGCGTGCGTGTGAGGGCGCGGGTTAGTGTTAGCGTACGTGTTAGGATTAGGGGACGGGTGAGGGTCAGGCTTCGGGGAAGGGTTAGGGTTAGGGTTCGGGCTAGGGTTAGGGTTAGGGGACGGGGACGGTTTAGGGTCCAGGTGAGGGTACGGCAACGCTTTAGGGGGAGCGTGCGTGTGAGGGCGCGGGTTAGTGTGAGCGTACGGGTTAGGATTAGGGGACGGGTGAGGGTCACGCTTCGGGGAAGGGTTAGGGTTAGGGTTCGGGCTAGGGTTAGGGTTAGGGGACGGGGACGGTTTAGGGTCCAGGTGAGGGTACGGCAACGCTTTAGGGGGAGCGTGCGTGTGAGGGCGTGGGTTAGTGTGAGCGTACGGGTTAGGATTAGGGGACGGGTGAGGGTCAGGCTTCGGGGAAGGGTTAGGGTTAGGGTTCGGGCTAGGGTTAGGGTTAGGGGACGGGGACGGTTTAGGGTCCAGGTGAGGGTACGGCAACGCTTTAGGGGGAGCGTGCGTGTGAGGGCGCGGGTTAGTGTTAGCGTATGGGTTAGGATTAGGGCACGGATGAGGGTCAGGCTTCGGGGAAGGGTTAGGGTTAGGGTTCGGGCTAGGGTTAGGGTTAGGGGACGGGGACGGTTTAGGGTCGAGGTGAGGGTACGGCAACGCTTTAGGGGGAGCGTGCGTGTGAGGGCGTGGGTTAGTGTGAGCGTACGGGTTAGGATTAGGGGACGGGTGAGGGTCAGGCTTCGGGGAAGGGTTAGGTTTAGGGTTCGGGCTAGGGTTAGGGTTAGGGGACGGGGACGGTTTAGGGTCCAGGTGAGGGTACGGCAACGCTTTAGGGGGAGCGTGCGTGTGAGGGCGCGGGTTAGTGTTAGCGTACGGGTTAGGATTAGGGGACGGGTGAGGGTCAGGCTTCGGGGAAGGGTTAGGGTTAGGGTTTGGGCTAGGTTTAGGGTTAGGGGACGGGGACGGTTTAGGGTCCAGGTGAGGGTACTGCAACGCTTTAGGGGGAGCGTGCGTGTGAGGGCGCGGGTTAGTGTTAGCGTACGTGTTAGGATTAGGGGACGGGTGAGGTTCAGGCTTCGGGGAAGGGTTAGGGTTAGGGTTCGGGCTAGGGTTAGGGTTAGGGGACGGGGACGGTTTAGGGTCCAGGTGAGGGTACGGCAACGCTTTAGGGGGAGCGTGCGTGTGAGGGCGCGGGTTAGGGTTAGCGTACGGGTTAGGATTAGGGGACGGGTGAGGGTCAGGCTTCGGGAAGGGTTAGGGTTAGGGTTCGGGCTAGGGTTAGGGTTAGGGGACGGGGACAGTTTAGGGTCCAAGTGAGGGTACGGCAACGCATTAGGGGGAGCGTCCGTGTGAGGGCGCGGGTTAGTGTGAGCGTACGGGTTAGGATTAGGGGACGGGTGAGGGTCAGGCTTCGGGGAAGGGTTAGGGTTAGGATTCGGGCTAGGGTTAGGGTTAGGGGACGGGGACGGTTTAGGGTCCAGGTGAGGGTATGGCAACGCTTTAGGGGGAGCGTGCGTGTGAGGGCGCGGGTTAGTGTTAGCGTACGGGTTAGGATTAGGGGACGGGTGAGGGTCACGCTTCGGGGAAGGATTAGGGTTAGGGTTCTGGCTAGGGTTAGGGTTAGGGGACGGGGACGGTTTAGGGTCCAGGTGAGGGTACGGCAACGCTTTAGGGGGAGCGTGCGTGTGAGGGCGCGGGTTAGTGTTAGCGTACGGGTTAGGATTAGGGGACGGGTGAGGGTCAGGCTTCGGGGAAGGGTTAGGGTTAGGGTTCGGGCTAGGGTTAGGGTTAGGGGACGGGGACGGTTTAGGGTCCAGGTGAGGGTACGGCAACGCTTTAGGGGGAGCGTGCGTGTGAGGGCGCGGGTTAGTGTTAGCGTACGTGTTAGGATTAGGGGACGGGTGAGGGTCAGGCTTCGGGGAAGGGTTAGGGTTAGGGTTCGGGCTAGGGTTAGGGTTAGGGGACGGGGACGGTTTAGGGTCCAGGTGAGGGTACGGCAACGCTTTAGGGGGAGCGTGCGTGTGAGGGCGCGGGTTAGTGTGAGCGTACGGGTTAGGATTAGGGGACGGGTGAGGGTCACGCTTCGGGGAAGGGTTAGGGTTAGGGTTCGGGCTAGGGTTAGGGTTAGGGGACGGGGACGGTTTAGGGTCCAGGTGAGGGTACGGCAACGCTTTAGGGGGAGCGTGCGTGTGAGGGCGTGGGTTAGTGTGAGCGTACGGGTTAGGATTAGGGGACGGGTGAGGGTCAGGCTTCGGGGAAGGGTTAGGGTTAGGGTTCGGGCTAGGGTTAGGGTTAGGGGACGGGGACGGTTTAGGGTCCAGGTGAGGGTACGGCAACGCTTTAGGGGGAGCGTGCGTGTGAGGGCGCGGGTTAGTGTTAGCGTATGGGTTAGGATTAGGGCACGGGTGAGGGTCAGGCTTCGGGGAAGGGTTAGGGTTAGGGTTCGGGCTAGGGTTAGGGTTAGGGGACGGGGACGGTTTAGGGTCGAGGTGAGGGTACGGCAACGCTTTAGGGGGAGCGTGCGTGTGAGGGCGTGGGTTAGTGTGAGCGTACGGGTTAGGATTAGGGGACGGGTGAGGGTCAGGCTTCGGGGAAGGGTTAGGTTTAGGGTTCGGGCTAGGGTTAGGGTTAGGGGACGGGGACGGTTTAGGGTCCAGGTGAGGGTACGGCAACGCTTTAGGGGGAGCGTGCGTGTGAGGGCGCGGGTTAGTGTTAGCGTACGGGTTAGGATTAGGGGACGGGTGAGGGTCAGGCTTCGGGGAAGGGTTAGGGTTAGGGTTCGGGCTAGGGTTAGGGTTAGTGGACGGGGACGGTTTAGGGTCCAGGTGAGGGTACGGCAACGCTTTAGGGGGAGCGTGCGTGTGAGGGCGCGGGTTAGTGTGAGCGTACGGGTTAGGATTAGGGGACGGGTGAGGGTCACGCTTCGGGGAGGGGTTAGGGTTAGGGTTCGGGCTAGGGTTAGGGTTAGGGGACAGGGACGGTTTAGGGTCCAGGTGAGGGTACGGCAACGCTTTAGGGGGAGCGTGCGTGTGAGGGCGCGGGTTAGTGTTAGCGTACGGGTTAGGATTAGGGGACGGGTGAGGGTCAGGCTTCGGGGAAGGGTTAGGGTTAGGGTTCGGGCTAGGGTTAGGGTTAGGGGACGGGGACGGTGTAGGGTCCAGGTGAGGGTACGGCAACGCTTTAGGGGGAGCGTGCGTGTGAGGGCGCGGGTTAGTGTTAGCGTACGGGTTAGGATTAGGGGACGGGTGAGGGTCAGGCTTCCGGGAAGGGTTAGGGTTAGGGTTCGGGCTAGGGTTAGGGTTAGGGGACGGGGACGGTTTAGGGTCGAGGTGAGGGTACGGCAACGCTTTAGGGGGAGCGTGCGTGTGAGGGCGTGGGTTAGTGTGAGCGTACGGGTTAGGATTAGGGGACGGGTGAGGGTCAGGCTTCGGGGAAGGGTTAGGGTTAGGGTTCGGGCTAGGGTTAGGGTTAGGGGACGGGGACGGTTTAGGGTCCAGGTGAGGGTACGGCAACGCTTTAGGGGGAGCGTGCGTGTGAGGGCGCGGGTTAGTGTTAGCGTACGGGTTAGGATTAGGGGACGGGTGAGGGTCAGGTTTCGGGGAAGAGTTAGGGTTAGGGTTCGGGCTAGGGTTAGGGTTAGGGGACGGGGACGATTTAGGGTTCAGGTGAGGGCACGGCAACGCTTTAAGGGGAGCGTGCGTGTGAGGGCGCGGGTTAGTGTTAGCGTACGGGTTAGGATTAGGGGACGGGTGAGGGTCAGGCTTCGGGGAAGGGTTAGGGTTACGGTTCGGGCTAGGGTTAGGGTTAGGGGACGGGGACGGTTTAGGGTCCAGGTGAGGCTACGGCAACGCTTTAGGGGGAGCGTGCGTGTGAGGGCGCGGGTTAGTGTTAGCGTACGGGTTAGGATTAGGGGACGGGTGAGGGTCAGGCTTCGGGGAAGGGATAGGGTTAGGGTTCGGGCTAGGGTTAGGGTTAGGGGACGGGGACGGTTTAGGGTCCAGGTGAGGGTACGGCAATGCTTTAGGGTGAGCGTGCGTGTGAGGGCGCGGGTTAGTGTTAGCGTACGGGTTAGGATTAGGGGACGGGTGAGGGTCAGGCTTCGGGGAAGGATTAGGGTTAGGGTTCGGGCTAGGGTTAGGGTTAGGGGACGGGGACGGTTTAGGGTCTAGGTGAGGGTACGGCAACGCTTTAGGGGGAGCGTGCGTGTGAGGGCGCGGGTTAGTGTTAGCGTACGGGTTAGGATTAGGGGACGGGTGAGGGTCAGGCTTCGGGGAAGGTTTAGGGTTAGGGTTCGGGCTAGGGTTAGGGTTAGGGGACGGGGACGGTTTAGGGTCCAGGTGAGGCTACGGCAACGCTTTAGGGGGAGCGTGCGTGTGAGGGCGCGGGTTAGTGTTAGCGTACGGGTTAGGATTAGGGGACGGGTGAGGGTCAGGCTTCGGGGAAGAGTTAGGGTTAGGGTTCGGGTTAGGGTTAGGGTTAGGGGACGGGGACGGTTTAGGGTCCAGGTGAGGGTACGGCAACGCTTTAGGGGGAGCGTGCGTGTGAGGGCGCGGGTTAGTGTTAGCGTACGGGTAAGAATTAGGGGACGGGTGAGGGTCAGGCTTCGGGGAAGGGTTAGGGTTAGGGTTCGGGCTAGGGTTAGGGTTAGGGGACGGGGACGGTTTAGGGTCCAGGTGAGGGTACGGCAACACTTTAGGGGGAGCGTGCGTCTGAGGGCGCGGGTTAGTGTTAGCATACGGGTTAGGATTAGGGGACGGGTGAGGGTCAGGCTTCAGGGAAGGGTTAGGGTTAGGGTTTGGGCTAGGGTTAGGGTTAGGGGACGGGGACGGTTTAGGGTCCAGGTGAGGGTACGGCAACGCTTTAGGGGGAGCGTGCGTGTGAGGGCGCGGGTTAGTGTTAGCGTACGTGTTAGGATTAGGGGACGGGTGAGGGTCAGGCTTCGGGGAAGGGTTAGGGTTAGGGTTCGGGCTAGGGTTAGGGTTAGGGGACGGGGACGGTTTAGGGTCCAGGTGAGGGTACGGCAACGCTTTAGGGGGAGCGTGCGTGTGAGGGCGCGGGTTAGTGTTAGCGTACGGGTTAGGATTAGGGCACGGGTGAGGGTCAGGTTTCGGGGAAGAGTTAGGGTTAGGGTTCGGGCTAGGGTTAGGGTTAGGGGACGGGGACGATTTAGGGTTCAGGTGAGGGCACGGCAACGCTTTAAGGGGAGCGTGCGTGTGAGGGCGCGGGTTAGTGTTAGCGTACGGGTTAGGATTAGGGGACGGGTGAGGGTCAGGCTTCGGGGAAGGGTTAGGGTTACGGTTCGGGCTAGGGTTAGGGTTAGGGGACGGGGACGGTTTAGGGTCCAGGTGAGGCTACGGCAACGCTTTAGGGGGAGCGTGCGTGTGAGGGCGCGGGTTAGTGTTAGCGTACGGGTTAGGATTAGGGGACGGGTGAGGGTCAGGCTTCGGGGAAGGGATAGGGTTAGGGTTCGGGCTAGGGTTAGGGTTAGGGGACGGGGACGGTTTAGGGTCCAGGTGAGGGTACGGCAATGCTTTAGGGTGAGCGTGCGTGTGAGGGCGCGGGTTAGTGTTAGCGTACGGGTTAGGATTAGGGGACGGGTGAGGGTCAGGCTTCGGGGAAGGATTAGGGTTAGGGTTCGGGCTAGGGTTAGGGTTAGGGGACGGGGACGGTTTAGGGTCTAGGTGAGGGTACGGCAACGCTTTAGGGGGAGCGTGCGTGTGAGGGCGCGGGTTAGTGTTAGCGTACGGGTTAGGATTAGGGGACGGGTGAGGGTCAGGCTTCGGGGAAGGTTTAGGGTTAGGGTTCGGGCTAGGGTTAGGGTTAGGGGACGGGGACGGTTTAGGGTCCAGGTGAGGCTACGGCAACGCTTTAGGGGGAGCGTGCGTGTGAGGGCGCGGGTTAGTGTTAGCGTACGGGTTAGGATTAGGGGACGGGTGAGGGTCAGGCTTCGGGGAAGAGTTAGGGTTAGGGTTCGGGTTAGGGTTAGGGTTAGGGGACGGGGACGGTTTAGGGTCCAGGTGAGGGTACGGCAACGCTTTAGGGGGAGCGTGCGTGTGAGGGCGCGGGTTAGTGTTAGCGTACGGGTAAGAATTAGGGGACGGGTGAGGGTCAGGCTTCGGGGAAGGGTTAGGGTTAGGGTTCGGGCTAGGGTTAGGGTTAGGGGACGGGGACGGTTTAGGGTCCAGGTGAGGGTACGGCAACACTTTAGGGGGAGCGTGCGTCTGAGGGCGCGGGTTAGTGTTAGCATACGGGTTAGGATTAGGGGACGGGTGAGGGTCAGGCTTCAGGGAAGGGTTAGGGTTAGGGTTTGGGCTAGGGTTAGGGTTAGGGGACGGGGACGGTTTAGGGTCCAGGTGAGGGTACGGCAACGCTTTAGGGGGAGCGTGCGTGTGAGGGCGCGGGTTAGTGTTAGCGTACGTGTTAGGATTAGGGGACGGGTGAGGGTCAGGCTTCGGGGAAGTGTTAGGGTTAGGGTTCGGGCTAGGGTTAGGGTTAGGGGACGGGGACGGTTTAGGGTCCAGGTGAGGCTACGGCAACGCTTTAGGGGGAGCGTGCGTGTGAGGGCGCGGGTTAGTGTTAGCGTACGGGTTAGGATTAGGGGACGGGTGAGGGTCAGGCTTCGGGGAAGGGTTAGGGTTAGGGTTCGGGCTAGAGTTAGGGTTAGGGGACGGGGACGGTTTAGGGTCCAGGTGAGGGTACGGCAACGCTTTAGGGGGAGCGTGCGTGTGAGGGCGCGGGTTAGTGTGAGCGTACGTGTTAGGATTAGGGGACGGGTGAGGGTCAGGCTTCGGGGAAGGGTTAGGGTTAGGGTTCGGGCTACGGTTAGGGTTAGGGGACGGGGACGGTTTAGGGTCCAGGTGAGGGTACGGCAACGCTTTAGGGGGAGCGTGCGTGTGAGGGCGCGGGTTAGTGTTAGCGTACGGGTTAGGATTAGGGCACGGGTGAGGGTCAGCTTCGGGGAAGGGTTAGGGTTAGGGTTCGGGCTAGGGTTAGGGTTAGGGGACGGGGACGGTTTAGGGTCCAGGTGAGGGTACGGCAACGCTTTAGGGGGAGCGTGCGTGTGAGGGCGCTGGTTAGTGTTAGCGTACGGGTTAGGATTAGGGGACGGGTGAGGGTCAGGCTTCGGGGAAGGGTTAGGGTTAGGGTTCGGGCTAGGGTTAGGGTTAGGGGACGGGGACGGTTTAGGGTCCAGGTGAGGGTACTGCAACGCTTTAGGGGGAGCGTGCGTGTGAGGGCGTGGGTTAGTGTTAGCGTACGTGTTAGGATTAGGGGACGGGTGAGGGTCAGGCTTCGGGGAAGGGTTAGGGTTAGGGTTCGGGCTAGGGTTAGGGTTAGGGGACGGGGACGGTTTAGGGTCCAGGTGAGGGTACGGCAACGCTTTAGGGGGAGCGTGCGAGTGAGGGCGCGGGTTAGGGTTAGCGTACGGGTTAGGATTAGGGGACGGGTGAGGGTCAGGCTTCGGGGAAGGGTTAGGGTTAGGGTTCGGGCTAGGGTTAGGGTTAGGGGACGGGGACGGTGTAGGGTCCAGGTGAGGGTACGGCAACGCTTTAGGGGGAGCGTGCGTGTGAGGGCGCGGGTTAGTGTTAGCGTACGGGTTAGGATTAGGGGACGGGTGAGGGTCAGGCTTCGGGGAAGGGTTAGGGTTAGGGTTCGGGCTAGGGTTAGGGTTAGGGGACGGGGACGGTTTAGGGTCGAGGTGAGGGTACGGCAACGCTTTAGGGGGAGAGTGCGTGTGAGGGCGCGGGTAGGTGTGAGCGTACGGGTTAGGATTAGGGGACGGGTGAGGGTCAGGCTTCGGGGAAGGGTTAGGGTTAGGGTTCGGGCTAGGGTTAGGGTTCGGGGACGGGGACGGTTTAGGGTCCAGGTGAGGGTACGGCAACGCTTTAGGGGGAGCGTGCGTGTGAGGGCGCGGGTTAGTGTTAGCGTACGGGTTAGGATTAGGGGACGGGTGAGTGTCAGGCTTCGGGGAAGGATTAGGGTTAGGGTTCGGGCTAGGGTTAGGGTTAGGGGACGGGGACGGTTTAGGGTCTAGGTGAGGGTACGGCAACGCTTTAGGGGGAGCGTGCGTGTGAGGGCGCGGGTTAGTGTTAGCGTACGGGTTAGGATTAGGGGACGGGTGAGGGTCAGGCTTAGGGGAATTTTTAGGGTTAGGGTTCGGGCTAGGGTTAGGGTTAGGGGACGGGGACGGTTTAGGGTCCAGGTGAGGGTACGGCAACGCTTTAGGGGGAGCGTGCGTGTGAGGGTGCGGGTTAGTGTTAGCGTACGGGTTAGGATTAGGGGACGGGTGAGGGTCAGGCTTCGGGGAAGGGTTAGGGTTAGGGTTCGGGCTAGGGTTAGGGTTAGGGGACGGGGACGGTTTAGGGTCGAGGTGAGGGTACGGCAACGCTTTAGGGGGAGCGTGCGTGTGAGGGCGCGGGTTAGTGTGAGCGTACGGGTTAGGATTAGGGGACGGGTGAGGGTCAGGCTTCGGGGAAGGGTTAGGGTTAGGGTTCGGGCTAGGGTTAGGGTTAGGGGACGGGGACGGTTTAGGGTCCAGGTGAGGGTACGGCAACGCTTTAGGGGGAGCGTGCGTGTGAGGGCGCGGGTTAGTGTTAGCGTACGTGTTAGGATTAGGGGACGGGTGAGGGTCAGGCTTCGGGGAAGGGTTAGGGTTAGGGTTCGGGCTAGGGTTAGGGTTAGGAGACGGGGACGGTTTAGGGTCCAGGTGAGGGTACGGCAACGCTTTAGGGGGAGCGTGCGTGTGAGGGTGCGGGTTAGTGTGAGCGTACGGTTTAGGATTAGGTGACGGGTGAGGGTCACGCTTCGGGGAAGGGTTAGGGTTAGGGTTCGGGCTGGGGTTAGGGTTAGGGGACGGGGATGGTTTAGGGTCCAGGTGAGGGTACGGCAACGCTTTAGGGGGAGCGTCCGTGTGAGGGCGCGGGTTAGTGTGAGCGTACGGGTTAGGATTAGGGGACGGGTGCGAGTCAGGCTTCGGGGAAGGGTTAGGGTTAGGGTTCGGGCTAGGGTTAGGGTTAGGGGACGGGGACGGTTTAGGGTCCAGGTGAGGGTACGGCAACGCTTTAGGGGGAGCGTGCGTGTGAGGGCGCGGGTTAGTGTTAGCGTACGGGTTAGGATTAGGGGACGGGTGAGGGTCACGCTTCGGGGAAGGGTTAGGGTTAGGGTTCGGGCTAGGGTTAGGGTTAGGGGACGGGGACGGTTTAGGGTCCAGGTGAGGGTACGGCAACGCTTTAGGGGGAGCGTGCGTGTGAGGGCGCGGGTAGGTGTGAGCGTACGGGTTAGGATTAGGGGACGGGTGAGGGTCAGGCTTCGGGGAAGGGTTAGGGTTAGGGTTCGGGCTAGGGTTAGGGTTCGGGGACGGGGACGGTTTAGGGTCCAGGTGAGGGTACGGCAACGCTTTAGGGGGAGCGTGCGTGTGAGGGCGCGGGTTAGTGTTAGCGTACGGGTTAGGATTAGGGGACGGGTGAGTGTCAGGCTTCGGGGAAGGATTAGGGTTAGGGTTCGGGCTAGGGTTAGGGTTAGGGGACGGGGACGGTTTAGGGTCTAGGTGAGGGTACGGCAACGCTTTAGGGGGAGCGTGCGTGTGAGGGCGCGGGTTAGTGTTAGCGTACGGGTTAGGATTAGGGGACGGGTGAGGGTCAGGCTTAGGGGAATTTTTAGGGTTAGGGTTCGGGCTAGGGTTAGGGTTAGGGGACGGGGACGGTTTAGGGTCCAGGTGAGGGTACGGCAACGCTTTAGGGGGAGCGTGCGTGTGAGGGCGCGGGTTAGTGTTAGCGTACGGGTTAGGATTAGGGCACGGGTGAGGGTCAGGCTTCGGGGAAGGGTTAGGGTTAGGGTTCGGGCTAGGGTTAGGGTTAGGGGACGGGGACGCTTTAGGGTCCAGGTGAGGGTACGGCAACGCTTTAGGGGGAGCGTGCGTGTGAGGGCGTGGGTTAGTGTTAGCGTACGGGTTAGGATTAGGGGACGGGTGAGGGTCAGGCTTCGGGGAAGGTTTAGGGTTAGGGTTCGGGCTAGGGTTAGGGTTAGGGGACGGGGATGGTTTAGGGTCCAGGTGAGGGTACGGCAACGCTTTAGGGGGAGCGTGCGTGTGAGGGCGCGGGTTAGTGTTAGCGTACGGGTTAGGATTAGGGGACGGGTGAGGGTCAGGCTTCGGGGAAGGGGTAGGGTTAGGGTTCCGGCTAGGGTTAGGGTTAGGGGACGGGGACGGTTTAGGGTCCAGGTGAGGGTACTGCAACGCTTTAGGGGGAGCGTGCGTGTGAGGGCGTGGGTTAGTGTTAGCGTACGTGTTAGGATTAGGGGACGGGTGAGGGTCAGGCTTCGGGGAAGGGTTAGGGTTAGGGTTCGGGCTAGGGTTAGGGTTAGGGGACGGGGACGGTTTAGGGTCCAGGTGAGGGTACGGCAACGCTTTAGGGGGAGCGTGCGTGTGAGGGCGCGGGTTAGGGTTAGCGTACGGGTTAGGATTAGGGGACGGGTGAGGGTCAGGCTTCGGGGAAGGGTTAGGGTTAGGGTTCGGCCTAGGGTTAGGGTTAGGGGACGGGGACGGTGTAGGGTCCAGGTGAGGGTACGGCAACGCTTTAGGGGGAGCGTGCGTGTGAGGGTGCGGGTTAGTGTTAGCGTACGGGTTAGGATTAGGGGACGGGTGAGGGTCAGGCTTCGGGGAAGGGTTAGGGTTAGGGTTCGGGCTAGGGTTAGGGTTAGGGGACGGGGACGGTTTAGGGTCGAGGTGAGGGTACGGCAACGCTTTAGGGGGAGCGTGCGTGTGAGGGCGTGGTTTAGTGTGAGCGTACGGGTTAGGATTAGGGGACGGGTGAGGGTCAGGCTTCGGGGAAGGGTTAGGGTTAGGGTTCGGGCTAGGGTTAGGGTTAGGGGACGGGGACGGTTTAGGGTCCAGGTGAGGGTACGGCAACGCTTTAGGGGGAGCGTGCGTGTGAGGGCGCGGGTTAGTGTGAGCGTACGTGTTAGGATTAGGGGACGGGTGAGGGTCAGGCTTCGGGGAAGGGTTAGGGTTAGGGTTCGGGCTAGGGTTAGGGTTAGGAGACGGGGACGGTTTAGGGTCCAGGTGAGGGTACGGCAACGCTTTAGAAGGAGCGTGCGTGTGAGGGTGAGGGTTAGTGTGAGCGTACGGTTTAGGATTAGGGGACGGGTGAGGGTCACGCTTCGGGGAAGGGTTAGGGTTAGGGTTCGGGCTGGGGTTAGGGTTAGGGGACGGGGATGGTTTAGGGTCCAGGTGAGGGTACGGCAACGCTTTAGGGGGAGCGTCCGTGTGAGGGCGCGGGTTAGTGTGAGCGTACGGGTTAGGATTAGGGGACGGGTGAGGGTCAGGCTTCGGGGAAGGGTTAGGGTTAGGGTTCGGGCTAGGGTTAGGGTTAGGGGACGGGGACGGTTTAGGGTCCAGGTGAGGGTACGGCAACGCTTTAGGGGGAGCGTGCGTGTGAGGGCGCGGGTTAGTGTTAGCGTACGGGTTAGGATTAGGGGACGGGTGAGGGTCACGCTTCGGGGAAGGGTTAGGGTTAGGGTTCGGGCTGGGGTTAGGGTTAGGGGACGGGGACGGTTTAGGGTCCAGGTGAGGGTACGGCAACGCTTTAGGGGGAGCGGGCGTGTGAGGGCGCGGGTTAGTGTTAGCGTACGGGTTAGGATTAGGTGACGGGTGAGGGTCAGGCTTCGGGGAAGGGTTAGGTTTCGGGTTCGGGCTAGGGTTAGGGTTAGGGGACGGGGACGGTTTAGGGTCCAGGTGAGGGTACGGCAACGCTTTAAGGGGAGCGTGCGTGTGAGGGCGCGGGTTAGTGTTAGCGTACGGGTTAGGATTAGGGGACGGGTGAGGGTCAGGCTTCGGGGAAGGGTTAGGGTTCGGGCTAGGGTTAGGGTTAGGGGACGGGGACGGTTTAGGGTCCAGGTGAGGGTACGGCAACGCTTTAGAGGGAGTGTGCGTGTGAGGGCGCGGGTTAGTGTGAGCGTACGGGTTAGGATTAGGGGACGGGTGAGGGTCAGGCTTCGGGGAAGGGTTAGGGTTAGGGTTCGGGCTAGGGTTAGGGTTAGGGGACGGGGACGGTTTAGGGTCCAGGTGAGGGTACGGCAACGCTTTAGGGGGAGCTTGCGTGTGAGGGCGCGGGTTAGTGTTAGCGTACGGGTTAGGATTAGGGGACGGGTGAGGGTCAGGCTTCGGGGAAGAGTTAGGGTTAGGGTTCGGGCTAGGGTTAGGGTTAGGGGACGGGGACGGTTTAGGGTTCAGGTGAGGGTACGGCAACGCTTTAGGGGGAGCGTGCGTGTGAGGGCGCGGGTTAGTGTTAGCGTACGGGTTAGGATTAGGGGACGGTTGAGGGTCAGGCTTCGGGGAAGTGTTAGGGTTAGGGTTCGGGCTAGGGTTAGGGTTAGGGGACGGGGACGGTTTAGGGTCCAGGTGAGGGTACGGCAACGCTTTAGGGGGAGCGTCCGTGTGAGGATGCGGGTTAGTGTGAGCGTACGGGTTAGGATTAGGGGACGGGTGAGGGTCAGGCTTCGGGGAAGGTTTAGGGTTAGGGTTCGGGCTAGGGTTAGGGTTAGGGGACGGGGACGGTTTAGGGTCCAGGTGAGGGTACGGCAACGCTTTAGGGGGAGCGTGCGTGTGAGGGCGCGGGTTAGTGTTAGCGTACGGGTTAGGATTAGGGGACGGGTGAGGTTTACGCTTCGGGGAAGGGTTAGGGTTAGGGTTCGGGCTAGGGTTAGGGTTAGGGGACGGGGACGGCTTAGGGTCCAGGTGAGGGTACGGCAACGCTTTAGGGGGAGCGTGCGTGTGAGGGCGCGGGTTAGTGTGAGCGTACGGGTTAGGATTAGGGGACGGGTGAGGGTCAGGCTTCGGGGAAGGGTTAGGGTTAGGGTTCGGGCTAGGGTTAGGGTTAGGGGACGGGGACGGTTTAGGGTCCAGGTGAGGGTACGGCAACGCTTTAGGGGGAGCGTGCGTGTGAGGGGGCGGGTTAGTGTTAGCGTACGGGTTAGGATTAGGGGACGGGTGAGGGTCAGGCTTCGAGGAAGAGTTAGGGTTAGGGTTCGGGCTGGGTTTAGGGTTAGGGGACGGGGACGGTTTAGGGTCCAGGTGAGGGTACGGCAACGCTTTAGGGGGAGAGTGCGTGTGAGGGCGCGGGTTAGTGTTAGCGTACGGGTTACGATTAGGGGACGGGTGAGGGTCAGGCTTCGTGGAGGGTTAGGGTTAGGGTTCGGGCTAGGGTTAGGGTTAGGGGACGGGGACGGTTTAGGGTCCAGGTGAGGGTACGGCAACGCATTAGGGGGAGCGTGCATGTGAGGGCGCGGGTTAGTGTTAGCGTACGGGTTAGGATTAGGGGACGGGTGAGGGTCAGGCTTCGGGGAAGGGTTAGGGTTAGGGTTCGGGCTAGGGTTAGGGTTAGGGGACGGGGACGGTTTAGGGTCCAGGTGAGGGTACGGCAACGCTTTAGGGGGCGCGTGCGTGTGAGGGCGCGGGTTAGTGTTAGCATACGGGTTAGGATTAGGGGACGGGTGAGGGTCAGGCTTCGGGTAAGGGTTAGGGTTAGGGTTCGGGCTAGGGTTAGGGTTAGGGGACGGGGACGGTTTAGGGTCCAGGTGAGGGTACGGCAACGCTTTAGGGGGAGCGTGCGTGTGAGGGCGCGGGTTAGTGTTAGCGTACGGGTTAGGATTAGGGGACGGGTGAGGGTCAGGCTTCGGGGAAGGGTTAGGGTTAGGGTTCGGGCTAGGGTTAGGGTTAGGGGACGGGGACGATTTAGGGTTCAGGTGAGGCTACGGCAACGCTTTAGGGGGAGCGTGCGTGTGAGGGCGCGGGTTAGTGTTAGCGTACGGGTTAGGATTAGGGGACGGGTGAGGGTCAGGCTTCGGGGAAGGGTTAGGGTTAGGGTTCGGGCTAGGGTTAGGGTTAGGGGACGGGGACGGTTTAGGGTCCAGGTGAGGCTACGGCAACGCTTTAGGGGGAGCGTGCGTGTGAGGGCGCGGGTTAGTGTTACTGTACGGGTTAGGATTAGGTGACGGGTGAGGGTCAGGCTTCGGGGAAGTGTTAGGGTTCGGGTTCGGGCTAGGGTTAGGGTTAGGGGACGGGGACGGTTTAGGGTCCAGGTGAGGGTACGGCAACGCTTTAAGGGGAGCGTGCGTGTGAGGGCGCGGGTTAGTGTTAGCGTACGGGTTAGGTTTAGGGGACGGGTGAGGGTCAGGCTTCGGGGAAGGGTTAGGGTTCGGGCTAGGGTTAGGGTTAGGGGACGGGGACGGTTTAGGGTCCAGGTGAGGGTACGGCAACGCTTTAGAGGGAGCGTGCGTGTGAGGGTGCGGGTTAGTGTGAGCGTACGGGTTAGGATTAGGGGACGGGTGAGGGTCAGGCTTCGGGGAAGGGTTAGGGTTAGGGTTCGGGCTAGGGTTAGGGTTAGGGGACGGGGACGGTTTAGGGTCCAGGTGAGGGTACGGCAACGCTTTAGGGGGAGCGTGCGTGTGAGGGCGCGGGTTAGTGTTAGCGTACGGGTTAGGATTAGGGGACGGGTGAGGGTCAGGCTTCGGGGAAGGGTTAGGGTTAGGGTTCGGGCTAGGGTTAGGGTTAGGGGACGGGGACGGTTTAGGGTCCAGGTGAGGGTACGGCAACGCTTTAGGGGGAGCGTGCGTGTGAGGGCATGGGTTAGTGTTAGCATACGGGTTAGGATTAGGGGACGGGTGAGGGTCAGGCTTCGGGGAAGGGTTAGGGTTAGGGTTCGGGCTAGGGTTAGGGTTAGGGGACGGGGACGGTTTAGGGTCCAGGTGAGGGTACGGCAACGCTTTAGGGGGAGCGTGCGTGTGAGGGCGCGGGTTAGTGTTAGCGTACGGGTTAGGATTAGGGCACGGGTGAGGGTCAGGCTTCGGGGAAGGGTTAGGGTTAGGGTTCGGGCTAGGGTTAGGGTTAGGGGACGGGGACGGTTTAGGGTCCAGGTGAGGGTACGGCAACGGTTTAGGGGGAGCGTGCGTGTGAGGGCACGGGTTAGTGTTAGCGTACGGGTTAGGATTAGGGGACGGGTGAGGGTCAGGCTTCGGGGAAGGATTAGGGTTAGGGTTCGGGCTAGGGTTAGGGTTAGGGGACGGGGACGGTTTAGGGTCTAGGTGAGGGTACGGCAACGCTTTAGGGGGAGCGTGCGTGTGAGGGCGCGGGTTAGTGTTAGCGTACGGGTTAGGATTAGGGGACGGGTGAGGGTCAGGCTTCGGGGAAGGGTTAGGGTTAGGGTTCGGGCTAGGGTTAGGGTTAGGGGACGGGGACGGTTTAGGGTCCAGGTGAGGGTACGGCAACGCTTTAGGGGGAGCGTGCGTGTGAGGGCGCGGGTTAGTGTTAGCGTACGGGTTAGGATTAGGGGACGGGTGAGGGTCAGGTTTCGGGGAAGGGTTAGGGTTAGGGTTCGGGCTAGGGTTAGGGTTAGGGGACGGGGACGATTTAGGGTTCAGGTGAGGGTACAGCAACGCTTTAGGGGGAGCGTGCATGTGAGGGCGCGGGTTAGTGTTAGCGTACGGGTTAGGATTAGGGGACGGGTGAGGGTCAGGCTTCGGGGAAGGGTTAGGGTTAGGGTTCGGGCTAGGGTTAGGGTTAGGGGACGGGGACGGTTTAGGGTCCAGGTGAGGCTACGGCAACGCTTTACGGGGAGCGTGCGTGTGAGGGCGCGGGTTAGTGTTAGCGTACGGGTTAGGATTAGGTGACGGGTGAGGGTCAGGCTTCGGGGAAGGGTTAGGGTTCGGGTTCGGGCTAGGGTTAGGGTTAGGGGACGGGGACGGTTTAGGGTCCAGGTGAGGGTACGGCAACGCTTTAAGGGGAGCGTGCGTGTGAGGGCGCGGGTTAGTGTTAGCGTACGGGTTAGGATTAGGGGACGGGTGAGGGTCAGGCTTCGGGGAAGTGTTAGGGTTCGGGCTAGGGTTAGGGTTAGGGGACGGGGACGGTTTAGGGTCCAGGTGAGGGTACGGCAACGCTTTAGAGGGAGCGTGCGTGTGAGGGCGCGGGTTAGTGTGAGAGTACGGGTTAGGATTAGGGGACGGGTGAGGGTCAGGCTTCGGGGAAGGGTTAGGGTTAGTGTTCGGGCTAGGGTTAGGGTTAGGGGACGGGGACGGTTTAGGGTCCAGGTGAGGGTACGGCAACGCTTTAGGGGGAGCGTGCGTGTGAGGGCGCAGGTTAGTGTTAGCGTACGGGTTAGGATTAGGGGACGGGTGAGGGTCAGGCTTCGGGGAAGGGTTAGGGTTAGGGTTCGGGCTAGGGTTAGGGTTAGGGGACGGGGACGGTTTAGGGTCCAGGTGAGGGTACGGCAACGCTTTAGGGGGTGCGTGCGTGTGAGGGCATGGGTTAGTGTTAGCGTACGGGTTAGGATTAGGGGACGGGTGAGGGTCAGGCTTCGGGGAAGGGTTAGGGTTAGGGTTCGGGCTAGGGTTAGGGTTAGGGGACGGGGACGGTTTAGGGTCCAGGTGAGGGTACGGCAACGCTTTAGGGGGAGCGTGCGTGTGAGGGCGCGGGTTAGTGTTAGCGTACGGGTTAGGATTAGGGCACGGGTGAGGGTCAGGCTTCGGGGAAGGGTTAGGGTTAGGGTTCGGGCTAGGGTTAGGGTTAGGGGACGGGGACGGTTTAGGGTCCAGGTGAGGGTACGGCAACGCTTTAGGGGGAGCGTGCGTGTGAGGGCGCGGGTTAGTGTTAGCGTACGGGTTAGGATTAGGGGACGGGTGAGGGTCAGGCTTCGGGGAAGGATTAGGGTTAGGGTTCGGGCTAGGGTTAGGGTTAGGGGACGGGGACGGTTTAGGGTCTAGGTGAGGGTACGGCAACGCTTTAGGGGGAGCGTGCGTGTGAGGGCGCGGGTTAGTGTTAGCGTACGGGTTAGGATTAGGGGACGGGTGAGGGTCAGGCTTCGGGGAAGGTTTAGGGTTAGGGTTCGGGCTAGGGTTAGGGTTAGGGGACGGGGACGGTTTAGGGTCCAGGTGAGGGTACGGCAACGCTTTAGGGGGAGCGTGCGTGTGAGGGCGCGGGTTAGTGTTAGCGTACGGGTTAGGATTAGGGGACGGGTGAGGGTCAGGCTTCGGGGAAGGGTTAGGGTTAGGGATCGGGCTAGGGTTAGGGTTAGGGGACGGGGACGGTTTAGGGTCCAGGTGAGGGTACGGCAACGCTTTAGGGGGAGCGTGCGTGTGAGGGCGCGGGTTAGTGTTAGCGTACGGGTTAGGATTAGGGGACGGGTGAGGGTCAGGCTTCGGGGAAGGGTTAGGGTTAGGGTTCGGGCTAGGGTTAGGGTTAGGGGACGGGGATGGTTTAGGGTCTAGGTGAGGGTACGGCAACGCTTTAGGGGGAGCGTGCGTGTGAGGGCGCGGGTTACTGTTAGCGTACGGGTTAGGATTAGGGGACGGGTGAGGGTCAGGCTTCGGGGAAGGTTTAGGGTTAGGGTTCGGGCTAGGGTTAGGGTTAGGGGACGGGGACGGTTTAGGGTCCAGGTGAGGGTACGGCAACGCTTTAGGGGGAGCGTGCGTGTGAGGGCGCGGGTTAGTGTTAGCGTACGGGTTAGGATTAGGGGACGGGTGAGGGTCAGGCTTCGGGGAAGGGTTAGGGTTAGGGTTCGGGCTAGGGTTAGGGTTAGGGGACGGGGACGGTTTAGGGTCCAGGTGAGGCTACGGCAACGCTTTAGGGGGAGCGTGCGTGTGAGGGCGCGGGTTAGTGTTAGCGTACGGGTTAGGATTAGGGGACGGGTGAGGGTCAGGCTTCGGGGAAGGGTTAGGGTTAGGGTTCGGGCTAGGGTTAGGGTTAGGGGACGGGGACGGTTTAGGGTCTAGGTGAGGGTACGGCAACGCTTTAGGGGGAGCGTGCGTGTGAGGGCGCGGGTTAGTGTTAGCGTACGGGTTAGGATTAGGGGACGGGTGAGGGTCAGGCTTCGGGGAAGGTTTAGGGTTAGGGTTCGGGCTAGGGTTAGGGTTAGGGGACGGGGACGGTTTAGGGTCCAGGTGAGGGTATGGCAACGCTTTAGGGGGAGCGTGCGTGTGAGGGCGCGGGTTAGTGTTAGCGTACGGGTTAGGATTAGGGGACGGGTGAGGGTCAGGCTTCGGGGAAGTGTTAGGGTTAGGGATCGGGCTAGGGTTAGGGTTAGGGGACGGGAACGGTTTAGGGTCCAGGTGAGGGTACGGCAACGCTTTAGGGGGAGCGTGCGTGTGAGGGCGCAGGTTAGTGTTAGCGTACGGGTTAGGATTAGGGGACGGGTGAGGGTCAGGCTTCGGGGAAGGGTTAGGGTTAGGGTTCGGGCTAGGGTTAGGGTTAGGGGACGGGGATGGTTTAGGGTCTAGGTGAGGGTACGGCAACGCTTTAGGGGGAGCGTGCGTGTGAGGGCGCGGGTTACTGTTAGCGTACGGGTTAGGATTAGGGGACGGGTGAGGGTCAGGCTTCGGGGAAGGTTTAGGGTTAGGGTTCGGGCTAGGGTTAGGGTTAGGGGACGGGGACGGTTTAGGGTCCAGGTGAGGGTACGGCAACGCTTTAGGGGGAGCGTGCGTGTGAGGGCGCGGGTTAGTGTTAGCGTACGGGTTAGGATTAGGGGACGGGTGAGGGTCAGGCTTCGGGGAAGGGTTAGGGTTAGGGTTCGGGCTAGGGTTAGGGTTAGGGGACGGGGACGGTTTAGGGTCCAGGTGAGGCTACGGCAACGCTTTAGGGGGAGCGTGCGTGTGAGGGCGCGGGTTAGTGTTAGCGTACGGGTTAGGATTAGGGGACGGGTGAGGGTCAGGCTTCGGGGAAGGGTTAGGGTTAGGGTTCGGGCTAGGGTTAGGGTTAGGGGACGGGGACGGTTTAGGGTCTAGGTGAGGGTACGGCAACGCTTTAGGGGGAGCGTGCGTGTGAGGGCGCGGGTTAGTGTTAGCGTACGGGTTAGGATTAGGGGACGGGTGAGGGTCAGGCTTCGGGGAAGGGTTAGGGTTAGGGTTCGGGCTAGGGTTAGGGTTAGGGGACGGGGACGGTTTAGGGTCCAGGTGAGGGTACGGCAACGCTTTAGGGGGAGCGTGCGTGTGAGGGCGCGGGTTAGTGTTAGCGTACGGGTTAGGATTAGGGGACGGGTGAGGGTCAGGCTTCGGGGAAGGGTTAGGGTTAGGGTTCAGGCTAGGGTTAGGGTTAGGGGACGGGGATGGTTTAGGGTCTAGGTGAGGGTACGGCAACGCTTTAGGGGGAGCGTGCGTGTGAGGGCGCGGGTTACTGTTAGCGTACGGGTTAGGATTAGGGGACGGGTGAGGGTCAGGCTTCGAGGAAGGTTTAGGGTTAGGGTTCGGGCTAGGGTTAGGGTTAGGGGACGGGGACGGTTTAGGGTCCAGGTGAGGGTACGGCAACGCTTTAGGGGGAGCGTGCGTGTGAGGGCGTGGGTTAGTGTTAGCGTACGGGTTAGGATTAGGGGACGGGTGAGGGTCATGCTTCGGGGAAGGGTTAGGGTTAGGGTTCGGGCTAGGGTTAGGGTTAGGGGACGGGGACGGTTTAGGGTCCAGGTGAGGGTACGGCAACGCTTTAGGGGGAGCGTGCGTGTGAGGGCGCGGGTTAGTGTTAGCGTACGGGTTAGGATTAGGGGACGGGTGAGGGTCAGGCTTCGGGGAAGGGTTAGGGTTAGGGTTCGGGCTAGGGTTAGGGTTAGGGGACGGGGACGGTTTAGGGTCCAGGTGAGGGTACGGCAACGCTTTAGGGGGAGCGTGCGTGTGAGGGCGCGGGTTAGTGTTAGCGTACGGGTTAGGATTAGGGGACGGGTGAGGGTCAGGCTTCGGGGAAGGGTTAGGGTTAGGGTTCGGGCTAGGGTTAGGGTTAGGGGACGGGGACGGTTTAGGGTCCAGGTGAGGGTACTGCAACGCTTTAGGGGGAGCGTGCGTGTGAGGGCGTGGGTTAGTGTTAGCGTACGTGTTAGGATTAGGGGACGGGTGAGGGTCAGGCTTCGGGGAAGGGTTAGGGTTAGGGTTCGGGCTAGGGTTAGGGTTAGGGGACGGGGACGGTATAGGGTCCAGGTGAGGGTACGGCAACGCTTTAGGGGGAGCGTGCGTGTGAGGGCGCGGGTTAGGGTTAGCGTACGGGTTAGGATTAGGGGACGGGTGAGGGTCAGGCTTCGGGGAAGGGTTAGGGTTAGGGTTCGGGCTAGGGTTAGGGTTAGGGGACGGGGACGGTGTAGGGTCCAGGTGAGGGTACGGCAACGCTTTAGGGGGAGCGTGCGTGTGAGGGCGCGGGTTAGTTTTAGCGTACGGGTTAGGATTAGGGGACGGGTGAGGGTCAGGCTTCGGGGAAGGGTTAGGGTTAGGGTTCGGGCTAGGGTTAGGGTTAGGGGACGGGGACGGTTTAGGGTCGAGGTGAGGGTACGGCAACGCTTTAGGGGGAGCGTGCGTGTGAGGGCGCGGGTTAGTGTGAGCGTACGGGTTAGGATTAGGGGACGGGTGAGGGTCAGGCTTCGGGGAAGGGTTAGGGTTAGGGTTCGGGCTAGGGTTAGGGTTAGGGGACGGGGACGGTTTAGGGTCCAGGTGAGGGTACGGCAACGCTTTAGGGGGAGCGTGCGTGTGAGGGCGCGGGTTAGTGTTAGCGTACGTGTTAGGATTAGGGGACGGGTGAGGGTCAGGCTTCGGGGAAGGGTTAGGGTTAGGGTTCGGGCTAGGGTTAGGGTTAGGGGACGGGGACGGTTTAGGGTCCAGGTGAGGCTACGGCAACGCTTTAGGGGGAGCGTGCGTGTGAGGGCGCGGGTTAGTGTTAGCGTACGGGTTAGGATTAGGGGACGGGTGAGGGTCAGGCTTCGGGGAAGGGTTAGGGTTAGGGTTCGGGCTAGGGTTAGGGTTAGGGGACGGGGACGGTGTAGGGTCCAGGTGAGGGTACGGCAACGCTTTAGGGGGAGCGTGCGTGTGAGGGCGCGGGTTAGTGTTAGCGTACGGGTTAGGATTAGGGGACGGGTGAGGGTCAGGCTTCGGGGAAGGGTTAGGGTTAGGGTTCGGGCTAGGGTTAGGGTTAGGGGACGGGGATGGTTTAGGGTCTAGGTGAGGGTACGGCAACGCTTTAGGGGGAGCGTGCGTGTGAGGGCGCGGGTTAGTGTTAGCGTACGGGTTAGGATTATGGGACGGGTGAGGGTCAGGCTTCGGGGAAGGTTTAGGGTTAGGGTTCGGGCTAGGGTTAGGGTTAGGGGACGGGGACGGTTTAGGGTCCAGGTGAGGGTACGGCAACGCTTTAGGGGGAGCGTGCGTGTGAGGGCGCGGGTTAGTGTTAGCGTACGGGTTAGGATTAGGGCACGGGTGAGGGTCAGGCTTCGGGGAAGGGTTAGGGTTAGGGTTCGGGCTAGGGTTAGTGTTAGGGGACGGGGACGCTTTAGGGTCCAGGTGAGGGTACGGCAACGCTTTAGGGGGAGCGTGCGTGTGAGGGCGCGGGTTAGTGTTAGCGTACGGGTTAGGATTAGGGGACGGGTGAGGGTCAGGCTTCGGGGAAGGGTTAGGGTTAGGGTTCGGGCTAGGGTTAGGGTTAGGGGACGGGGATGGTTTAGGGTCCAGGTGAGGGTACGGCAATGCTTTAGGGGGAGCGTGCGTGTGAGGGCGCGGGTTAGTGTTAGCGTACGGGTTAGGATTAGGGGACGGGTGAGGGTCAGGCTTCGGGGAAGGGTTAGGGTTAGGGTTCGGGCTAGGGTTAGGGTTAGGGGACGGGGACGGTTTAGGGTCCAGGTGAGGCTACGGCAACGCTTTAGGGGGAGCGTGCGTGTGAGGGCGCGGGTTAGTGTTAGCGTACGGGTTAGGATTAGGTGACGGGTGAGGGTCAGGCTTCGGGGAAGGTTTAGGGTTCGGGTTCGGGCTAGGGTTAGGGTTAGGGGACGGGGACGGTTTAGGGTCCAGGTGAGGGTACGGCAACGCTTTAAGGGGAGCGTGCGTGTGAGGGCGCGGGTTAGTGTTAGCGTACGGGTTAGGATTAGGGGACGGGTGAGGGTCAGGCTTCGGGGAAGGGTTAGGGTTCGGGCTAGGGTTAGGGTTAGGGGACGGGGACGGTTTAGGGTCCAGGTGAGGGTACGGCAACGCTTTAGAGGGAGTGTGCGTGTGAGGGCGCGGGTTAGTGTGAGCGTACGGGTTAGGATTAGGGGACGGGTGAGGGTCAGGCTTCGGGGAAGGGTTAGGGTTAGGGTTCGGGCTAGGGTTAGGGTTAGGGGACGGGGACGGTTTAGGGTCCAGGTGAGGGTACGGCAACGCTTTAGGGGGAGCGTGCGTGTGAGGGCGCGGGTTAGTGTTAGCGTACGGGTTAGGATTAGGGGACGGGTGAGGGTCAGGCTTCGGGGAAGAGTTAGGGTTAGGGTTCGGGCTAGGGTTAGGGTTAGGGGACGGGGACGGTTTAGGGTCCAGGTGAGGGTACGGCAACACTTTAGGGGGAGCGTGCGTGTGAGGGCGCGGGTTAGTGTTAGCGTACGGGTTAGGATTAGGGGACGGTTGAGGGTCAGGCTTCGGGGAAGTGTTAGGGTTAGGGTTCGGGCTAGGGTTAGGGTTAGGGTTAGGGGACGGTTTAGGGTACAGGTGAGGGTACGGCAACGCTTTAGGGGGAGCGTGCGTGTGAGGGCGCGGGTTAGTGTTAGCGTACGGGTTAGGATTAGGGGACGGGTGAGGGTCACGCTTCGGGGAAGGGTTAGGGTTAGGGTTCGGGCTAGGGTTAGGGTTAGGGGACGGGGACGGCTTAGGGTCCAGGTGAGGGTACGACAACGCTTTAGGGGGAGCGTGCGTGTGAGGGCGCGGGTTAGTGTGAGCGTACGGGTTAGGATTAGGGGACGGGTGAGGGTCAGGCTTCGGGGAAGGGTTAGGGTTAGGGTTCGGGCTAGGGTTAGGGTTAGGGGACGGGGACGGTTTAGGGTCCAGGTGAGGGTACGGCAACGCTTTAGGGGGAGCGTGCGTGTGAGGGCGCGGGTTAGTGTTAGCGTACGGGTTAGGATTAGGGGACGGGTGAGGGTCAGGCTTCGGGGAAGGGATAGGGTTAGGGTTCGGGCTAGGGTTAGGGTTAGGGGACGGGGACGGTTTAGGGTCCAGGTGAGGGTACGGCAACGCTTTAGGGTGAGCGTGCGTGTGAGGGCGCGGGTTAGTGTTAGCGTACGGGTTAGGATTAGGGGACGGGTGAGGGTCAGGCTTCGGGGAAGGATTAGGGTTAGGGTTCGGGCTAGGGTTAGGGTTAGGGGACGGGGACGGTTTAGGGTCTAGGTGAGGGTACGGCAACGCTTTAGGGGGAGCGTGCGTGTGAGGGCGCGGGTTAGTGTTAGCGTACGGGTTAGGATTAGGGGACGGGTGAGGGTCAGGCTTCGGGGAAGGGTTAGGGTTAGGGTTTGGGCTAGGGTTAGGGTTAGGGGACGGGGACGGTTTAGGGTCCAGGTGAGGGTACGGCAACGCTTTAGGGGGAGCGTGCGTGTGAGGGCGCGGGTTAGTGTTAGCGTACGGGTTAGGATTAGGGGACGGGGGAGGGTCAGGCTTCGGGGAAGGGTTAGGGTTAGGGTTCGGGCTAGGGTTAGGGTTAGGGGACGGGGACGGTTTAGGGTCCTGGTGAGGGTACGGCAACGCTTTAGGGGGAGCGTGCGTGTGAGGGCGCGGGTTAGTGTTAGCGTACGGGTTAGGATTAGGGGACGGGTGAGGGTCAGGCTTCGGGGAAGGGTTAGGGTTAGGGTTCGGGCTAGGGTTAGGGTTAGGGGACGGGGACGGTTTAGGGTCCAGGTGAGGGTACGGCAACGCTTTAGGGGGAGCGTGCGTCTGAGGGCGCGGGTTAGTGTTAGCATACGGGTTAGGATTAGGGGACGGGTGAGGGTCAGGCTTCGGGGAAGGGTTAGGGTTAGGGTTCGGGCTAGGGTTAGGGTTAGGGGACGGGGACGGTTTAGGGTCCAGGTGAGGGTACGGCAACGCTTTAGGGGGAGCGTGCGTGTGAGGGCGCGGGTTAGTGTGAGCGTACGTGTTAGGATTAGGGGACGGGTGAGGGTCAGGCTTCGGGGAAGGGTTAGGGTTAGGGTTCGGGCTAGGGTTAGGGTTAGGGGACGGGGACGGTTTAGGGTCCAGGTGAGGGTACGGCAACGCTTTAGGGGGAGCGTGCGTGTGAGGGCGCGGGTTAGTGTTAGCGTACGGGTTAGGATTAGGGGACGGGTGAGGGTCAGGCTTCGGGGAAGGGTTAGGGTTAGGGTTCGGGCTAGGGTTAGGGTTAGGGGACGGGGACGGTTTAGGGTCCAGGTGAGGCTACGGCAACGCTTTAGGGGGAGCGTGCGTGTGAGGGCGCGGGTTAGTGTGAGCGTACGGGTTAGGATTAGGGGACGGGTGAGGGTCAGGCTTCGGGGAAGGGTTAGGGTTAGGGTTCGGGCTAGGGTTAGGGTTAGGGGACGGGGACGGTTTAGGGTCCAGGTGAGGGTACGGCAACGCTTTAGGGGGAGCGTGCGTGTGAGGGCGCGGGTTAGTGTTAGCGTACGGGTTAGGATTAGGGGACGGGTGAGGGTCAGGCTTCGGGGAAGGGTTAGGGTTAGGGTTCGGGCTAGGGTTAGGGTTAGGGGACGGGGACGGTTTAGGGTCCAGGTGAGGGTACGGCAACGCTTTAGGGGGAGCGTGCGTCTGAGGGCGCGGGTTAGTGTTAGCATACGGGTTAGGATTAGGGGACGGGTGAGGGTCAGGCTTCGGGGAAGGGTTAGGGTTAGGGTTCGGGCTAGGGTTCGGGTTAGGGGACGGGGACGGTATAGGGTCCAGGTGAGGGTACGGCAACGCTTTAGGGGGAGCGTGCGTGTGAGGGCGCGGGTTAGGGTTAGCGTACGGGTTAGGATTAGGGGACGGGTGAGGGTCAGGCTTCGGGGAAGGGTTAGGGTTAGGGTTCGGGCTAGGGTTAGGGTTAGGGGACGGGGACGGTGTAGGGTCCAGGTGAGGGTACGGCAACGCTTTAGGGGGAGCGTGCGTGTGAGGGCGCGGGTTAGTGTTAGCGTACGGGTTAGGATTAGGGGACGGGTGAGGGTCAGGCTTCGGGGAAGGGTTAGGGTTAGGGTTCGGGCTAGGGTTAGGGTTAGGGGACGGGGACGGTTTAGGGTCCAGGTGAGGGTACGGCAACGCTTTAGGGGGAGCGTGCGTGTGAGGGCGCGGGTTAGTGTTAGCGTACGTGTTAGGATTAGGGGACGGGTGAGGGTCAGGCTTCGGGGAAGGGTTAGGGTTAGGGTTCGGGCTAGGGTTAGGGTTAGGGGACGGGGACGGTTTAGGGTCCAGGTGAGGCTACGGCAACGCTTTAGGGGCAGCGTGCGTGTGAGGGCGCGGGTTAGTGTTAGCGTACGGGTTAGGATTAGGGGACGGGTGAGGGTCAGGCTTCGGGGAAGGGTTAGGGTTAGGGTTCGGGCTAGGGTTAGGGTTAGGGGACGGGGACGGTGTAGGGTCCAGGTGAGGGTACGGCAACGCTTTAGGGGGAGCGTGCGTGTGAGGGCGCGGGTTAGTGTTAGCGTACGGGTTAGGATTAGGGGACGGGTGAGGGTCAGGCTTCGGGGAAGGGTTAGGGTTAGGGTTCGGGCTAGGGTTAGGGTTAGGGGACGGGGATGGTTTAGGGTCTAGGTGAGGGTACGGCAACGCTTTAGGGGGAGCGTGCGTGTGAGGGCGCGGGTTAGTGTTAGCGTACGGGTTAGGATTATGGGACGGGTGAGGGTCAGGCTTCGGGGAAGGTTTAGGGTTAGGGTTCGGGCTAGGGTTAGGGTTAGGGGACGGGGACGGTTTAGGGTCCAGGTGAGGGTACGGCAACGCTTTAGGGGGAGCGTGCGTGTGAGGGCGCGGGTTAGTGTTAGCGTACGGGTTAGGATTAGGGCACGGGTGAGGGTCAGGCTTCGGGGAAGGGTTAGGGTTAGGGATCGGGCTAGGGTTAGTGTTAGGGGACGGGGACGCTTTAGGGTCCAGGTGAGGGTACGGCAACGCTTTAGGGGGAGCGTGCGTGTGAGGGCGCGGGTTAGTGTTAGCGTACGGGTTAGGATTAGGGGACGGGTGAGGGTCAGGCTTCGGGGAAGGGTTAGGGTTAGGGTTCGGGCTAGGGTTAGGGTTAGGGGACGGGGATGGTTTAGGGTCCAGGTGAGGGTACGGCAATGCTTTAGGGGGAGCGTGCGTGTGAGGGCGCGGGTTAGTGTTAGCGTACGGGTTAGGATTAGGGGACGGGTGAGGGTCAGGCTTCGGGGAAGGGTTAGGGTTAGGGTTCGGGCTAGGGTTAGGGTTAGGGGACGGGGACGGTTTAGGGTCCAGGTGAGGCTACGGCAACGCTTTAGGGGGAGCGTGCGTGTGAGGGCGCGGGTTAGTGTTAGCGTACGGGTTAGGATTAGGTGACGGGTGAGGGTCAGGCTTCGGGGAAGGGTTAGGGTTCGGGTTCGGGCTAGGGTTAGGGTTAGGGGACGGGGACGGTTTAGGGTCCAGGTGAGGGTACGGCAACGCTTTAAGGGGAGCGTGCGTGTGAGGGCGCGGGTTAGTGTTAGCGTACGGGTTAGGATTAGGGGACGGGTGAGGGTCAGGCTTCGGGGAAGGGTTAGGGTTCGGGCTAGGGTTAGGGTTAGGGGACGGGGACGGTTTAGGGTCCAGGTGAGGGTACGGCAACGCTTTAGGGGGAGCGTGCGTGTGAGGGCGCGGGTTAGTGTTAGCGTACGGGTTAGGATTAGGGGACGGGTGAGGGTCAGGCTTCGGGGAAGGGTTAGGGTTAGGGTTCGGGCTAGGGTTAGGGTTAGGGGACGGGGATGGTTTAGGGTCCAGGTGAGGGTATGGCAACGCTTTAGGGGGAGCGTGCGTGTGAGGGCGCGGGTTAGTGTTAGCGTACGGGTTAGGATTAGGGGACGGGTGAGGGTCAGGCTTCGGGGAAGTGTTAGGGTTAGGGATCGGGCTAGGGTTAGGGTTAGGGGACGGGGACGGTTTAGGGTCCAGGTGAGGGTACGGCAACGCTTTAGGGGGAGCGTGCGTGTGAGGGCGCAGGTTAGTGTTAGCGTACGGGTTAGGATTAGGGGACGGGTGAGGGTCAGGCTTCGGGGAAGGGTTAGGGTTAGGGTTCGGGCTAGGGTTAGGGTTAGGGGACGGGGATGGTTTAGGGTCTAGGTGAGGGTACGGCAACGCTTTAGGGGGAGCGTGCGTGTGAGGGCGCGGGTTACTGTTAGCGTACGGGTTAGGATTAGGGGACGGGTGAGGGTCAGGCTTCGGGGAAGGTTTAGGGTTAGGGTTCGGGCTAGGGTTAGGGTTAGGGGACGGGGACGGTTTAGGGTCCAGGTGAGGGTACGGCAACGCTTTAGGGGGAGCGTGCGTGTGAGGGCGCGGGTTAGTGTGAGCGTACGGGTTAGGATTAGGGGACGGGTGAGGGTCAGGCTTCGGGGAAGGGTTAGGGTTAGGGTTCGGGCTAGGGTTAGGGTTAGGGGACGGGGACGGTTTAGGGTCCAGGTGAGGCTACGGCAACGCTTTAGGGGGAGCGTGCGTGTGAGGGCGCGGGTTAGTGTTAGCGTACGGGTTAGGATTAGGGGACGGGTGAGGGTCAGGCTTCGGGGAAGGGTTAGGGTTAGGGTTCGGGCTAGGGTTAGGGTTAGGGGACGGGGACGGTTTAGGGTCTAGGTGAGGGTACGGCAACGCTTTAGGGGGAGCGTGCGTGTGAGGGCGCGGGTTAGTGTTAGCGTACGGGTTAGGATTAGGGGACGGGTGAGGGTCAGGCTTCGGGGAAGGGTTAGGGTTAGGGTTCGGGCTAGGGTTAGGGTTAGGGGACGGGGACGGTTTAGGGTCCAGGTGAGGGTACGGCAACGCTTTAGGGGGAGCGTGCGTGTGAGGGCGCGGGTTAGTGTTAGCGTACGGGTTAGGATTAGGGGACGGGTGAGGGTCAGGCTTCGGGGAAGGGTTAGGGTTAGGGTTCGGGCTAGGGTTAGGGTTAGGGGACGGGGATGGTTTAGGGTCTAGGTGAGGGTACGGCAACGCTTTAGGGGGAGCGTGCGTGTGAGGGCGCGGGTTACTGTTAGCGTACGGGTTAGGATTAGGGGACGGGTGAGGGTCAGGCTTCGGGGAAGGTTTAGGGTTAGGGTTCGGGCTAGGGTTAGGGTTAGGGGACGGGGACGGTTTAGGGTCCAGGTGAGGGTACGGCAACGCTTTAGGGGGAGCGTGCGTGTGAGGGCGTGGGTTAGTGTGAGCGTACGGGTTAGGATTAGGGGACGGGTGAGGGTCATGCTTCGGGGAAGGGTTAGGGTTAGGGTTCGGGCTAGGGTTAGGGTTAGGGGACGGGGACGGTTTAGGGTCCAGGTGAGGGTACGGCAACGCTTTAGGGGGAGCGTGCGTGTGAGGGCGCGGGTTAGTGTTAGCGTACGGGTTAGGATTAGGGGACGGGTGAGGGTCAGGCTTCGGGGAAGGGTTAGGGTTAGGGTTCGGGCTAGGGTTAGGGTTAGGGGACGGGGACGGTTTAGGGTCCAGGTGAGGGTACGGCAACGCTTTAGGGGGAGCGTGCGTGTGAGGGCGCGGGTTAGTGTTAGCGTACGGGTTAGGATTAGGGGACGGGTGAGGGTCAGGCTTCGGGGAAGGGTTAGGGTTAGGGTTCGGGCTAGGGTTAGGGTTAGGGGACGGGGACGGTTTAGGGTCCAGGTGAGGGTACTGCAACGCTTTAGGGGGAGCGTGCGTGTGAGGGCGTGGGTTAGTGTTAGCGTACGGGTTAGGATTAGGGGACGGGTGAGGGTCAGGCTTCGGGGAAGGGTTAGGGTTAGGGTTCGGGCTAGGGTTAGGGTTAGGGGACGGGGACGGTATAGGGTCCAGGTGAGGGTACGGCAACGCTTTAGGGGGAGCGTGCGTGTGAGGGCGCGGGTTAGGGTTAGCGTACGGGTTAGGATTAGGGGACGGGTGAGGGTCAGGCTTCGGGGAAGGGTTAGGGTTAGGGTTCGGGCTAGGGTTAGGGTTAGGGGACGGGGACGGTGTAGGGTCCAGGTGAGGGTACGGCAACGCTTTAGGGGGAGCGTGCGTGTGAGGGCGCGGGTTAGTTTTAGCGTACGGGTTAGGATTAGGGGACGGGTGAGGGTCAGGCTTCGGGGAAGGGTTAGGGTTAGGGTTCGGGCTAGGGTTAGGGTTAGGGGACGGGGACGGTTTAGGGTCGAGGTGAGGGTACGGCAACGCTTTAGGGGGAGCGTGCGTGTGAGGGCGCGGGTTAGTGTGAGCGTACGGGTTAGGATTAGGGGACGGGTGAGGGTCAGGCTTCGGGGAAGGGTTAGGGTTAGGGTTCGGGCTAGGGTTAGGGTTAGGGGACGGGGACGGTTTAGGGTCCAGGTGAGGGTACGGCAACGCTTTAGGGGGAGCGTGCGTGTGAGGGCGCGGGTTAGTGTTAGCGTACGTGTTAGGATTAGGGGACGGGTGAGGGTCAGGCTTCGGGGAAGGGTTAGGGTTAGGGTTCGGGCTAGGGTTAGGGTTAGGGGACGGGGACGGTTTAGGGTCCAGGTGAGGCTACGGCAACGCTTTAGGGGGAGCGTGCGTGTGAGGGCGCGGGTTAGTGTTAGCGTACGGGTTAGGATTAGGGGACGGGTGAGGGTCAGGCTTCGGGGAAGGGTTAGGGTTAGGGTTCGGGCTAGGGTTAGGGTTAGGGGACGGGGACGGTGTAGGGTCCAGGTGAGGGTACGGCAACGCTTTAGGGGGAGCGTGCGTGTGAGGGCGCGGGTTAGTGTTAGCGTACGGGTTAGGATTAGGGGACGGGTGAGGGTCAGGCTTCGGGGAAGGGTTAGGGTTAGGGTTCGGGCTAGGGTTAGGGTTAGGGGACGGGGATGGTTTAGGGTCTAGGTGAGGGTACGGCAACGCTTTAGGGGGAGCGTGCGTGTGAGGGCGCGGGTTAGTGTTAGCGTACGGGTTAGGATTATGGGACGGGTGAGGGTCAGGCTTCGGGGAAGGTTTAGGGTTAGGGTTCGGGCTAGGGTTAGGGTTAGGGGACGGGGACGGTTTAGGGTCCAGGTGAGGGTACGGCAACGCTTTAGGGGGAGCGTGCGTGTGAGGGCGCGGGTTAGTGTTAGCGTACGGGTTAGGATTAGGGCACGGGTGAGGGTCAGGCTTCGGGGAAGGGTTAGGGTTCGGGCTAGGGTTAGGGTTAGGGGACGGGGACGGTTTAGGGTCCAGGTGAGGGTACGGCAACGCTTTAGAGGGAGTGTGCGTGTGAGGGCGCGGGTTAGTGTGAGCGTACGGGTTAGGATTAGGGGACGGGTGAGGGTCAGGCTTCGGGGAAGGGTTAGGGTTAGGGTTCGGGCTAGGGTTAGGGTTAGGGGACGGGGACGGTTTAGGGTCCAGGTGAGGGTACGGCAACGCTTTAGGGGGAGCGTGCGTGTGAGGGCGCGGGTTAGTGTTAGCGTACGGGTTAGGATTAGGGGACGGGTGAGGGTCAGGCTTCGGGGAAGAGTTAGGGTTAGGGTTCGGGCTAGGGTTAGGGTTAGGGGACGGGGACGGTTTAGGGTCCAGGTGAGGGTACGGCAACACTTTAGGGGGAGCGTGCGTGTGAGGGCGCGGGTTAGTGTTAGCGTACGGGTTAGGATTAGGGGACGGTTGAGGGTCAGGCTTCGGGGAAGTGTTAGGGTTAGGGTTCGGGCTAGGGTTAGGGTTAGGGTTAGGGGACGGTTTAGGGTACAGGTGAGGGTACGGCAACGCTTTAGGGGGAGCGTCCGTGTGAGGACGCGGGTTAGTGTGAGCGTACGGGTTAGGATTAGGGGACGGGTGAGGGTCAGGCTTCGGGGAAGGTTTAGGGTTAGGGTTCGGGCTAGGGTTAGGGTTAGGGGACGGGGACGGTTTAGGGTCCAGGTGAGGGTACGGCAACGCTTTAGGGGGAGCGTGCGTGTGAGGGCGCGGGTTAGTGTTAGCGTACGGGTTAGGATTAGGGGACGGGTGAGGGTCACGCTTCGGGGAAGGGTTAGGGTTAGGGTTCGGGCTAGGGTTAGGGTTAGGGGACGGGGACGGCTTAGGGTCCAGGTGAGGGTACGGCAACGCTTTAGGGGGAGCGTGCGTGTGAGGGCGCGGGTTAGTGTGAGCGTACGGGTTAGGATTAGGGGACGGGTGAGGGTCAGGCTTCGGGGAAGGGTTAGGGTTAGGGTTCGGGCTAGGGTTAGGGTTAGGGGACGGGGACGGTTTAGGGTCCAGGTGAGGGTACGGCAACGCTTTAGGGGGAGCGTGCGTGTGAGGGCGCGGGTTAGTGTTAGCGTACGGGTTAGGATTAGGGGACGGGTGAGGGTCAGGCTTCGGGGAAGGGATAGGGTTAGGGTTCGGGCTAGGGTTAGGGTTAGGGGACGGGGACGGTTTAGGGTCCAGGTGAGGGTACGGCAACGCTTTAGGGTGAGCGTGCGTGTGAGGGCGCGGGTTAGTGTTAGCGTACGGGTTAGGATTAGGAGACGGGTGAGGGTCAGGCTTCGGGGAAGGATTAGGGTTAGGGTTCGGGCTAGGGTTAGGGTTAGGGGACGGGGACGGTTTAGGGTCTAGGTGAGGGTACGGCAACGCTTTAGGGGGAGCGTGCGTGTGAGGGCGCGTGTTAGTGTTAGCGTACGGGTTAGGATTAGGGGACGGGTGAGGGTCAGGCTTCGGGGAAGGGTTAGGGTTAGGGTTTGGGCTAGGGTTAGGGTTAGGGGACGGGGACGGTTTAGGGTCCAGGTGAGGCTACGGCAACGCTTTAGGGGGAGCGTGCGTGTGAGGGCGCGGGTTAGTGTTAGCGTACGGGTTAGGATTAGGGGACGGGGGAGGGTCAGGCTTCGGGGAAGGGTTAGGGTTAGGGTTCGGGCTAGGGTTAGGGTTAGGGGACGGGGACGGTTTAGGGTCCTGGTGAGGGTACGGCAACGCTTTAGGGGGAGCGTGCGTGTGAGGGCGCGGGTTAGTGTTAGCGTACGGGTTAGGATTAGGGGACGGGTGAGGGTCAGGCTTCGGGGAAGGGTTAGGGTTAGGGTTCGGGCTAGGGTTAGGGTTAGGGGACGGGGACGGTTTAGGGTCCAGGTGAGGGTACGGCAACGCTTTAGGGGGAGCGTGCGTCTGAGGGCGCGGGTTAGTGTTAGCATACGGGTTAGGATTAGGGGACGGGTTAGGGTCAGGCTTCGGGGAAGGGTTAGGGTTAGGGTTCGGGCTAGGGTTACGGTTAGGGGACGGGGACGGTTTAGGGTCCAGGTGAGGGTACGGCAACGCTTTAGGGGGAGCGTGCGTGTGAGGGCGCGGGTTAGTGTGAGCGTACGTGTTAGGATTAGGGGACGGGTGAGGGTCAGGCTTCGGGGAAGGGTTAGGGTTAGGGTTCGGGCTAGGGTTAGGGTTAGGGGACGGGGACGGTTTAGGGTCCAGGTGAGGGTACGGCAACGCTTTAGGGGGAGCGTGCGTGTGAGGGCGCGGGTTAGTGTTAGCGTACGGGTTAGGATTAGGGGACGGGTGAGGGTCAGGCTTCGGGGAAGGGTTAGGGTTAGGGTTCGGGCTAGGGTTAGGGTTAGGGGACGGGGACGGTTTAGGGTCCAGGTGAGGCTACGGCAACGCTTTAGGGGGAGCGTGCGTGTGAGGGCGCGGGTTAGTGTGAGCGTACGGGTTAGGATTAGGGGACGGGTGAGGGTCAGGATTCGGGGAAGGGTTAGGGTTAGGGTTCGGGCTAGGGTTAGGGTTAGGGGACGGGGACGGTTTAGGGTCCAGGTGAGGGTACGGCAACGCTTTAGGGGGAGCGTGCGTGTGAGGGCGCGGGTTAGTGTTAGCGTACGGGTTAGGATTAGGGGACGGGTGAGGGTCAGGCTTCGGGGAAGGGTTAGGGTTAGGGTTCGGGCTAGGGTTAGGGTTAGGGGACGGGGACGGTTTAGGGTCCAGGTGAGGGTACGGCAACGCTTTAGGGGGAGCGTGCGTCTGAGGGCGCGGGTTAGTGTTAGCATACGGGTTAGGATTAGGGGACGGGTGAGGGTCAGGCTTCGGGGAAGGGTTAGGGTTAGGGTTCGGGCTAGGGTTCGGGTTAGGGGACGGGGACGGTATAGGGTCCAGGTGAGGGTACGGCAACGCTTTAGGGGGAGCGTGCGTGTGAGGGCGCGGGTTAGGGTTAGCGTACGGGTTAGGATTAGGGGACGGGTGAGGGTCAGGCTTCGGGGAAGGGTTAGGGTTAGGGTTCGGGCTAGGGTTAGGGTTAGGGGACGGGGACGGTGTAGGGTCCAGGTGAGGGTACGGCAACGCTTTAGGGGGAGCGTGCGTGTGAGGGCGCGGGTTAGTGTTAGCGTACGGGTTAGGATTAGGGGACGGGTGAGGGTCAGGCTTCGGGGAAGGGTTAGGGTTAGGGTTCGGGCTAGGGTTAGGGTTAGGGGACGGGGACGGTTTAGGGTCGAGGTGAGGGTACGGCAACGCTTTAGGGGGAGCGTGCGTGTGAGGGCGCGGGTTAGTGTGAGCGTACGGGTTAGGATTAGGGGACGGGTGAGGGTCAGGCTTCGGGGAAGGGTTAGGGTTAGGGTTCGGGCTAGGGTTAGGGTTAGGGGACGGGGACGGTTTAGGGTCCAGGTGAGGGTACGGCAACGCTTTAGGGGGAGCGTGCGTGTGAGGGCGCGGGTTAGTGTTAGCGTACGTGTTAGGATTAGGGGACGGGTGAGGGTCAGGCTTCGGGGAAGGGTTAGGGTTAGGGTTCGGGCTAGGGTTAGGGTTAGGGGACGGGGACGGTTTAGGGTCCAGGTGAGGCTACGGCAACGCTTTAGGGGCAGCGTGCGTGTGAGGGCGCGGGTTAGTGTTAGCGTACGGGTTAGGATTAGGGGACGGGTGAGGGTCAGGCTTCGGGGAAGGGTTAGGGTTAGGGTTCGGGCTAGGGTTAGGGTTAGGGGACGGGGACGGTGTAGGGTCCAGGTGAGGGTACGGCAACGCTTTAGGGGGAGCGTGCGTGTGAGGGCGCGGGTTAGTGTTAGCGTACGGGTTAGGATTAGGGGACGGGTGAGGGTCAGGCTTCGGGGAAGGGTTAGGGTTAGGGTTCGGGCTAGGGTTAGGGTTAGGGGACGGGGATGGTTTAGGGTCTAGGTGAGGGTACGGCAACGCTTTAGGGGGAGCGTGCGTGTGAGGGCGCGGGTTAGTGTTAGCGTACGGGTTAGGATTATGGGACGGGTGAGGGTCAGGCTTCGGGGAAGGTTTAGGGTTAGGGTTCGGGCTAGGGTTAGGGTTAGGGGACGGGGACGGTTTAGGGTCCAGGTGAGGGTACGGCAACGCTTTAGGGGGAGCGTGCGTGTGAGGGCGCGGGTTAGTGTTAGCGTACGGGTTAGGATTAGGGCACGGGTGAGGGTCAGGCTTCGGGGAAGGGTTAGGGTTAGGGTTCGGGCTAGGGTTAGTGTTAGGGGACGGGGACGCTTTAGGGTCCAGGTGAGGGTACGGCAACGCTTTAGGGGGAGCGTGCGTGTGAGGGCGCGGGTTAGTGTTAGCGTACGGGTTAGGATTAGGGGACGGGTGAGGGTCAGGCTTCGGGGAAGGGTTAGGGTTAGGGTTCGGGCTAGGGTTAGGGTTAGGGGACGGGGATGGTTTAGGGTCCAGGTGAGGGTACGGCAATGCTTTAGGGGGAGCGTGCGTGTGAGGGCGCGGGTTAGTGTTAGCGTACGGGTTAGGATTAGGGGACGGGTGAGGGTCAGGCTTCTGGGAAGGGTTAGGGTTAGGGTTCGGGCTAGGGTTAGGGTTAGGGGACGGGGACGGTTTAGGGTCCAGGTGAGGCTACGGCAACGCTTTAGGGGGAGCGTGCGTGTGAGGGCGCGGGTTAGTGTTAGCGTACGGGTTAGGATTAGGTGACGGGTGAGGGTCAGGCTTCGGGGAAGGGTTAGGGTTCGGGTTCGGGCTAGGGTTAGGGTTAGGGGACGGGGACGGTTTAGGGTCCAGGTGAGGGTACGGCAACGCTTTAAGGGGAGCGTGCGTGTGAGGGCGCGGGTTAGTGTTAGCGTACGGGTTAGGATTAGGGGACGGGTGAGGGTCAGGCTTCGGGGAAGGGTTAGGGTTCGGGCTAGGGTTAGGGTTAGGGGACGGGGACGGTTTAGGGTCCAGGTGAGGGTACGGCAACGCTTTAGAGGGAGCGTGCGTGTGAGGGCGCGGGTTATTGTGAGCGTACGGGTTAGGATTAGGGGACGGGTGAGGGTCAGGCTTCGGGGAAGGGTTAGGGTTAGGGTTCGGGCTAGGGTTAGGGTTAGGGGACGGGGACGGTTTAGGGTCCAGGTGAGGGTACGGCAACGCTTTAGGGGGAGCGTGCGTGTGAGGGCGCGGGTTAGTGTTAGCGTACGGGTTAGGATTAGGGGACGGGTGAGGGTCAGGCTTCGGGGAAGAGTTAGGGTTAGGGTTCGGGCTAGGGTTAGGGTTAGGGGACGGGGACGGTTTAGGGTCCAGGTGAGGGTACGGCAACACTTTAGGGGGAGCGTGCGTGTGAGGGCGCGGGTTAGTGTTAGCGTACGGGTTAGGATTAGGGGACGGTTGAGGGTCAGGCTTCGGGGAAGTGTTAGGGTTAGGGTTCGGGCTAGGGTTAGGGTTAGGGGACGGGGACGGTTTAGGGTCCAGGTGAGGGTACGGCAACGCTTTAGGGGGAGCGTCCGTGTGAGGACGCGGGTTAGTGTGAGCGTACGGGTTAGGATTAGGGGACGGGTGAGGGTCAGGCTTCGGGGAAGGGTTAGGGTTAGGGTTCGGGCTAGGGTTAGGGTTAGGGGACGGGGACGGTTTAGGGTCCAGGTGAGGGTACGGCAACGCTTTAGGGGGAGCGTGCGTGTGAGGGCGCGGGTTAGTGTTAGCGTACGGGTTAGGATTAGGGGACGGGTGAGGGTCAGGCTTCGGGGAAGGGATAGGGTTAGGGTTCGGGCTAGGGTTAGGGTTAGGGGACGGGGACGGTTTAGGGTCCAGGTGAGGGTACGGCAACGCTTTAGGGGGAGCGTGCGTGTGAGGGCGCGGGTTAGTGTTAGCGTACGGGTTAGGATTAGGGGACGGGTGAGGGTCAGGCTTCGGGGAAGGGTTAGGGTTAGGGTTCGGGCTAGGGTTAGGGTTAGGGGACGGGGACGGTTTAGGGTCTAGGTGAGGGTACGGCAACGCTTTAGGGGGAGCGTGCGTGTGAGGGCGCGGGTTAGTGTTAGCGTACGGGTTAGGATTAGGGGACGGGTGAGGGTCAGGCTTCGGGGAAGGGTTAGGGTTAGGGTTCGGGCTAGGGTTAGGGTTAGGGGACGGGGACGGTTTAGGGTCCAGGTGAGGGTACGGCAACGCTTTAGGGGGAGCGTCCGTGTGAGGGCGCGGGTTAGTGTGAGCGTACGTGTTAGGATTAGGGGACGGGTGAGGGTCAGGCTTCGGGGAAGGGTTAGGGTTAGGGTTCGGGCTAGGGTTAGGGTTAGGGGACGCGGACGGTTTAGGGTCCAGGTGAGGGTACGGCAACGCTTTAGGGGGAGCGTGCGTGTGAGGGCGCGCGTTAGTGTTAGCGTACGGGTTAGGATTAGGGGACGGGTGAGGGTCAGGCTTCGGGGAAGGTTTAGGGTTAGGGTTCGGGCTAGGGTTAGGGTTAGGGGACGGGGACGGTTTAGGGTCCAGGTGAGGCTACGGCAACGCTTTAGGGGGAGCGTGCGTGTGAGGGCGCGGGTTAGTGTTAGCGTACGGGTTAGGATTAGGGGACGGGTGAGGGTCAGGCTTCGGGGAAGGGTTAGGGTTAGGGTTCGGGCTAGGGTTAGGGTTAGGGGACGGGGACGGTTTAGGGTCCAGGTGAGGGTACGGCAACGCTTTAGGGGGAGCGTGCGTGTGAGGGCGCGGGTTAGTGTTAGCGTACGGGTTAGGATTAGGGGACGGGTGAGGGTCAGGCTTCGGGGAAGGGTTAGGGTTAGGGTTCGGGCTAGGGTTAGGGTTAGGGGACGGGGACGGTTTAGGGTCCAGGTGAGGGTACGGCAACGCTTTAGGGGGAGCGTGCGTCTGAGGGCGCGGGTTAGTGTTAGCATACGGGTTAGGATTAGGGGACGGGTGAGGGTCAGGCTTCGGGGAAGGGTTAGGGTTAGGGTTCGGGCTAGGGTTCGGGTTAGGGGACGGGGACGGTTTAGGGTCCACGTGAGGGTACGGCAACGCTTTAGGGGGAGCGTGCGTGTGAGGGCGCGGGTTAGTGTGAGCGTACGTGTTAGGATTAGGGGACGGGTGAGGGTCAGGCTTCGGGGAAGTGTTAGGGTTAGGGTTCGGGCTAGGGTTAGGGTTAGGGGACGGGGACGGTTTAGGGTCCAGGTGAGGGTACGGCAACGCTTTAGGGGGAGCGTGCGTGTGAGGGCGCGGGTTAGTGTTAGCGTACGGGTTAGGATTAGGGCACGGGTGAGGGTCAGGCTTCGGGGAAGGGTTAGGGTTAGGGTTCGGGCTAGGGTTAGGGTTAGGGGACGGGGACGGTTTAGGGTCCAGGTGAGGGTACGGCAACGCTTTAGGGGGAGCGTGCGTGTGAGGGCGCGGGTTAGTGTGAGCGTACGGGTTAGGATTAGGGGACGGGTGAGGGTCAGGCTTCGGGGAAGGGTTAGGGTTAGGGTTCGGGCTAGGGTTAGGGTTAGGGGACGGGGACGGTTTAGGGTCCAGGTGAGGGTAGGCAACGCTTTAGGGGGAGCGTGCGTGTGAGGGCGCGGGTTAGTGTTAGCGTACGGGTTAGGATTACGGGACGGGTGAGGGTCAGGCTTCGGGGAAGAGTTAGGGTTAGGGTTAGGGCTAGGGTTAGGGTTAGGGGACGGGGACGGTTTAGGGTCCAGGTGAGGGTACGGCAACGCTTTAGGGGGAGCGTGCGTGTGAGGGCGCGGGTTAGTGTTAGCGTACTGGTTAGGATTAGGGGACGGGTGATGGTCAGGCTTCGGGGAAGGGTTAGGGTTAGGGTTCGGGCTAGGGTTAGGGTTAGGGGACGGGGACGGTTTAGGGTCGAGGTGATGGTACGGCAACGCTTTAGGGGGAGCGTGCGTGTGAGGGCGCGGGTTAGTGTTAGCGTACGGGTTAGGATTAGGGGACGGGTGAGGGTCAGGCTTCGGGGAAGTGTTAGGGTTAGGGTTCGGGCTAGGGTTAGGGTTAGGGGACGGGGACGGTTTAGGGTCCAGGTGAGGGTACGGCAACGCTTTAGGGGGAGCGTCCGTGTGAGGACGCGGGTTAGTGTTAGCGTATGTGTTAGGATTAGGGGACGGGTGAGGGTCAGGCTTCGGGGAAGGTTTAGGGTTAGGGTTCGGGCTAGGGTTAGGGTTAGGGGACGGGGACGGTTTAGGGTCCAGGTGAGGGTACGGCAACGCTTTAGGGGGAGCGTGCGTGTGAGGGCGCGGGTTAGTGTTAGCGTACGGGTTAGGATTAGGGGACGGGTGAGGGTCACGCTTCGGGGAAGGGTTAGGGTTAGGGTTCGGGCTAGGGTTAGGGTTAGGGGACGGGGACGGTTTAGGGTCCAGGTGAGGGTACGGCAACGCTTTAGGGGGAGCGTGCGTGTGAGGGCGCGCATTAGTGTTAGCGTATGGGTTAGGATTAGGGGACGGGTGAGGGTCAGGCTTCGGGGAAGGGTTAGGGTTAGGGTTCGGGCTAGGGTTAGGGTTAGGGGACGGGGACGGCTTAGGTTCCAGGTGAGGGTACGGCAACGCTTTAGGGGGAGCGTGCGTGTGAGGGCGCGGGTTAGTGTGAGCGTACGGGTTAGGATTAGGGGACGGGTGAGGGTCAGGCTTCGGGGAAGGGTTATGGTTAGGGTTCGGGCTAGGGTTAGGGTTAGGGGACGGGGACGGTTTAGGGTCCAGGTGAGGGTATGGCAACGCTTTAGGGGGAGCGTGCGTGTGAGGGCACGGGTTAGTGTTAGCGTACGGGTTAGGATTAGGGGACGGGTGAGGGTCAGGCTTCGGGGAAGGGTTAGGGTTAGGGTTCGGGCTAGGGTTAGGGTTAGGGGACGGGGACGGTTTAGGGTCCAGGTGAGGGTACGGTAATGCTTTAGGGGGAGCGTGCGTGTGAGGGCGCGGGTTAGTGTTAGCGTACGGGTTAGGATTAGGGCACGGGTGAGGGTCAGGCTTCGGGGAAGGGTTAGGGTTAGGGTTCGGGCTAGGGTTAGGGTTAGGGGACGGGGACGGTTTAGGGTCCAGGTGAGGGTACGGCAACGCATTAGGGGGAGCGTGCGTGTGAGGGCGCGGGTTAGTGTTAGCGTACGGGTTAGGATTAGGGGACGGGTGAGGGTCAGGCTTCGGGGAAGGGTTAGGGTTAGGGTTCGGGCTAGGGTTAGGGTTAGGGGACGGGGACGGTTTAGGGTCCAGGTGAGGGTACGGCAACGCTTTAGGGGGAGCGTGCGTGTGAGGGCGCGGGTTAGTGTTAGCGTACGGGTTAGGATTAGGGGACGGGTGAGGGTCAGGCTTCGGGGAAGGGTTAGGGTTAGGGTTCGGGCTAGGGTTAGGGTTAGGGGACGGGGACGGTTTAGGGTCCAGGTGAGGGTACGGCAACGCTTTAGGGGGAGCGTGCGTGTGAGGGCGCGGGTTAGTGTTAGCGTACGGGTTAGGATTAGGGGACGGGTGAGGGTCAGGCTTCGGGGAAGGGTTAGGGTTAGGGTTCGGGCTAGGGTTAGGGTTAGGGGACGGGGACGGTTTAGGGTCCAGGTGAGGGTACGGCAACGCTTTAGGGGGAGCGTGCGTGTGAGGGCGCGGGTTAGTGTTAGCGTATGGGTTAGGATTAGGGGACGGGTGAGGGTCAGGCTTCGGGGAAGGGTTAGGGTTAGGGTTCGGGCTAGGGTTAGGGTTAGGGGACGGGGACGGTTTAGGGTCCAGGTGAGGGTACGGCAACGCTTTAGGGGGAGCGTGCGTGTGAGGGCGCGGGTTAGTGTTAGCGTACGGGTTAGGATTAGGGCACGGGTGAGGGTCAGGCTTCGGGGAAGGGTTAGGGTTAGGGTTCGGGCTAGGGTTAGGGTTAGGGGACGGGGACGGTTTAGGGTCCAGGTGAGGGTACGGCAACGCTTTAGGGGGAGCGTGCGTGTGAGGGCGCGGGTTAGTGTGAGCGTACGGGTTAGGATTAGGGGACGGGTGAGGGTCACGCTTCGGGGAAGGGTTAGAGTTAGGGTTCGGGCTAGGGTTAGGGTTAGGGGACGGGGACGGTTTAGGGTCCAGGTGAGGGTACGGCAACGCTTTAGGGGGAGCGTGCGTGTGAGGGTGCGGGTTAGTGTTAGCGTATGTGTTAGGATTAGGTGACGGGTGAGGGTCAGGCTTCGGGGAAGGGTTAGGGTTAGGGTTCGGGCTAGGGTTAGGGTTAGGGGACGGGGACGGTTTAGGGTCCAGGTGAGGGTACGGCAACGCTTTAGGGGGAGCGTGCGTGTGAGGGCGCGGGTTAGTGTTAGCGTACGGGTTAGGATTAGGGGACGGGTGAGGGTCAGGCTTCGGGGAAGGGTTAGGGTTCGGGTTCGGGCTAGGGTTAGGGTTAGGGGACGGGGACGGTTTAGGGTCCAGGTGAGGGTACGGCAACGCTTTAAGGGGAGCGTGCGTGTGAGGGCGCGGGTTAGTGTTAGCGTACGGGTTAGGATTAGGGGACGGGTGAGGGTCACGCTTCGGGGAAGGGTTAGGGTTCGGGCTAGGGTTAGGGTTAGGGGACGGGGACGGTTTAGGGTCCAGGTGAGGGTACGGCAACGCTTTAGAGGGAGCGTGCGTGTGAGGGCGCGGGTTAGTGTGAGGGTACGGGTTAGGATTAGGGGACGGGTGAGGGTCAGGCTTCGGGGAAGTGTTAGGGTTAGGGTTCGGGCTAGGGTTAGGGTTAGGGAACGGGGACGGTTTAGGGTCCAGGTGAGGGTACGGCAACGCTTTAGGGGGAGCGTGCGTGTGAGGGCGCGGGTTAGTGTTAGCGTACGGGTTAGGATTAGGGGACGGGTGAGGGTCAGGCTTCGGGGAAGAGTTAGGGTTAGGGTTCGGGCTATGGTTAGGGTTAGGGGACGGGGACGGTTTAGGGTCCAGGTGAGGGTACGGCAACGCTTTAGGGGGAGCTTCCGTGTGAGGACGCGGGTTAGTGTGAGCGTACGGGTTAGGATTAGGGGACGGGTGAGGGTCAGGCTTCGGGGAAGGTTTAGGGTTAGGGTTCGGGCTAGGGTTAGGGTTAGGGGACGGGGACGGTTTAGGGTCCAGGTGAGGGTACGGCAACGCTTTAGGGGGAGCGTGCGTGTGAGGGCGCGGGTTAGTGTTAGCGTACGGGTTAGGATTAGGGGACGGGTGAGGGTCACGCTTCGGGGAAGGGTTAGGGTTAGGGTTCGGGCTAGGGTTAGGGTTAGGGGACGGGGACGGTTTAGGGTCCAGGTGAGGGTACGGCAACGCTTTAGGGGGAGCGTGCGTGTGAGGGCGCGCGTTAGTGTTAGCGTATGGGTTAGGATTAGGGGACGGGTGAGGGTCAGGCTTCGGGGAAGGGTTAGGGTTAGGGATCGGGCTAGGGTTAGGGTTAGGGGACGGGGACGGCTCAGGGTCAAGGTGAGGGTACGGCAACGCTTTAGGGGGAGCGTGCGTGTGAGGGCGCGGGTTAGTGTGAGCGTACGGGTTAGGATTAGGGGACGGGTGAGGGTCACGCTTCGGGGAAGGGTTAGGGTTAGGGTTGGGGCTAGGGTTAGGGTTAGGGGACGGGGACGGTTTAGGGTCCAGGTGAGGGTACGGCAACGCTTTAGGGGGAGCGTGCGTGTGATGGCGCGCGTTAGTGTTAGCGTATGGGTTAGGATTAGGGGACGGGTGAGGGTCAGGCTTCGGGGAAGGGTTAGGGTTAGGGTTCGGGCTAGGGTTAGGGTTAGGGGACGGGGACTGTTTAGGGTCCAGGTGAGGGTACGGCAACGCATTAGGGGGAGCGTGCGTGTGAGGGCGCGGGTTAGTGTTAGCGTACGGGTTAGGATTAGGGGACGGGTGAGGGTCAGGCTTCGGGGAAGGGTTAGGGTTAGGGTTCGGGCTAGGGTTAGGGTTAGGGGACGGGGACGGTTTAGGGTCCAGGTGAGGGTACGGCAACGCTTTAGGGGGCGCGTGCGTGTGAGGGCGCGGGTTAGTGTTAGCATACGGGTTAGGATTAGGGGACGGGTGAGGGTCAGGCTTCGGGGAAGGGTTAGGGTTAGGGTTCGGGCTAGGGTTAGGGTTAGGGGACGGGGACGGTTTAGGGTCCAGGTGAGGGTACGGCAACGCTTTAGGGGGAGCGTGCGTGTGAGGGCCTGGCTTAGTGTTAGCGTACGGGTTAGGATTAGGGGACGGGTGAGGGTCAGGTTTCGGGGAAGGGTTAGGGTTAGGGTTCGGGCTAGGGTTAGGGTTAGGGGACGGGGACGATTTAGGGTTCAGGTGAGGGTACGGCAACGCTTTAGGGGGAGCGTGCGTGTGAGGGCGCGGGTTAGTGTTAGCGTACGGGTTAGGATTAGGGGACGGGTGAGGGTCAGGCTTCGGGGAAGGGTTAGGGTTAGGGTTCGGGCTAGGGTTAGGGGACGGGGACGGTTTAGGGTCCAGGTGAGGCTACGGCAACGCTTTAGGGGGAGCGTGCGTGTGAGGGCGCGGGTTAGTGTTAGCGTACGGGTTAGGATTAGGGGACGGGTGAGGGTCAGGCTTCGGGGAAGGGTTAGGGTTAGGGTTCGGGCTAGGGTTAGGGTTAGGGGATGGAGACGGTTTAGGGTCCAGGTGAGGGTACGGCAACGCTTTAGGGTGAGCGTGCGTGTGAGGGCGCGGGTTAGTGTTAGCGTATGGGTTAGGATTAGGGGACGGGTGAGGGTCAGGCTTTGGGGAAGGATTAGGGTTAGGGTTCGGGCTAGGGTTAGGGTTAGGGGACGGGGACGGTTTAGGGTCTAGGTGAGGGTACGGCAACGCTTTAGGGGGAGCGTGCGTGTGAGGGCGCGGGTTAGTGTTAGCGTACGGGTTAGGATTAGGGGACGGGTGAGGGTCAGGCTTCGGGGAAGGTTTAGGGTTAGGGTTCGGGCTAGGGTTAGGGTTAGGGGACGGGGACGGTTTAGGGTCCAGGTGAGGCTACGGCAACGCTTTAGGGGGAGCGTGCGTGTGAGGGCGCGGGTTAGTGTTAGCGTACGGGTTAGGATTAGGGGACGGGTGAGGGTCAGGCTTCGGGGAAGGGTTAGGGTTAGGGTTCGGGCTAGGGTTAGGGTTAGGGGACGGGGACGGTTTAGGGTCCAGGTGAGGGTACGGCAACGCTTTAGGGGGAGCGTGCGTGTGAGGGCGCGGGTTAGTGTTAGCGTACGGGTTAGGATTAGGGGAAGGGTGAGGGTCAGGCTTCGGGGAAGGGTTAGGGTTAGGGTTCGGGCTAGGGTTAGGGTTAGGGGACGGGGACGGTTTAGGGTCCAGGTGAGGGTACGGCAACGCTTTAGGGGGAGCGTGCGTGTGAGGGCGCGGGTTAGTGTTAGCGTACGGGTTAGGATTAGGGCACGGGTGAGGGTCAGGCTTCGGGGAAGGGTTAGGGTTAGGGTTCGGGCTAGGGTTAGGGTTAGGGGACGGGGACGGTTTAGGGTCCAGGTGAGGGTACGGCAACGCTTTAGGGGGAGCGTGCGTGTGAGGGCGCGGGTTAGTGTTAGCGTACGGGTTAGGATTAGGGGACGGGTGAGGGTCAGGCTTCGGGGAAGGGTTAGGGTTAGGGTTCGGGCTAGGGTTAGGGTTAGGGGACGGGGACGGTTTAGGGTCCAGGTGAGGGTACGGCAACGCTTTAGGGTGAGCGTGCGTGTGAGGGCACGGGTTAGTGTGAGCGTACGTGTTAGGATTAGGGGACGGGTGAGGGTCAGGCTTCGGGGAAGGGTTAGGGTTAGGGTTCGGGCTAGGGTTAGGGTTAGGGGACGGGGACGGTTTAGGGTCCAGGTGAGGGTACGGCAACGCTTTAGGGGGAGCGTGCGTGTGAGGGCACGGGTTAGTGTGAGCGTACGTGTTAGGATTAGGGGACGGGTGAGGGTCAGGCTTCGGGGAAGGGTTAGGGTTAGGGTTCGGGCTAGGGTTAGGGTTAGGGGACGGGGACGGTTTAGGGTCCAGGTGAGGGTACGGCAACGCTTTAGGGGGAGCGTGCGTGTGAGGGCGCGCGTTAGTGTTAGCGTATGGGTTAGGATTAGGGGACGGGTGAGGGTCAGGCTTCGGGGAAGGGTTAGGGTTAGGGATCGGGCTAGGGTTAGGGTTAGGGGACGGGGACGGCTCAGGGTCAAGGTGAGGGTACGGCAACGCTTTAGGGGGAGCGTGCGTGTGAGGGCGCGGGTTAGTGTGAGCGTACGGGTTAGGATTAGGGGACGGGTGAGGGTCACGCTTCGGGGAAGGGTTAGGGTTAGGGTTGGGGCTAGGGTTAGGGTTAGGGGACGGGGACGGTTTAGGGTCCAGGTGAGGGTACGGCAACGCTTTAGGGGGAGCGTGCGTGTGATGGCGCGCGTTAGTGTTAGCGTATGGGTTAGGATTAGGGGACGGGTGAGGGTCAGGCTTCGGGGAAGGGTTAGGGTTAGGGTTCGGGCTAGGGTTAGGGTTAGGGGACGGGGACTGTTTAGGGTCCAGGTGAGGGTACGGCAACGCATTAGGGGGAGCGTGCGTGTGAGGGCGCGGGTTAGTGTTAGCGTACGGGTTAGGATTAGGGGACGGGTGAGGGTCAGGCTTCGGGGAAGGGTTAGGGTTAGGGTTCGGGCTAGGGTTAGGGTTAGGGGACGGGGACGGTTTAGGGTCCAGGTGAGGGTACGGCAACGCTTTAGGGGGCGCGTGCGTGTGAGGGCGCGGGTTAGTGTTAGCATACGGGTTAGGATTAGGGGACGGGTGAGGGTCAGGCTTCGGGGAAGGGTTAGGGTTAGGGTTCGGGCTAGGGTTAGGGTTAGGGGACGGGGACGGTTTAGGGTCCAGGTGAGGGTACGGCAACGCTTTAGGGGGAGCGTGCGTGTGAGGGCCTGGCTTAGTGTTAGCGTACGGGTTAGGATTAGGGGACGGGTGAGGGTCAGGTTTCGGGGAAGGGTTAGGGTTAGGGTTCGGGCTAGGGTTAGGGTTAGGGGACGGGGACGATTTAGGGTTCAGGTGAGGGTACGGCAACGCTTTAGGGGGAGCGTGCGTGTGAGGGCGCGGGTTAGTGTTAGCGTACGGGTTAGGATTAGGGGACGGGTGAGGGTCAGGCTTCGGGGAAGGGTTAGGGTTAGGGTTCGGGCTAGGGTTAGGGGACGGGGACGGTCTAGGGTCCAGGTGAGGCTACGGCAACGCTTTAGGGGGAGCGTGCGTGTGAGGGCGCGGGTTAGTGTTAGCGTACGGGTTAGGATTAGGGGACGGGTGAGGGTCAGGCTTCGGGGAAGGGTTAGGGTTAGGGTTCGGGCTAGGGTTAGGGTTAGGGGATGGAGACGGTTTAGGGTCCAGGTGAGGGTACGGCAACGCTTTAGGGTGAGCGTGCGTGTGAGGGCGCGGGTTAGTGTTAGCGTATGGGTTAGGATTAGGGGACGGGTGAGGGTCAGGCTTCGGGGAAGGATTAGGGTTAGGGTTCGGGCTAGGGTTAGGGTTAGGGGACGGGGACGGTTTAGGGTCTAGGTGAGGGTACGGCAACGCTTTAGGGGGAGCGTGCGTGTGAGGGCGCGGGTTAGTGTTAGCGTACGGGTTAGGATTAGGGGACGGGTGAGGGTCAGGCTTCGGGGAAGGTTTAGGGTTAGGGTTCGGGCTAGGGTTAGGGTTAGGGGACGGGGACGGTTTAGGGTCCAGGTGAGGCTACGGCAACGCTTTAGGGGGAGCGTGCGTGTGAGGGCGCGGGTTAGTGTTAGCGTACGGGTTAGGATTAGGGGACGGGTGAGGGTCAGGCTTCGGGGAAGGGTTAGGGTTAGGGTTCGGGCTAGGGTTAGGGTTAGGGGACGGGGACGGTTTAGGGTCCAGGTGAGGGTACGGCAACGCTTTAGGGGGAGCGTGCGTGTGAGGGCGCGGGTTAGTGTTAGCGTACGGGTTAGGATTAGGGGAAGGGTGAGGGTCAGGCTTCGGGGAAGGGTTAGGGTTAGGGTTCGGGCTAGGGTTAGGGTTAGGGGACGGGGACGGTTTAGGGTCCAGGTGAGGGTACGGCAACGCTTTAGGGGGAGCGTGCGTGTGAGGGCGCGGGTTAGTGTTAGCGTACGGGTTAGGATTAGGGCACGGGTGAGGGTCAGGCTTCGGGGAAGGGTTAGGGTTAGGGTTCGGGCTAGGGTTAGGGTTAGGGGACGGGGACGGTTTAGGGTCCAGGTGAGGGTACGGCAACGCTTTAGGGGGAGCGTGCGTGTGAGGGCGCGGGTTAGTGTTAGCGTACGGGTTAGGATTAGGGGACGGGTGAGGGTCAGGCTTCGGGGAAGGGTTAGGGTTAGGGTTCGGGCTAGGGTTAGGGTTAGGGGACGGGGACGGTTTAGGGTCCAGGTGAGGGTACGGCAACGCTTTAGGGTGAGCGTGCGTGTGAGGGCACGGGTTAGTGTGAGCGTACGTGTTAGGATTAGGGGACGGGTGAGGGTCAGGCTTCGGGGAAGGGTTAGGGTTAGGGTTCGGGCTAGGGTTAGGGTTAGGGGACGGGGACGGTTTAGGGTCCAGGTGAGGGTACGGCAACGCTTTAGGGGGAGCGTGCGTGTGAGGGCACGGGTTAGTGTGAGCGTACGTGTTAGGATTAGGGGACGGGTGAGGGTCAGGCTTCGGGGAAGGGTTAGGGTTAGGGTTCGGGCTAGGGTTAGGGTTAGGGGACGGGGACGGTTTAGGGTCCAGGTGAGGGTACGGCAACGCTTTAGGGGGAGCGTGCGTGTGATGGCGCGGGTTAGTGTGAGCGTACGGGTTAGGATTAGGGGACGGGTGAGGGTCAGGCTTCGGGGAAGGGTTAGGGTTAGGGTTCGGGCTAGGGTTAGGGTTAGGGGACGGGGACGGTTTAGGGTCCAGGTGAGGGTACGGCAACGCTTTAGGGGGAGCGTGCGTGTGAGGGCGCGGGTTAGTGTGAGCGTACGGGTTAGGATTAGGGGACGGGTGAGGGTCAGGCTTCGGGGAAGGGTTAGGGTTAGGGTTCGGGCTAGGGTTAGGGTTAGGGGACGGGGACGGTTTAGGGTCCAGGTGAGGGTAGGCAACGCTTTAGGGGGAGCGTGCGTGTGAGGGCGCGGGTTAGTGTTAGCGTACGGGTTAGGATTATGGGACGGGTGAGGGTCAGGCTTCGGGGAAGAGTTAGGGTTAGGGTTAGGGCTAGGGTTAGGGTTAGGGGACGGGGACGGTTTAGGGTCCAGGTGAGGGTACGGCAACGCTTTAGGGGGAGCGTGCGTGTGAGGGCGCGGGTTAGTGTTAGCGTACTGGTTAGGATTAGGGGACGGGTGAGGGTCAGGCTTCGGCGAAGGGTTAGGGTTAGGGTTCGGGCTAGGGTTAGGGTTAGGGGACGGGGACGGTGTAGGGTCCAGGTGAGGGTACGGCAACGCTTTAGGGGGAGCGTCCGTGTGAGGGCGCGGGTTAGTGTGAGCGTACGGGTTAGGATTAGGGGACGGGTGAGGGTCAGGCTTCGGGGAAGGGTTAGGGTTAGGGTTCGGGCTAGGGTTAGGGTTAGGGGACGGGGACGGTTTAGGGTCCAGGTGAGGGTACGGCAACGCTTTAGGGGGAGCGTGCGTGTGAGGGCGCGGGTTAGTGTTAGCGTACGGGTTAGGATTAGGGGACGGGTGAGGGTCACGCTTCGGGGAAGGGTTAGGGTTAGGGTTCGGGCTAGGGTTAGGGTTAGGGGACGGGGACGGTTTAGGGTCCAGGTGAGGGTACGGCAACGCTTTAGGGGGAGCGTGCGTGTGAGGGCGTGGGTTAGTGTTAGCGTATGTGTTAGGATTAGGTGACGGGTGAGGGTCAGGCTTCGGGGAAGGGTTAGGGTTAGGGTTCGGGCTAGGGTTAGGGTTAGGGGACGGGGACGGTTTAGGGTCCAGGTGAGGGTACGGCAACGCTTTAGGGGGAGCGTGCGTGTGAGGGCGCGGGTTAGTGTTAGCGTACGGGTTAGGATTAGGGGACGGGTGAGGGTCAGGCTTCGGGGAAGGGTTAGGGTTCGGGTTCGGGCTAGGGTTAGGGTTAGGGGACGGGGACGGTTTAGGGTCCAGGTGAGGGTACGGCAACGCTTTAAGGGGAGCGTGCGTGTGAGGGCGCGGGTTAGTGTTAGCGTACGGGTTAGGATTAGGGGACGGGTGAGGGTCAGGCTTCGGGGAAGGGTTAGGGTTCGGGCTAGGGTTAGGGTTAGGGGACGGGGACGGTTTAGGGTCCAGGTGAGGGTACGGCAACGCTTTAGAGGGAGCGTGCGTGTGAGGGCGCGGGTTAGTGTGAGCGTACGGGTTAGGATTAGGGGACGGGTGAGGGTCAGGCTTCGGGGAAGGGTTAGGGTTAGGGTTCGGGCTAGGGTTAGGGTTAGGGGACGGGGACGGTTTAGGGTCCAGGTGAGGGTACGGCAACGCTTTAGGGGGAGCGTGCGTGTGAGGGCGCGGGTTAGTGTTAGCGTACGGGTTAGGATTAGGGCACGGGTGAGGGTCAGGCTTCGGGGAAGAGTTAGTGTTAGGGTTCGGGCTAGGGTTAGGGTTAGGGGACGGGGACGGTTTAGGGTCCAGGTGAGGGTACGGCAACGCTTTAGGGGGAGCGTGCGTGTGAGGGCGCGGGTTAGTGTGAGCGTACGGGTTAGGATTAGGGGACGGGTGAGGGTCAGGCTTCGGGGAAGTGTTAGGGTTAGGGTTCGGGCTAGGGTTAGGGTTAGGGGACGGGGACGGTTTAGGGTCCAGGTGAGGGTACGGCAACGCTTTAGGGGGAGCGTCCGTGTGACGACGCAGGTTAGTGTGAGCGTACGGGTTAGGATTAGGGGACGGGTGAGGGTCAGGCTTCGGGGAAGGTTTAGGGTTAGGGTTCGGGCTAGGGTTAGGGTTAGGGGACGGGGACGGTTTAGGGTCCAGGTGAGGGTACGGCAACGCTTTAGGGGGAGCGTGCATGTGAGGGCGCGGGTTAGTGTTAGCGTACGGGTTAGGATTAGGGCACGGGTGAGGGTCAGGCTTCGGGGAAGGGTTAGGGTTAGGGTTCGGGCTAGGGTTAGGGTTAGGGGACGGGGACGGTTTAGGGTCCAGGTGAGGGTACGGCAACGCATTAGGGGGAGCGTGCATGTGAGGGCGCGGGTTAGTGTTAGCGTACGGGTTAGGATTAGGGGACGGGTGAGGGTCAGGCTTCGGGGAAGGGTTAGGGTTAGGGTTCGGGCTAGGGTTAGGGTTAGGGGACGGGGACGGTTTAGGGTCCAGGTGAGGGTACGGCAACGCTTTAGGGGGAGCGTGCGTGTGAGGGTGCGGGTTAGTGTTAGCGTACGGGTTCGGATTAGGGGACGGGTGAGGGTCAGGTTTCGGGGAAGGGTTAGGGTTAGGGTTCGGGCTAGGGTTAGGGTTAGGGGACGGGGACGATTTAGGGTTCAGGTGAGGGTACGGCAACGCTTTAGGGGGAGCGTGCGTGTGAGGGAGCGGGTTAGTGTTAGCGTACAGGTTGGGATTAGGGGACGGGTGAGGGTCAGGCTTCGGGGAAGGGTTAGGGTTAGGGTTCGGGCTAGGGTTAGGGTTAGGGGACAGGGACGGTTTAGGGTCCAGGTGAGGCTACGGCAACGCTTTAGGGGGAGCGTGCGTGTGAGGGCGCGGGTTAGTGTTAGCGTACGGGTTAGGATTAGGGGACGGGTGAGGGTCAGGCTTCGGGGAAGGGTTAGGGTTAGGCTTCGGGCTAGGGTTAGGGTTAGGGGACGGGGACGGTTTAGGGTCCAGGTGAGGGTATGGCAACGCTTTAGTGTGAGCGTGCGTGTGAGGGCGCGGGTTAGTGTTAGCGTACGGGTTAGGATTAGGGGACGGGTGAGGGTCAGGCTTCGGGGAAGGATTAGGGTTAGGGTTCGGGCTAGGGTTAGGGTTAGGGGACGGGCACGGTTTAGGGTCTAGGTGAGGGTACGGCAACGCTTTAGGGGGAGCGTGCGTGTGAGGGCGCGGGTTAGTGTTAGCGTACTGGTTAGGATTAGGGGACGGGTGAGGGTCAGGCTTCGGGGAAGGTTTAGGGTTAGGGTTTGGGCTAGGGTTAGGGTTAGGGGACGGGGACGGTTTAGGGTCCAGGTGAGGCTACGGCAACGCTTTAGGGGGAGCGTGCGTGTGAGGGCGCGGGTTAGTGTTAGCGTACGGGTTAGGATTAGGGGACGGGTGAGGGTCAGGCTTCGGGGAAGGGTTAGGGTTAGGGTTCGGGCTAGGGTTAGGGTTAGGGGACGGGGACGGTTTAGGGTCCAGGTGAGGGTACGGCAACGCTTTAGGGGGAGCGTGCGTGTGAGGGCGCGGGTTAGTGTTAGCGTACGGGTTAGGATTAGGGCACGGGTGAGGGTCAGGCTTCGGGGAAGGGTTAGGGTTAGGGTTCGGGCTAGGATTAGGGTTAGGGGACGGGGACGGTTTAGGGTCCAGGTGAGGGTACGGCAACGCTTTAGGGGGAGCGTGCGTGTGAGGGCGCGGGTTAGAGTTAGCGTACGGGTTAGGATTAGGGGACGGGTGAGGGTCAGGCTTCGGGGAAGGGTTAGGGTTAGGGTTCGGGCTAGGGTTAAGGTTAGGGGACGGGGACGGTTTAGGGTCCAGGTGAGGGTACGGCAACGCTTTAGGGGGAGCGTGCATGTGAGGGCGCGGGTTAGTGTGAGCGTACGGGTTAGGATTAGGGGACGGGTGAGGGTCAGGCTTCGGGGAAGGGTTAGGGTTAGGGTTCGGGCTAGGGTTAGGGTTAGGGGACGGGGACGGTTTAGGGTCCAGGTGAGGGTACGGCAACGCTTTAGGGGGAGCGTGCGTGTGAGGGCGCGGGTTAGTGTGAGCGTACGGGTTAGGATTAGGGGACGGGTGAGGGTCAGGCTTCGGGGAAGGGTTAGGGTTAGGGTTCGGGCTAGGGTTAGGGTTAGGGGACGGGGACGGTTTAGGGTCCAGGTGAGGGTACGGCAACGCTTTAGGGGGAGCGTGCGTGTGAGGGCGCGGGTTAGTGTGAGCGTACGGGTTAGGATTAGGGGACGGGTGAGGGTCAGACTTTGGGGAAGGGTTAGGGTTCGGGCTATGGTTAGGGTTAGGGGACGGGGACGGTTTAGGGTCCAGGTGAGGGTACGGCAACGCTTTAGGGGGAGCGTGCGTGTGAGGGCGTGGGTTAGTGTGAGCGTACGGGTTAGGATTAGGGGACAGGTGAGGGTCAGGCTTCGGGGAAGGGTTAGGGTTAGGGTTCGGGCTAGGGTTAGGGTTAGGGGACGGGGACGGTTTAGGGTCCAGGTGAGGGTCCGGCAACGCTTTAGGGGGAGCGTGCGTGTGAGGGCGCGGGTTAGTGTGAACGTACGGGTTAGGATTAGGGGACGGGTGAGGGTCAGGCTTCGGGGAAGGGTTAGGGTTAGGGTTCGGGCTAGGGTTAGGGTTAGGGGACGGGGACGGTTTAGGGTCCAGGTGAGGGTACAGCAACGCTTTAGGGGGAGCGTGCATGTGAGGGCGCGGGTTAGTGTTAGCGTACTGGTTAGGATTAGGGGACGGGTGAGGGTCAGGCTTCGGGGAAGTGTTAGGGTTAGGGTTCGGACTAGGGTTAGGGTTAGGGGAAGGGGACTGTTTAGGGTCCAGTTGAAGGTACGGCAACGTTTTAGGGGGAGCGTGCGTGTGAGGGCGCGGGTTAGTGTTAGCGTACGGGTTAGGATTAGGGGACGGGTGAGGGTCAGGCTTCGGGGAAGGGTTAGGGTTAGGGTTCGGGCTAGGGTTAGGGTTAGGGGACGGGGACGGTTTAGGGTCCAGGTGAGGGTACGGCAACGCTTTAGGGGGAGCGTGCGTGTGAGGGCACGGGTTAGTGTTAGCGTACGGGTTAGGATTAGGGGACGGGTGAGGGTCAGGCTTCGGGGAAGGGTTAGGGTTAGGGTTCGGGCTAGGGTTAGGGTTAGGGGACGGGGACGGTTTAGGGTCCAGGTGAGGGTACGGCAACGCTTTAGGGGGCGCGTGCGTGTGAGGGCGCGGGTTAGTGTTAGCATACGGGTTAGGATTAGGGGACGGGTGAGGGTCAGGCTTCGGGGAAGGGTTAGGGTTAGGGTTCGGGCTAGGGTTAGGGTTAGGGGACGGGGATGGTTTAGGGTCCAGGTGAGGGTACGGCAACGCTTTAGGGGGAGCGTGCGTGTGAGGGCGCGGGTTAGTGTTAGCGTACGGGTTAGGATTAGGGGACGGGTGAGGGTCAGGCTTCGGGGAAGGGTTAGGGTTAGGGTTCGGGCTAGGGTTAGGGTTAGGGGACGGGGACGGTTTAGGGTCCAGGTGAGGGTACGGCAACGCTTTAGAGTGAGCGTGCGTGTGAGGGCGCGGGTTAGTGTTAGCGTACGGGTTAGGATTAGGGGACGGGTGAGGGTCAGGCTTCGGGGAAGGATTAGGGTTAGGGTTCGGGCTAGGGTTAGGGTTAGGGGACGGGGACGGTTTAGGGTCTAGGTGAGGGTACGGCAACGCTTTAGGGGGAGCGTGCGTGTGAGGGCGCGGGTTAGTGTTAGCGTACGGGTTAGGATTAGGGGACGGGTGAGGGTCAGGCTTCGGGGAAGGTTTAGGGTTAGGGTTCGGGCTAGGGTTAGGGTTAGGGGACGGGGACGGTTTAGGGTCCAGGTGAGGCTACGGCAACGCTTTAGGGGGAGCGGGCGTGTGAGGGCGCGGGTTACTGTTAGCGTACGGGTTAGGATTAGGGGACGGGTGAGGGTCAGGCTTCGGGGAAGGGTTAGGGTTAGGGTTCGGGCTAGGGTTAGGGTTAGGGGACGGGGACGGTTTAGGGTCCAGGTGAGGGTACGGCAACGCTTTAGGGGGAGTGTGCGTGTGAGGGCGCGGGTTAGTGTTAGCGTACGGGTTAGGATTAGGGGACGGGTGAGGGTCAGGCTTCGGGGAAGGGTTAGGGTTAGGGTTCGGGCTAGGGTTAGGGTTAGGGGACGGGGACGGTTTAGGGTCCAGGTGAGGGTACGGCAACGCTTTAGGGGGAGCGTGCGTGTGAGGGCGCGGGTTAGTGTTAGCGTACGGGTTAGGATTAGGGGACGGGTGAGGGTCAGGCTTCGGGGAAGGGTTAGGGTTAGGGTTCGGGCTAGGGTAAAGGTTAGGGGACGGGGACGGTTTAGGGTCCAGGTGAGGGTACGGCAACGCTTTAGGGGGAGCGTGCATGTGAGGGCGCGGGTTAGTGTGAGCGTACGGGTTAGGATTAGGGGACGGGTGAGGGTCAGGATTCGGGGAAGTGTTAGGGTTAGGGTTCGGGCTAGGGTTAGGGTTAGGGGACGGGGACGGTTTAGGGTCCAGGTGAGGCTACGGCAACGCTTTAGGGGGAGCGTGCGTGTGAGGGCGCGGGTTAGTGTTAGCGTACGGGTTAGGATTAGGGGACGGGTGAGGGTCAGGCTTCGGGGAAGGGTTAGGGTTAGGGTTCGGGCTAGGGTTAGGGTTAGGGGACGGGGACGGTTTAGGGTCCAGGTGAGGGTACGGCAACGCTTTAGGGGGAGCGTGCGTGTGAGGGCGCGGGTTAGTGTGAGCGTACGGGTTAGGATTAGGGGACGGGTGAGGGTCAGGCTTTGGGGAAGGGTTAGGGTTCGGGCTAGGGTTAGGGTTAGGGGACGGGGATGGTTTAGGGTCCAGGTGAGGGTACGGCAACGCTTTAGGGGGAGCGTGCGTGTGAGGGCGCGGGTTAGTGTGAGCGTACGGGTTAGGATTAGGGGACGGGTGAGGGTCAGGCTTCGGGGAAGGGTTAGGGTTAGGGTTCGGGCTAGGGTTAGGGTTAGGGGACGGGGACGGTTTAGGGTCCAGGTGAGGGTACGGCAACGCTTTAGGGGGAGCGTGCGTGTGAGGGCGCGGGTTAGTGTGAGCGTACGGGTTAGGATTAGGGGACGGGTGAGTGTCAGGCTTCGGGGAAGGGTTAGGGTTCGGGCAAGGGTTAGGGTTATGGGACGGGGACGGTTTAGGGTCCAGGTGAGGGTACGGCAACGCTTTAGGGGGAGCGTGCGTGTGAGGGCGCGGGTTAGTGTTAGCGTACGGGTTAGGATTAAGGGACGGGTGAGGGTCAGGCTTCGGGGAAGGGTTAGGGTTAGGGTTCGGGCTAGGGTTAGGGTTAGGGGACGGGGACGGTTTAGGGTCCACGTGAGGGTACGGCAACGCTTTAGGGGGAGCGTGCGTGTGAGGGCGCGGGTTAGTGTTAGCGTATGGGTTAGGATTAGGGGACGGGTGAGGGTCAGGCTTCGGGGAAGGGTTAGGGTTAGGGTTCGGGCTAGGGTTAGGGTTAGGGGACGGGGAAGGTTTAGGGTCCAGGTGAGGGTACGGCAACGCTTTAGGGGGAGCGTGCGTGTGAGGGCGCGGGTTAGTGTGAGCGTACGGGTTAGGATTAGGGGACGGGTGAGGGTCAGGCTTCGGGGAAGGGTTAGGGTTCGGGCTAGGGTTAGGGTTAGGGGACGGGGACGGTTTAGGGTCCAGGTGAGGGTACGGCAACGCTTTAGGGGGAGCGTGCGTGTGAGGGCGCGGGATAGTGTTAGCGTACGGGTTAGGATTAGGGGACGGGTGAGGGTCAGGCTTCGGGGAAGGGTTAGGTGTAGGGTTCGGGCTAGGGTTAGGGTTAGGGGACGGGGACGGTTTAGGGTCCAGGTGAGGGTACGGCAACGCTTTAGGGGGAGCGTGCGAGTGAGGGCGCGGGTTAGTGTTAGCGTACGGGTTAGGAAGAGGGGACGGGTGAGGGTCAGGCTTCGGGGAAGGATTAGGGTTAGGGTTCGGGCTAGGGTTAGGGTTAGGGGACGGGGACGGTTTAGGGTCCAGGTGAGGGTACGGCAACGCTTTAGGGGGAGCGTGCGTGTGAGGGCGCGGGTTAGTGTTAGCGTACGGGTTAGGATTAGGGGACGGGTGAGGGTCAGGCTTCGGGGAAGGTTTAGGGTTAGGGTTCGGGCTAGGGTTAGGGTTAGGGGACGGGGACGGTTTAGGGTCCAGGTGAGGGTACGGCAACGCTTTAGGGGGAGCGTGCGTGTGAGGGCGCGGGTTAGTGTTAGCGTACGGGTTAGGATTAGGGGACGGGTGAGGGTCAGGATTCGGGGAAGGATTAGGGTTAGGGTTCGGGCTAGGGTTAGGGTTAGGGGACGGGGACGGTTTAGGGTCTAGGTGAGGGTACGGCAACGCTTTAGGGGGAGCGTGCGTGTGAGGGCGCTGTTTAGTGTTAGCGTACGGGTTAGGGTTAGGGTTAGGGTTAGGGTTAGGGTTCGGGCTAGGGTTAGGGTTAGGGGACGGGGACGGTTTAGGGTCCAGGTGAGGCTACGGCAACGCTTTAGGGGGAGCGTGCGTGTGAGGGCGCAGGTTAGTGTTAGCGTACGGGTTAGGATTAGGGGACGGGTGAGGGTCAGGCTTCGGGGAAGGTTTAGGGTTAGGGTTCGGGCTAGGGTTAGGGTTAGGGGACGGGGACGGTTTAGGGTCCAGGTGAGGCTACGGCAACGCTTTAGGGGGAGCGGGCGTGTGAGGGCGCGGGTTACTGTTAGCGTACGGGTTAGGATTAGGGGACGGGTGAGGGTCAGGCTTCGGGGAAGGGTTAGGGTTAGGGTTCGGGCTAGGGTTAGGGTTAGGGGACGGGGACGGTTTAGGGTCCAGGTGAGGGTACGGCAACGCTTTAGGGGGAGTGTGCGTGTGAGGGCGCGGGTTAGTGTTAGCGTACGGGTTAGGATTAGGGGACGGGTGAGGGTCAGGCTTCGGGGAAGGGTTAGGGTTAGGGTTCGGGCTAGGGTTAGGGTTAGGGGACGGGGACGGTTTAGGGTCCAGGTGAGGGTACGGCAACGCTTTAGGGGGAGCGTGCGTGTGAGGGCGCGGGTTAGTGTTAGCGTACGGGTTAGGATTAGGGGACGGGTGAGGGTCAGGCTTCGGGGAAGGGTTAGGGTTAGGGTTCGGGCTAGGGTAAAGGTTAGGGGACGGGGACGGTTTAGGGTCCAGGTGAGGGTACGGCAACGCTTTAGGGGGAGCGTGCATGTGAGGGCGCGGGTTAGTGTGAGCGTACGGGTTAGGATTAGGGGACGGGTGAGGGTCAGGATTCGGGGAAGTGTTAGGGTTAGGGTTCGGGCTAGGGTTAGGGTTAGGGGACGGGGACGGTTTAGGGTCCAGGTGAGGCTACGGCAACGCTTTAGGGGGAGCGTGCGTGTGAGGGCGCGGGTTAGTGTTAGCGTACGGGTTAGGATTAGGGGACGGGTGAGGGTCAGGCTTCGGGGAAGGGTTAGGGTTAGGGTTCGGGCTAGGGTTAGGGTTAGGGGACGGGGACGGTTTAGGGTCCAGGTGAGGGTACGGCAACGCTTTAGGGGGAGCGTGCGTGTGAGGGCGCGGGTTAGTGTGAGCGTACGGGTTAGGATTAGGGGACGGGTGAGGGTCAGGCTTTGGGGAAGGGTTAGGGTTCGGGCTAGGGTTAGGGTTAGGGGACGGGGATGGTTTAGGGTCCAGGTGAGGGTACGGCAACGCTTTAGGGGGAGCGTGCGTGTGAGGGCGCGGGTTAGTGTGAGCGTACGGGTTAGGATTAGGGGACGGGTGAGGGTCAGGCTTCGGGGAAGGGTTAGGGTTAGGGTTCGGGCTAGGGTTAGGGTTAGGGGACGGGGACGGTTTAGGGTCCAGGTGAGGGTACGGCAACGCTTTAGGGGGAGCGTGCGTGTGAGGGCGCGGGTTAGTGTGAGCGTACGGGTTAGGATTAGGGGACGGGTGAGTGTCAGGCTTCGGGGAAGGGTTAGGGTTCGGGCAAGGGTTAGGGTTATGGGACGGGGACGGTTTAGGGTCCAGGTGAGGGTACGGCAACGCTTTAGGGGGAGCGTGCGTGTGAGGGCGCGGGTTAGTGTTAGCGTACGGGTTAGGATTAAGGGACGGGTGAGGGTCAGGCTTCGGGGAAGGGTTAGGGTTAGGGTTCGGGCTAGGGTTAGGGTTAGGGGACGGGGACGGTTTAGGGTCCACGTGAGGGTACGGCAACGCTTTAGGGGGAGCGTGCGTGTGAGGGCGCGGGTTAGTGTTAGCGTATGGGTTAGGATTAGGGGACGGGTGAGGGTCAGGCTTCGGGGAAGGGTTAGGGTTAGGGTTCGGGCTAGGGTTAGGGTTAGGGGACGGGGAAGGTTTAGGGTCCAGGTGAGGGTACGGCAACGCTTTAGGGGGAGCGTGCGTGTGAGGGCGCGGGTTAGTGTGAGCGTACGGGTTAGGATTAGGGGACGGGTGAGGGTCAGGCTTCGGGGAAGGGTTAGGGTTCGGGCTAGGGTTAGGGTTAGGGGACGGGGACGGTTTAGGGTCCAGGTGAGGGTACGGCAACGCTTTAGGGGGAGCGTGCGTGTGAGGGCGCGGGATAGTGTTAGCGTACGGGTTAGGATTAGGGGACGGGTGAGGGTCAGGCTTCGGGGAAGGGTTAGGTGTAGGGTTCGGGCTAGGGTTAGGGTTAGGGGACGGGGACGGTTTAGGGTCCAGGTGAGGGTACGGCAACGCTTTAGGGGGAGCGTGCGAGTGAGGGCGCGGGTTAGTGTTAGCGTACGGGTTAGGAAGAGGGGACGGGTGAGGGTCAGGCTTCGGGGAAGGATTAGGGTTAGGGTTCGGGCTAGGGTTAGGGTTAGGGGACGGGGACGGTTTAGGGTCCAGGTGAGGGTACGGCAACGCTTTAGGGGGAGCGTGCGTGTGAGGGCGCGGGTTAGTGTTAGCGTACGGGTTAGGATTAGGGGACGGGTGAGGGTCAGGCTTCGGGGAAGGTTTAGGGTTAGGGTTCGGGCTAGGGTTAGGGTTAGGGGACGGGGACGGTTTAGGGTCCAGGTGAGGGTACGGCAACGCTTTAGGGGGAGCGTGCGTGTGAGGGCGCGGGTTAGTGTTAGCGTACGGGTTAGGATTAGGGGACGGGTGAGGGTCAGGATTCGGGGAAGGATTAGGGTTAGGGTTCGGGCTAGGGTTAGGGTTAGGGGACGGGGACGGTTTAGGGTCTAGGTGAGGGTACGGCAACGCTTTAGGGGGAGCGTGCGTGTGAGGGCGCTGTTTAGTGTTAGCGTACGGGTTAGGGTTAGGGTTAGGGTTAGGGTTAGGGTTCGGGCTAGGGTTAGGGTTAGGGGACGGGGACGGTTTAGGGTCCAGGTGAGGCTACGGCAACGCTTTAGGGGGAGCGTGCGTGTGAGGGCGCAGGTTAGTGTTAGCGTACGGGTTAGGATTAGGGGACGGGTGAGGGTCAGGCTTCGGGGAAGGGTTAGGGTTAGGGTTCGGGCTAGGGTTAGTGTTAGGGGACGGGGACGGTTTAGGGTCCAGGTGCGGTACGGCAACGCTTTAGGGGGAGCGTGCGTGTGAGGGCGCGGGTTAGTGTTAGCGTATGGGTTAGGATTAGAGGACGGGTGAGGGTCAGGGTTCGGGGAAGGGTTAGGGTTAGGGTTCGGGCTAGGGTTAGGGTTAGGGGACGGGGACGGTTTAGGATCCTTGTGAGGGTACGGCAACGCTTTAGGGGGAGCGTGCGTGTGAGGGCGCGGGTTAGTGTTAGCGTACGGGTTAGGATTAGGGGACGGGTGAGGGTCAGGCTTCGGGGAAGGGTTAGGGTTAGGGTTCGGGCTAGGGTTAGGGTCAGGGGACGGGGACGGTTTAGGGTCCAGGTGAGGGTACGGTAACGCTTTAGGGGGAGCGTGCGTGTGAGGGCGCGGGTTAGTGTTAGCGTACGGGTTAGGATTAGGGGACGGGAGAGGGTCAGGCTTCGGGGAAGGGTTAGGGTTAGGGTTCGGGCTAGGGTTAGGGTTAGGGGACAGGGACGGTTTAGGGTCCAGGTGAGGGTACGGCAACGCTTTAGGGGGAGCGTGCGTGTGAGGGCGCGGGTTAGTGTTAGCGTACGGGTTAGGATTAGGGGACGGGTGAGGGTCAGGCTTCGGGGAAGGGTTAGGGTTAGGGTTCGGGCTAGGGTTAGGGTTAGGGGACGGGGACGGTTTAGGGTCCAGGTGAGGGTACGGCAACGCTTTAGGGGGAGCGTGCGTGTGAGGGCGCGGGTTAGTGTTAGCGTACGGGTTAGGATTAGGGGACAGGTGAGGGTCAGGCTTCGGGGAAGGATTAGGGTTAGGGTTCGGGCTAGGGTTAGGGTTAGGGGACGGGGACGGTTTAGGGTCTAGGTGAGGGTACGGCAACGCTTTAGGGGGAGCGTGCGTGTGAGGGCGCGGGTTAGTGTTAGCGTACGGGTTAGGGTTAGGGTTAGGGTTAGGGTTAGGGTTCGGGCTAGGGTTAGGGTTAGGGTTCGGGCTAGGGTTAGGGTTAGGGGACGGGGACGGTTTAGGGTCCAGGTGAGGGTATGGCAACGCTTTAGGGGGAGCGTGCGTGTGAGGGCGCGGGTTAGTGTTAGCGTACGGGTTAGGATTAGGGGACGGGTGAGGGTCAGGCTTCGGGGAAGAGTTAGGGTTAGGGTTCGGGCTAGGGTTAGGGTTAGGGGACGGGGACGGTTTAGGGTCCAGGTGAGGGTACGACAACGCTTTAGGGGGAGCGTGCGTGTGAGGGCGCGGGTTACTGTTAGCGTACGGGTTAGGATTAGGGGACGGGTGAGGGTCAGGCTTCGGGGAAGGGTTAGGGTTAGGGTTCAGGCTAGGGTTTGGGTTAGGGGACGGGGACGGTTTAGGGTCCAGGTGAGGGTACGGCAACGCTTTAGGGGGAGCGTGCGTGTGAGGGCGCGGGTTAGTGTGAGCGTACGGGTTAGGATTAAGGGACGGGTGAGGGTCAGGCTTCGGGGAAGGGTTAGGGTTAGGGTTCGGGCTAGGGTTAGGGTTAGGGGACGGGGACGGTTTAGGGTCCACGTGAGGGTACGGCAACGCTTTAGGGGGAGCGTGCGTGTGAGGGCGCGGGTTAGTGTTAGCGTACGGGTTAGGATTAGGGGACGGGTTAGGGTCACGCTTCGGGGAAGGGTTAGGGTTAGGGTTCGGGCTAGGGTTAGGGTTAGGGGACGGGGACGGTTTAGGGTCCACGTGAGGGTACGGCAACGCTTTAGGGGGAGCGTGCGTGTGAGGGCGCGGGTTAGTGTTAGCGTACGGGTTAGGATTAGGGGACGGGTGAGGGTCAGGCTTCGGGGAAGGGTTAGGGTTAGGGTTCGGGCTAGGGTTAGGGTTAGGGGACGGGGACGGTTTAGGGTCCAGGTGAGGGTACGGCAATGCTTTAGGGGGAGCGTGCGTGTGAGGGCGCGGGTTAGTGTTAGCGTACGGGTTAGGATTAGGGGACGGGTGAGGGTCAGGCTTCGGGGAAGGGTTAGGGTTAGGGTTCGGGCTAGGGTTAGGGTTAGGGAACGGGGACGGTTTAGGGTCCAGGTGAGGGTACGGCAACGCTTTAGGGGGAGCGTGCGTGTGAGGGCGCGGGTTAGTGTGAGCGTACGGGTTAGGATTAGGGGACGGGTGAGGGTCAGGCTTCGGGGAAGGGTTAGGGTTAGGGTTCGGGCTAGGGTTAGGGTTAGGGGACGGGGACGGTTTAGGGTCCAGGTGAGGGTACGGCAACGCTTTAGGGGGAGCGTGCGTGTGAGGGTGCGGGTTAGTGTGAGCGTACGGGTTAGGATTAGGGGACGGGTGAGGGTCAGGCTTCGGGGAAGGGTTAGGGTTAGGGTTCGGGTTAGGGTTAGGGTTAGGGGACGGGGACGGTTTAGGGTCCAGGTGAGGGTACGGCAACGCTTTAGGGGGAGCGTGCGTGTGAGGGCGTGGGTTAGTGTTAGCGTACGGGTTAGGATTAGGGGACGGGTGAGGGTCAGGTTTCGGGGAAGGGTTAGGGTTAGGGTTCGGGCTAGGGTTAGGGTTAGGGGACGGGGTCGGTTTAGGGTTCAGGTGAGGGTACGGCATCGCTTTAGGGGGAGCGTGCGTGTGAGGGCGCGGGTTAGTGTTAGCGTACGGGTTAGGATTAGGGGACGGGTGAGGGTTAGGCTTCGGGGAAGGGTTAGGGTTAGGGTTCGGGCTAGGGTTAGGGTTAGGGGACGGGGACGGTTTAGGGTCCAGGTGAGGCTACAGCAACGCTTTAGGGGGAGTGTGCGTGTGAGGGCGCGGGTTAGTGTTAGCGTACGGGTTAGGATTAGGGGACGGGTGAGGGTCAGGCTTCGGGGAAGGGTTAGGGTTAGGGTTCGGGCTAGGGTTAGGGTTAGGGGACGGGGACGGTTTAGGGTCCAGGTGAGGGTACGGCAACGCTTTAGGGGGAGCGTGCGTGTGAGGGCGCTGGTTAGTGTTAGCGTACGGGTTAGGAATAGGGCACGGGTGAGGGTCAGGCTTCGGGGAAGGGTTAGGGTTAGGGTTCGGGCTAGGGTTAGGGTTAGGGGACGGGGACGGTTTAGGGTCCAGGTGAGGGTACGGCAATGCTTTAGGGGGAGCGTGCGTGTGAGGGCGCGGGTTAGTGTGAGCGTACGGGTTAGGTTTAGGGGACGGGTGAGGGTCAGGCTTCGGGGAAGGGTTAGGGTTAGGGTTCGGGCTAGGGTTAGGTTTAGGGGACGGGGACGGTTTAGGGTCCAGGTGAGGGTACGGCAACGCTTTAGGGGGAGCATGCGTGTGAGGGCGCGGGTTAGTGTTAGCGTACGGGTTAGGATTAGGGGACGGGTGAGGGTCAGGTTTCGGGGAAGGGTTAGGGTTAGGGTTCGGGCTAGGGTTAGGGTTAGGGGACGGGGTCGGTTTAGGGTTCAGGTGAGGGTACGGCAACGCTTTAGGGGGAGCGTGCGTGTGAGGGCGCGGGTTAGTGTTAGCGTACGGGTTAGGATTAGGGGACGGGTGAGGGTCAGGCTTCGGGGAAGGGTTAGGGTTAGGGTTCGGACTAGGGTTAGGGTTAGGGGACGGGGACGGTTTAGGGTCCAGGTGAGGCTACGGCAACGCTTTAGGGGGAGTGTGCGTGTGAGGGCGCGGGTTAGTGTTAGCGTACGGGTTAGGATTAGGGGACAGGTGAGGGTCAGGCTTCGGGGAAGGGTTAGGGTTAGGGTTCGGGCTAGGGTTAGGGTTAGGGGACGGGGAAGGTTTAGGGTCCAGGTGAGGGTACGGCAACGCTTTAGGGTGAGCGTGCGTGTGAGGGCGTGGGTTAGTGTTAGCGTACGGGTTAGGATTAGGGGACGGGTGAGGGTCAGGCTTCGGGGAAGGGTTAGGGTTAGGGTTCGGGCTAGGGTTAGGGTTAGGGGACGGGGACGGTTTAGGGTCCAGGTGAGGCTACAGCAACGCTTTAGGGGGAGTGTGTGTGTGAGGGCGCGGGTTAGTGTTAGCGTACGGGTTAGGATTAGGGGACGGGTGAGGGTCAGGCTTCGGGGAAGGGTTAGGGTTAGGGTTCGGGCTAGGGTTAGGGTTAGGGGACGGGGACGGTTTAGGGTCCAGGTGAGGGTACGGCAACGCTTTAGGGGGAGCGTGCGTGTGAGGGCGCTGGTTAGTGTTAGCGTACGGGTTAGGAATAGGGCACGGGTGAGGGTCAGGCTTCGGGGAAGGGTTAGGGTTAGGGTTCGGGCTAGGGTTAGGGTTAGGGGACGGGGACGGTTTAGGGTCCAGGTGAGGGTACGGCAACGCTTTAGGGGGAGCATGCGTGTGAGGGCGCGGGTTAGTGTTAGCGTACGGGTTAGGATTAGGGGACGGGTGAGGGTCAGGTTTCGGGGAAGGGTTAGGGTTAGGGTTCGGGCTAGGGTTAGGGTTAGGGGACGGGGTCGGTTTAGGGTTCAGGTGAGGGTACGGCAACGCTTTAGGGGGAGCGTGCGTGTGAGGGCGCGGGTTAGTGTTAGCGTACGGGTTAGGATTAGGGGACGGGTGAGGGTCAGGCTTCGGGGAAGGGTTAGGGTTAGGGTTCGGGCTAGGGTTAGGGTTAGGGGACGGGGACGGTTTAGGGTCCAGGTGAGGCTACGGCAACGCTTTAGGGGGAGTGTGCGTGTGAGGGCGCGGGTTAGTGTTAGCGTACGGGTTAGGATTAGGGGACGGGTGAGGGTCAGGCTTCGGGGAAGGGTTAGGGTTAGGGTTCGGGCTAGGGTTAGGGTTAGGGGACGGGGACGGTTTAGGGTCGAGGTGAGGGTACGGCAACGCTTTAGGGGGAGCGTGCGTGTGAGGGCGCGGGTTAGTGTTAGCGTACGGGTTAGGATTAGGGCACGGGTGAGGGTCAGGCTTCGGGGAAGGGTTAGGGTTAGGGTTCGGGCTAGGGTTAGGGTTAGGGGACGGGGACGGTTTAGGGTCCAGGTGAGGGTACGGCAATGCTTTAGGGGGAGCGTGCATGTGAGGGCGCGGGTTAATGTGAGCGTACGGGTTAGGATTAGGGGACGGGTGAGGGTCAGGCTTCGGGGAAAGGTTAGGGTTAGGGTTCGGGCTAGGGTTAGGGTTAGGGGACGGGGACGGTTTAGGGTCCAGGTGAGGGTACGGCAACGCTTTAGGGGGAGCGTGCGTGTGAGGGCGCGGGTTAGTGTTAGCATACGGGTTAGGATTAGGGGACGGGTGAGGGTCAGGCTTCGGGGAAGGGTTAGGGTTAGGGTTCGGGCTAGGGTTAGGGTTAGGGGACGGGGACGGTTTAGGGTCCAGGTGAGGGTACGGCAACGCTTTAGGGGGAGCGTGCGTGTGAGGGCCTGGCTTAGTGTTAGCGTACGGGTTAGGATTAGGGGACGGGTGAGGGTCAGGTTTCGGGGAAGGGTTAGGGTTAGGGTTCGGGCTAGGGTTAGGGTTAGGGGACGGGGACGATTTAGGGTTCAGGTGAGGGTACGGCAACGCTTTAGGGGGAGCGTGCGTGTGAGGGCGCGGGTTAGTGTTAGCGTACGGGTTAGGATTAGGGGACGGGTGAGGGTCAGGCTTCGGGGAAGGGTTAGGGTTAGGGTTCGGGCTAGGGTTAGGGTTAGGGGACGGGGACGGTTTAGGGTCCAGGTGAGGCTACGGCAGTGCTTTAGGGGGAGCGTGCGTGTGAGGGCGCGGGTTAGTGTTAGCGTACGGGTTAGGATTAGGGGACGGGTGAGGGTCAGGCTTCGGGGAAGGTTTAGGGTTAGGGTTCGGGCTAGGGTTAGGGTTAGGGGACGGGGACGGTTTAGGGTCCAGGTGAGGCTACGGCAACGCTTTAGGGGGAGCGTGCGTGTGAGGGCGCGGGTTAGTGTTAGCGTACGGGTTAGGATTAGGGGACGGGTGAGGGTCAGGCTTCGGGGAAGGGTTAGGGTTAGGGTTCGGGCTAGGGTTAGGGTTAGGGGACGGGGACGGTTTAGGGTCCAGGTGAGGGTACGGCAACGCTTTAGGGGGAGCGTGCGTGTGAGGGCGCGGGTTAGTGTTAGCGTACGGGTTAGGATTAGGGGAAGGGTGAGGGTCAGGCTTCGGGGAAGGGTTAGGGTTAGGGTTCGGGCTAGGGTTAGGGTTAGGGGACGGGGACGGTTTAGGGTCCAGGTGAGGGTACGGCAACGCTTTAGGGGGAGCGTGCGTGTGAGGGCGCGGGTTAGTGTTAGCGTACGGGTTAGGATTAGGGCACGGGTGAGGGTCAGGCTTCGGGTTAGGGTTAGGGTTAGGGTTCGGGCTAGGGTTAGGGTTAGGGGACGGGGACGGTTTAGGGTCCAGGTGAGGGTACGGCAACGCATTAGGGGGAGCGTGCGTGTGAGGGCGCGGGTTAGTGTTAGCGTACGGGTTAGGATTAGGGGACGGGTGAGGGTCAGGCTTCGGGGAAGGGTTAGGGTTAGGGTTCGGGCTAGGGTTAGGGTTAGGGGACGGGGACGGTTTAGGGTCCAGGTGAGGGTACGGCAACGCTTTAGGGGGAGCGTGCGTGTGAGGGCGCGGGTTAGTGTTAGCGTACGGGTTAGGATTAGGGGACGGGTGAGGGTCAGGCTTCGGGGAAGGGTTAGGGTTAGGGTTCGGGCTAGGGTTAGGGTTAGGGGACGGGGACGGTTTAGGGTCCAGGTGAGGGTACGGCAACGCTTTAGGGGGAGCGTGCATGTGAGGGCGCGGGTTAGTGTTAGCGTACGGGTTAGGATTAGGGGACGGGTGAGGGTCAGGCTTCGGGGAAGGGTTAGGGTTAGGGTTCGGGCTAGGGTTAGGGTTAGGGGACGGGGACGGTTTAGGGTCCAGGTGAGGGTACGGCAACGCTTTAGGGGGAGCGTGCGTGTGAGGGCGCGGGTTAGTGTTAGCGTACGGGTTAGGATTAGGGGACGGGTGAGGGTCAGGCTTCGGGGAAGGGTTAGGGTTAGGGTTCGGGCTAGGGTTAGGATTAGGGGACGGGGACGGTTTAGGGTCCAGGTGAGGGTACGGCAACGCTTTAGGGGGAGCGTGCGTGTGAGGGCGCGGGTTAGTGTTAGCGTACGGGTTAGGATTAGGGCACGGGTGAGGGTCAGGCTTCGGGGAAGGGTTAGGTTTCGGGTTCGGGCTAGGGTTAGGGTTAGGGGACGGGGACGGTTTAGGGTCCAGGTGAGACTACGGCAACGCTTTAGGGGGAGCGTGCGTGTGAGGGCACGGGTTAGTGTTAGCGTACGTGTTAGGATTAGGGGACGGGTGAGGGTCAGGCTTCGGGGAAGGGTTAGGGTTAGGGTTCGGGCTAGGGTTAGGGTTAGGGGACGGGGACGGTTTAGGGTCCAGGTGAGGGTACGGCAACGCTTTAGGGGGAGCGTGCGTGTGATGGCGCGGGTTAGTGTGAGCGTACGGGTTAGGATTAGGGGACGGGTGAGGGTCAGGCTTCGGGGAAGGGTTAGGGTTAGGGTTCGGGCTAGGGTTAGGGTTAGGGGACGGGGACGGTTTAGGGTCCAGGTGAGGGTACGGCAACGCTTTAGGGGGAGCGTGCGTGTGAGGGCGCGGGTTAGTGTGAGCGTACGGGTTAGGATTAGGGGACGGGTGAGGGTCAGGCTTCGGGGAAGGGTTAGGGTTAGGGTTCGGGCTAGGGTTAGGGTTAGGGGACGGGGACGGTTTAGGGTCCAGGTGAGGGTAGGCAACGCTTTAGGGGGAGCGTGCGTGTGAGGGCGCGGGTTAGTGTTAGCGTACGGGTTAGGATTATGGGACGGGTGAGGGTCAGGCTTCGGGGAAGAGTTAGGGTTAGGGTTAGGGCTAGGGTTAGGGTTAGGGGACGGGGACGGTTTAGGGTCCAGGTGAGGGTACGGCAACGCTTTAGGGGGAGCGTGCATGTGAGGGCGCGGGTTAGTGTTAGCGTACTGGTTAGGATTAGGGGACGGGTGAGGGTCAGGCTTCGGGGAAGGGTTAGGGTTCGGGCTAGGGTTAGGGTTAGGGGACGGGGACGGTTTAGGGTCCAGGTGAGGGTACGGCAACGCTTTAGAGGGAGCGTGCGTGTGAGGGCGCGGGTTAGTGTGAGCGTACGGGTTAGGATTAGGGGACGGGTGAGGGTCAGGCTTCGGGGAAGGGTTAGGGTTAGGGTTCGGGCTAGGGTTAGGGTTAGGGGACGGGGACGGTTTAGGGTCCAGGTGAGGGTACGGCAACGCTTTAGGGGGAGCGTGCGTGTGAGGGCGCGGGTTAGTGTTAGCGTACGGGTTAGGATTAGGGCACGGGTGAGGGTCAGGCTTCGGGGAAGAGTTAGTGTTAGGGTTCGGGCTAGGGTTAGGGTTAGGGGACGGGGACGGTTTAGGGTCCAGGTGAGGGTACGGCAACGCTTTAGGGGGAGCGTGCGTGTGAGGGCGCGGGTTAGTGTGAGCGTACGGGTTAGGATTAGGGGACGGGTGAGGGTCAGGCTTCGGGGAAGTGTTAGGTTTAGGGTTCGGGCTAGGGTTAGGGTTAGGGGACGGGGACGGTTTAGGGTCCAGGTGAGGGTACGGCAACGCTTTAGGGGGAGCGTCCGTGTGACGACGCAGGTTAGTGTGAGCGTACGGGTTAGGATTAGGGGACGGGTGAGGGTCAGGCTTCGGGGAAGGGTTAGGGTTAGGGTTCGGGCTAGGGTTAGGGTTAGGGGACGGGGACGGTTTAGGGTCCAGGTGAGGGTACGGCAACGCTTTAGGGGGAGCGTGCATGTGAGGGCGCGGGTTAGTGTTAGCGTACGGGTTAGGATTAGGGCACGGGTGAGGGTCAGGCTTCGGGGAAGGGTTAGGGTTAGGGTTCGGGCTAGGGTTAGGGTTAGGGGACGGGGACGGTTTAGGGTCCAGGTGAGGGTACGGCAACGCATTAGGGGGAGCGTGCATGTGAGGGCGCGGGTTAGTGTTAGCGTACGGGTTAGGATTATGGGACGGGTGAGGGTCAGGCTTCGGGGAAGGGTTAGGGTTAGGGTTCGGGCTAGGGTTAGGGTTAGGGGACGGGGACGGTTTAGGGTCCAGGTGAGGGTACGGCAACGCTTTAGGGGGAGCGTGCGTGTGAGGGTGCGGGTTAGTGTTAGCGTACGGGTTCGGATTAGGGGACGGGTGAGGGTCAGGTTTCGGGGAAGGGTTAGGGTTAGGGTTCGGGCTAGGGTTAGGGTTAGGGGACGGGGACGATTTAGGGTTCAGGTGAGGGTACGGCAACGCTTTAGGGGGAGCGTGCGTGTGAGGGAGCGGGTTAGTGTTAGCGTACAGGTTGGGATTAGGGGACGGGTGAGGGTCAGGCTTCGGGGAAGGGTTAGGGTTAGGGTTCGGGCTAGGGTTAGGGTTAGGGGACAGGGACGGTTTAGGGTCCAGGTGAGGCTACGGCAACGCTTTAGGGGGAGCGTGCGTGTGAGGGCGCGGGTTAGTGTTAGCGTACGGGTTAGGATTAGGGGACGGGTGAGGGTCAGGCTTCGGGGAAGGGTTAGGGTTAGGCTTCGGGCTAGGGTTAGGGTTAGGGGACGGGGACGGTTTAGGGTCCAGGTGAGGGTATGGCAACGCTTTAGGGTGAGCGTGCGTGTGAGGGTGCGGGTTAGTGTTAGCGTACGGGTTAGGATTAGGGGACGGGTGAGGGTCAGGCTTCGGGGAAGGATTAGGGTTAGGGTTCGGGCTAGGGTTAGGGTTAGGGGACGGGCACGGTTTAGGGTCTAGGTGAGGGTACGGCAACGCTTTAGGGGGAGCGTGCGTGTGAGGGCGCGGGTTAGTGTTAGCGTACTGCTTAGGATTAGGGGACGGGTGAGGGTCAGGCTTCGGGGAAGGTTTAGGGTTAGGGTTCGGGCTAGGGTTAGGGTTAGGGGACGGGGACGGTTTAGGGTCCAGGTGAGGCTACGGCAACGCTTTAGGGGGAGCGTGCGTGTGAGGGCGCGGGTTAGTGTTAGCGTACGGGTTAGGATTAGGGGACGGGTGAGGGTCAGGCTTCGGGGAAGGGTTAGGGTTAGGGTTCAGGCTAGGGTTAGGGTTAGGGGACGGGGACGGTTTAGGGTCCAGGTGAGGATACGGCAACGCTTTAGGGGGAGCGTGCGTGTGAGGGCGTGGGTTAGTGTTAGCGTACGGGTTAGGATTAGGGGACGGGTGAGGGTCAGGCTTCGGGGAAGGGTTAGGGTTAGGGTTCGGGCTAGGGTTAGGGTTAGGGGACGGGGACGGTTTAGGGTCCAGGTGAGGCTACGGCAACGCTTTAGAGGGAGCGTGCGTGTGAGGGCGCGGGTTAGTGTGAGCGTACGGGTTAGGATTAGGGGACGGGTGAGGGTCAGGCTTCGGGGAAGGGTTAGGTTTAGGGTTCGGGCTAGGGTTAGGGTTAGGGGACGGGGACGGTTTAGGGTCCAGGTGAGGGTACGGCAACGCTTTAGGGGGAGCGTGCGTGTGAGGGCGCGGGTTAGTGTTAGCGTACGGGTTAGGATTAGGGGACGGGTGAGGGTCAGGCTTCGGGGAAGGATTAGGGTTAGGGTTCGGGCTAGGGTTAGGGTTAGGGGACGGGGACGGTTTAGGGTCTAGGTGAGTGTACGGCAACGCTTTAGGGGGAGCGTGCGTGTGAGGGCGCGGGTTAGTGTTAGCGTATGGGTTAGGATTAGGGGACGGGTGAGGGTCAGGCTTCGGGGAAGGTTTAGGGTTAGGGTTCGGGCTAGGGTTAGGGTTAGGGGACGGGGACGGTTTAGGGTCCAGGTGAGGCTACGGCAACGCTTTAGGGGGAGCGTGCGTGTGAGGGCGCGGGTTAGTGTTAGCGTACGGGTTAGGATTAGGGGACGGGTGAGGGTCAGGCTTCGGGGAAGGGTTAGGGTTAGGGTTCGGGCTAGGGTTAGGGTTAGGGGACGGGGACGGTTTAGGGTCCAGGTGAGGGTACGGCAACGCTTTAGGGGGAGCGTGCGTGTGAGGGCGCGGGTTAGTGTTAGCGTACGGGTTAGGATTAGGGGACGGGTGAGGGTCAGGCTTCGGGGAAGGGTTAGGGTTAGGGTTCGGGCTAGGATTAGGGTTAGGGGACGGGGACGGTTTAGGGTCCAGGTGAGGGTACGGCAACGCTTTAGGGGGAGCGTGCGTGTGAGGGCGCGGGTTAGAGTTAGCGTACGGGTTAGGATTAGGGGACGGGTGAGGGTCAGGCTTCGGGGAAGGGTTAGGGTTAGGGTTCGGGCTAGGGTTAAGGTTAGGGGACGGGGACGGTTTAGGGTCCAGGTGAGGGTACGGCAACGCTTTAGGGGGAGCGTGCATGTGAGGGCGCGGGTTAGTGTGAGCGTACGGGTTAGGATTAGGGGACGGGTGAGGGTCAGGCTTCGGGGAAGGGTTAGGGTTAGGGTTCGGGCTAGGGTTAGGGTTAGGGGACGGGGACGGTTTAGGGTCCAGGTGAGGGTACGGCAACGCTTTAGGGGGAGCGTGCGTGTGAGGGCGCGGGTTAGTGTTAGCGTACGGGTTAGGATTAGGGGACGGGTGAGGGTCAGGCTTCGGGGAAGGGTTAGGGTTAGGGTTCGGGCTAGGGTTAGGGTTAGGGGACGGGGACGGTTTAGGGTCCAGGTGAGGGTACGGCAACGCTTTAGGGGGAGCGTGCGTGTGAGGGCGCGGGTTAGTGTGAGCGTACGGGTTAGGATTAGGGGACGGGTGAGGGTCAGACTTTGGGGAAGGGTTAGGGTTCGGGCTATGGTTAGGGTTAGGGGACGGGGACGGTTTAGGGTCCAGGTGAGGGTACGGCAACGCTTTAGGGGGAGCGTGCGTGTGAGGGCGTGGGTTAGTGTGAGCGTACGGGTTAGGATTAGGGGACAGGTGAGGGTCAGGCTTCGGGGAAGGGTTAGGGTTAGGGTTCGGGCTAGGGTTAGGTTTAGGGGACGGGGACGGTTTAGGGTCCAGGTGACGGTACGGCAACGCTTTAGGGGGACCGTGCGTGTGAGGGCGCGGGTTAGTGTGAGCGTACGGGTTAGGATTAGGGGACGGGTGAGGGTCAGGCTTTGGGGAAGGTTTAGGGTTCGGGCAAGGGTTAGGGTTAGGGGGCGGGGACGGTTTAGGGTGCAGGTGAGGGTCCGGCAACGCTTTAGGCGGAGCGTGCGTGTGAGGGCGCGGGTTAGTGTGAGCGTACGGGTTAGGATTAGGGGACGGGTGAGGGTCAGGCTTCGGGGAAGGGTTAGGGTTAGGGTTCGGGCTAGGGTTAGGTTTAGGGGACGGGGACGGTTTAGGGTCCAGGTGAGGGTACAGCAACGCTTTAGGGGGAGCGTGCATGTGAGGGCGCGGGTTAGTGTTAGCGTACTGGTTAGGATTAGGGGACGGGTGAAGGTCAGGCTTCGGGGAAGTGTTAGGGTTAGGGTTCGGACTAGGGTTAGGGTTAGGGGAAGGGGACTGTTTAGGGTCCAGGTGAAGGTACGGCAACGTTTTAGGGGGAGCGTGCGTGTGAGGGCGCGGGTTAGTGTTAGCGTACGGGTTAGGATTAGGGGACGGGTGAGGGTCAGGCTTCGGGGAAGGGTTAGGGTTAGGGTTCGGGCTAGGGTTAGGGTTAGGGGACGGGGACGGTTTAGGGTCCAGGTGAGGGTACGGCAACACTTTAGGGGGAGCGTGCGTGTGAGGGCACGGGTTAGTGTTAGCGTACGGGTTAGGATTAGGGGACGGGTGAGGGTCAGGCTTCGGGGAAGGGTTAGGGTTAGGGTTCGGGCTAGGGTTAGGGTTAGGGGACGGGGACGGTTTAGGGTCCAGGTGAGGGTACGGCAACGCTTTAGGGGGCGCGTGCGTGTGAGGGCGCGGGTTAGTGTTAGCATACGGGTTAGGATTAGGGGACGGGTGAGGGTCAGGCTTCGGGGAAGGGTTAGGGTTAGGGTTCGGGCTAGGGTTAGGGTTAGGGGACGGGGATGGTTTAGGGTCCAGGTGAGGGTACGGCAACGCTTTAGGGGGAGCGTGCGTGTGAGGGCGCGGGATAGTGTTAGCGTACGGGTTAGGATTAGGGGACGGGTGAGGGTCAGGCTTCGGGGAAGGGTTAGGGTTAGGGTTCGGGCTAGGGTTAGGGTTAGGGGACGGGGACGGTTTAGGGTCCAGGTGAGGGTACGGCAACGCTTTAGGGTGAGCGTGCGTGTGAGGGCGCGGGTTAGTGTTAGCGTACGGTTTAGGATTAGGGGACGGGTGAGGGTCAGGCTTCGGGGAAGGATTAGGGTTAGGGTTCGGGCTAGGGTTAGGGTTAGGGGACGGGGACGGTTTAGGGTCTAGGTGAGGGTACGGCAACGCTTTAGGGGGAGCGTGCGTGTGAGGGCGCGGGTTAGTGTTAGCGTACGGGTTAGGATTAGGGGACGGGTGAGGGTCAGGCTTCGGGGAAGGTTTAGGGTTAGGGTTCGGGCTAGGGTTAGGGTTAGGGGACGGGGACGGTTTAGGGTCCAGGTGAGGCTACGGCAACGCTTTAGGGGGAGCGGGCGTGTGAGGGCGCGGGTTACTGTTAGCGTACGGGTTAGGATTAGGGGACGGGTGAGGGTCAGGCTTCGGGGAAGGGTTAGGGTTAGGGTTTGGGCTAGGGTTAGGGTTAGGGGACGGGGACGGTTTAGGGTCCAGGTGAGGGTACAGCAACACTTTAGGGGGAGCGTGCGTGAGCGGGCGCGGGTTAGTGTTAGCGTACGGGTTAGGATTAGGGGACGGGTGAGGGTCAGGCTTCGGGGAAGGGTTAGGGTTAGGGTTCGGGCTAGGGTTAGGGTTAGGGGACGGGGACGGTTTAGGGTCCAGGTGAGGGTACGGCAACGCTTTAGGGGGAGCGTGCGTGTGAGGGCGCGGGTTAGTGTTAGCGTACGGGTTAGGATTAGGGGACGGGTGAGGGTCAGGCTTCGGGGAAGGGTTAGGGTTAGGGTTCGGGCTAGGGTTAGGATTAGGGAACGGGGACGGTTTAGGGTCCAGGTGAGGGTACGGCAACGCTTTAGGGGGAGCGTGCGTGTGAGGGCGTGGGTTAATGTGAGCGTACGGGTTAGGATTAGGGGACGGGTGAAGGTCAGTCTTCGGGGAAGGGTTAGGGTTCGGGCTAGGGTTAGGGTTAGGGGACGGGGACAGTTTAGGGTCCAGGTGAGGGTACGGCAACGCTTTAGGGGGAGCGTGCGTGTGAGGGCGCGGGTTAGTGTGAGCGTACGGGTTAGGATTAGGGGACGGGTGAGGGTCAGGCTTCGGGGAAGGGTTAGGGTTAGGGTTCGGGCTAGGGTTAGGGTTAGGGGACGGGGACGGTTTAGGGTCCAGGTGAGGGTACGGCAACGCTTTAGGGGGAGCGTGCGTGTGAGGGCGCGGGTTAGTGTTAGCGTACGGGTTAGGATTAGGGGACGGGTGAGGGTCAGGCTTCGGGGAAGAGTTAGGGTTAGGGTTCGGGCTAGGGTTAGGGTTAGGGGACGGGGACGGTTTAGGGTCCAGGTGAGGGTACGGCAACACTTTAGGGGGAGCGTGCATGTGAGGGCGCGGGTTAGTGTTAGCGTATGGGTTAGGATTAGGGGACGGGTGAGGGTAAGGCTTCGGGGAAGGGTTAGGGTTAGGGTTCGGGCTAGGGTTAGGGTTAGGGGACGGGGAAGGTTTAGGGTCCAGGTGAGGGTACGGCAACGCTTTAGGGGGAGCGTGCGTGTGAGGGCGCGGGTTAGTGTGAGCGTACGGGTTAGGATTAGGGGACGGGTGAGGGTCAGGCTTCGGGGAAGGGTTAGGGTTCGGGCTAGGGTTAGGGTTAGGGGACGGGGACGGTTTAGGGTCCAGGTGAGGGTACGGCAACGCTTTAGGGGGAGCGTGCGTGTGAGGGCGCGGGTTAGTGTTAGCGTACGGGTTAGGATTAGGGGACGGGTGAGGGTCAGGCTTCGGGGAAGGGTTAGGTGTAGGGTTCGGGCTAGGGTTAGGGTTAGGGGACGGGGACGGTTTAGGGTCCAGGTGAGGGTACGGCAACGCTTTAGGGGGAGCGTGCGAGTGAGGGCGCGGGTTAGTGTTAGCGTACGGGTTAGGAAGAGGGGACGGGTGAGGGTCAGGCTTCGGGGAAGGATTAGGGTTAGGGTTCGGGCTAGGGTTAGGGTTAGGGGACGGGGACGGTTTAGGGTCCAGGTGAGGGTACGGCAACGCTTTAGGGGGAGCGTGCGTGTGAGGGCGCGGGTTAATGTTAGCGTACGGTTTAGGATTAGGGGACGGGTGAGGGTCAGGCTTCGGGGAAGGGTTAGGGTTAGGGTTCGGGCTAGGGTTAGGGTCAGGGGACGGGGACGGTTTAGGGTCCAGGTGAGGGTACGGCAACGCTTTAGGGGGAGTGTGCGTGTGAGGGCGTGGGTTAGTGTTAGCGTACGGGTTAGGATTAGGGGACGGGTGAGGGTCAGGCTTCGGGGAAGGGTTAGGGTTAGGGTTCGGGCTAGGGTTAGGGTTAGGGGACGGGGACGGTTTAGGGTCCAGGTGAGGGTACGGCAACGCTTTAGGGGGAGCGTGCGTGTGAGGGCTTGGGTTAGTGTTAGCGTACGGGTTAGGATTAGGGGACGGGTGAGGGTCAGGCTTCGGGGAAGGGTTAGGGTCAGGGTTCGGGCTAGGGTTAGGGTTAGGGGACGGGGACGGTTTAGGGTCCAGGTGAGGGTACGGCAACGCTTTAGGGGGAGCGTGCGTGTGAGGGCGCGGGTTAGTGTTAGCGTACGGGTTAGGATTAGGGGACGGGTGAGGGTCAGGATTCGGGGAAGGATTAGGGTTAGGGTTCGGGCTAGGGTTAGGGTTAGGGGACGGGGACGGTTTAGGGTCTAGGTGAGGGTACGGCAACGCTTTAGGGGGAGCGTGCGTGTGAGGGCGCGGTTTAGTGTTAGCGTACGGGTTAGGGTTAGGGTTAGGGTTAGGGTTAGGGTTCGGGCTAGGGTTAGGGTTAGGGGACGGGGACGGTTTAGGGTCCAGGTGAGGCTACGGCAACGCTTTAGGGGGAGCGTGCGTGTGAGGGCGCAGGTTAGTGTTAGCGTACGGGTTAGGATTAGGGGACGGGTGAGGGTCAGGCTTCGGGGAAGGGTTAGGGTTAGGGTTCGGGCTAGGGTTAGGGTTAGGGGACGGGGACGGTTTAGGGTCCAGGTGAGGGTACGGCAACGCTTTAGGGGGAGCGTGCGTGTGAGGGCGCGGGTTAGTGTGAGCGTACGGGTTAGGATTAAGGGACGGGTGAGGGTCAGGCTTCGGGGAAGTGTTAGGGTTAGGGTTCGGGCTAAGGTTAGGGTTAGGGGACGGGGACGGTTTAGGGTCCACGTGAGGGTACGGCAACGCTTTAGGGGGAGCGTGCGTGTGAGGGCGCGGGTTAGTGTTAGCGTACGGGTTAGGATTAGGGGACGGGTGAGGGTCACGCTTCGGGGAAGGGTTAGGGTTAGGGTTCGGGCTAGGGTTAGGGTTAGGGGACGGGGAAGGTTTAGGGTCCAGGTGAGGGTATGGCAACGCTTTAGGGGGAGCGTGCGTGTGAGGGCGCGGGTTAGTGTTAGCGTACGGGTTAGGATTAGGGGACGGGTGAGGGTCAGGCTTCGGGGAAGGGTAAGGGTTAGGGTTCGGGCTAGGGTTAGGGTTAGGGGACGGGGACGGTTTAGGGTCCAGGTGAGGGTACGGCAATGCTTTAGGGGGAGCGTGCGTGTGAGGGCGCGGGTTAGTGTTAGCGTACTGGTTAGGATTAGGGGACGGGTGAGGGTCAGGCTTCGGGGAAGGGTTAGGGTTAGGGTTCGGGCTAGGGTTAGGGTTAGGGAACGGGGACGGTTTAGGGTCCAGGTGAGGGTACGGCAACGCTTTAGGGGGAGCGTGCGTGTGAGGGCGTGGGTTAGTGTGAGCGTACGGGTTAGGATTAGGGGACGGGTGAGGGTCAGGCTTTGGGGAAGGATTAGGGTTAGGGTTCGGGCTAGGGTTAGAGTTAGGGGACGGGGACGGTTTAGGGTCCAGGTGAGGGTACGGCAACGCTTTAGGGGGAGCGTGCGTGTGAGGGTGCGGGTTAGTGTGAGCGTACGGGTTAGGATTAGGGGACGGGTGAGGGTCAGGCTTCGGGGAAGGGTTAGGGTTAGGGTTCGGGTTAGGGTTAGGGTTAGGGGACGGGGACGGTTTAGGGTCCAGGTGAGGGTACGGCAACGCTTTAGGGGGAGCGTGCGTGTGAGGGCGTGGGTTAGTGTTAGCGTACGGGTTAGGATTAGGGGACGGGTGAGGGTCTGGTTTCGGGGAAGGGTTAGGGTTAGGGTTCGGGCTAGGGTTAGGGTTAGGGGACGGGGTCGGTTTAGGGTTCAGGTGAGGGTACGGCATCGCTTTAGGGGGAGCGTGCGTGTGAGGGCGCGGGTTAGTGTTAGCGTACGGGTTAGGATTAGGGGACGGGTGAGGGTCAGGCTTCGGGGAAGGGTTAGGGTTAGGGTTCGGGCTAGGGTTAGGGTTAGGGGACGGGGACGGTTTAGGGTCCAGGTGAGGCTACAGCAACGCTTTAGGGGGAGTGTGCGTGTGAGGGCGCGGGTTAGTGTTAGCGTACGGGTTAGGATTAGGGGACGGGTGAGGGTCAGGCTTCGGGGAAGGGTTAGGGTTAGGGTTCGGGCTAGGGTTAGGGTTAGGGGACGGGGACGGTTTAGGGTCCAGGTGAGGGTACGGCAACGCTTTAGGGGGAGCGTGCGTGTGAGGGCGCTGGTTAGTGTTAGCGTACGGGTTAGGAATAGGGCACGGGTGAGGGTCAGGCTTCGGGGAAGGGTTAGGGTTAGGGTTCGGGCTAGGGTTAGGGTTAGGGGACGGGGACGGTTTAGGGTCCAGGTGAGGGTACGGCAATGCTTTAGGGGGAGCGTGCGTGTGAGGGCGCGGGTTAGTGTGAGCGTACGGGTTAGGATTAGGGGACGGGTGAGGGTCAGGCTTCGGGGAAGGGTTAGGGTTAGGGTTCGGGCTAGGGTTAGGGTTAGGGGACGGGGACGGTTTAGGGTCCAGGTGAGGGTACGGCAACGCTTTAGGGGGAGCATGCGTGTGAGGGCGCAGGTTAGTGTTAGCGTACGGGTTAGGATTAGGGGACGGGTGAGGGTCAGGTTTCGGGGAAGGGTTAGGGTTAGGGTTCGGGCTAGGGTTAGGGTTAGGGGACGGGGTCGGTTTAGGGTTCAGGTGAGGGTACGGCAACGCTTTAGGGGGAGCGTGCGTGTGAGGGCGCGGGTTAGTGTTAGCGTACGGGTTAGGATTAGGGGACGGGTGAGGGTCAGGCTTCGGGGAAGGGTTAGGGTTAGGGTTCGGACTAGGGTTAGGGTTAGGGGACGGGGACGGTTTAGGGTCCAGGTGAGGGTACGGCAACGCTTTAGGGGGAGCGTGCGTGTGAGGGCGCTGGTTAGTGTTAGCGTACGGGTTAGGAATAGGGCACGGGAGAGGGTCAGGCTTCGGGGAAGGGTTAGGGTTAGGGTTCGGGCTAGGGTTAGGGTTAGGGGACGGGGACGGTTTAGGGTCTAGGTGAGGGTACGGCAACGCTTTAGGGGGAGCGTGCGTGTGAGGGCGCGGTTTAGTGTTAGCGTACGGGTTAGGGTTAGGGTTAGGGTTAGGGTTAGGGTTCGGGCTAGGGTTAGGGTTAGGGGACGGGGACGGTTTAGGGTCCAGGTGAGGCTACGGCAACGCTTTAGGGGGAGCGTGCGTGTGAGGGCGCAGGTTAGTGTTAGCGTACGGGTTAGGATTAGGGGACGGGTGAGGGTCAGGCTTCGGGGAAGGGTTAGGGTTAGGGTTCGGGCTAGGGTTAGGGTTAGGGGACGGGGACGGTTTAGGGTCCAGGTGAGGGTACGGCAACGCTTTAGGGGGAGCGTGCGTGTGAGGGCGCGGGTTAGTGTTAGCGTATGGGTTAGGATTAGAGGACGGGTGAGGGTCAGGGTTCGGGGAAGGGTTAGGGTTAGGGTTCGGGCTAGGGTTAGGGTTAGGGGACGGGGACGGTTTAGGGTCCTGGTGAGGGTACGGCAACGCTTTAGGGGGAGCGTGCGTGTGAGGGCGCGGGTTAGTGTTAGCGTACGGGTTAGGATTAGGGGACGGGTGAGGGTCAGGCTTCGGGGAAGGGTTAGGGTTAGGATTCGGGCTAGGGTTAGGGTTAGGGGACGGGGACGGTTTAGGGTCCAGGTGAGGGTACGGCAACGCTTTAGGGGGAGCGTGCGTGTGAGGGCGCGGGTTAGTGTTAGCGTACGGGTTAGGATTAGGGGACGGGAGAGGGTCAGGCTTCGGGGAAGGGTTAGGGTTAGGGTTCGGGCTAGGGTTAGGGTTAGGGGACGGGGACGGTTTAGGGTCCAGGTGAGGGTACGGCAACGCTTTAGGGGGAGCGTGCGTGTGAGGGCGCGGGTTAGTGTTAGCGTACGGGTTAGGATTAGGGGACGGGTGAGGGTCAGGCTTCGGGGAAGGGTTAGGGTTAGGGTTCGGGCTAGGGTTAGGGTTAGGGGACGGGGACGGTTTAGGGTCCAGGTGAGGGTACGGCAACGCTTTAGGGGGAGCGTGCGTGTGAGGGCGCGGGTTAGTGTTAGCGTACGGGTTAGGATTAGGGGACAGGTGAGGGTCAGGCTTCGGGGAAGGATTAGGGTTAGGGTTCGGGCTAGGGTTAGGGTTAGGGGACGGGGACGGTTTAGGGTCTAGGTGAGGGTACGGCAACGCTTTAGGGGGAGCGTGCGTGTGAGGGCGCGGGTTAGTGTTAGCGTACGGGTTAGGGTTAGGGTTAGGGTTAGGGTTAGGGTTCGGGCTAGGGTTAGGGTTAGGGTTCGGGCTAGGGTTAGGGTTAGGGGACGGGGACGGTTTAGGGTCCAGGTGAGGGTATGGCAACGCTTTAGGGGGAGCGTGCGTGTGAGGGCGCGGGTTAGTGTTAGCGTACGGGTTAGGATTAGGGGACGGGTGAGGGTCAGGCTTTGGGGAAGAGTTAGGGTTAGGGTTCGGGCTAGGGTTAGGGTTAGGGGACGGGGACGGTTTAGGGTCCAGGTGAGGGTACGACAACGCTTTAGGGGGAGCGTGCGTGTGAGGGCGCGGGTTACTGTTAGCGTACGGGTTAGGATTAGGGGACGGGTGAGGGTCAGGCTTCGGGGAAGGGTTAGGGTTAGGGTTCAGGCTAGGGTTTGGGTTAGGGGACGGGGACGGTTTAGGGTCCAGGTGAGGGTACGGCAACGCTTTAGGGGGAGCGTGCGTGTGAGGGCGCGGGTTAGTGTGAGCGTACGGGTTAGGATTAAGGGACGGGTGAGGGTCAGGCTTCGGGGAAGGGTTAGGGTTAGGGTTCGGGCTAAGGTTAGGGTTAGGGGACGGGGACGGTTTAGGGTCCACGTGAGGGTACGGCAACGCTTTAGGGGGAGCGTGCGTGTGAGGGCGCGGGTTAGTGTTAGCGTACGGGTTAGGATTAGGGGACGGGTGAGGGTCACGCTTCGGGGAAGGGTTAGGGTTAGGGTTCGGGCTAGGGTTAGGGTTAGGGGACGGGGAAGGTTTAGGGTCCAGGTGAGGGTATGGCAACGCTTTAGGGGGAGCGTGCGTGTGAGGGCGCGGGTTAGTGTTAGCGTACGGGTTAGGATTAGGGGACGGGTGAGGGTCAGGCTTCGGGGAAGGGTTAGGGTTAGGGTTCGGGCTAGGGTTAGGGTTAGGGGACGGGGACGGTTTAGGGTCCAGGTGAGGGTACGGCAATGCTTTAGGGGGAGCGTGCGTGTGAGGGCGCGGGTTAGTGTTAGCGTACTGGTTAGGATTAGGGGACGGGTGAGGGTCAGGCTTCGGGGAAGGGTTAGGGTTAGGGTTCGGGCTAGGGTTAGGGTTAGGGAACGGGGACGGTTTAGGGTCCAGGTGAGGGTACGGCAACGCTTTAGGGGGAGCGTGCGTGTGAGGGCGTGGGTTAGTGTGAGCGTACGGGTTAGGATTAGGGGACGGGTGAGGGTCAGGCTTTGGGGAAGGGTTAGGGTTAGGGTTCGGGCTAGGGTTAGAGTTAGGGGACGGGGACGGTTTAGGGTCCAGGTGAGGGTACGGCAACGCTTTAGGGGGAGCGTGCGTGTGAGGGTGCGGGTTAGTGTGAGCGTACGGGTTAGGATTAGGGGACGGGTGAGGGTCAGGCTTCGGGGAAGGGTTAGGGTTAGGGTTCGGGTTAGGGTTAGGGTTAGGGGACGGGGACGGTTTAGGGTCCAGGTGAGGGTACGGCAACGCTTTAGGGGGAGCGTGCGTGTGAGGGCGTGGGTTAGTGTTAGCGTACGGGTTAGGATTAGGGGACGGGTGAGGGTCAGGTTTCGGGGAAGGGTTAGGGTTAGGGTTCGGGCTAGGGTTAGGGTTAGGGGACGGGGTCGGTTTAGGGTTCAGGTGAGGGTACGGCATCGCTTTAGGGGGAGCGTGCGTGTGAGGGCGCGGGTTAGTGTTAGCGTACGGGTTAGGATTAGGGGACGGGTGAGGGTCAGGCTTCGGGGAAGGGTTAGGGTTAGGGTTCGGGCTAGGGTTAGGGTTAGGGGACGGGGACGGTTTAGGGTCCAGGTGAGGCTACAGCAACGCTTTAGGGGGAGTGTGCGTGTGAGGGCGCGGGTTAGTGTTAGCGTACGGGTTAGGATTAGGGGACGGGTGAGGGTCAGGCTTCGGGGAAGGGTTAGGGTTAGGGTTCGGGCTAGGGTTAGGGTTAGGGGACGGGGACGGTTTAGGGTCCAGGTGAGGGTACGGCAACGCTTTAGGGGGAGCGTGCGTGTGAGGGCGCTGGTTAGTGTTAGCGTACGGGTTAGGAATAGGGCACGGGTGAGGGTCAGGCTTCGGGGAAGGGTTAGGGTTAGGGTTCGGGCTAGGGTTAGGGTTAGGGGACGGGGACGGTTTAGGGTCCAGGTGAGGGTACGGCAATGCTTTAGGGGGAGCGTGCGTGTGAGGGCGCGGGTTAGTGTGAGCGTACGGGTTAGGATTAGGGGACGGGTGAGGGTCAGGCTTCGGGGAAGGGTTAGGGTTAGGGTTCGGGCTAGGGTTAGGGTTAGGGGACGGGGACGGTTTAGGGTCCAGGTGAGGGTACGGCAACGCTTTAGGGGGAGCATGCGTGTGAGGGCGCAGGTTAGTGTTAGCGTACGGGTTAGGATTAGGGGACGGGTGAGGGTCAGGTTTCGGGGAAGGGTTAGGGTTAGGGTTCGGGCTAGGGTTAGGGTTAGGGGACGGGGTCGGTTTAGGGTTCAGGTGAGGGTACGGCAACGCTTTAGGGGGAGCGTGCGTGTGAGGGCGCGGGTTAGTGTTAGCGTACGGGTTAGGATTAGGGGACGGGTGAGGGTCAGGCTTCGGGGAAGGGTTAGGGTTAGGGTTCGGACTAGGGTTAGGGTTAGGGGACGGGGACGGTTTAGGGTCCAGGTGAGGCTACGGCAACGCTTTAGGGGGAGTGTGCGTGTGAGGGCGCGGGTTAGTGTTAGCGTACGGGTTAGGATTAGGGGACACGTGAGGGTCAGGCTTCGGGGAAGTGTTAGGGTTAGGGTTCGGGCTAGGGTTAGGGTTAGGGGACGGGGAAGGTTTAGGGTCCAGGTGAGGGTACGGCAACGCTTTAGGGTGAGCGTGCGTGTGAGGGCGTGGGTTAGTGTTAGCGTACGGGTTAGGATTAGGGGACGGGTGAGGGTCAGGCTTCGGGGAAGGGTTAGGGTTAGGGTTCGGGCTAGGGTTAGGGTTAGGGGACGGGGACGGTTTAGGGTCCAGGTGAGGCTACAGCAACGCTTTAGGGGGAGTGTGCGTGTGAGGGCGCGGGTTAGTGTTAGCGTACGGGTTAGGATTAGGGGACGGGTGAGGGTCAGGCTTCGGGGAAGGGTTAGGGTTAGGGTTCGGGCTAGGGTTAGGGTTAGGGGACGGGGACGGTTTAGGGTCCAGGTGAGGGTACGGCAACGCTTTAGGGGGAGCGTGCGTGTGAGGGCGCTGGTTAGTGTTAGCGTACGGGTTAGGAATAGGGCACGGGTGAGGGTCAGGCTTCGGGGAAGGGTTAGGGTTAGGGTTCGGGCTAGGGTTAGGGTTAGGGGACGGGGACGGTTTAGGGTCCAGGTGAGGGTACGGCAACGCTTTAGGGGGAGCATGCGTGTGAGGGCGCGGGTTAGTGTTAGCGTACGGGTTAGGATTAGGGGACGGGTGAGGGTCAGGCTTTGGGGAAGGGTTAGGGTTAGGGTTCGGGCTAGGGTTAGAGTTAGGGGACGGGGACGGTTTAGGGTCCAGGTGAGGGTACGGCAACGCTTTAGGGGGAGCGTGCGTGTGAGGGTGCGGGTTAGTGTGAGCGTACGGGTTAGGATTACGGGACGGGTGAGGGTCAGGCTTCGGGGAAGGGTTAGGGTTAGGGTTCGGGTTAGGGTTAGGGTTAGGGGACGGGGACGGTTTAGGGTCCAGGTGAGGGTACGGCAACGCTTTAGGGGGAGCGTGCGTGTGAGGGCGTGGGTTAGTGTTAGCGTACGGGTTAGGATTAGGGGACGGGTGAGGGTCAGGTTTCGGGGAAGGGTTAGGGTTAGGGTTCGGGCTAGGGTTAGGGTTAGGGGACGGGGTCGGTTTAGGGTTCAGGTGAGGGTACGGCATCGCTTTAGGGGGAGCGTGCGTGTGAGGGCGCGGGTTAGTGTTAGCGTACGGGTTAGGATTAGGGGACGGGTGAGGGTCAGGCTTCGGGGAAGGGTTAGGGTTAGGGTTCGGGCTAGGGTTAGGGTTAGGGGACGGGGACGGTTTAGGGTCCAGGTGAGGCTACAGCAACGCTTTAGGGGGAGTGTGCGTGTGAGGGCGCGGGTTAGTGTTAGCGTACGGGTTAGGATTAGGGGACGGGTGAGGGTCAGGCTTCGGGGAAGGGTTAGGGTTAGGGTTCGGGCTAGGGTTAGGGTTAGGGGACGGGGACGGTTTAGGGTCCAGGTGAGGGTACGGCAACGCTTTAGGGGGAGCGTGCGTGTGAGGGCGCTGGTTAGTGTTAGCGTACGGGTTAGGAATAGGGCACGGGTGAGGGTCAGGCTTCGGGGAAGGGTTAGGGTTAGGGTTCGGGCTAGGGTTAGGGTTAGGGGACGGGGACGGTTTAGGGTCCAGGTGAGGGTACGGCAATGCTTTAGGGGGAGCGTGCGTGTGAGGGCGCGGGTTAGTGTGAGCGTACGGGTTAGGATTAGGGGACGGGTGAGGGTCAGGCTTCGGGGAAGGGTTAGGGTTAGGGTTCGGGCTAGGGTTAGGGTTAGGGGACGGGGACGGTTTAGGGTCCAGGTGAGGGTACGGCAACGCTTTAGGGGGAGCATGCGTGTGAGGGCGCAGGTTAGTGTTAGCGTACGGGTTAGGATTAGGGGACGGGTGAGGGTCAGGTTTCGGGGAAGGGTTAGGGTTAGGGTTCGGGCTAGGGTTAGGGTTAGGGGACGGGGTCGGTTTAGGGTTCAGGTGAGGGTACGGCAACGCTTTAGGGGGAGCGTGCGTGTGAGGGCGCGGGTTAGTGTTAGCGTACGGGTTAGGATTAGGGGACGGGTGAGGGTCAGGCTTCGGGGAAGGGTTAGGGTTAGGGTTCGGACTAGGGTTAGGGTTAGGGGACGGGGACGGTTTAGGGTCCAGGTGAGGCTACGGCAACGCTTTAGGGGGAGTGTGCGTGTGAGGGCGCGGGTTAGTGTTAGCGTACGGGTTAGGATTAGGGGACACGTGAGGGTCAGGCTTCGGGGAAGTGTTAGGGTTAGGGTTCGGGCTAGGGTTAGGGTTAGGGGACGGGGAAGGTTTAGGGTCCAGGTGAGGGTACGGCAACGCTTTAGGGTGAGCGTGCGTGTGAGGGCGTGGGTTAGTGTTAGCGTACGGGTTAGGATTAGGGGACGGGTGAGGGTCAGGCTTCGGGGAAGGGTTAGGGTTAGGGTTCGGGCTAGGGTTAGGGTTAGGGGACGGGGACGGTTTAGGGTCCAGGTGAGGCTACAGCAACGCTTTAGGGGGAGTGTGCGTGTGAGGGCGCGGGTTAGTGTTAGCGTACGGGTTAGGATTAGGGGACGGGTGAGGGTCAGGCTTCGGGGAAGGGTTAGGGTTAGGGTTCGGGCTAGGGTTAGGGTTAGGGGACGGGGACGGTTTAGGGTCCAGGTGAGGGTACGGCAACGCTTTAGGGGGAGCGTGCGTGTGAGGGCGCTGGTTAGTGTTAGCGTACGGGTTAGGAATAGGGCACGGGTGAGGGTCAGGCTTCGGGGAAGGGTTAGGGTTAGGGTTCGGGCTAGGGTTAGGGTTAGGGGACGGGGACGGTTTAGGGTCCAGGTGAGGGTACGGCAACGCTTTAGGGGGAGCATGCGTGTGAGGGCGCGGGTTAGTGTTAGCGTACGGGTTAGGATTAGGGGACGGGTGAGGGTCAGGTTTCGGGGAAGGGTTAGGGTTAGGGTTCGGGCTAGGGTTAGGGTTAGGGGACGGAGTCGGTTTAGGGTTCAGGTGAGGGTACGGCAACGCTTTAGGGGGAGCGTGCGTGTGAGGGCGCGGGTTAGTGTTAGCGTACGGGTTAGGATTAGGGGACGGGTGAGGGTCAGGCTTCGGGGAAGGGTTAGGGTTAGGGTTCGGGCTAGGGTTAGGGTTAGGGGACGGGGACGGTTTAGGGTCCAGGTGAGGCTACGGCAACGCTTTAGGGGGAGTGTGCGTGTGAGGGCGCGGGTTAGTGTTAGCGTACGGGTTAGGATTAGGGGACGGGTGAGGGTCAGGCTTCGGGGAAGGGTTAGGGTTAGGGTTCGGGCTAGGGTTAGGGTTAGGGGACGGGGACGGTTTAGGGTCCAGGTGAGGGTACGGCAACGCTTTAGGGGGAGCGTGCGTGTGAGGGCGCGGGTTAGTGTTAGCGTACGGGTTAGGATTAGGGCACGGGTGAGGGTCAGGCTTCGGGGAAGGGTTAGGGTTAGGGATCGGGCTAGGGTTAGGGTTAGGGGACGGGGACGGTTTAGGGTCCAGGTGAGGGTACGGCAATGCTTTAGGGGGAGCGTGCATGTGAGGGCGCGGGTTAGTGTGAGCGTACGGGTTAGGATTAGGGGACGGGTGAGGGTCAGGCTTCGGGGAAAGGTTAGGGTTAGGGTTCGGGCTAGGGTTAGGGTTAGGGGACGGGGACGGTTTAGGGTCCAGGTGAGGGTACGGCAACGCTTTAGGGGGAGCGTGCGTGTGAGGGCGCGGGTTAGTGTTAGCGTACGTGTTAGGATTAGGGGACGGGTGAGGGTCAGGTTTCGGGGAAGGGTTAGGGTTAGGGTTTGGGCTAGGGTTAGGGTTAGGGGACGGGGACGGTTTAGGGTCCAGGTGAGGGTACGGCAACGCCTTAGGGGGAGCGTGCGTGTGAGGGCGCGGGTTAGTGTTAGCGTACGGGTTAGGATTAGGGCACGGGTGAGGGTCAGGCTTCGGGGAAGGGTTAGGGTTAGGGTTCGGGCTAGGGTTAGGGTTAGGGGACGGGGACGGTTTAGGGTCCAGGTGAGGGTACGGCAACGCTTTAGGGGGAGCGTGTGTGTGAGGGCGTGGGTTAGTGTGAGCGTACGGGTTAGGATTAGGGGACGGGTGAGGGTCAGGCTTCATGGAAGGGTTAGGGTTAGGGTTCGGGCTAGGGTTAGGGTTAGGGGATGGGCACGGTTTAGGGTCCAGGTGAGGCTACGGCAACGCTTTAGGGGGAGTGTGCGTGTGAGGGCGCGGGTTAGTGTTAGCGTACGGGTTAGGATTAGGGGACGGGTGAGGGTCAGGCTTCGGGGAAGGGTTAGGGTTAGGGTTCGGGCTAGGGTTAGGGTTAGGGGACGGGGACGGTTTAGGGTCCAGGTGAGGGTACGGCAACGCTTTAGGGGGAGCGTGCGTGTGAGGGCGCGGGTTAGTGTTAGTGTACGGGTTAGGATTAGGGCACGGGTGAGGGTCAGGCTTCGGGGAAGGGTTAGGGTTAGGGTTCGGGCTAGGGTTAGGGTTAGGGGACGGGGACGGTTTAGGGTCCAGGTGAGGGTACGGCAACGCTTTAGGGGGAGCATGCGTGTGAGGGCGCGGGTTAGTGTTAGCGTACGGGTTAGGATTAGGGCACGGGTGAGGTTCAGGCTTCCGGAAAGGGTTAGGGTTAGGGTTCGGGCTAGGGTTAGGGTTAGGGGACGGGGACGGTTTAGGGTCCAGGTGAGGGTACGGCAACGCTTTTGGGGGAGCGTGTGTGAGAGGGCGTGGGTTAGTGTGAGCGTACGGGTTAGGATTAGGGGACGGGTGAGGGTCAGGCTTCGGGGAAGGGTTAGGGTTAGGGTTCGGGCTAGGGTTAGGGTTAGGGGACGGGGACGGTTTAGGGTCCAGGTGAGGGTACGGCAACGCTTTAGGGGGAGTGTGCGTGTGAGGGCGCGGGTTAGTGTTAGCGTACGGGTTAGGATTAGGGGACGGGTGAGGGTCAGGCTTCGGGGAAGGGTTAGGGTTAGGGTTCGGGCTAGGGTTAGGGTTAGGGGACGGGGACGGTTTAGGGTCCAGGTGAGGGTACGGCAACGCTTTAGGGGGAGCGTGCGTGTGAGGGCGCGGGTTAGTGTTAGCGTACGGGTTAGGATTAGGGGACGGGTGAGGGTCAGGCTTTGGGGAAGGGTTAGGGTTAGGGTTCGGGCTAGGGTTAGGGTTAGGGGACGGGGACGGTTTAGGGTCCAGGTGAGGGTACGGCAACGCTTTAGGGGGAGCGTGCGTGTGAGGGCGCGGGTTAGTGTGAGCGTACGGGTTAGGATTAGGGGACGGATGAGGGTCAGGCTTCGGGGAAGGGTTAGGGTTAGGGTTCGGGCTAGGGTTAGGGTTAGGGGACGGGGACGGTTTAGGGTCCAGGTGAGGGTACGGCAACGCTTTAGGGGGAGCGTGCGTGTGAGGGCGCGGGTTAGTGTTAGCGTACGGGTTAGGATTAGGGGACGGGTGAGGGTCAGGCTTCGGGGAAGGGTTAGGGTTAGGGTTCAGGCTAGGGTTTGGGTTAGGGGACGGGGACGGTTTAGGGTCCAGGTGAGGGTACGGCAACGCTTTAGGGGGAGCGTGCGTGTGAGGGCGCGGGTTAGTGTTAGCGTACGGGTTAGGATTAGGGGACGGGTGAGGGTCAGGATTTGGGGAAGGGTCAGGGTTAGGGTTCGGGCTAGGGTTAGGGTTAGGGGACGGGGACGGTTTAGGGTCCAGGTGAGGGTACGGCAACGCTTTAGGGGGAGCGTGCGTGTGAGGGCGCGGGTTAGTGTGAGCGTACGGGTTAGGATTAGGGGACGGGTGAGGGTCAGGCTTCGGGGAAGGGTTAGGGTTAGGGTTCGGGCTAGGGTTAGGGTTAGGGGACGGGGACGGTTTAGGGTCCAGGTGAGGGTACGGCAACGCTTTAGGGGGAGCGTGCATGTGAGGTCGCGGGTTAGTGTCAGCGTACCGGTTAGGATTAGGGCACGGGTGAGGGTCAGGCTTCGGGGAAGGGTTAGGGTTAGGGTTCGGGCTAGGGTTAGGGTTACGGGACGGGGACGGTTTAGGGTCCAGGTGAGGGTACGGCAACGCTTTAGGGGGAGCATGCGTGTGAGGGCGCGGGTTAGTGTTAGCGTACGGGTTAGGATTAGGGGACGGGTGAGGGTCAGGCTTCGGGGAAGGGTTAGGGTTAGGGTTCGGGCTAGGGTTAGGGTTAGGGGACGGGGACGGTTTAGGGTCCAGGTGAGGGTACGGCAACGCTTTAGGGGGAGCGTGCGTGTGAGGGCGCGGGTTAGTGTTAGCGTACGGGTTAGGATTAGGGCACGGGTGAGGGTCAGGCTTCGGGGAAGGGTTAGGGTTAGGGTTCGGGCTAGGGTTAGGGTTAGGGGACGGGGACGGTTTAGGGTCCAGGTGAGGGTACGGCAACGCTTTAGGGGGAGCGTGCGTGTGAGGGCGCGGGTTAGTGTGAACGTACGGGTTAGGATTAGGGGACGGGTGAGGGTCAGGCTTCGGGGAAGGGTTAGGGTTAGGGTTCGGGCTAGGGTTAGGGTTAGGGGACGGGGACGGTTTAGGGTCCAGGTGAGGGTACGGCAACGCTTTAGGGGGAGCGTGCGTGTGAGGGCGCGGGTTAGTGTTAGCGTACGGGTTAGGATTAGGGGACGGGTGAGGGTCAGGTTTCGGGGAAGGGTTAGGGTTAGGTTTCGGGCTAGGGTTAGGGTTAGGGGACGGGGTCGGTTTAGGGTTCAGGTGAGGGTACGGCATCGCTTTAGGGGGAGCGTGCGTGTGAGGGCGCGGGTTAGTGTTAGCGTACGGGTTAGTATTAGTGGACGGGTGAGGGTCAGGCTTCGGGGAAGGGTTAGGGTTAGGGTTCGGGCTAGGGTTAGGGTTAGGGGACGGGGACGGTTTAAGGGTTATGGTTAGGGTTAGGGTTAGGGTTAGGGTTAGGGTTAGGGTTAGGGGACGGGGACGGTTTAGGGTCCAGGTGAGGGTACGACAACGCTTTAGGGGGAGCGTGCGTGTGAGGGCGCGGGTTAGTGTTAGCGTACGGGTTAGGATTAGGGGACGGGTGAGGGTCAGGCTTCGGGGAAGGGTTAGGGTTAGGGTTCGGGCTAGGGTTAGGGTTAGGGGACGGGGACGGTTTAGGGTCCAGGTGAGGGTACGGCAACGCTTTAGTGGGAGCGTGCGTGTGAGGGCGCGGGTTAGTGTTAGCATACGGGTTAGGATTAGGGGACAGGTGAGGGTCAGGCTTCGGGGAAGGGTTAGGGTTAGGGTTCGGGCTAGGGTTAGGGTTAGGGCACGGGGACGGTTTAGGGTCCAGGTGAGGGTACGGCAACGCTTTAGGGGGAGCGTGCGTGTGAGGGCGCGGGTTAGTGTGAGCGTACGCGTTAGGATTACGGGACAGGTGAGGGTCAGGCTTCGGGGAAGGGTTAGGGTTAGGGTTCGGGCTAGGGTTAGGGTTAGGGGACGGGGACGGTTTAGGGTCCAGGTGAGGGTACGGCAACGCTTTAGGGGGAGCGTGCGTGTGAGGGCGCGGGTTAGTGTTAGCGTACGGGTTAGGATTAGGGCACGGGTGAGGGTCAGGCTTCGGGGAAGGGTTAGGGTTAGGGTTCGGTCTAGGGTTAGGGTTAGGGGACGGGGACGGTTTAGGGTCCAGGTGAGGGTACGGCAATGCTTTAGGGGGAGCGTGCATGTGAGGGCGCGGGTTAGTGTGAGCGTACGGGTTAGGATTAGGGGACGGGTGAGGGTCAGGCTTCGGGGAAGGGTTAGGGTTAGGGATCGGGCTAGGGTTAGGGTTAGGGGACGGGGACGGTTTAGGGTCCAGGTGAGGGTACGGCAACGCTTTAGGGGGAGCGTGCGTGTGAGGGCGCGGGTTAGTGTTAGCGTACGGGTTAGGATTAGGGGACGGGTGAGGGTCAGGCTTCGGGGAAGGGTTAGGGTTAGGGTTTGGGTTAGGGTTAGGGTTAGGGGACGGGGACGGTTTAGGGTCCAGGTGAGGGTACGGCAACGCATTAGGGGGAGCGTGCGTGTGAGGGCGCGGGTTAGTGTGAGCGTACGGGTTAGGATTAGGGGACGGGTGAGGGTCAGGCTTCGGGGAAGGGTTAGGGTTATGGTTCGGGCTAGGGTTAGGGTTAGGGGACGGGGACGGTTTAGGGTCCAGGTGAGGGTACGGCAACGCTTTCGGGGGAGCGTGCGTGTGAGGGCGCGGGTTAGTGTTAGCGTACGGGTTAGGATTAGGGGACGGGTGAGGGTCAGGCTTCGGGGAAGGGTTAGGGTTAGGGTTCGGGCTAGGGTTAGGGTTAGGGGACGGGGACGGTTTAGGGTCCAGGTGAGGGTACGGCAACGCTTTAGGGGGAGCGTGCGTGTGAGGGCGCGGGTTAGTGTTAGCGTACGGGTTAGGATTAGGGGACGGGTGAGGGTCAGGCTTCGGGGAAGAGTTAGGGTTAGGGTTCGCGCTAGGGTTAGGGTTAGGGGACGGGGACGGTTTAGGGTCCAGGTGAGTGTACGGCAACGCTTTAGGGGGAGCGTGCGTGTGAGGGCACGGGTTAGTGTTAGCGTACGGGTTAGGATTAGGGGACGGGTGAGGGTCAGGCTTCGGGGAAGGGTTAGGGTTAGGGTTCGGGCTAGGGTTAGGGTTAGGGGACGGGGACGGTTTAGGGTCCAGGTGAGGGTACGGCAACGCTTTAGGTGGAGCGTGCGTGTGAGGGCGCGGGTTAGTGTTAGCGTACGTGTTAGGATTAGGGCACGGGTGAGGGTCAGGCTTCGGGGAAGGGCTAGGGTTAGGGTTCGGGCTAGGGTTAGGGTTCGGGGACGGGGACGGTTTAGGGTCCAGGTGAGGGTACGGCAACGCTTTAGGGGGAGCGTGCGTGTGAGGGCGCGGGTTAGTGTTAGCGTACGGGTTAGGATTAGGGGACGGGTGAGGGTCAGGCTTCGGGGAAGGGTTAGGGTTAGGGTTCGGGCTAGGGTTAGGGTTAGGGGACGGGGACGGTTTAGGGTCCAGGTGAGGGTACGGCAACGCTTTAGGGGGAGCGTGCGTGTGAGGGGGCGGGTTAGTGTTAGCGTACGGGTTAGGATTAGGGGACGGGTGAGGGTCACGCTTCGGGGAAGGGTTAGGGTTAGGGTTCGGGCTAGGGTTAGGGTTAGGGGACGGGGACGGTTTAGGGTCCAGGTGAGGGTACAGCAACTCCTTAGGGGGAGCGTGCGTGTGAGGGGGCGGGTTAGTGTTAGCGTACGGGTTAGGATTAGGGCACGGGTGAGGGTCAGGCTTCGGGGAAGGGTTAGGGTTAGGGTTCGGGCTAGGGTTAGGGTTAGGGGATGGGGACGGTTTAGGGTCCAGGTGAGGGTACGGCAACGCTTTAGGGGGAGCGTGCGTGTGAGGGCACGGGTTAGTGTTAGCGTACGGGTTAGGATTAGGGGACGGGTGAGGGTCAGGCTTCGGGGAAGGGTTAGGGTTAGGGTTCGGGCTAGGGTTAGGGTTAGGGGACGGGGACGGTTTAGGGTCCAGGTGAGGGTACGGCAACGCTTTAGGGGGAGCGTGCGTGTGAGGGCGCGGGTTAGTGTGAGCTTACGGGTTAGGATTAGGGGACGGGTGAGGGTCAGGCTTCGGGGAAGGGTTAGGGTTAGGGTTCGGGCTAGGGTTAGGGTTAGGGGACGGGGACGGTTTAGGGTCCAGGTGAGGGTACGGCAACGCATTAGGGGGAGCGTGCGTGTGAGGGCGCGGGTTAGTGTGAGCGTACGGGTTAGGATTAGGGGACGGGTGAGGGTCAGGCTTCGGGGAAGGGTTAGGGTTAGGGTTCGGGCTAGGGTTAGGGTTAGGGGACGGGGATGGTTTAGGGTCCAGGTGAGGGTACGGCAACGCTTTAGGGGGAGCGTGCGTGTGAGGGCGTGGGTTAGTGTTAGCGTACGGGTTAGGATTAGGGGACGGGTGAGGGTCAGGCTTCGGGGAAGGGTTAGGGTTAGGGTTCGGGCTAGGGTTAGGGTTAGGGGACGGGGACGGTTTAGGGTCCAGGTGAGGGTATGGCAACGCTTTAGGGGGAGCGTGCGTGTGAGGGCGCGGGTTAGTGTTAGCGTACGGGTTAGGATTAGGGGACGGGTGAGGGTCAGGCTTCGGGGAAGGGTTAGGGTTAGGGTTCGGGCTAGGGTTAGGGTTAGGGGACGGGGACGGTTTAGGGTCCAGGTGAGGGTACGGCAACGCTTTAGGGGGAGCGTGCGTGTTAGGGCGCGGGTTAGTGTTAGCGTACGGGTTAGGATTAGGGGACGGGTGAGGGTCAGGCTTCGGGGAAGGGTTAGGGTTACGGTTCGGGCTAGGGTTAGGGTTAGGGGACGGGGACGGTTTAGGGTCCAGGTGAGTGTACGGCAACGCTTTAGGGGGAGCGTGCGTGTGAGGGCACGGGTTAGTGTTAGCGTACGGGTTAGGATTAGGGGACGGGTGAGGGTCAGGCTTCGGGGAAGGGTTAGGGTTAGAGTTCGGGCTAGTGTTAGGGTTAGGAGACGGGGACGGTTTAGGGTCCAGGTGAGGGTACGGCAACGCTTTAGGGGGAGCGTGCGTGTGAGGGCGCGGGTTAGTGTTAGCGTACGGGTTAGGATTAGGGCACGGGTGAGGGTCAGGCTTCGGGGAAGGGTTAGGGTTAGGGTTCGGGCTAGGGTTAGGGTTAGGGGATGGGGACGGTTTAGGGTCCAGGTGAGGGTACGGCAACGCTTTAGGGGGAGCGTGCATGTGAGGGCGCGGGTTAGTGTTAGCGTACGGGTTAGGATTAGTGGACGGGTGAGGGTCAGGCTTCGGGGAAGGGTTAGGGTTAGGGTTCGGGCTAGGGTTAAGGTTAGGGGACGGGGACGGTTTAGGGTCCAGGTGAGGGTACGGCAACGCTTTAGGGGGCGCGTGCGTGTGAGGGCGCGGGTTAGTGTTAGCGTACGGGTTAGGATTAGGTGACGGGTGAGGGTCAGGCTTCGGGGAAGGGTTAGGGTTAGGGTTCGGGCTAGGGTTAGGGTTAGGGGACGGGGATGGTTTAGGGTCCAGGTGAGGGTACGGCAACGCTTTAGGGGGAGCGTGCGTGTGAGGGCGCGGGTTAGTATTAGCGTACGTGTTAGGATTAGGGGACGGGTGAGGGTCAGGCTTCGGGGAAGGGTTAGGGTTAGGGTTCGGGCTAGGGTTAGGGTTAGGGGATGGGGACGGTTTAGGGTCCAGGTGAGGCTACGGCAACGCTTTAGGGGGAGTGTGCGTGTGAGGGCGCGGGTTAGTGTTAGCGTACGGGTTAGGATTAGGGGACGGGTGAGGGTCAGGCTTCGGGGAAGGGTTAGGGTTAGGGTTCGGGCTAGGGTTAGGGTTAGGGGACGGGGACGGTTTAGGGTCCAGGTGAGGGTACGGCAACGCTTTAGGGGGAGCGTGCGTGTGAGGGCGCGGGTTAGTGTTAGTGTACGGGTTAGAATTAGGGCACGGGTGAGGTTCAGGCTTCCGGAAAGGGTTAGGGTTAGGGTTCGGGCTAGGGTTAGGGTTAGGGGACGGGGACGGTTTAGGGTCCAGGTGAGGGTACGGCAACGCTTTTGGGGGAGTGTGTGTGAGAGGGCGTGGGTTAGTGTGAGCGTACGGGTTAGGATTAGGGGACGGGTGAGGGTCAGGCTTCGGGGAAGGGTTAGGGTTAGGGTTCGGGCTAGGGTTAGGGTTAGGGGACGGGGACGGTTTAGGGTCCAGGTGAGGGTACGGCAACGCTTTAGGGGGAGCGTGCGTGTGAGGGCGCGGGTTAGTGTTAGCGTACGGGTTAGGATTAGGGGACGGGTGAGGGTCAGGTTTCGGGGAAGGGTTAGGGTTAGGGTTCGGGCTAGGGTTAGGGTTAGGGGATGCGGTCGGTTTAGGGTTCAGGTGAGCGTACGGCAACGCTTTCGGGGGAGCGTGCGTGTGAGGGCGCGGGTTAGTGTTAGCGTACGGGTTAGGATTAGGGGACGGTTGAGGGTCAGGCTTCGGGGAAGGGTTAGGGTTAGGGTTCGGACTAGGGTTAGGGTTAGGGGACGGGGACGGTTTAGGGTCCAGGTGAGGCTACGGCAACGCTTTAGGTGGAGTGTGCGTGTGAGGGCGCGGGTTAGTGTTAGCGTACGGGTTAGGATTAGGGGACGGGTGAGGGTCAGGCTTCGGGGAAGGGTTAGGGTTAGGGTTCGGGCTAGGGTTAGGGTTAGGGGACGGGGACGGTTTAGGGTCCAGGTGAGGGTACGGCAACGCTTTAGGGGGAGCGTGCGTGTGAGGGCGCGGGTTAGTGTTAGCGTACGGGTTAGGATTAGGGGACGGGTGAGGGTCAGGCTTTGGGGAAGGGTTAGGGTTAGGGTTCGGGCTAGGTTTAGGGTTAGGGGACGGGGACGGTTTAGGGTCCAGGTGAGGGTACGGCAACGCTTTAGGGGGAGCGTGCGTGTGAGGGCGCGGGTTAGTGTGAGCGTACGGGTTAGGATTAGGGGACGGATGAGGGTCAGGCTTCGGGAAAGTGTTAGGGTTAGGGTTCGGGCTAGGGTTAGGGTTAGGGGACGGGGACGGTTTAGGGTCCAGGTGAGGGTACGGCAACGCTTTAGGGGGAGCGTGCGTGTGAGGGCGCGGGTTAGTGTTAGCGTACGGGTTAGGATTAGGGGACGGGTGAGGGTCAGGCTTCGGGGAAGGGTTAGGGTTAGGGTTCAGGCTAGGGTTTGGGTTAGGGGACGGGGACGGTTTAGGGTCCAGGTGAGGGTACGGCAACGCTTTAGGGGGAGCGTGCGTGTGAGGGCGCGGGTTAGTGTTAGCGTACGGGTTAGGATTAGGGGACGGGTGAGGGTCAGGATTCGGGGAAGGGTCAGGGTTAGGGTTCGGGCTAGGGTTAGGGTTAGGGGACGGGGACGGTTTAGGGTCCAGGTGAGGGTACGGCAACGCTTTAGGGGGAGCGTGCGTGTGAGGGCGCGGGTTAGTGTGAGCGTACGGGTTAGGATTAGGGGACGGGTGAGGGTCAGGCTTCGGGGAAGGGTTAGGGTTAGGGTTCGGGCTAGGGTTAGGGTTAGGGGACGGGGACGGTTTAGGGTCCAGGTGAGGGTACGGCAACGCTTTAGGGGGAGCGTGCATGTGAGGGCGCGGGTTAGTGTCAGCGTACTGGTTAGGATTAGGGCACGGGTGAGGGTCAGGCTTCGGGGAAGGGTTAGGGTTAGGGTTCGGGCTAGGGTTAGGGTTAGGGGACGGGGACGGTTTAGGGTCCAGGTGAGGGTACGGCAACGCTTTAGGGGGAGCGTGCGTGTGAGGGCACGGGTTAGTGTTAGCGTACGGTTTAGGATTAGGGCACGGGTGAGGGTCAGGCTTCGGGGAAGGGTTAGGGTTAGGGTTCGGGCTAGGGTTAGGGTTAGGGGACGGGGACGGTTTAGGGTCCAGGTGAGGGTACGGCAACGCTTTAGGGGGAGCGTGCGTGTGAGGGCGCGGGTTAGTGTGAACGTACGGGTTAGGATTAGGGGACGGGTGAGGGTCAGGCTTCGGGGAAGGGTTAGGGTTAGGGTTCGGGCTAGGGTTAGGGTTAGGGGACGGGGACGGTTTAGGGTCCAGGTGAGGGTACGGCAACGCTTTAGGGGGAGCGTGCGTGTGAGGGCGCGGGTTAGTGTTAGCGTACGGGTTAGGATTAGGGGACGGGTGAGGTTCAGGTTTCGGGGAAGGGTTAGGGTTAGGTTTCGGGCTAGGGTTAGGGTTAGGGGACGGGGTCGGTTTAGGGTTCAGGTGCGGGTACGGCATCGCTTTAGGGGGAGCGTGCGTGTGAGGGCGCGGGTTAGTGTTAGCGTACGGGTTAGTATTAGGGGACGGGTGAGGGTCAGGCTTCGGGGAAGGGTTAGGGTTAGGGTTCGGGCTAGGGTTAGGGTTAGGGGACGGGGACGGTTTAAGGGTTAGGGTTAGGGTTAGGGTTAGGGTTAGGGTTAGGGTTAGGGTTAGGGGACGGGGACGGTTTAGGGTCCAGGTGAGGGTACGGCAACGCTTTAGGGGGAGCGTGCGTGTGAGGGCGCGGGTTAGTGTTAGCGTACGGGTTAGGATTAGGGGACGGGTGAGGGTCAGGCTTCGGGGAAGGGTTAGGGTTAGTGTTCGGGCTAGGGTTAGGGTTAGGGGACGGGGACGGTTTAGGGTCCAGGTGAGGGTACGGCAACGCTTTAGTGGGAGCGTGCGTGTGAGGGCGCGGGTTAGTGTTAGCATACGGGTTAGGATTAGGGGACAGGTGAGGGTCAGGCTTCGGGGAAGGGTTAGGGTTAGGGTTCGGGCTAGGGTTAGGGTTAGGGCACGGGGACGGTTTAGGGTCCAGGTGAGGGTACGGCAACGCTTTAGGGGGAGCGTGCGTGTGAGGGCGCGGGTTAGTGTGAGCGTACGGGTTAGGATTACGGGACAGGTGAGGGTCAGGCTTCGGGGAAGGGTTAGGGTTAGGGTTCGGGCTAGGGTTAGGGTTAGGGGACGGGGACGGTTTAGGGTCCAGGTGAGGGTACGGCAACGCTTTAGGGGGAGCGTGCGTGTGAGGGCGCGGGTTAGTGTTAGCGTACGGGTTAGGATTAGGGCACGGGTGAGGGTCAGGCTTCGGGGAAGGGTTAGGGTTAGGGTTCGGGCTAGGGTTAGGGTTAGGGGACGGGGACGGTTTAGGGTCCAGGTGAGGGTACGGCAATGCTTTAGGGGGAGCGTGCATGTGAGGGCGCGGGTTAGTGTGAGCGTACGGGTTAGGATTAGGGGACGGGTGAGGGTCAGGCTTCGGGGAAGGGTTAGGGTTAGGGATCGGGCTAGGGTTAGGGTTAGGGGACGGGGACGGTTTAGGGTCCAGGTGAGGGTACGGCAACGCTTTAGGGGGAGCGTGCGTGTGAGGGCGCGGGTTAGTGTTAGCGTACGGGTTAGGATTAGGGGACGGGTGAGGGTCAGGCTTCGGGGAAGGGTTAGGGTTAGGGTTTGGGTTAGGGTTAGGGTTAGGGGACGGGGACGGTTTAGGGTCCAGGTGAGGGTACGGCAACGCATTAGGGGGAGCGTGCGTGTGAGGGCGCGGGTTAGTGTGAGCGTACGGGTTAGGATTAGGGGACGGGTGAGGGTCAGGCTTCGGGGAAGGGTTAGGGTTATGGTTCGGGCTAGGGTTAGGGTTAGGGGACGGGGACGGTTTAGGGTCCAGGTGAGGGTACGGCAACGCTTTCGGGGGAGCGTGCGTGTGAGGGCGCGGGTTAGTGTTAGCGTACGGGTTAGGATTAGGGGACGGGTGAGGGTCAGGCTTCGGGGAAGGGTTAGGGTTAGGGTTCGGGCTAGGGTTAGGGTTAGGGGACGGGGACGGTTTAGGGTCCAGGTGAGGGTACGGCAACGCTTTAGGGGGAGCGTGCGTGTGAGGGCGCGGGTTAGTGTTAGCGTACGGGTTAGGATTAGGGGACGGGTGAGGGTCAGGCTTCGGGGAAGAGTTAGGGTTAGGGTTCGCGCTAGGGTTAGGGTTAGGGGACGGGGACGGTTTAGGGTCCAGGTGAGGGTACGGCAACGCTTTAGGGGGAGCGTGCGTGTGAGGGCACGGGTTAGTGTTAACGTACGGGTTAGGATTAGGGGACGGGTGAGGGTCAGGCTTCGGGGAAGGGTTAGGGTTAGGGTTCGGGCTAGGGTTAGGGTTAGGGGACGGGGACGGTTTAGGGTCCAGGTGAGGGTACGGCAACGCTTTAGGGGGAGCGTGCGTGTGAGGGCGCGGGTTAGTGTTAGCGTACGGGTTAGGATTAGGGGACGGGTGAGGGTCAGGCTTCGGGGAAGGGTTAGGGTTAGGGTTCGGGCTAGGGTTAGGATTAGGGGACGGGGACGGTTTAGGGTCCAGGTGAGGGTACGGCAACGCTTTAGGGGGAGCGTGCGTGTGAGGGCGCGGGTTAGTGTTAGCGTACGTGTTAGGATTAGGGCACGGGTGAGGGTCAGGCTTCGGGGAAGGGCTAGGGTTAGGGTTCGGGCTAGGGTTAGGGTTAGGGGACGGGGACGGTTTAGGGTCCAGGTGAGGGTACGGCAACGCTTTAGGGGGAGCGTGCGTGTGAGGGCGCGGGTTAGTGTTAGCGTACGGGTTAGGATTAGGGGACGGGTGAGGGTCAGGCTTCGGGGAAGGGTTAGGGTTAGGGTTCGGGCTAGGGTTAGGGTTAGGGGACGGTGACGGTTTAGGGTCCAGGTGAGGGTACAGCAACTCCTTAGGGGGAGCGTGCGTGTGAGGGGGCGGGTTAGTGTTAGCGTACGGGTTAGGATTAGGGGACGGGTGAGGGTCAGGCTTCGGGGAAGGGTTAGGGTTAGGGTTCGGGCTAGGGTTAGGGTTAGGGGATGGGGACGGTTTAGGGTCCAGGTGAGGGTACGGCAACGCTTTAGGGGGAGCGTGCGTGTGAGGGCACGGGTTAGTGTTAGCGTACGGGTTAGGATTAGGGGACGGGTGAGGGTCAGGCTTCGGGGAAGGGTTAGGGTTAGGGTTCGGGCTAGGGTTAGGGTTAGGGGACGGGGACGGTTTAGGGTCCAGGTGAGGGTACGGCAACGCTTTAGGGGGAGCGTGCGTGTGAGGGCGCGGGTTAGTGTGAGCGTACGGGTTAGGATTAGGGGACGGGTGAGGGTCAGGCTTCGGGGAAGGGTTAGGGTTAGGGTTCGGGCTAGGGTTAGGGTTAGGGGACGGGGACGGTTTAGGGTCCAGGTGAGGGTACGGCAACGCTTTAGGGGGAGCGTGCGTGTGAGGGCGCGGGTTAGTGTGAGCGTACGGGTTAGGATTAGGGGACGGGTGAGGGTCAGGCTTCGGGGAAGGGTTAGGGTTAGGGTTCGGGTTAGGGTTAGGGTTAGGGGACGGGGACGGTTTAGGGTCCAGGTGAGGTTACGGCAACGCTTTAGGGGGAGTGTGCGTGTGAGGGCGCGGGTTAGTGTCAGCGTACGGGTTAGGATTAGGGGACGGGTGAGGGTCACGCTTCGGGGAAGGGTTAGGGTTAGGGTTCGGGCTAGGGTTAGGGTTAGGGGACGGGGACGGTTTAGGGTCCAGGTGAGGGTACGGCAACGCTTTAGGGGGAGCGTGCGTGTAGGGCGCGGGTTAGTGTTAGCGTACGGGTTAGGATTAGGGCACGGGTGAGGGTCAGGCTTCGGGGAAGGGTTAGGGTTAGGGTTCGGGCTAGGGTTAGGGTTAGGGGACGGGGACGGTTTAGGGTCCAGGTGAGGGTACGGCAACGCATTAGGGGGAGCGTCCGTGTGAGGGCGCGGGTTAGTGTGAGCGTACGGGTTAGGATTAGGGGACGGGTGAGGGTCAGGCTTCGGGGAAGGGTTAGGGTTAGGGTTCGGGCTAGGGTTAGGGTTAGGGGACGGGGATGGTTTAGGGTCCAGGTGAGGGTACGGCAACGCTTTAGGGGGAGCGTGCGTGTGAGGGCGCGGGTTAGTGTTAGCGTACGGGTTAGGATTAGGGGACGGGTGAGGGTCAGGCTTCGGGGAAGGGTTAGGGTTAGGGTTCGGGCTAGGGTTAGGGTTAGGGGACGGGGACGGTTTAGGGTCCAGGTGAGGGTACGGCAACGCTTTAGGGGGAGCGTGCGTGTGAGGGCGCGGGTTAGTGTTAGCGTACGGGTTAGGATTAGGGCACGGGTGAGGGTCAGGCTTCGGGGAAGTGTTAGGGTTAGGGTTCGGGCTAGGGTTAAGGTTAGGGGACGGGGACGGTTTAGGGTCCAGGTGAGGGTACGGCAACGCTTTAGGGGGAGCGTGCGTGTGAGGGCGCGGGTTAGTGTTAGCGTACGGGTTAGGATTAGGGGACGGGTGAGGGTCAGGCTTCGGGGAAGTGTTAGGGTTAGGGTTCGGGCTAGGGTTAGGGTTAGGGGACGGGGACGGTTTAGGGTCCAGGTGAGGGTACGGCAACGCTTTAGGGGGAGCGTGCGTGTGAGGGCGTGGGTTAGTGTTAGCGTACGGGTTAGGATTAGGGGACGGGTGAGGGTCAGGCTTCGGGGAAGGGTTAGGGTTAGGGTTCGGGCTAGGGTTAGGGTTATGGGACGGGGACGGTTTAGGGTCCAGGTGAGGGTATGGCAACGCTTTAGGGGGAGCGTGCGTGTGAGGGCGCGGGTTAGTGTTAGCGTACGGGTTAGGATTAGGGGACGGGTGAGGGTCAGGCTTCGGGGAAGGGTTAGGGTTAGGGTTCGGGCTAGGGTTAGGGTTAGGGGACGGGGACGGTTTAGGGTCCAGGTGAGGGTACGGCAACGCTTTAGGGGGAGCGTGCGTGTTAGGGCGCGGGTTAGTGTTAGCGTACGGGTTAGGATTAGGGGACGGGTGAGGGTCAGGCTTCGGGGAAGGGTTAGGGTTACGGTTCGGGCTAGGGTTAGGGTTAGGGGACGGGGACGGTTTAGGGTCCAGGTGAGTGTACGGCAACGCTTTAGGGGGAGCGTGCGTGTGAGGGCACGGGTTAGTGTTAGCGTACGGGTTAGGATTAGGGGACGGGTGAGGGTCAGGCTTCGGGGAAGGGTTAGGGTTAGAGTTCGGGCTAGGGTTAGGGTTAGGAGACGGGGACGGTTTAGGGTCCAGGTGAGGGTACGGCAACGCTTTAGGGGGAGTGTGCGTGTGAGGGCGCGGGTTAGTGTTAGCGTACGGGTTAGGATTAGGGCACGGGTGAGGGTCAGGCTTCGGGGAAGGGTTAGGGTTAGGGTTCGGGCTAGGGTTAGGGTTAGGGGATGGGGACGGTTTAGGGTCCAGGTGAGGGTACGGCAACGCTTTAGGGGGAGCGTGCATGTGAGGGCGCGGGTTAGTGTTAGCGTACGGGTTAGGATTAGTGGACGGGTGAGGGTCAGGCTTCGGGGAAGGGTTAGGGTTAGGGTTCGGGCTAGGGTTAAGGTTAGGGGACGGGGACGGTTTAGGGTCCAGGTGAGGGTACGGCAACGCTTTAGGGGGCGCGTGCGTGTGAGGGCGCGGGTTAGTGTTAGCGTACGGGTTAGGATTAGGTGACGGGTGAGGGTCAGGCTTCGGGGAAGGGTTAGGGTTAGGGTTCGGGCTAGGGTTAGGGTTAGGGGACGGGGATGGTTTAGGGTCCAGGTGAGGGTACGGCAACGCTTTAGGGGGAGCGTGCGTGTGAGGGCGCGGGTTAGTGTTAGCGTACGTGTTAGGATTAGGGGACGGGTGAGGGTCAGGCTTCGGGGAAGGGTTAGGGTTAGGGTTCGGGCTAGGGTTAGGGTTAGGGGATGGGGACGGTTTAGGGTCCAGGTGAGGCTACGGCAACGCTTTAGGGGGAGTGTGCGTGTGAGGGCGCGGGTTAGTGTTAGCGTACGGGTTAGGATTAGGGGACGGGTGAGGGTCAGGCTTCGGGGAAGGGTTAGGGTTAGGGTTCGGGCTAGGGTTAGGGTTAGGGGACGGGGACGGTTTAGGGTCCAGGTGAGGGTACGGCAACGCTTTAGGGGGAGCGTGCGTGTGAGGGCGCGGGTTAGTGTTAGTGTACGGGTTAGGATTAGGGCACGGGTGAGGGGCAGGCTTCGGGGAAGGGTTAGGGTTAGGGTTCGGGCTAGGGTTAGGGTTAGGGGACGGGGACGGTTTAGGGTCCAGGTGAGGGTACGGCAACGCTTTAGGGGGAGCGTGCGTGTGAGGGCGCGGGTTAGTGTTAGCGTACGGGTTAGGATTAGGGCACGGGTGAGGTTCAGGCTTCCGGAAAGGGTTAGGGTTAGGGTTCGGGCTAGGGTTAGGGTTAGGGGACGGGGACGGTTTAGGGTCCAGGTGAGGGTACGGCAACGCTTTTGGGGGAGCGTGTGTGAGAGGGCGTGGGTTAGTGTGAGCGTACGGGTTAGGATTAGGGGACGGGTGAGGGTCAGGCTTCGGGGAAGGGTTAGGGTTAGGGTTCGGGCTAGGGTTAGGGTTAGGGGACGGGGACGGTTTAGGGTCCAGGTGAGGGTACGGCAACGCTTTAGGGGGAGCGTGCGTGTGAGGGCGCGGGTTAGTGTTAGCGTACGGGTTAGGATTAGGGGACGGGTGAGGGTCAGGTTTCGGGGAAGGGTTAGGGTTAGGGGATGCGGTCGGTTTAGGGTTCAGGTGAGCGTACGGCAACGCTTTAGGGGGAGCGTGCGTGTGAGGGCGCGGGTTAGTGTTAGCGTACGGGTTAGGATTAGGGGACGGTTGAGGGTCAGGCTTCGGGGAAGGGTTAGGGTTAGGGTTCGGACTAGGGTTAGGGTTAGGGGACGGGGACGGTTTAGGGTCCAGGTGAGGCTACGGCAACGCTTTAGGGGGAGTGTGCGTGTGAGGGCGCGGGTTAGTGTTAGCGTACGGGTTAGGATTAGGGGACGGGTGAGGGTCAGGCTTCGGGGAAGGGTTAGGGTTAGGGTTCGGGCTAGGGTTAGGGTTAGGGGACGGGGACGGTTTAGGGTCCAGGTGAGGGTACGGCAACGCTTTAGGGGGAGCGTGCGTGTGAGGGCGCGGGTTAGTGTTAGCGTACGGGTTAGGATTAGGGGACGGGTGAGGGTCAGGCTTTGGGGAAGGGTTAGGGTTAGGGTTCGGGCTAGGTTTAGGGTTAGGGGACGGGGACGGTTTAGGGTCCAGGTGAGGGTACGGCAACGCTTTAGGGGGAGCGTGCGTGTGAGGGCGCGGGTTAGTGTGAGCGTACGGGTTAGGATTAGGGGACGGATGAGGGTCAGGCTTCGGGGAAGGGTTAGGGTTAGGGTTCGGGCTAGGGTTAGGGTTAGGGGACGGGGACGGTTTAGGGTCCAGGTGAGGGTACGGCAACGCTTTAGGGGGAGCGTGCGTGTGAGGGCGCGGGTTAGTGTTAGCGTACGGGTTAGGATTAGGGGACGGGTGAGGGTCAGGCTTCGGGGAAGGGTTAGGGTTAGGGTTCAGGCTAGGGTTTGGGTTAGGGGACGGGGACGGTTTAGGGTCCAGGTGAGGGTACGGCAACGCTTTAGGGGGAGCGTGCGTGTGAGGGCGCGGGTTAATGTTAGCGTACGGGTTAGGATTAGGGGACGGGTGAGGGTCAGGATTCGGGGAAGGGTCAGGGTTAGGGTTCGGGCTAGGGTTAGGGTTAGGGGACGGGGACGGTTTAGGGTCCAGGTGAGGGTACGGCAACGCTTTAGGGGGAGCGTGCGTGTGAGGGCGCGGGTTAGTGTGAGCGTACGGGTTAGGATTAGGGGACGGGTGAGGGTCAGGCTTCGGGGAAGGGTTAGGGTTAGGGTTCGGGCTAGGGTTAGGGTTAGGGGACGGGGACGGTTTAGGGTCCAGGTGAGGGTACGGCAACGCTTTAGGGGGAGCGTGCATGTGAGGGCGCGGGTTAGTGTCAGCGTACCGGTTAGGATTAGGGCACGGGTGAGGGTCAGGCTTCGGGGAAGGGTTAGGGTTAGGGTTCGGGCTAGGGTTAGGGTTACGGGACGGGGACGGTTTAGGGTCCAGGTGAGGGTACGGCAACGCTTTAGGGGGAGCGTGCGTGTGAGGGCGCGGGTTAGTGTTAGCGTACGGGTTAGGATTAGGGGACGGGTGAGAGTCAGGCTTCGGGGAAGGGTTAGGGTTAGGGTTCGGGCTAGGGTTAGGGTTAGGGGACGGGGACGGTTTAGGGTCCAGGTGAGGGTACGGCAACGCTTTAGGGGGAGCGTGCGTGTGAGGGCGCGGGTTAGTGTGAGCGTACGGGTTAGGATTAGGGGACGGATGAGGGTCAGGCTTCGGGGAAGGGTTAGGGTTAGGGTTCGGGCTAGGGTTAGGGTTAGGGGACGGGGACGGTTTAGGGTCCAGGTGAGGGTACGGCAACGCTTTAGGGGGAGCGTGCGTGTGAGGGCGCGGGTTAGTGTTAGCGTACGGGTTAGGATTAGGGGACGGGTGAGGGTCAGGCTTCGGGGAAGGGTTAGGGTTAGGGTTCAGGCTAGGGTTTGGGTTAGGGGACGGGGACGGTTTAGGGTCCAGGTGAGGGTACGGCAACGCTTTAGGGGGAGCGTGCGTGTGAGGGCGCGGGTTAATGTTAGCGTACGGGTTAGGATTAGGGGACGGGTGAGGGTCAGGATTCGGGGAAGGGTCAGGGTTAGGGTTCGGGCTAGGGTTAGGGTTAGGGGACGGGGACGGTTTAGGGTCCAGGTGAGGGTACGGCAACGCTTTAGGGGGAGCGTGCGTGTGAGGGCGCGGGTTAGTGTGAGCGTACGGGTTAGGATTAGGGGACGGGTGAGGGTCAGGCTTCGGGGAAGGGTTAGGGTTAGGGTTCGGGCTAGGGTTAGGGTTAGGGGACGGGGACGGTTTAGGGTCCAGGTGAGGGTACGGCAACGCTTTAGGGGGAGCGTGCATGTGAGGGCGCGGGTTAGTGTCAGCGTACCGGTTAGGATTAGGGCACGGGTGAGGGTCAGGCTTCGGGGAAGGGTTAGGGTTAGGGTTTGGGCTAGGGTTAGGGTTACGGGACGGGGACGGTTTAGGGTCCAGGTGAGGGTACGGCAACGCTTTAGGGGGAGCGTGCGTGTGAGGGCGCGGGTTAGTGTTAGCGTACGGGTTAGGATTAGGGGACGGGTGAGAGTCAGGCTTCGGGGAAGGGTTAGGGTTAGGGTTCGGGCTAGGGTTAGGGTTAGGGGACGGGGACGGTTTAGGGTCCAGGTGAGGGTACGGCAACGCTTTAGGGGGAGCGTGCGTGTGAGGGCGTGGGTTAGTGTTAGCGTACGGGTTAGGATTAGGGCACGGGTGAGGGTCAGGCTTCGGGGAAGGGTTAGGGTTAGGGTTCGGGCTAGGGTTAGGGTTAGGGGACGGGGACGGTTTAGGGTCCAGGTGAGGGTACGGCAACGCTTTAGGGGGAGCGTGCGTGTGAGGGCGCGGGTTAGTGTGAACGTACGGGTTAGGATTAGGGGACGGGTGAGGGTCAGGCTTCGGGGAAGGGTTAGGGTTAGGGTTCGGGCTAGGGTTAGGGTTAGGGGACGGGGACGGTTTAGGGTCCAGGTGAGGGTACGGCAACGCTTTAGGGGGAGCGTGCGTGTGAGGGCGCGGGTTAGTGTTAGCGTACGGGTTAGGATTAGGGGACGGGTGAGGTTCAGGTTTCGGGGAAGGGTTAGGGTTAGGTTTCGGGCTAGGGTTAGGGTTAGGGGACGGGGTCGGTTTAGGGTTCAGGTGAGGGTACGGCATCGCTTTAGGGGGAGCGTGCGTGTGAGGGCGCGGGTTAGTGTTAGCGTACGGGTTAGTATTAGGGGACGGGTGAGGGTCAGGCTTCGGGGAAGGGTTAGGGTTAGGGTTCGGGCTAGGGTTAGGGTTAGGGGACGGGGACGGTTTAAGGGTTAGGGTTAGGGTTAGGGTTAGGGTTAGGGTTAGGGTTAGGGTTAGGGGACGGGGACGGTTTAGGGTCCAGGTGAGGGTACGGCAACGCTTTAGGGGGAGCGTGCGTGTGAGGGCGCGGGTTAGTGTTAGCGTACGGGTTAGGATTAGGGGACGGGTGAGGGTCAGGCTTCGGGGAAGGGTTAGGGTTAGGGTTCGGGCTAGGGTTAGGGTTAGGGGACGGGGACGGTTTAGGGTCCAGGTGAGGGTACGACAACGCTTTAGTGGGAGCGTGCGTGTGAGGGCGCGGGTTAGTGTTAGCATACGGGTTAGGATTAGGGGACAGGTGAGGGTCAGGCTTCGGGGAAGGGTTAGGGTTAGAGTTCGGGATAGGGTTAGGGTTAGGGGACGGGGACGGTTTAGGGTCCAGGTGAGGGTACGGCAACGCTTTAGGGGGAGCGTGCGTGTGAGGGCACGGGTTAGTGTTAGCGTACGGGTTAGGATTAGGGGACGGGTGAGGGTCAGGCTTCGGGGAAGGGTTAGGGTTAGGGTTCGGGCTAGGGTTAGGGTTAGGGGACGGGGACGGTTTAGGGTCCAGGTGAGGGTACGGCAACGCTTTAGGGGGAGCGTGCGTGTGAGGGCGCGGGTTAGTGTTAGCGTACGGGTTAGGATTAGGGGACGGGTGAGGGTCAGGCTTCGGGGAAGGGTTAGGGTTAGGGTTCGGGCTAGGGTTAGGATTAGGGGACGGGGACGGTTTAGGGTCCAGGTGAGGGTACGGCAACGCTTTAGGGGGAGCGTGCGTGTGAGGGCGCGGGTTAGTGTTAGCGTACGTGTTAGGATTAGGGCACGGGTGAGGGTCAGGCTTCGGGGAAGGGCTAGGGATAGGGTTCGGGCTAGGGTTAGGGTTAGGGGACGGGGACGGTTTAGGGTCCAGGTGAGGGTACGGCAACGCTTTAGGGGGAGCGTGCGTGTGAGGGCGCGGGTTAGTGTTAGCGTACGGGTTAGGATTAGGGGACGGGTGAGGGTCAGGCTTCGGGGAAGGGTTAGGGTTAGGGTTCGGGCTAGGGTTAGGGTTAGGGGACGGGGACGGTTTAGGGTCCAGGTGAGGGTACGGCAACGCTTTAGGGAGAGCGTGCGTGTGAGGGGGCGGGTTAGTGTTAGCGTACGGGTTAGGATTAGGGGACGGGTGAGGGTCACGCTTCGGGGAAGGGTTAGTGTTAGGGTTCGGGCTAGGGTTAGGGTTAGGGGACGGGGACGGTTTAGGGTCCAGGTGAGGGTACAGCAACTCCTTAGGGGGAGCGTGCGTGTGAGGGGGCGGGTTAGTGTTAGCGTACGGGTTAGGATTAGGGGACGGGTGAGGGTCAGGCTTCGGGGAAGGGTTAGGGTTAGGGTTCGGGCTAGGGTTAGGGTTAGGGGATGGGGACGGTTTAGGGTCCAGGTGAGGGTACGGCAACGCTTTAGGGGGAGCGTGCGTGTGAGGGCACGGGTTAGTGTTAGCGTACGGGTTAGGATTAGGGGACGGGTGAGGGTCAGGCTTCGGGGAAGGGTTAGGGTTAGGGTTCGGGCTAGGGTTAGGGTTAGGGGACGGGGACGGTTTAGGGTCCAGGTGAGGGTACGGCAACGCTTTAGGGGGAGCGTGCGTGTGAGGGCGCGGGTTAGTGTGAACGTACGGGTTAGGATTAGGGGACGGGTGAGGGTCAGGCTTCGGGGAAGGGTTAGGGTTAGGGTTCGGGCTAGGGTTAGGGTTAGGGGACGGGGACGGTTTAGGGTCCAGGTGAGGGTACGGCAACGCTTTAGGGGGAGCGTGCGTGTGAGGGCGCGGGTTAGTGTTAGCGTACGGGTTAGGATTAGGGGACGGGTGAGGTTCAGGTTTCGGGGAAGGGTTAGGGTTAGGTTTCGGGCTAGGGTTAGGGTTAGGGGACGGGGTCGGTTTAGGGTTCAGGTGAGGGTACGGCATCGCTTTAGGGGGAGCGTGCGTGTGAGGGCGCGGGTTAGTGTTAGCGTACGGGTTAGTATTAGGGGACGGGTGAGGGTCAGGCTTCGGGGAAGGGTTAGGGTTAGGGTTCGGGCTAGGGTTAGGGTTAGGGGACGGGGACGGTTTAAGGGTTAGGGTTAGGGTTAGGGTTAGGGTTAGGGTTAGGGTTAGGGTTAGGGGACGGGGACGGTTTAGGGTCCAGGTGAGGGTACGGCAACGCTTTAGGGGGAGCGTGCGTGTGAGGGCGCGGGTTAGTGTTAGCGTACGGGTTAGGATTAGGGGACGGGTGAGGGTCAGGCTTCGGGGAAGGGTTAGGGTTAGGGTTCGGGCTAGGGTTAGGGTTAGGGGACGGGGACGGTTTAGGGTCCAGGTGAGGGTACGACAACGCTTTAGTGGGAGCGTGCGTGTGAGGGCGCGGGTTAGTGTTAGCATACGGGTTAGGATTAGGGGACAGGTGAGGGTCAGGCTTCGGGGAAGGGTTAGGGTTAGAGTTCGGGATAGGGTTAGGGTTAGGGGACGGGGACGGTTTAGGGTCCAGGTGAGGGTACGGCAACGCTTTAGGGGGAGCGTGCGTGTGAGGGCACGGGTTAGTGTTAGCGTACGGGTTAGGATTAGGGGACGGGTGAGGGTCAGGCTTCGGGGAAGGGTTAGGGTTAGGGTTCGGGCTAGGGTTAGGGTTAGGGGACGGGGACGGTTTAGGGTCCAGGTGAGGGTACGGCAACGCTTTAGGGGGAGCGTGCGTGTGAGGGCGCGGGTTAGTGTTAGCGTACGGGTTAGGATTAGGGGACGGGTGAGGGTCAGGCTTCGGGGAAGGGTTAGGGTTAGGGTTCGGGCTAGGGTTAGGATTAGGGGACGGGGACGGTTTAGGGTCCAGGTGAGGGTACGGCAACGCTTTAGGGGGAGCGTGCGTGTGAGGGCGCGGGTTAGTGTTAGCGTACGTGTTAGGATTAGGGCACGGGTGAGGGTCAGGCTTCGGGGAAGGGCTAGGGATAGGGTTCGGGCTAGGGTTAGGGTTAGGGGACGGGGACGGTTTAGGGTCCAGGTGAGGGTACGGCAACGCTTTAGGGGGAGCGTGCGTGTGAGGGCGCGGGTTAGTGTTAGCGTACGGGTTAGGATTAGGGGACGGGTGAGGGTCAGGCTTCGGGGAAGGGTTAGGGTTAGGGTTCGGGCTAGGGTTAGGGTTAGGGGACGGGGACGGTTTAGGGTCCAGGTGAGGGTACGGCAACGCTTTAGGGAGAGCGTGCGTGTGAGGGGGCGGGTTAGTGTTAGCGTACGGGTTAGGATTAGGGGACGGGTGAGGGTCACGCTTCGGGGAAGGGTTAGTGTTAGGGTTCGGGCTAGGGTTAGGGTTAGGGGACGGGGACGGTTTAGGGTCCAGGTGAGGGTACAGCAACTCCTTAGGGGGAGCGTGCGTGTGAGGGGGCGGGTTAGTGTTAGCGTACGGGTTAGGATTAGGGGACGGGTGAGGGTCAGGCTTCGGGGAAGGGTTAGGGTTAGGGTTCGGGCTAGGGTTAGGGTTAGGGGATGGGGACGGTTTAGGGTCCAGGTGAGGGTACGGCAACGCTTTAGGGGGAGCGTGCGTGTGAGGGCACGGGTTAGTGTTAGCGTACGGGTTAGGATTAGGGGACGGGTGAGGGTCAGGCTTCGGGGAAGGGTTAGGGTTAGGGTTCGGGCTAGGGTTAGGGTTAGGGGACGGGGACGGTTTAGGGTCCAGGTGAGGGTACGGCAACGCTTTAGGGGGAGCGTGCGTGTGAGGGCGCGGGTTAGTGTGAGCGTACGGGTTAGGATTAGGGGACGGGTGAGGGTCAGGCTTCGGGGAAGGGTTAGGGTTAGGGTTCGGGCTAGGGTTAGGGTTAGGGGATGGGGACGGTTTAGGGTCCAGGTGAGGGTACGGCAACGCTTTAGGGGGAGCGTGCGTGTGAGGGCGCGGGTTAGTGTGAGCGTACGGGTTAGGATTAGGGGACGGGTGAGGGTCAGGCTTCGGGGAAGGGTTAGGGTTAGGGTTCGGGTTAGGGTTAGGGTTAGGGGACGGGGACGGTTTAGGGTCCAGGTGAGGTTACGGCAACGCTTTAGGGGGAGTGTGCGTGTGAGGGCGCGGGTTAGTGTCAGCGTACGGGTTAGGATTAGGGGACGGGTGAGGGTCACGCTTCGGGGAAGGGTTAGGGTTAGGGTTCGGGCTAGGGTTAGGGTTAGGGGACGGGGACGGTTTAGGGTCCAGGTGAGGGTACGGCAACGCTTTAGGGGGAGCGTGCGTGTAGGGCGCGGGTTAGTGTTAGCGTACGGGTTAGGATTAGGGGACGGGTGAGGGTCAGGCTTCGGGGAAGAGTTAGGGTTAGGGTTCGGGCTAGGGTTAGGGTTAGGGGACGGGGACGGTTTAGGGTCCAGGTGAGGGTACGGCAACGCATTAGGGGGAGCGTCCGTGTGAGGGCGCGGGTTAGTGTGAGCGTACGGGTTAGGATTAGGGGACGGGTGAGGGTCAGGCTTCGGGGAAGGGTTAGGGTTAGGGTTCGGGCTAGGGTTAGGGTTAGGGGACGGGGATGGTTTAGGGTCCAGGTGAGGGTACGGCAACGCTTTAGGGGGAGCGTGCGTGTGAGGGCGCGGGTTAGTGTTAGCGTACGGGTTAGGATTAGGGGACGGGTGAGGGTCAGGCTTCGGGGAAGGGTTAGGGTTACGGTTCGGGCTAGGGTTAGGGTTAGGGGACGGGGACGGTTTAGGGTCCAGGTGAGGGTACGGCAACGCTTTAGGGGGAGCGTGCGTGTGAGGGCGCGGGTTAGTGTTAGCGTACGGGTTAGGATTAGGGCACGGGTGAGGGTCAGGCTTCGGGAAAGGGTTAGGGTTAGGGTTCGGGCTAGGGTTAAGGTTAGGGGACGGGGACGGTTTAGGGTCCAGGTGAGGGTACGGCAACGCTTTAGGGGGAGCGTGCGTGTGAGGGCGCGGGTTAGTGTTAGCGTACGGGTTAGGATTAGGGGACGGGTGAGGGTCAGGCTTCGGGGAAGGGTTAGGGTTAGGGTTCGGGCTAGGGTTAGGGTTAGGGGACGGGGACGGTTTAGGGTCCAGGTGAGGGTACGGCAACGCTTTAGGGGGAGCGTGCGTGTGAGGGCGTGGGTTAGTGTTAGCGTACGGGTTAGGATTAGGGGACGGGTGAGGGTCAGGCTTCGGGGAAGGGTTAGGGTTAGGGTTCGGGCTAGGGTTAGGGTTAGGGGACGGGGTCGGTTTAGGGTCCAGGTGAGGGTATGGCAACGCTTTAGGGGGAGCGTGCGTGTGAGGGCGCGGGTTAGTTTTAGCGTACGGGTTAGGATTAGGGGACGGGTGAGGGTCAGGCCTCGGGGAAGGGTTAGGGTTAGGGTTCGGGCTAGGGTTAGGGTTAGGGGACGGGGACGGTTTAGGGTCCAGGTGAGGGTACGGCAACGCTTTAGGGGGAGCGTGCGTGTTAGGGCGCGGGTTAGTGTTAGCGTACGGGTTAGGATTAGGGGACGGGTGAGGGTCAGGCTTCGGGGAAGGGTTAGGGTTACGGTTCGGGCTAGGGTTAGGGTTAGGGGACGGGGACGGTTTAGGGTCCAGGTGAGTGTACGGCAACGCTTTAGGGGGAGCGTGCGTGTGAGGAAACGGGTTAGTGTTAGCGTACGGGTTAGGATTAGGGGACGGGTGAGGGTCAGGCTTCGGGGAAGGGTTAGGGTTAGAGTTCGGGCTAGGGTTAGGGTTAGGAGACGGGGACGGTTTAGGGTCCAGGTGAGGGTACGGCAACGCTTTAGGGGGAGCGTGCGTGTGAGGGCGCGGGTTAGTGTTAGCGTACGGGTTAGGATTAGGGCACGGGTGAGGGTCAGGCTTCGGGGAAGGGTTAGGGTTAGGGTTCGGGCTAGGGTTAGGGTTAGGGGATGGGGACGGTTTAGGGTCCAGGTGAGGGTACGGCAACGCTTTAGGGGGAGCGTGCATGTGAGGGCGCGGGTTAGTGTTAGCGTACGGGTTAGGATTAGTGGACGGGTGAGGGTCAGGCTTCGGGGAAGGGTTAGGGTTAGGGTTCGGGCTAGGGTTAAGGTTAGGGGACGGGGACGGTTTAGGGTCCAGGTGAGGGTACGGCAACGCTTTAGGGGGCGCGTGCGTGTGAGGGCGCGGGTTAGTGTTAGCGTACGGGTTAGGATTAGGTGACGGGTGAGGGTCAGGCTTCGGGGAAGGGTTAGGGTTAGGGTTCGGGCTAGGGTTAGGGTTAGGGGACGGGGATGGTTTAGGGTCCAGGTGAGGGTACGGCAACGCTTTAGGGGGAGCGTGCGTGTGAGGGCGCGGGTTAGTGTTAGCGTACGTGTTAGGATTAGGGGACGGGTGAGGGTCAGGCTTCGGGGAAGGGTTAGGGTTAGGGTTCGGGCTAGGGTTAGGGGACGGGGACTGTTTAGGGTCCAGGTGAGGGTACGGCAACGCTTTAGGGGGAGCGTGCGTGTGAGGGCGCCTGTTAGTGTTAGCGTACGGGTTAGGATTAGGGGACGGGTGAGGGTCAGGGTTCGGGGAAGGGTTAGGGTTAGGGTTCGGGCTAGGGTTAGGGTTAGGGGACGGGGACGGTTTAGGGTCCAGGAGAGGGTACGGCAACGCTTTAGGGGGAGCGTGCGTGTGAGGGCGCGGGTTAGTGTTAGCGTACGGGTTAGGATTAGGGCACGGGTGAGGGTCAGGCTTCGGGGAAGGGTTAGGGTTAGGGTTCGGGCTATGGTTAGGGTTAGGGGACAGGGACGGTTTAGGGTCCAGGTGAGGTTACGGCAACGCTTTAGGGGGAGCGTGCGTGTGAGGGCGCGGGTTAGTGTTAGCGTACGGGTTAGGATTAGGGGACGGGTGAGGGTCAGGTTTCGGGGAAGGGTTAGGGTTAGGGTTCGGGCTAGGGTTAGGGTTAGGGGACGGGGACGGTTTAGGGTTCAGGTGAGGGTACGGCAACGCTTTAGGGGGAGCGTGCGTGTGAGGGCGCGGGTTAGTGTTAGCGTACGGGTTAGGATTAGGGGACGGGTGAGGGTCAGGCTTCAGGGAAGGGTTAAGGTTAGGGTTCGGGCTAGGGTTAGGGTTAGGGGACGGGGACGGTTTAGGGTCCAGGTGAGGCTACGGCAACGCTTTAGGGGGAGCGTGCGTGTGAGGGCGCGGGTTAGTGTTAGCGTACGGGTTAGGATTAGGGGACGGGTGAGGGTCAGGCTTCGGGGAAGGGTTAGGGTTAGGGTTCGGGCTAGGGTTAGGGTTAGGGGACGGGGACGGTTTAGGGTCTAGGTGAGGGTACGGCAACGCTTTAGGGGGAGCGTGCGTTTGAGGGCGCGGGTTAGTGTTAGCGTACGGGTTAGGGTTAGGGGACGGGTGAGGGTCACGCTTCGGGGAAGGGTTAGGGTTAGGGTTCGGGCTAGGGTTAGGGTTAGGGGACGGGGACGGTTTAGGGTCCAGGTGAGGGTACGGCAACGCTTTCGGGGGAGCGTGCGTGTGAGGGCGCGGGTTAGTGTGAGCGTACGGGTTAGGATTAGGGGACGGGTGAGGGTCAGGCTTCGGGGAATGGTTAGGGTTAGGGTTCGGGCTAGGGTTAGGGTTAGGGGACGGGGACGGTTTAGGGTCCAGGTGAGGGTACGGAAACGCTTTAGGGGGAGCGTGCGTGTGAGGGCGCGGGTTAGTGTTAGCGTACGGGTTAGGATTAGGGGACGGGTGAGGGTCAGGCTTCGGGGAAGGGTTAGGGTTAGGGTTCGGGCTAGGGTTAGGGTTAGGGGACGGGGACGGTTTAGGGTCCAGGTGAGGGTACGGCAACGCTTTAGGGGGAGCGTGCGTGTGAGGGCGCGGGTTAGTGTTAGCGTACGGGTTAGGATTAGGGGACGGGTGAGGGTCAGGGTTCGGGGAAGGGTTAGGGTTAGGGTTCGGGCTAGGGTTAGGGTTAGGGGACGGGGACGGTTTAGGGTCCAGGTGAGGGTACGGCAACGCTTTAGGGGGAGCGTGCGTGTGAGGGCGCGGGTTAGTGTTAGCGTACGGGTTAGGATTAAGGGACGGGTGAGGGTCAGGCTTCGGGGAAGGGTTAGGGTTAGGGTTCGGGCTAGGGTTAGGGTTAGGGGACGGGGACGGTTTAGGGTCCAGGTGAGGGTACGGCAACGCTTTAGGGGGAGTGTGCGTGTGAGGGCGCGGGTTAGTGTTAGCGTACGGGTTAGGATTAGGGGACGGGTGAGGGTCAGGCTTCGGGGAAGGGTTAGGGTTAGGGTTCGGGCTAGGGTTAGGGTTAGGGGACGGGGACGGTTTAGGGTCCAGGTGAGGGTACGGCAACGCTTTAGGGGGAGCGTGCGTGTGAGGGCGCGGGTTAGTGTTAGCGTACGGGTTAGGATTAGGGGACGGGTGAGGGTCAGGCTTCGGGGAAGGGTTAGGGTTAGGGTTCGGGCTAGGGTTAGGGTTAGGGGACGGGGACGGTTTAGGGTCCAGGTGAGGGTACGGCAACGCTTTAGGGGGAGCGTGCGTGTGAGGGCGCGGGTTAGTGTTAGCGTACGGGTTAGGATTAGGGGACGGGTGAGGGTCAGGCTTCGGGGAAGGGTTAGGGTTAGGGTTCGGGCTAGGGTTAGGGTTAGGGGACGGGGACGGTTTAGGGTCCAGGTGAGGGTACGGCAACGCTTTAGGGGGAGCGTGCCTGTGAAGGCGCGGGTTAGTGTTAGCGTACGGGTTAGGATTAGGGGACGGGTGAGGGTCAGGCTTCGGGGAAGGGTTAGGGTTAGTGTTCGGGCTAGGGTTAGGGTTAGGGGACGGGGACGGTTTAGGGTCCAGGTGAGGGTACGGCAACGCTTTAGGGGGAGCGTGCGTGTGAGGGTGCGGGTTAGTGTGAGCGTACGGGTTAGGATTAGGGGACGGGTGAGGGTCAGGCTTCGGGGAAGGGTTAGGGTTAGGGTTCGGGTTAGGGTTAGGGTTAGGGGACGGGGACGGTTTAGGGTCCAGGTGAGGGTACGGCAACGCTTTAGGGGGAGCGTGCGTCTGAGGGCGTGGGTTAGTGTTAGCGTACGGGTTAGGATTAGGGGACGGGTGAGGGTCAGGTTTCGGGGAAGTGTTAGGGTTAGGGTTCGGGCTAGGGTTAGGGTTAGGGGACGGGGTCGGTTTAGGGTTCAGGTGAGGGTACGGCATCGCTTTAGGGGGAGCGTGCGTGTGAGGGCGCGGGTTAGTGTTAGCGTACGGGTTAGGATTAGGGGACGGGTGAGGGTCAGGCTTCGGGGAAGGGTTAGGGTTAGGGTTCGGGCTAGGGTTAGGGTTAGGGGACGGGGACGGTTTAGGGTCCAGGTGAGGCTACAGCAACGCTTTAGGGGGAGTGTGCGTGTGAGGGCGCGGGTTAGTGTTAGCGTACGGGTTAGGATTAGGGGACGGGTGAGGGTCAGGCTTCGGGGAAGGGTTAGGGTTAGGGTTCGGGCTAGGGTTAGGGTTAGGGGACGGGGACGGTTTAGGGTCCAGGTGAGGGTACGGCAACGCTTTAGGGGGAGCGTGCGTGTGAGGGCGCTGGTTAGTGTTAGCGTACGGGTTAGGAATAGGGCACGGGTGAGGGTCAGGCTTCGGGGAAGGGTTAGGGTTAGGGTTCGGGCTAGGGTTAGGGTTAGGGGACGGGGACGGTTTAGGGTCCAGGTGAGGGTACGGCAACGCTTTAGGGGGAGCATGCGTGTGAGGGCGCGGGTTAGTGTTAGCGTACGGGTTAGGATTAGGGGACGGGTGAGGGTCAGGTTTCGGGGAAGGGTTAGGGTTAGGGTTCGGGCTAGGGTTAGGGTTAGGGGACGGGGTCGGTTTAGGGTTCAGGTGAGGGTACGGCAACGCTTTAGGGGGAGCGTGCGTGTGAGGGCGCGGGTTAGTGTTAGCGTACGGGTTAGGATTAGGGGACAGGTGAGGGTCAGGCTTCGGGGAAGGGTTAGGGTTAGGGTTCGGGCTAGGGTTAGGGTTAGGGGACGGGGAAGGTTTAGGGTCCAGGTGAGGGTACGGCAACGCTTTAGGGTGAGCGTGCGTGTGAGGGCGTGGGTTAGTGTTAGCGTACGGGTTAGGATTAGGGGACGGGTGAGGGTCAGGCTTCGGGGAAGGGTTAGGGTTAGGGTTCGGGCTAGGGTTAGGGTTAGGGGACGGGGACGGTTTAGGGTCCAGGTGAGGCTACAGCAACGCTTTAGGGGGAGTGTGCGTGTGAGGGCGCGGGTTAGTGTTAGCGTACGGGTTAGGATTAGGGGACGGGTGAGGGTCAGGCTTCGGGGAAGGGTTAGGGTTAGGGTTCGGGCTAGGGTTAGGGTTAGGGGACGGGGACGGTTTAGGGTCCAGGTGAGGGTACGGCAACGCTTTAGGGGGAGCGTGCGTGTGAGGGCGCTGGTTAGTGTTAGCGTACGGGTTAGGAATAGGGCACGGGTGAGGGTCAGGCTTCGGGGAAGGGTTAGGGTTAGGGTTCGGGCTAGGGTTAGGGTTAGGGGACGGGGACGGTTTAGGGTCCAGGTGAGGGTACGGCAACGCTTTAGGGGGAGCATGCGTGTGAGGGCGCGGGTTAGTGTTAGCGTACGGGTTAGGATTAGGGGACGGGTGAGGGTCAGGTTTCGGGGAAGGGTTAGGGTTAGGGTTCGGGCTAGGGTTAGGGTTAGGGGACGGGGTCGGTTTAGGGTTCAGGTGAGGGTACGGCAACGCTTTAGGGGGAGCGTGCGTGTGAGGGCGCGAGTTAGTGTTAGCGTACGGGTTAGGATTAGGGGACGGGTGAGGGTCAGGCTTCGGGGAAGGGTTAGGGTTAGGGTTCGGGCTAGGGTTAGGGTTAGGGGACGGGGACGGTTTAGGGTCCAGGTGAGGCTACGGCAACGCTTTAGGGGGAGTGTGCGTGTGAGGGCGCGGGTTAGTGTTAGCGTACGGGTTAGGATTAGGGGACGGGTGAGGGTCAGGCTTCGGGGAAGGGTTAGGGTTAGGGTTCGGGCTAGGGTTAGGGTTAGGGGACGGGGACGGTTTAGGGTCCAGGTGAGGGTACGGCAACGCTTTAGGGGGAGCGTGCGTGTGAGGGCGCGGGTTAGTGTTAGCGTACGGTTTAGGATTAGGGCACGGGTGAGGGTCAGGCTTCGGGGAAGGGTTAGGGTTAGGGTTCGGGCTAGGGTTAGGGTTAGGGGACGGGGACGGTTTAGGGTCCAGGTGAGGGTACGGCAATGCTTTAGGGGGAGCGTGCATGTGAGGGCGCGGGTTAGTGTGAGCGTACGGGTTAGGATTAGGGGACGGGTGAGGGTCAGGCTTCGGGGAAAGGTTAGGGTTAGGGTTCGGGCTAGGTTTAGGGTTAGGGGACGGGGACGGTTTAGGGTCCAGGTGAGGGTACGGCAACGCTTTAGGGGGAGCGTGCGTGTGAGGGCGCGGGTTAGTGTTAGCGTACGGGTTAGGATTAGGGGACGGGTGAGGGTCAGGTTTCGGGGAAGGGTTAGGGTTAGGGTTTGGGCTAGGGTTAGGGTTAGGGGACGGGGACGGTTTAGGGTCCAGGTGAGGGTACGGCAACGCCTTAGGGGGAGCGTGCGTGTGAGGGCGCGGGTTAGTGTTAGCGTACGGGTTAGGATTAGGGCACGGGTGAGGGTCAGGCTTCGGGGAAGGGTTAGGGTTAGGGTTCGGGCTAGGTTTAGGGTTAGGGGACGGGGACGGTTTAGGGTCCAGGTGAGGGTACGGCAACGCTTTAGGGGGAGCGTGCGTGTGAGGGCGCGGGTTAGTGTTAGCGTACGGGTTAGGATTAGGGCACGGGTGAGGGTCAGGCTTCGGGGAAGGGTTAGGGTTAGGGTTCGGGCTAGGGTTAGGGTTAGGGGACGGGGACGGTTTAGGGTCCAGGTGAGGGTACGGCAACGCTTTAGGGGGAGCGTGTGTGTGAGGGCGTGGGTTAGTGTGAGCGTACGGGTTAGGATTAGGGGACGGGTGAGGGTCAGGCTTCATGGAAGGGTTAGGGTTAGGGTTCGGGCTAGGGTTAGGGTTAGGGGATGGGGACGGTTTAGGGTCCAGGTGAGGCTACGGCAACGCTTTAGGGGGAGTGTGCGTGTGAGGGCGCGGGTTAGTGTTAGCGTACGGGTTAGGATTAGGGGACGGGTGAGGGTCAGGCTTCGGGGAAGGGTTAGGGTTAGGGTTCGGGCTAGGGTTAGGGTTAGGGGACGGGGACGGTTTAGGGTCCAGGTGAGGGTACGGCAACGCTTTAGGGGGAGCGTGCGTGTGAGGGCGCGGGTTAGTGTTAGTGTACGGGTTAGGATTAGGGCACGGGTGAGGGTCAGGCTTCGGGGAAGGGTTAGGGTTAGGGTTCGGGCTAGGGTTAGGGTTAGGGGACGGGGACGGTTTAGGGTCCAGGTGAGGGTACGGCAACGCTTTAGGGGGAGCGTGCGTGTGAGGGCGCGGGTTAGTGTTAGCGTACGGGTTAGGATTAGGGCACGGGTGAGGTTCAGGCTTCCGGAAAGGGTTAGGGTTAGGGTTCGGGCTAGGGTTAGGGTTAGGGGACGGGGACGGTTTAGGGTCCAGGTGAGGGTACGGCAACGCTTTTGGGGGAGCGTGTGTGAGAGGGCGTGGGTTAGTGTGAGCGTACGGGTTAGGATTAGGGGACGGGTGAGGGTCAGGCTTCGGGGAAGGGTTAGGGTTAGGGTTCGGGCTAGGGTTAGGTTTAGGGGACGGGGACGGTTTAGGGTCCAGGTGAGGGTACGGCAACGCTTTAGGGGGAGCGTGCGTGTGAGGGCGCGGGTTAGTGTTAGCGTACGGGTTAGGATTAGGGCACGGGTGAGGTTCAGGCTTCCGGAAAGGGTTAGGGTTAGGGTTCGGGCTAGGGTTAGGGTTAGGGGACGGGGACGGTTTAGGGTCCAGGTGAGGGTACGGCAACGATTTTGGGGGAGCGTGTGTGAGAGGGCGTGGGTTAGTGTGAGCGTACGGGTTAGGATTAGGGGACGGGTGAGGGTCAGGCTTCGGGGAAGGGTTAGGGTTAGGGTTCGGGCTAGGGTTAGGGTTAGGGGACGGGGACGGTTTAGGGTCCAGGTGAGGGTACGGCAACGCTTTAGGGGGAGCGTGCGTGTGAGGGCGCGGGTTAGTGTTAGCGTACGGGTTAGGATTAGGGGACGGGTGAGGGTCAGGTTTCGGGGAAGGGTTAGGGTTAGGGTTCGGGCTAGGGTTAGGGTTAGGGGATGCGGTCGGTTTAGGGTTCAGGTGAGGGTACGGCAACGCTTTAGGGGGAGCGTGCGTGTGAGGGCGCGGGTTAGTGTTAGCGTACGGGTTAGGATTAGGGGACGGTTGAGGGTCAGGCTTCGGGGAAGGGTTAGGGTTAGGGTTCGGACTAGGGTTAGGGTTAGGGGACGGGGACGGTTTAGGGTCCAGGTGAGGCTACGGCAACGCTTTAGGGGGAGTGTGCGTGTGAGGGCGCGGGTTAGTGTTAGCGTACGGGTTAGGATTAGGGGACGGGTGAGGGTCAGGCTTCGGGGAAGGGTTAGGGTTAGGGTTCGGGCTAGGGTTAGGGTTAGGGGACGGGGACGGTTTAGGGTCCAGGTGAGGGTACGGCAACGCTTTAGGGGGAGCGTGCATGTGAGGGTGCGGGTTAGTGTTAGCGTACGGGTTAGGATTAGGGGACGGGTGAGGGTCAGGCTTTGGGGAAGGGTTAGGGTTAGGGTTCGGGCTAGGGTTAGGGTTAGGGGACGGGGACGGTTTAGGGTCCAGGTGAGGGTACGGCAACGCTTTAGGGGGAGCGTGCGTGTGAGGGCGCGGGTTAGTGTGAGCGTACGGGTTAGGATTAGGGGACGGATGAGGGTCAGGCTTCGGGGAAGGGTTAGGGTTAGGGTTCGGGCTAGGGTTAGGGTTAGGGGACGGGGACGGTTTAGGGTCCAGGTGAGGGTACGGCAACGCTTTAGGGGGAGCGTGCGTGTGAGGGCGCGGGTTAGTGTTAGCGTACGGGTTAGGATTAGGGGACGGGTGAGGGTCAGGCTTCGGGGAAGGGTTACGGTTAGGGTTCAGGCTAGGGTTTGGGTTAGGGGACGGGGACGGTTTAGGGTCCAGGTGAGGGTACGGCAACGCTTTAGGGGGAGCGTGCGTGTGAGGGCGCGGGTTAGTGTTAGCGTACGGGTTAGGATTAGGGGACGGGTGAGGGTCAGGATTCGGGGAAGGGTCAGGGTTAGGGTTCGGGCTAGGGTTAGGGTTAGGGGACGGGGACGGTTTAGGGTCCAGGTGAGGGTACGGCAACGCTTTAGGGGGAGCGTGCGTGTGAGGGCGCGGGTTAGTGTGAGCGTACGGGTTAGGATTAGGGGACGGGTGAGGGTCAGGCTTCGGGGAAGGGTTAGGGTTAGGGTTCGGGCTAGGGTTAGGGTTAGGGGACGGGGACGGTTTAGGGTCCAGGTGAGGGTACGGCAACGCTTTAGGGGGAGCGTGCATGTGAGGGCGCGGGTTAGTGTCAGCGTACCGGTTAGGATTAGGGCACGGGTGAGGGTCAGGCTTCGGGGAAGGGTTAGGGTTAGGGTTCGGGCTAGGGTTAGGGTTACGGGACGGGGACGGTTTAGGGTCCAGGTGAGGGTACGGCAACGCTTTAGGGGGAGCATGCGTGTGAGGGCGCGGGTTAGTGTTAGCGTACGTGTTAGGATTAGGGGACGGGTGAGGGTCAGGCTTCGGGGAAGGGTTAAGGTTAGGGTTCGGGCTAGGGTTAGGGTTAGGGGACGGGGACGGTTTAGGGTCCAGGTGAGGGTACGGCAACGCTTTAGGGGGAGCGTGCGTGTGAGGGCGCGGGTTAGTGTTAGCGTACGGGTTAGGATTAGGGCACGGGTGAGGGTCAGGCTTCGGGGAAGGGTTAGGGTTAGGGTTCGGGCTAGGATTAGGGTTAGGGGACGGCGACGGTTTAGGGTCCAGGTGAGGGTACGGCAACGCTTTAGGGGGAGCGTGCGTGTGAGGGCGCGGGTTAGTGTGAACGTACGGGTTAGGATTAGGGGACGGGTGAGGGTCAGGCTTCGGGGAAGGGTTAGGGTTAGGGTTCGGGCTAGGGTTAGGGTTAGGGGACGGGGACGGTTTAGGGTCCAGGTGAGGGTACGGCAACGCTTTAGGGGGAGCGTGCGTGTGAGGGCGCGGGTTAGTGTTAGCGTACGGGTTAGGATTAGGGGACGGGTGAGGGTCAGGTTTCGGGGAAGGGTTAGGGTTAGGTTTCGGGCTAGGTTTAGGGTTAGGGGACGGGGTCGGTTTAGGGTTCAGGTGAGGGTACGGCATCGCTTTAGGGGGAGCGTGCGTGTGAGGGCGCGGGTTAGTGTTAGCGTACGGGTTAGTATTAGGGGACGGGTGAGGGTCAGGCTTCGGGGAAGGGTTAGGGTTAGGGTTCGGGCTAGGGTTAGGGTTAGGGGACGGGGACGGTTTAAGGGTTAGGGTTAGGGTTAGGGTTAGAGTTAGGGTTAGGGGACGGGGACGGTTTAGGGTCCAGGTGAGGGTACGGCAACGCTTTAGGGGGAGCGTGCGTGTGAGGGCGCGGGTTAGTGTTAGCGTACGGGTTAGGATTAGGGGACGGGTGAGGGTCAGGCTTCGGGGAAGGGTTAGGGTTAGGGTTCGGGCTAGGGTTAGGGTTAGGGGACGGGGACGGTTTAGGGTCCAGGTGAGGGTACGGCAACGCTTTAGTGGGAGCGTGCGTGTGAGGGCGCGGGTTAGTGTTAGCATACGGGTTAGGATTAGGGGACAGGTGAGGGTCAGGCTTCGGGGAAGGGTTAGGGTTAGGGTTCGGGCTAGGGTTAGGGTTAGGGCACGGGGACGGTTTAGGGTCCAGGTGAGGGTACGGCAACGCTTTAGGGGGAGCGTGCGTGTGAGGGCGCGGGTTAGTGTGAGCGTACGGGTTAGGATTACGGGACAGGTGAGGGTCAGGCTTCGGGGAAGGGTTAGGGTTAGGGTTCGGGCTAGGGTTAGGGTTAGGGGACGGGGACGGTTTAGGGTCCAGGTGAGGGTACGGCAACGCTTTAGGGGGAGCGTGCGTGTGAGGGCGCGGGTTAGTGTTAGCGTACGGGTTAGGATTAGGGCACGGGTGAGGGTCAGGCTTCGGGGAAGGGTTAGGGTTAGGGTTCGGGCTAGGGTTAGGGTTAGGGGACGGGGACGGTTTAGGGTCCAGGTGAGGGTACGGCAACGCTTTCGGGGGAGCGTGCGTGTGAGGGCGCGGGTTAGTGTTAGCGTACGGGTTAGGATTAGGGGACGGGTGAGGGTCAGGCTTCGGGGAAGGGTTAGGGTTAGGGTTCGGGCTAGGGTTAGGGTTAGGGGACGGGGACGGTTTAGGGTCCAGGTGAGGGTACGGCAACGCTTTAGGGGGAGCGTGCGTGTGAGGGCGCGGGTTAGTGTTAGCGTACGGGTTAGGATTAGGGGACGGGTGAGGGTCAGGCTTCGGGGAAGAGTTAGGGTTAGGGTTCGCGCTAGGGTTAGGGTTAGGGGACGGGGACGGTTTAGGGTCCAGGTGAGGGTACGGCAATGCTTTAGGGGGAGCGTGCGTGTGAGGGCACGGGTTAGTGTTAGCGTTCGGGTTAGGATTAGGGGACGGGTGAGGGTCAGGCTTCGGGGAAGGGTTAGGGTTAGGGTTCGGGCTAGGGTTAGGGTTAGGGGACGGGGACGGTTTAGGGTCCAGGTGAGGGTACGGCAACGCTTTAGGGGGAGCGTGCGTGTGAGGGCGCGGGTTAGTGTTAGCGTACGGGTTAGGATTAGGGGACGGGTGAGGGTCAGGCTTCGGGGAAGGGTTAGGGTTAGGGTTCGGGCTAGGGTTAGGGTTAGGGGACGGGGACGGTTTAGGGTCCAGGTGAGGGTACGGCAACGCTTTAGGGGGAGCGTGCGTGTGAGGGCGCTGGTTAGTGTTAGCGTACGGGTTAGGAATAGGGCACGGGTGAGGGTCAGGCTTCGGGGAAGGGTTAGGGTTAGGATTCGGGCTAGGGTTAGGGTTAGGGGACGGGGACGGTTTAGGGTCCAGGTGAGGGTACGGCAATGCTTTAGGGGGAGCGTGCGTGTGAGGGCGCGGGTTAGTGTGAGCGTACGGGTTAGGATTAGGGGACGGGTGAGGGTCAGGCTTCGGGGAAGGGTTAGGGTTAGGGTTCGGGCTAGGGTTAGGGTTAGGGGACGGGGACGGTTTAGGGTCCAGGTGAGGGTACGGCAACGCTTTAGGGGGAGCGTGCGTGTGAGGGCGCGGGTTAGTGTTAGCGTACGGGTTAGGATTAGGGGACGGGTGAGGGTCAGGCTTCGGGGAAGGGTTAGGGTTAGGGTTCGGGCTAGGGTTAGGGTTAGGGGACGGGGACGGTTTAGGGTCCAGGTGAGGGTACGGCAACGCTTTAGGGGGAGCGTGCGTGTGAGGGCGCGGGTTAGTGTTAGCGTACGGGTTAGGATTAGGGCACGGGTGAGGGTCAGGCTTCGGGGAAGGGTTAGGGTTAGGGTTCCGGCTAGGGTTAAGGTTAGGGGACGGGGACGGTTTAGGGTCCAGGTGAGGGTACGGCAACGCTTTAGGGGGAGCGTGCGTGTGAGGGCGCGGGTTAGTGTTAGCGTACGGGTTAGGATTAGGGGACGGGTGAGGGTCAGGCTTCGGGGAAGGGTTAGGGTTAGGGTTCGGGCTAGGGTTAGGGTTAGGGGACGGGGACGGTTTAGGGTCCAGGTGAGGGTACGGCAACGCTTTAGGGGGAGCGTGCGTGTGAGGGCGTGGGTTAGTGTTAGCGTACGGGTTAGGATTAGGGGACGGGTGAGGGTCAGGCTTCGGGGAAGGGTTAGGGTTAGGGTTCGGGCTAGGGTTAGGGTTAGGGGACGGGGACGGTTTAGGGTCCAGGTGAGGGTACGGCAACGCTTTAGGGGGAGCGTGCGTGTGAGGGCGCGGGTTAGTGTTAGCGTACGGGTTAGGATTAGGGGACGGGTGAGGGTCAGGCTTCGGGGAAGGGTTAGGGTTAGGGTTCGGACTAGGGTTAGGGTTAGGGGACGGGGACGGTTTAGGGTCCAGGTGAGGCTACGGCAACGCTTTAGGGGGAGTGTGCGTGTGAGGGCGCGGGTTAGTGTTAGCGTACGGGTTAGGATTAGGGGACGGGTGAGGGTCAGGCTTCGGGGAAGGGTTAGGGTTAGGGTTCGGGCTAGGGTTAGGGTTAGGGGACGGGGACGGTTTAGGGTCCAGGTGAGGGTACGGCAACGCTTTAGGGGGAGCGTGCGTGTGAGGGTGCGGGTTAGTGTTAGCGTACGGGTTAGGATTAGGGGACGGGTGAGGGTCAGGCTTTGGGGAAGGGTTAGGGTTAGGGTTCGGGCTAGGGTTAGGGTTAGGGGACGGGGACGGTTTAGGGTCCAGGTGAGGGTACGGCAACGCTTTAGGGGGAGCGTGCGTGTGAGGGCGCGGGTTAGTGTGAGCGTACGGGTTAGGATTAGGGGACGGATGAGGGTCAGGCTTCGGGGAAGGGTTAGGGTTAGGGTTCGGGCTAGGGTTAGGGTTAGGGGACGGGGACGGTTTAGGGTCCAGGTGAGGGTACGGCAACGCTTTAGGGGGAGCGTGCGTGTGAGGGCGCGGGTTAGTGTTAGCGTACGGGTTAGGATTAGGGGACGGGTGAGGGTCAGGCTTCGGGGAAGGGTTACGGTTAGGGTTCAGGCTAGGGTTTGGGTTAGGGGACGGGGACGGTTTAGGGTCCAGGTGAGGGTACGGCAACGCTTTAGGGGGAGCGTGCGTGTGAGGGCGCGGGTTAGTGTTAGCGTACGGGTTAGGATTAGGGGACGGGTGAGGGTCAGGATTCGGGGAAGGGTCAGGGTTAGGGTTCGGGCTAGGGTTAGGGTTAGGGGACGGGGACGGTTTAGGGTCCAGGTGAGGGTACGGCAACGCTTTAGGGGGAGCGTGCGTGTGAGGGCGCGGGTTAGTGTGAGCGTACGGGTTAGGATTAGGGGACGGGTGAGGGTCAGGCTTCGGGGAAGGGTTAGGGTTAGGGTTCGGGCTAGGGTTAGGGTTAGGGGACGGGGACGGTTTAGGGTCCAGGTGAGGGTACGGCAACGCTTTAGGGGGAGCGTGCATGTGAGGGCGCGGGTTAGTGTCAGCGTACCGGTTAGGATTAGGGCACGGGTGAGGGTCAGGCTTCGGGGAAGGGTTAGGGTTAGGGTTCGGGCTAGGGTTAGGGTTACGGGACGGGGACGGTTTAGGGTCCAGGTGAGGGTACGGCAACGCTTTAGGGGGAGCATGCGTGTGAGGGCGCGGGTTAGTGTTAGCGTACGTGTTAGGATTAGGGGACGGGTGAGGGTCAGGCTTCGGGGAAGGGTTAAGGTTAGGGTTCGGGCTAGGGTTAGGGTTAGGGGACGGGGACGGTTTAGGGTCCAGGTGAGGGTACGGCAACGCTTTAGGGGGAGCGTGCGTGTGAGGGCGCGGGTTAGTGTTAGCGTACGGGTTAGGATTAGGGCACGGGTGAGGGTCAGGCTTCGGGGAAGGGTTAGGGTTAGGGTTCGGGCTAGGATTAGGGTTAGGGGACGGCGACGGTTTAGGGTCCAGGTGAGGGTACGGCAACGCTTTAGGGGGAGCGTGCGTGTGAGGGCGCGGGTTAGTGTGAACGTACGGGTTAGGATTAGGGGACGGGTGAGGGTCAGGCTTCGGGGAAGGGTTAGGGTTAGGGTTCGGGCTAGGGTTAGGGTTAGGGGACGGGGACGGTTTAGGGTCCAGGTGAGGGTACGGCAACGCTTTAGGGGGAGCGTGCGTGTGAGGGCGCGGGTTAGTGTTAGCGTACGGGTTAGGATTAGGGGACGGGTGAGGGTCAGGTTTCGGGGAAGGGTTAGGGTTAGGTTTCGGGCTAGGTTTAGGGTTAGGGGACGGGGTCGGTTTAGGGTTCAGGTGAGGGTACGGCATCGCTTTAGGGGGAGCGTGCGTGTGAGGGCGCGGGTTAGTGTTAGCGTACGGGTTAGTATTAGGGGACGGGTGAGGGTCAGGCTTCGGGGAAGGGTTAGGGTTAGGGTTCGGGCTAGGGTTAGGGTTAGGGGACGGGGACGGTTTAAGGGTTAGGGTTAGGGTTAGGGTTAGAGTTAGGGTTAGGGGACGGGGACGGTTTAGGGTCCAGGTGAGGGTACGGCAACGCTTTAGGGGGAGCGTGCGTGTGAGGGCGCGGGTTAGTGTTAGCGTACGGGTTAGGATTAGGGGACGGGTGAGGGTCAGGCTTCGGGGAAGGGTTAGGGTTAGGGTTCGGGCTAGGGTTAGGGTTAGGGGACGGGGACGGTTTAGGGTCCAGGTGAGGGTACGGCAACGCTTTAGTGGGAGCGTGCGTGTGAGGGCGCGGGTTAGTGTTAGCATACGGGTTAGGATTAGGGGACAGGTGAGGGTCAGGCTTCGGGGAAGGGTTAGGGTTAGGGTTCGGGCTAGGGTTAGGGTTAGGGCACGGGGACGGTTTAGGGTCCAGGTGAGGGTACGGCAACGCTTTAGGGGGAGCGTGCGTGTGAGGGCGCGGGTTAGTGTGAGCGTACGGGTTAGGATTACGGGACAGGTGAGGGTCAGGCTTCGGGGAAGGGTTAGGGTTAGGGTTCGGGCTAGGGTTAGGGTTAGGGGACGGGGACGGTTTAGGGTCCAGGTGAGGGTACGGCAACGCTTTAGGGGGAGCGTGCGTGTGAGGGCGCGGGTTAGTGTTAGCGTACGGGTTAGGATTAGGGCACGGGTGAGGGTCAGGCTTCGGGGAAGGGTTAGGGTTAGGGTTCGGGCTAGGGTTAGGGTTAGGGGACGGGGACGGTTTAGGGTCCAGGTGAGGGTACGGCAACGCTTTCGGGGGAGCGTGCGTGTGAGGGCGCGGGTTAGTGTTAGCGTACGGGTTAGGATTAGGGGACGGGTGAGGGTCAGGCTTCGGGGAAGGGTTAGGGTTAGGGTTCGGGCTAGGGTTAGGGTTAGGGGACGGGGACGGTTTAGGGTCCAGGTGAGGGTACGGCAACGCTTTAGGGGGAGCGTGCGTGTGAGGGCGCGGGTTAGTGTTAGCGTACGGGTTAGGATTAGGGGACGGGTGAGGGTCAGGCTTCGGGGAAGAGTTAGGGTTAGGGTTCGCGCTAGGGTTAGGGTTAGGGGACGGGGACGGTTTAGGGTCCAGGTGAGGGTACGGCAATGCTTTAGGGGGAGCGTGCGTGTGAGGGCACGGGTTAGTGTTAGCGTTCGGGTTAGGATTAGGGGACGGGTGAGGGTCAGGCTTCGGGGAAGGGTTAGGGTTAGGGTTCGGGCTAGGGTTAGGGTTAGGGGACGGGGACGGTTTAGGGTCCAGGTGAGGGTACGGCAACGCTTTAGGGGGAGCGTGCGTGTGAGGGCGCGGGTTAGTGTTAGCGTACGGGTTAGGATTAGGGGACGGGTGAGGGTCAGGCTTCGGGGAAGGGTTAGGGTTAGGGTTCGGGCTAGGGTTAGGGTTAGGGGACGGGGACGGTTTAGGGTCCAGGTGAGGGTACGGCAACGCTTTAGGGGGAGCGTGCGTGTGAGGGCGCTGGTTAGTGTTAGCGTACGGGTTAGGAATAGGGCACGGGTGAGGGTCAGGCTTCGGGGAAGGGTTAGGGTTAGGATTCGGGCTAGGGTTAGGGTTAGGGGACGGGGACGGTTTAGGGTCCAGGTGAGGGTACGGCAATGCTTTAGGGGGAGCGTGCGTGTGAGGGCGCGGGTTAGTGTGAGCGTACGGGTTAGGATTAGGGGACGGGTGAGGGTCAGGCTTCGGGGAAGGGTTAGGGTTAGGGTTCGGGCTAGGGTTAGGGTTAGGGGACGGGGACGGTTTAGGGTCCAGGTGAGGGTACGGCAACGCTTTAGGGGGAGCGTGCGTGTGAGGGCGCGGGTTAGTGTTAGCGTACGGGTTAGGATTAGGGGACGGGTGAGGGTCAGGCTTCGGGGAAGGGTTAGGGTTAGGGTTCGGGCTAGGGTTAGGGTTAGGGGACGGGGACGGTTTAGGGTCCAGGTGAGGGTACGGCAACGCTTTAGGGGGAGCGTGCGTGTGAGGGCGCGGGTTAGTGTTAGCGTACGGGTTAGGATTAGGGCACGGGTGAGGGTCAGGCTTCGGGGAAGGGTTAGGGTTAGGGTTCCGGCTAGGGTTAAGGTTAGGGGACGGGGACGGTTTAGGGTCCAGGTGAGGGTACGGCAACGCTTTAGGGGGAGCGTGCGTGTGAGGGCGCGGGTTAGTGTTAGCGTACGGGTTAGGATTAGGGGACGGGTGAGGGTCAGGCTTCGGGGAAGGGTTAGGGTTAGGGTTCGGGCTAGGGTTAGGGTTAGGGGACGGGGACGGTTTAGGGTCCAGGTGAGGGTACGGCAACGCTTTAGGGGGAGCGTGCGTGTGAGGGCGTGGGTTAGTGTTAGCGTACGGGTTAGGATTAGGGGACGGGTGAGGGTCAGGCTTCGGGGAAGGGTTAGGGTTAGGGTTCGGGCTAGGGTTAGGGTTAGGGGACGGGGACGGTTTAGGGTCCAGGTGAGGGTACGGCAACGCTTTAGGGGGAGCGTGCGTGTGAGGGCGCGGGTTAGTGTTAGCGTACGGGTTAGGATTAGGGGACGGGTGAGGGTCAGGCTTTGGGGAAGGGTTAGGGTTAGGGTTCGGGCTAGGTTTAGGGTTAGGGGACGGGGACGGTTTAGGGTCCAGGTGAGGGTACGGCAACGCTTTAGGGGGAGCGTGCGTGTGAGGGCGCGGGTTAGTGTGAGCGTACGGGTTAGGATTAGGGGACGGATGAGGGTCAGGCTTCGGGGAAGGGTTAGGGTTAGGGTTCGGGCTAGGGTTAGGGTTAGGGGACGGGGACGGTTTAGGGTCCAGGTGAGGGTACGGCAACGCTTTAGGGGGAGCGTGCGTGTGAGGGCGCGGGTTAGTGTTAGCGTACGGGTTAGGATTAGGGGACGGGTGAGGGTCAGGCTTCGGGGAAGGGTTAGGGTTAGGGTTCAGGCTAGGGTTTGTGTTAGGGGACGGGGACGGTTTAGGGTCCAGGTGAGGGTACGGCAACGCTTTAGGGGGAGCGTGCGTGTGAGGGCGCGGGTTAGTGTTAGCGTACGGGTTAGGATTAGGGGACGGGTGAGGGTCAGGATTCGGGGAAGGGTCAGGGTTAGGGTTCGGGCTAGGGTTAGGGTTAGGGGACGGGGACGGTTTAGGGTCCAGGTGAGGGTACGGCAACGCTTTAGGGGGAGCGTGCGTGTGAGGGCGCGGGTTAGTGTGAGCGTACGGGTTAGGATTAGGGGACGGGTGAGGGTCAGGCTTCGGGGAAGGGTTAGGGTTAGGGTTCGGGCTAGGGTTAGGGTTAGGGGACGGGGACGGTTTAGGGTCCAGGTGAGGGTACGGCAACGCTTTAGGGGGTGCGTGCATGTGAGGGCGCGGGTTAGTGTCAGCGTACCGGTTAGGATTAGGGCACGGGTGAGGGTCAGGCTTCGGGGAAGGGTTAGGGTTAGGGTTCGGGCTAGGGTTAGGGTTAGGGGACGGGGACGGTTTAGGGTCCAGGTGAGTGTACGGCAACGCTTTAGGGGGAGCGTGCGTGTGAGGGCGCGGGTTAGTGTTAGCGTACGGGTTAGGATTAGGGCACGGGTGAGGGTCAGGCTTCGGGGAAGGGTTAGGGTTAGGGTTCGGGCTAGGGTTAGGGTTAGGGGACGGGGACGGTTTAGGGTCCAGGTGAGGGTACGGCAACGCTTTAGGGGGAGCGTGCGTGTGAGGGCGCGGGTTAGTGTGAACGTACGGGTTAGGATTAGGGGACGGGTGAGGGTCAGGCTTCGGGGAAGGGTTAGGGTTAGGGTTCGGGCTAGGGTTAGGGTTAGGGGACGGGGACGGTTTAGGGTCCAGGTGAGGGTACGGCAACGCTTTAGGGGGAGCGTGCGTGTGAGGGCGCGGGTTAGTGTTAGCGTACGGGTTAGGATTAGGGGACGGGTGAGGTTCAGGTTTCGGGGAAGGGTTAGGGTTAGGTTTCGGGCTAGGGTTAGGGTTAGGGGACGGGGTCGGTTTAGGGTTCAGGTGAGGGTACGGCATCGCTTTAGGGGGAGCGTGCGTGTGAGGGCGCGGGTTAGTGTTAGCGTACGGGTTAGTATTAGGGGACGGGTGAGGGTCAGGCTTCGGGGAAGGGTTAGGGTTAGGGTTCGGGCTAGGGTTAGGGTTAGGGGACGGGGACGGTTTAAGGGTTAGGGTTAGGGTTAGGGTTAGGGTTAGGGTTAGGGTTAGGGGACGGGGACGGTTTAGGGTCCAGGTGAGGGTACGGCAACGCTTTAGGGGGAGCGTGCGTGTGAGGGCGCGGGTTAGTGTTAGCGTACGGGTTAGGATTAGGGGACGGGTGAGGGTCAGGCTTCGGGGAAGGGTTAGGGTTAGGGTTTGGGCTAGGGTTAGGGTTAGGGGACGGGGAGGTTTAGGGTCCAGGTGAGGGTACGGCAACGCTTTAGTGGGAGCGTGCGTGTGAGGGCGCGGGTTAGTGTTAGCATACGGGTTAGGATTAGGGGACAGGTGATGGTCAGGCTTCGGGGAAGGGTTAGGGTTAGGGTTCGGGATAGGGTTAGGGTTAGGGCACGGGGACGGTTTAGGGTCCAGGTGAGGGTACGGCAACGCTTTAGGGGGAGCGTGCGTGTGAGGGCGCGGGTTAGTGTGAGCGTACGGGTTAGGATTACGGGACAGGTGAGGGTCAGGCTTCGGGGAAGGGTTAGGGTTAGGGTTCGGGCTAGGGTTAGGGTTAGGGGACGGGGACGGTTTAGGGTCCAGGTGAGGGTACGGCAACGCTTTAGGGGGAGCGTGCGTGTGAGGGCGCGGGTTAGTGTTAGCGTACGGGTTAGGATTAGGGCACGGGTGAGGGTCAGGCTTCGGGGAAGGGTTAGGGTTAGGGTTCGGGCTAGGGTTAGGGTTAGGGGACGGGGACGGTTTAGGGTCCAGGTGAGGGTACGGCAATGCTTTAGGGGGAGCGTGCATGTGAGGGCGCGGGTTAGTGTGAGCGTACGGGTTAGGATTAGGGGACGGGTGAGGGTCAGGCTTCGGGGAAGTGTTAGGGTTAGGGATCGGTCTAGGGTTAGGGTTAGGGGACGGGGACGGTTTAGGGTCCAGGTGAGGGTACGGCAACGCTTTAGGGGGAGCGTGCGTGTGAGGGCGCGGGTTAGTGTTAGCGTACGGGTTAGGATTAGGGGACGGGTGAGGGTCAGGCTTCGGGGAAGGGTTAGGGTTAGGGTTTGGGTTAGGGTTAGGGCTAGGGGACGGGGACGGTTTAGGGTCCAGGTGAGGGTACGGCAACGCATTAGGGGGAGCGTGCGTGTGAGGGCGCGGGTTAGTGTGAGCGTACGGGTTAGGATTAGGGGACGGGTGAGGGTCAGGCTTCGGGGAAGGGTTAGGGTTATGGTTCGGGCTAGGGTTAGGGTTAGGGGACGGGGACGGTTTAGGGTCCAGGTGAGGGTACGGCAACGCTTTCGGGGGAGCGTGCGTGTGAGGGCGCGGGTTAGTGTTAGCGTACGGGTTAGGATTAGGGGACGGGTGAGGGTCAGGCTTCGGGGAAGGGTTAGGGTTAGGGTTCGGGCTAGGGTTAGGGTTAGGGGACGGGGACGGTTTAGGGTCCAGGTGAGGGTACGGCAACGCTTTAGGGGGAGCGTGCGTGTGAGGGCGCGGGTTAGTGTTAGCGTACGGGTTAGGATTAGGGGACGGGTGAGGGTCAGGCTTCGGGGAAGAGTTAGGGTTAGGGTTCGCGCTAGGGTTAGGGTTAGGGGACGGGGACGGTTTAGGGTCCAGGTGAGGGTACGGCAACGCTTTAGGGGGAGCGTGCGTGTGAGGGCACGGGTTAGTGTTAGCGTACGGGTTAGGATTAGGGGACGGGTGAGGGTCAGGCTTCGGGGAAGGGTTAGGGTTAGGGTTCGGGCTAGGGTTAGGGTTAGGGGACGGGGACGGTTTAGGGTCCAGGTGAGGGTACGGCAACGCTTTAGGGGGAGCGTGCGTGTGAGGGCGCGGGTTAGTGTTAGCGTACGGGTTAGGATTAGGGGACGGGTGAGGGTCAGGCTTCGGGGAAGGGTTAGGGTTAGGGTTCGGGCTAGGGTTAGGATTAGGGGACGGGGACGGTTTAGGGTCCAGGTGAGGGTACGGCAACGCTTTAGGGGGAGCGTGCGTGTGAGGGCGCGGGTTAGTGTTAGCGTACGTGTTAGGATTAGGGCACGGGTGAGGGTCAGGCTTCGGGGAAGGGCTAGGGTTAGGGTTCGGGCTAGGGTTAGGGTTAGGGGACGGGGACGGTTTAGGGTCCAGGTGAGGGTACGGCAACGCTTTAGGGGGAGCGTGCGTGTGAGGGCGCGGGTTAGTGTTAGCGTACGGGTTAGGATTAGGGGACGGGTGAGGGTCAGGCTTCGGGGAAGGGTTAGGGTTAGGGTTCGGGCTAGGGTTAGGGTTAGGGGACGGGGACGGTTTAGGGTCCAGGTGAGGGTACGGCAACGCTTTAGGGGGAGCGTGCGTGTGAGGGGGCGGGTTAGTGTTAGCGTACGGGTTAGGATTAGGGGACGGGTGAGGGTCACGCTTCGGGGAAGGATTAGGGTTAGGGTTCGGGCTAGGGTTAGGGTTAGGGGACGGGGACGGTTTAGGGTCCAGGTGAGGGTACAGCAACTCCTTAGGGGGAGCGTGCGTGTGAGGGGGCGGGTTAGTGTTAGCGTACGGGTTAGGATTAGGGGACGGGTGAGGGTCAGGCTTCGGGGAAGGGTTAGGGTTAGGGTTCGGGCTAGGGTTAGGGTTAGGGGATGGGGACGGTTTAGGGTCCAGGTGAGGGTACGGCAACGCTTTAGGGGGAGCGTGCGTGTGAGGGCACGGGTTAGTGTTAGCGTACGGGTTAGGATTAGGGGACGGGTGAGGGTCAGGCTTCGGGGAAGGGTTAGGGTTAGGGTTCGGGCTAGGGTTAGGGTTAGGGGACGGGGACGGTTTAGGGTCCAGGTGAGGGTACGGCAACGCTTTAGGGGGAGCGTGCGTGTGAGGGCGCGGGTTAGTGTGAGCGTACGGGTTAGGATTAGGGGACGGGTGAGGGTCAGGCTTCGGGGAAGGGTTAGGGTTAGGGTTCGGGCTAGGGTTAGGGTTAGGGGATGGGGACGGTTTAGGGTCCAGGTGAGGGTACGGCAACGCTTTAGGGGGAGCGTGCGTGTGAGGGCGCGGGTTAGTGTGAGCGTACGGGTTAGGATTAGGGGACGGGTGAGGGTCAGGCTTCGGGGAAGGGTTAGGGTTAGGATTCGGGTTAGGGTTAGGGGACGGGGACGGTTTAGGGTCCAGGTGAGGTTACGGCAACGCTTTAGGGGGAGTGTGCGTGTGAGGGCGCGGGTTAGTGTCAGCGTACGGGTTAGGATTAGGGGACGGGTGAGGGTCACGCTTCGGGGAAGGGTTAGGGTTAGGGTTCGGGCTAGGGTTAGGGTTAGGGGACGGGGACGGTTTAGGGTCCAGGTGAGGGTACGGCAACGCTTTAGGGGGAGCGTGCGTGTAGGGCGCGGGTTAGTGTTAGCGTACGGGTTAGGATTAGGGGACGGGTGAGGGTCAGGCTTCGGGGAAGGGTTAGGGTTAGGGTTCGGGCTAGGGTTAGTGTTAGGGGACGGGGACGGTTTAGGGTCCAGGTGAGGGTACGGCAACGCATTAGGGGGAGCGTCCGTGTGAGGGCGCGGGTTAGTGTGAGCGTACGGGTTAGGATTAGGGGACGGGTGAGGGTCAGGCTTCGGGGAAGGGTTAGGGTTAGGGTTCGGGCTAGGGTTAGGGTTAGGGGACGGGGATGGTTTAGGGTCCAGGTGAGGGTACGGCAACGCTTTAGGGGGAGCGTGCGTGTGAGGGCGCGGGTTAGTGTTAGCGTACGGGTTAGGATTAGGGGACGGGTGAGGGTCAGGCTTCGGGGAAGGGTTAGGGTTACGGTTCGGGCTAGGGTTAGGGTTAGGGGACGGGGACGGTTTAGGGTCCAGGTGAGGGTACGGCAACGCTTTAGGGGGAGCGTGCGTGTGAGGGCGCGGGTTAGTGTTAGCGTACGGGTTAGGATTAGGGCACGGGTGAGGGTCAGGCTTCGGGGAAGGGTTAGGGTTAGGGTTCGGGCTAGGGTTAAGGTTAGGGGACGGGGACGGTTTAGGGTCCAGGTGAGGGTACGGCAACGCTTTAGGGGGAGCGTGCGTGTGAGGGCGCGGGTTAGTGTTAGCGTACGGGTTAGGATTAGGGGACGGGTGAGGGTCAGGCTTCGGGGAAGGGTTAGGGTTAGGGTTCGGGCTAGGGTTAGGGTTAGGGGACGGGGACGGTTTAGGGTCCAGGTGAGGGTACGTCAACGCTTTAGGGGGAGCGTGCGTGTGAGGGCGTGGGTTAGTGTTAGCGTACGGGTTAGGATTAGGGGACGGGTGAGGGTCAGGCTTCGGGGAAGGGTTAGGGTTAGGGTTCGGGCTAGGGTTAGGGTTAGGGGACGGGGACGGTTTAGGGTCCAGGTGAGGGTATGGCAACGCTTTAGGGGGAGCGTGCGTGTGAGGGCGCGGGTTAGTTTTAGCGTACGGGTTAGGATTAGGGGACGGGAGAGGGTCAGGCCTCGGGGAAGGGTTAGGGTTAGGGTTCGGGCTAGGGTTAGGGTTAGGGGACGGGGACGGTTTAGGGTCCAGGTGAGGGTACGGCAACGCTTTAGGGGGAGCGTGCATGTGAGGGCGCGGGTTAGTGTTAGCGTACGGGTTAGGATTAGTGGACGGGTGAGGGTCAGGCTTCGGGGAAGGGTTAGGGTTAGGGTTCGGGCTAGGGTTAAGGTTAGGGGACGGGGACGGTTTAGGGTCCAGGTGAGGGTACGGCAACGCTTTAGGGGGCGCGTGCGTGTGAGGGCGCGGGTTAGTGTTAGCGTACGGGTTAGGATTAGGTGACGGGTGAGGGTCAGGCTTCGGGGAAGGGTTAGGGTTAGGGTTCGGGCTAGGGTTAGGGGACGGGGACTGTTTAGGGTCCAGGTGAGGGTACGGCAACGCTTTAGGGGGAGCGTGCGTGTGAGGGCGCCTGTTAGTGTTAGCGTACGGGTTAGGATTAGGGGACGGGTGAGGGTCAGGGTTCGGGGAAGGGTTAGGGTTAGGGTTCGGGCTAGGGTTAGGGTTAGGGGACGGGGACGGTTTAGGGTCCAGGAGAGGGTACGGCAACGCTTTAGGGGGAGCGTGCGTGTGAGGGCGCGGGTAAGTGTTAGCGTACGGGTTAGGATTAGGGCACGGGTGAGGGTCAGGCTTCGGGGAAGGGTTAGGGTTAGGGTTCGGGCTAGGGTTAGGGTTAGGGGACAGGGACGGTTTAGGGTCCAGGTGAGGTTACGGCAACGCTTTAGGGGGAGCGTGCGTGTGAGGGCGCGGGTTAGTGTTAGCGTACGGGTTAGGATTAGGGGACGGGTGAGGGTCAGGTTTCGGGGAAGGGTTAGGGTTAGGGTTCGGGCTAGGGTTAGGGTTAGGGGACGGGGACGGTTTAGGGTTCAGGTGAGGGTACGGCAACGCTTTAGGGGGAGCGTGCGTGTGAGGGCGCGGGTTAGTGTTAGCGTACGGGTTAGGATTAAGGGACGGGTGAGGGTCAGGCTTCAGGGAAGGGTTAAGGTTAGGGTTCGGGCTAGGGTTAGGGTTAGGGGACGGGGACGGTTTAGGGTCCAGGTGAGGCTACGGCAACGCTTTAGGGGGAGCGTGCGTGTGAGGGCGCGGGTTAGTGTTAGCGTACGGGTTAGGATTAGGGGACGGGTGAGGGTCAGGCTTCGGGAAAGGGTTAGGGTTAGGGTTCGGGCTAGGGTTAGGGTTAGGGGACGGGGACGGTTTAGGGTCTAGGTGAGGGTACGGCAACGCTTTAGGGGGAGCGTGCGTGTGAGGGCGCGGGTTAGTGTTAGCGTACGGGTTAGGGTTAGGGGACGGGTGAGGGTCACGCTTCGGGGAAGGGTTAGGGTTAGGGTTCGGGCTAGGGTTAGGGTTAGGGGACGGGGACGGTTTAGGGTCCAGGTGAGGGTACGGCAACGCTTTAGGGGGAGCGTGCGTGTGAGGGCGGGGGTTAGTGTTAGCGTACGGGTTAGGATTAGGGGACGGGTGAGGGTCAGGCTTCGGGGAAGGGTTAGGGTTAGGGTTCGGGCTAGGGTTAGGGTTAGGGGACGGGGACGGTTTAGGGTCCAGGTGAGGGTACGGCAACGCTTTAGGGGGAGCGTGCGTGTGAGGGCGCGGGTTAGTGTTAGCGTACGGGTTAGGATTAAGGGACGGGTGAGGGTCAGGCTTCGGGGAAGGGTTAGGGTTAGGGTTCGGGCTAGGGTTAGGGTTAGGGGACGGGGACGGTTTAGGGTCCAGGTGAGGGTACGGCAACGCTTTAGGGGGAGCGTGCGTGTGAGGGCGCGGGTTAGTGTGACCGTACGGGTTAGGATTAGGGGACGGGTGAGGGTCAGGCTTCGGGGAAGGGTTAGGGTTAGGGTTCGGGCTAGGGTTAGGGTTAGGGGACGGGGACGGTTTAGGGTTCAGGTGAGGGTACAGCAACGCTTTAGGGGGAGCGTGCGTGTGAGGGCGCGGGTTAGTGTTAGCGTACGGGTTAGGATTAGGGGACGGGTGAGGGTCAGGCTTCGGGGAAGGGTTAGGGTTAGGGTTCGGGCTAGGGTTAGGGTTAGGGGACGGGGACGGTTTAGGGTCCAGGTGAGGGTACGGCAACGCTTTAGGGGGAGCGTGCGTGTGAGGGCACGGGTTAGTGTGAGCGTACGGGTTAGGATTAGGGGACGGGTGAGGGTCAGGCTTCGGGGAAGGGTTAGGGTTCGGGCTTGGGTTTGGGTTAGGGGACGGGGACGGTTTAGGGTACAGGTGAGGGTACGGCAACGCTTTAGGGGGAGCGTGCGTGTGAGGGCGCGGGTTAGTGTGAGCGTACGGGTTAGGATTAGGGGACGGGTGAGGGTCAGGCTTCGGGGAAGGGTTAGGGTTAGGGTTCGGGCTAGGGTTAGGGTTAGGGGACGGGGACGGTTTAGGGTCCAGGTGAGGGTACGGCAACGCTTTAGGGGGAGCGTGCGTGTGAGGGCGCGGGTTAGTGTGAGCGTACGGGTTAGGATTTGGGGACGGGTGAGGGTCAGGCTTCGGGGAAGAGTTAGGGTTAGGGTTCGGGCTAGGGTTAGGGTTAGGGGACGGGGACGGTTTAGGGTCCAGGTGAGGGTACGGCAACGCTTTAGGGGGAGCGTGCGTGTGAGGGCGCGGGTTAGTGTTAGCGTATGGGTTAGGATTAGGGGACGGGTGAGGGTCAGGCTTCGGGGAAGGGTTAGGGTTAGGGTTCGGGCTAGGGTTAGGGTTAGGGGACGGGGACGGTTTAGGGTCCAGGTGAGGGTACGGCAACGCTTTAGGGGGAGCGTGCGTGTGAGGGCGCGGGTTAGTGTTAGCGTACGTGTTAGGATTAGGGGACGGGTGAGGGTCAGGCTTCGGGGAAGGGTTAGGGTTAGGGTTCGGGCTAGGGTTAGGGTTAGGGGACGGGGACGGTTTAGGGTCCAGGTGAGGGTACGGCAACGCTTTAGGGGGAGCGTGCGTGTGAGGGCGGGGGTTAGTGTTAGCGTACGGGTTAGGATTAGGGGACGGGTGAGGGTCAGGCTTCGGGGAAGGGTTAGGGTTAGGGTTCGGGCTAGGGTTAGGGTTAGGGGACGGGGACGGTTTAGGGTCCAGGTGAGGGTACGGCAACGCTTTAGGGGGAGCGTGCGTGTGAGGGCGCGGGTTAGTGTTAGCGTACGGGTTAGGATTAAGGGACGGGTGAGGGTCAGGCTTCGGGGAAGGGTTAGGGTTAGGGTTCGGGCTAGGGTTAGGGTTAGGGGACGGGGACGGTTTAGGGTCCAGGTGAGGGTACGGCAACGCTTTAGGGGGAGTGTGCGTGTGAGGGCGCGGGTTAGTGTTAGCGTACGGGTTAGGATTAGGGGACGGGTGAGGGTCAGGCTTCGGGGAAGGGTTAGGGTTAGGGTTCGGGCTAGGGTTAGGGTTAGGGGACGGGGACGGTTTAGGGTCCAGGTGAGGGTACGGCAACGCTTTAGGGGGAGCGTGCGTGTGAGGGCGCGGGTTAGTGTTAGCGTACGGGTTAGGATTAGGGGACGGGTGAGGGTCAGGCTTCGGGGAAGGGTTAGGGTTAGGGTTCGGGCTAGGGTTAGGGTTAGGGGACGGGGACGGTTTAGGGTCCAGGTGAGGGTACGGCAACGCTTTAGGGGGAGCGTGCGTGTGAGGGCGCGGGTTAGTGTTAGCGTACGGGTTAGGATTAGGGGACGGGTGAGGGTCAGGCTTCGGGGAAGGGTTAGGGTTAGGGTTCGGGCTAGGGTTAGGGTTAGGGGATGGGGACGGTTTAGGGTCCAGGTGAGGGTACGGCAACGCTTTAGGGGGAGCGTGCGTGTGAGGGTGCGGGTTAGTGTGAGCGTACGGGTTAGGATTAGGGGACGGGTGAGGGTCAGGCTTCGGGGAAGGGTTAGGGTTAGGGTTCGGGTTAGGGTTAGGGTTAGGGGACGGGGACGGTTTAGGGTCCAGGTGAGGGTACGGCAACGCTTTAGGGGGAGCGTGCGTGTGAGGGCGTGGGTTAGTGTTAGCGTACGGGTTAGGATTAGGGGACGGGTGAGGGTCAGGTTTCGGGGAAGGGTTAGGGTTAGGGTTCGGGCTAGGGTTAGGGTTAGGGGACGGGGTCGGTTTAGGGTTCAGGTGAGGGTACGGCATCGCTTTAGAGGGAGCGTGCGTGTGAGGGCGCGGGTTAGTGTTAGCGTACGGGTTAGGATTAGGGCACGGGTGAGGGTCAGGCTTCGGGGAAGGGTTAGGGTTAGGGTTCGGGCTAGGGTTAGGGTTAGGGGACGGGGACGGTTTAGGGTCCAGGTGAGGCTACAGCAACGCTTTAGGGGGAGTGTGCGTGTGAGGGCGCGGGTTAGTGTTAGCGTACGGGTTAGGATTAGGGGACGGGTGAGGGTCAGGCTTCGGGGAAGGGTTAGGGTTAGGGTTCGGGCTAGGGTTAGGGTTAGGGGACGGGGACGGTTTAGGGTCCAGGTGAGGGTACGGCAACGCTTTAGGGGGAGCGTGCGTGTGAGGGCGCTGGTTAGTGTTAGCGTACGGGTTAGGAATAGGGCACGGGTGAGGGTCAGGCTTCGGGGAAGGGTTAGGGTTAGGGTTCGGGCTAGGGTTAGGGTTAGGGGACGGGGACGGTTTAGGGTCCAGGTGAGGGTACGGCAATGCTTTAGGGGGAGCGTGCGTGTGAGGGCGCGGGTTAGTGTGAGCGTACGGGTTAGGATTAGGGGACGGGTGAGGGTCAGGCTTCGGGGAAGGGTTAGGGTTAGGGTTCGGGCTAGGGTTAGGGTTAGGGGACGGGGACGGTTTAGGGTCCAGGTGAGGGTACGGCAACGCTTTAGGGGGAGCATGCGTGTGAGGGCGCGGGTTAGTGTTAGCGTATGGGTTAGGATTAGGGGACGGGTGAGGGTCAGGTTTCGGGGAAGGGTTAGGGTTAGGGTTCGGGCTAGGGTTAGGGTTAGGGGACGGGGTCGGTTTAGGGTTCAGGTGAGGGTACGGCAACGCTTTAGGGGGAGCGTGCGTGTGAGGGCGCGGGTTAGTGTTAGCGTACGGGTTAGGATTAGGGGACAGGTGAGGGTCAGGCTTCGGGGAAGGGTTAGGGTTAGGGTTCGGGCTAGGGTTAGGGTTAGGGGACGGGGAAGGTTTAGGGTCCAGGTGAGGGTACGGCAACGCTTTAGGGTGAGCGTGCGTGTGAGGGCGTGGGTTAGTGTTAGCGTACGGGTTAGGATTAGGGGACGGGTGAGGGTCAGGCTTCGGGGAAGGGTTAGGGTTAGGGTTCGGGCTAGGGTTAGGGTTAGGGGACGGGGACGGTTTAGGGTCCAGGTGAGGCTACAGCAACGCTTTAGGGGGAGTGTGCGTGTGAGGGCGCGGGTTAGTGTTAGCGTACGGGTTAGGATTAGGGGACGGGTGAGGGTCAGGCTTCAGGGAAGGGTTAGGGTTAGGGTTCGGGCTAGGGTTAGGGTTAGGGGACGGGGACGGTTTAGGGTCCAGGTGAGGGTACGGCAACGCTTTAGGGGGAGCGTGCGTGTGAGGGCGCTGGTTAGTGTTAGCGTACGGGTTAGGAATAGGGCACGGGTGAGGGTCAGGCTTCGGGGAAGGGTTAGGGTTAGGGTTCGGGCTAGGGTTAGGGTTAGGGGACGGGGACGGTTTAGGGTCCAGGTGAGGGTACGGCAACGCTTTAGGGGGAGCATGCGTGTGAGGGCGCGGGTTAGTGTTAGCGTACGGGTTAGGATTAGGGGACGGGTGAGGGTCAGGTTTCGGGGAAGGGTTAGGGTTAGGGTTCGGGCTAGGGTTAGGGTTAGGGGACGGGGTCGGTTTAGGGTTCAGGTGAGGGTACGGCAACGCTTTAGGGGGAGCGTGCGTGTGAGGGCGCGGGTTAGTGTTAGCGTACGGGTTAGGATTAGGGGACGGGTGAGGGTCAGGCTTCGGGGAAGGGTTAGGGTTAGGGTTCGGGCTAGGGTTAGGGTTAGGGGACGGGGACGGTTTAGGGTCCAGGTGAGGCTACGGCAACGCTTTAGGGGGAGTGTGCGTGTGAGGGCGCGGGTTAGTGTTAGCGTACGGGTTAGGATTAGGGGACGGGTGAGGGTCAGGCTTCGGGGAAGGGTTAGGGTTAGGGTTCGGGCTAGGGTTAGGGTTAGGGGACGGGGACGGTTTAGGGTCCAGGTGAGGGTACGGCAACGCTTTAGGGGGAGCGTGCGTGTGAGGGCGCGGGTTAGTGTTAGCGTACGGGTTAGGATTAGGGCACGGGTGAGGGTCAGGCTTCGGGGAAGGGTTAGGGTTAGGGTTCGGGCTAGGGTTAGGGTTAGGGGACGGGGACGGTTTAGGGTCCAGGTGAGGGTACGGCAATGCTTTAGGGGGAGCGTGCATGTGAGGGCGCGGGTTAGTGTGAGCGTACGGGTTAGGATTAGGGGACGGGTGAGGGTCAGGCTTCGGGGAAAGGTTAGGGTTAGGGTTCGGGCTAGGGTTAGGGTTAGGGGACGGGGACGGTTTAGGGTCCAGGTGAGGGTACGGCAACGCTTTAGGGGGAGCGTGCGTGTGAGGGCGCGGGTTAGTGTTAGCGTACGGGTTAGGATTAGGGGACGGGTGAGGGTCAGGTTTCGGGGAAGGGTTAGGGTTAGGGTTTGGGCTAGGGTTAGGGTTAGGGGACGGGGACGGTTTAGGGTCCAGGTGAAGGTACGGCAACGCCTTAGGGGGAGCGTGCGTGTGAGGGCGCGGGTTAGTGTTAGCGTACGGGTTAGGATTAGGGCACGGGTGAGGGTCAGGCTTCGGGGAAGGGTTAGGGTTAGGGTTCGGGCTAGGGTTAGGGTTAGGGGACGGGGACGGTTTAGGGTCCAGGTGAGGGTACGGCAACGCTTTAGGGGGAGCGTGCGTGTGAGGGCGCGGGTTAGTGTTAGCGTACGGGTTAGGATTAGGGCACGGGTGAGGGTCAGGCTTCGGGGAAGGGTTAGGGTTAGGGTTCGGGCTAGGGTTAGGGTTAGGGGACGGGGACGGTTTAGGGTCCAGGTGAGGGTACGGCAACGCTTTAGGGGGAGCGTGTGTGTGAGGGCGTGGGTTAGTGTGAGCGTACGGGTTAGGATTAGGGGACGGGTGAGGGTCAGGCTTCATGGAAGGGTTAGGGTTAGGGTTCGGGCTAGGGTTAGGGTTAGGGGATGGGGACGGTTTAGGGTCCAGGTGAGGCTACGGCAACGCTTTAGGGGGAGTGTGCGTGTGAGGGCGCGGGTTAGTGTTAGCGTACGGGTTAGGATTAGGGGACGGGTGAGGGTCAGGCTTCGGGGAAGGGTTAGGGTTAGGGTTCGGGCTAGGGTTAGGGTTAGGGGACGGGGACGGTTTAGGGTCCAGGTGAGGGTACGGCAACGCTTTAGGGGGAGCGTGCGTGTGAGGGCGCGGGTTAGTGTTAGTGTACGGGTTAGGATTAGGGCACGGGTGAGGGTCAGGCTTCGGGGAAGGGTTAGGGTTAGGGTTCGGGCTAGGGTTAGGGTTAGGGGACGGGGACGGTTTAGGGTCCAGGTGAGGGTACGGCAACGCTTTAGGGGGAGCGTGCGTGTGAGGGCGCGGGTTAGTGTTAGCGTACGGGTTAGGATTAGGGCACGGGTGAGGTTCAGGCTTCCGGAAAGGGTTAGGGTTAGGGTTCGGGCTAGGGTTAGGGTTAGGGGACGGGGACGGTTTAGGGTCCAGGTGAGGGTACGGCAACGCTTTTGGGGGAGCGTGTGTGAGAGGGCGTGGGTTAGTGTGAGCGTACGGGTTAGGATTAGGGGACGGGTGAGGGTCAGGCTTCGGGGAAGGGTTAGGGTTAGGGTTCGGGCTAGGGTTAGGTTTAGGGGACGGGGACGGTTTAGGGTCCAGGTGAGGGTACGGCAACGCTTTAGGGGGAGCGTGCGTGTGAGGGCGCGGGTTAGTGTTAGCGTACGGGTTAGGATTAGGGCACGGGTGAGGTTCAGGCTTCCGGAAAGGGTTAGGGTTAGGGTTCGGGCTAGGGTTAGGGTTAGGGGACGGGGACGGTTTAGGGTCCAGGTGAGGGTACGGCAACGATTTTGGGGGAGCGTGTGTGAGAGGGCGTGGGTTAGTGTGAGCGTACGGGTTAGGATTAGGGGACGGGTGAGGGTCAGGCTTCGGGGAAGGGTTAGGGTTAGGGTTCGGGCTAGGGTTAGGGTTAGGGGACGGGGACGGTTTAGGGTCCAGGTGAGGGTACGGCAACGCTTTAGGGGGAGCGTGCGTGTGAGGGCGCGGGTTAGTGTTAGCGTACGGGTTAGGATTAGGGGACGGGTGAGGGTCAGGTTTCGGGGAAGGGTTAGGGTTAGGGTTCGGGCTAGGGTTAGGGTTAGGGGATGCGGTCGGTTTAGGGTTCAGGTGAGGGTACGGCAACGCTTTAGGGGGAGCGTGCGTGTGAGGGCGCGGGTTAGTGTTAGCGTACGGGTTAGGATTAGGGGACGGTTGAGGGTCAGGCTTCGGGGAAGGGTTAGGGTTAGGGTTCGGACTAGGGTTAGGGTTAGGGGACGGGGACGGTTTAGGGTCCAGGTGAGGCTACGGCAACGCTTTAGGGGGAGTGTGCGTGTGAGGGCGCGGGTTAGTGTTAGCGTACGGGTTAGGATTAGGGGACGGGTGAGGGTCAGGCTTCGGGGAAGGGTTAGGGTTAGGGTTCGGGCTAGGGTTAGGGTTAGGGGACGGGGACGGTTTAGGGTCCAGGTGAGGGTACGGCAACGCTTTAGGGGGAGCGTGCGTGTGAGGGCGCGGGTTAGTGTTAGCGTACGGGTTAGGATTAGGGGACGGGTGAGGGTCAGGCTTTGGGGAAGGGTTAGGGTTAGGGTTCGGGCTAGGGTTAGGGTTAGGGGACGGGGACGGTTTAGGGTCCAGGTGAGGGTACGGCAACGCTTTAGGGGGAGCGTGCGTGTGAGGGCGCGGGTTAGTGTGAGCGTACGGGTTAGGATTAGGGGACGGATGAGGGTCAGGCTTCGGGGAAGGGTTAGGGTTAGGGTTCGGGCTAGGGTTAGGGTTAGGGGACGGGGACGGTTTAGGGTCCAGGTGAGGGTACGGCAACGCTTTAGGGGGAGCGTGCGTGTGAGGGCGCGGGTTAGTGTTAGCGTACGGGTTAGGATTAGGGGACGGGTGTGGGTCAGGCTTCGGGGAAGGGTTACGGTTAGGGTTCAGGCTAGGGTTTGGGTTAGGGGACGGGGACGGTTTAGGGTCCAGGTGAGGGTACGGCAACGCTTTAGGGGGAGCGTGCGTGTGAGGGCGCGGGTTAGTGTTAGCGTACGGGTTAGGATTAGGGGACGGGTGAGGGTCAGGATTCGGGGAAGGGTCAGGGTTAGGGTTCGGGCTAGGGTTAGGGTTAGGGGACGGGGACGGTTTAGGGTCCAGGTGAGGGTACGGCAACGCTTTAGGGGGAGCGTGCGTGTGAGGGCGCGGGTTAGTGTGAGCGTACGGGTTAGGATTAGGGGACGGGTGAGGGTCAGGCTTCGGGGAAGGGTTAGGGTTAGGGTTCGGGCTAGGGTTAGGGTTAGGGGACGGGGACGGTTTAGGGTCCAGGTGAGGGTACGGCAACGCTTTAGGGGGAGCGTGCATGTGAGGGCGCGGGTTAGTGTCAGCGTACCGGTTAGGATTAGGGCACGGGTGAGGGTCAGGCTTCGGGGAAGGGTTAGGGTTAGGGTTCGGGCTAGGGTTAGGGTTACGGGACGGGGACGCTTTAGGGTCCAGGTGAGGGTACGGCAACGCTTTAGGGGGAGCATGCGTGTGAGGGCGCGGGTTAGTGTTAGCGTACGTGTTAGGATTTGGGGACGGGTGAGGGTCAGGCTTCGGGGAAGGGTTAAGGTTAGGGTTCGGGCTAGGGTTAGGGTTAGGGGACGGGGACGGTTTAGGGTCCAGGTGAGGGTACGGCAACGCTTTAGGGGGAGCGTGCGTGTGAGGGCGCGGGTTAGTGTTAGCGTACGGGTTAGGATTAGGGCACGGGTGAGGGTCAGGCTTCGGGGAAGGGTTAGGGTTAGGGTTCGGGCTAGGGTTAGGGTTAGGGGACGGGGACGGTTTAGGGTCCAGGTGAGGGTACGGCAACGCTTTAGGGGGAGCGTGCGTGTGAGGGCGCGGGTTAGTGTGAACGTACGGGTTAGGATTAGGGGACGGGTGAGGGTCAGGCTTCGGGGAAGGGTTAGGGTTAGGGTTCGGGCTAGGGTTAGGGTTAGGGGACGGGGACGGTTTAGGGTCCAGGTGAGGGTACGGCAACGCTTTAGGGGGAGCGTGCGTGTGAGGGCGCGGGTTAGTGTTAGCGTACGGGTTAGGATTAGGGGACGGGTGAGGGTCAGGTTTCGGGGAAGGGTTAGGGTTAGGTTTCGGGCTAGGGTTAGGGTTAGGGGACGGGGTCGGTTTAGGGTTCAGGTGAGGGTACGGCATCGCTTTAGGGGGAGCGTGCGTGTGAGGGCGCGGGTTAGTGTTAGCGTACGGGTTAGTATTAGGGGACGGGTGAGGGTCAGGCTTCGGGGAAGGGTTAGGGTTAGGGTTCGGGCTAGGGTTAGGGTTAGGGGACGGGGACGGTTTAAGGGTTAGGGTTAGGGTTAGGGTTAGGGTTAGGGTTAGGGTTAGGGGACGGGGACGGTTTAGGGTCCAGGTGAGGGTACGGCAACGCTTTAGGGGGAGCGTGCGTGTGAGGGCGCGGGTTAGTGTTAGCGTACGGGTTAGGATTAGGGGACGGGTGAGGGTCAGGCTTCGGGGAAGGGTTAGGGTTAGGGTTCGGGCTAGGGTTAGGGTTAGGGGACGGGGACGGTTTAGGGTCCAGGTGAGGGTACGGCAACGCTTTAGTGGGAGCGTGCGTGTGAGGGCGCGGGTTAGTGTTAGCATACGGGTTAGGATTAGGGGACAGGTGAGGGTCAGGCTTCGGGGAAGGGTTAGGGTTAGGGTTCGGGCTAGGGTTAGGGTTAGGGCACGGGGACGGTTTAGGGTCCAGGTGAGGGTACGGCAACGCTTTAGGGGGAGCGTGCGTGTGAGGGCGCGGGTTAGTGTGAGCGTACGGGTTAGGATTACGGGACAGGTGAGGGTCAGGCTTCGGGGAAGGGTTAGGGTTAGGGTTCGGGCTAGGGTTAGGGTTAGGGGACGGGGACGGTTTAGGGTCCAGGTGAGGGTACGGCAACGCTTTAGGGGGAGCGTGCGTGTGAGGGCGCGGGTTAGTGTTAGCGTACGGGTTAGGATTAGGGCACGGGTGAGGGTCAGGCTTCGGGGAAGGGTTAGGGTTAGGGTTCGGGCTAGGGTTAGGGTTAGGGGACGGGGACGGTTTAGGGTCCAGGTGAGGGTACGGCAACGCTTTCGGGGGAGCGTGCGTGTGAGGGCGCGGGTTAGTGTTAGCGTACGGGTTAGGATTAGGGGACGGGTGAGGGTCAGGCTTCGGGGAAGGGTTAGGGTTAGGGTTCGGGCTAGGGTTAGGGTTAGGGGACGGGGACGGTTTAGGGTCCAGGTGAGGGTACGGCAACGCTTTAGGGGGAGCGTGCGTGTGAGGGCGCGGGTTAGTGTTAGCGTACGGGTTAGGATTAGGGGACGGGTGAGGGTCAGGATTCGGGGAAGGGTCAGGGTTAGGGTTCGGGCTAGGGTTAGGGTTAGGGGACGGGGACGGTTTAGGGTCCAGGTGAGGGTACGGCAACGCTTTAGGGGGAGCGTGCGTGTGAGGGCGCGGGTTAGTGTGAGCGTACGGGTTAGGATTAGGGGACGGGTGAGGGTCAGGCTTCGGGGAAGGGTTAGGGTTAGGGTTCGGGCTAGGGTTAGGGTTAGGGGACGGGGACGGTTTAGGGTCCAGGTGAGGGTACGGCAACGCTTTAGGGGGAGCGTGCATGTGAGGGCGCGGGTTAGTGTCAGCGTACCGGTTAGGATTAGGGCACGGGTGAGGGTCAGGCTTCGGGGAAGGGTTAGGGTTAGGGTTCGGGCTAGGGTTAGGGTTACGGGACGGGGACGCTTTAGGGTCCAGGTGAGGGTACGGCAACGCTTTAGGGGGAGCATGCGTGTGAGGGCGCGGGTTAGTGTTAGCGTACGTGTTAGGATTAGGGGACGGGTGAGGGTCAGGCTTCGGGGAAGGGTTAAGGTTAGGGTTCGGGCTAGGGTTAGGGTTAGGGGACGGGGACGGTTTAGGGTCCAGGTGAGGGTACGGCAACGCTTTAGGGGGAGCGTGCGTGTGAGGGCGCGGGTTAGTGTTAGCGTACGGGTTAGGATTAGGGCACGGGTGAGGGTCAGGCTTCGGGGAAGGGTTAGGGTTAGGGTTCGGGCTAGGGTTAGGGTTAGGGGACGGGGACGGTTTAGGGTCCAGGTGAGGGTACGGCAACGCTTTAGGGGGAGCGTGCGTGTGAGGGCGCGGGTTAGTGTGAACGTACGGGTTAGGATTAGGGGACGGGTGAGGGTCAGGCTTCGGGGAAGGGTTAGGGTTAGGGTTCGGGCTAGGGTTAGGGTTAGGGGACGGGGACGGTTTAGGGTCCAGGTGAGGGTACGGCAACGCTTTAGGGGGAGCGTGCGTGTGAGGGCGCGGGTTAGTGTTAGCGTACGGGTTAGGATTAGGGGACGGGTGAGGGTCAGGTTTCGGGGAAGGGTTAGGGTTAGGTTTCGGGCTAGGGTTAGGGTTAGGGGACGGGGTCGGTTTAGGGTTCAGGTGAGGGTACGGCATCGCTTTAGGGGGAGCGTGCGTGTGAGGGCGCGGGTTAGTGTTAGCGTACGGGTTAGTATTAGGGGACGGGTGAGGGTCAGGCTTCGGGGAAGGGTTAGGGTTAGGGTTCGGGCTAGGGTTAGGGTTAGGGGACGGGGACGGTTTAAGGGTTAGGGTTAGGGTTAGGGTTAGGGTTAGGGTTAGGGTTAGGGGACGGGGACGGTTTAGGGTCCAGGTGAGGGTACGGCAACGCTTTAGGGGGAGCGTGCGTGTGAGGGCGCGGGTTAGTGTTAGCGTACGGGTTAGGATTAGGGGACGGGTGAGGGTCAGGCTTCGGGGAAGGGTTAGGGTTAGGGTTCGGGCTAGGGTTAGGGTTAGGGGACGGGGACGGTTTAGGGTCCAGGTGAGGGTACGGCAACGCTTTAGTGGGAGCGTGCGTGTGAGGGCGCGGGTTAGTGTTAGCATACGGGTTAGGATTAGGGGACAGGTGAGGGTCAGGCTTCGGGGAAGGGTTAGGGTTAGGGTTCGGGCTAGGGTTAGGGTTAGGGCACGGGGACGGTTTAGGGTCCAGGTGAGGGTACGGCAACGCTTTAGGGGGAGCGTGCGTGTGAGGGCGCGGGTTAGTGTGAGCGTACGGGTTAGGATTACGGGACAGGTGAGGGTCAGGCTTCGGGGAAGGGTTAGGGTTAGGGTTCGGGCTAGGGTTAGGGTTAGGGGACGGGGACGGTTTAGGGTCCAGGTGAGGGTACGGCAACGCTTTAGGGGGAGCGTGCGTGTGAGGGCGCGGGTTAGTGTTAGCGTACGGGTTAGGATTAGGGCACGGGTGAGGGTCAGGCTTCGGGGAAGGGTTAGGGTTAGGGTTCGGGCTAGGGTTAGGGTTAGGGGACGGGGACGGTTTAGGGTCCAGGTGAGGGTACGGCAACGCTTTCGGGGGAGCGTGCGTGTGAGGGCGCGGGTTAGTGTTAGCGTACGGGTTAGGATTAGGGGACGGGTGAGGGTCAGGCTTCGGGGAAGGGTTAGGGTTAGGGTTCGGGCTAGGGTTAGGGTTAGGGGACGGGGACGGTTTAGGGTCCAGGTGAGGGTACGGCAACGCTTTAGGGGGAGCGTGCGTGTGAGGGCGCGGGTTAGTGTTAGCGTACGGGTTAGGAATAGGGCACGGGTGAGGGTCAGGCTTCGGGGAAGGGTTAGGGTTAGGGTTCGCGCTAGGGTTAGGGTTAGGGGACGGGGACGGTTTAGGGTCCAGGTGAGGGTACGGCAATGCTTTAGGGGGAGCGTGCGTGTGAGGGCACGGGTTAGTGTTAGCGTACGGGTTAGGATTAGGGGACGGGTGAGGGTCAGGCTTCGGGGAAGGGTTAGGGTTAGGGTTCGGGCTAGGGTTAGGGTTAGGGGACGGGGACGGTTTAGGGTCCAGGTGAGGGTACGGCAACGCTTTAGGGGGAGCGTGCGTGTGAGGGCGCGGGTTAGTGTTAGCGTACGGGTTAGGATTAGGGGACGGGTGAGGGTCAGGCTTCGGGGAAGGGTTAGGGTTAGGGTTCGGGCTAGGGTTAGGGTTAGGGGACGGGGACGGTTTAGGGTCCAGGTGAGGGTACGGCAACGCTTTAGGGGGAGCGTGCGTGTGAGGGCGCTGGTTAGTGTTAGCGTACGGGTTAGGAATAGGGCACGGGTGAGGGTCAGGCTTCGGGGAAGGGTTAGGGTTAGGGTTCGGGCTAGGGTTAGGGTTAGGGGACGGGGACGGTTTAGGGTCCAGGTGAGGGTACGGCAATGCTTTAGGGGGAGCGTGCGTGTGAGGGCGCGGGTTAGTGTGAGCGTACGGGTTAGGATTAGGGGACGGGTGAGGGTCAGGCTTCGGGGAAGGGTTAGGGTTAGGGTTCGGGCTAGGGTTAGGGTTAGGGGACGGGGACGGTTTAGGGTCCAGGTGAGGGTACGGCAACGCTTTAGGGGGAGCATGCGTGTGAGGGCGCGGGTTAGTGTTAGCGTACGGGTTAGGATTAGGGGACGGGTGAGGGTCAGGTTTCGGGGAAGGGTTAGGGTTAGGGTTCGGGCTAGGGTTAGGGTTAGGGGACGGGGTCGGTTTAGGGTTCAGGTGAGGGTACGGCAACGCTTTAGGGGGAGCGTGCGTGTGAGGGCGCGGGTTAGTGTTAGCGTACGGGTTAGGATTAGGGGACGGGTGAGGGTCAGGCTTCGGGGAAGTGTTAGGGTTAGGGTTCGGACTAGGGTTAGGGTTAGGGGACGGGGACGGTTTAGGGTCCAGGTGAGGCTACGGCAACGCTTTAGGGGGAGTGTGCGTGTGAGGGCGCGGGTTAGTGTTAGCGTACTGGTTAGGATTAGGGGACAGGTGAGGGTCAGGCTTCGGGGAAGGGTTAGGGTTAGGTTTAGGGTTAGGGTTAGGGTTAGGGGACGGGGACGGTTTAGGGTCCAGGTGAGGGTACGGCAACGCTTTAGGGGGAGCGTGCGTGTGAGGGCGCGGGTTAGTGTTAGCGTACGGGTTAGGATTAGGGGACGGGTGAGGGTCAGGCTTCGGGGAAGGGTTAGGGTTAGGGTTCGGACTAGGGTTAGGGTTAGGGGACGGGGACGGTTTAGGGTCCAGGTGAGGCTACGGCAACGCTTTAGGGGGAGTGTGCGTGTGAGGGCGCGGGTTAGTGTTAGCGTACTGGTTAGGATTAGGGGACAGGTGAGGGTCAGGCTTCGGGGAAGGGTTAGGGTTAGGGTTAGGGTTAGGGTTAGGGTTAGGGGACGGGGACGGTTTAGGGTCCAGTTGAGGGTACGGCAACGCTTTAGGGGGAGCGTGCGTGTGAGGGCGCGGGTTAGTGTTAGCGTACGGGTTAGGATTAGGGGACGGGTGAGGGTCAGGCTTCGGGGAAGGGTTAGGGTTAGGGTTCGGGCTAGGGTTAGGGTTAGGGGACGGGGACGGTTTAGGGTCCAGGTGAGGGTACGGCAACGCTTTAGTGGGAGCGTGCGTGTGAGGGCGCGGGTTAGTGTTAGCATACGGGTTAGGATTAGGGGACAGGTGAGGGTCAGGCTTCGGGGAAGGGTTAGGGTTAGGGTTCGGGCTAGGGTTAGGGTTAGGGCACGGGGACGGTTTAGGGTCCAGGTGAGGGTACGGCAACGCTTTAGGGGGAGCGTGCGTGTGAGGGCGCGGGTTAGTGTGAGCGTACGGGTTAGGATTACGGGACAGGTGAGGGTCAGGCTTCGGGGAAGGGTTAGGGTTAGGGTTCGGGCTAGGGTTAGGGTTAGGGGACGGGGACGGTTTAGGGTCCAGGTGAGGGTACGGCAACGCTTTAGGGGGAGCGTGCGTGTGAGGGCGCGGGTTAGTGTTAGCGTACGGGTTAGGATTAGGGCACGGGTGAGGGTCAGGCTTCGGGGAAGGGTTAGGGTTAGGGTTCGGGCTAGGGTTAGGGTTAGGGGACGGGGACGGTTTAGGGTCCAGGTGAGGGTACGGCAACGCTTTCAGGGGAGCGTGCGTGTGAGGGCGCGAGTTAGTGTTAGCGTACGGGTTAGGATTAGGGGACGGGTGAGGGTCAGGCTTCGGGGAAGGGTTAGGGTTAGGGTTCGGGCTAGGGTTAGGGTTAGGGGACGGGGACGGTTTAGGGTCCAGGTGAGGGTACGGCAACGCTTTAGGGGGAGCGTGCGTGTGAGGGCGCGGGTTAGTGTTAGCGTACGGGTTAGGATTAGGGGACGGGTGAGGGTCAGGCTTCGGGGAAGAGTTAGGGTTAGGGTTCGCGCTAGGGTTAGGGTTAGGGGACGGGGACGGTTTAGGGTCCAGGTGAGGGTACGGCAATGCTTTAGGGGGAGCGTGCGTGTGAGGGCACGGGTTAGTGTTAGCGTACGGGTTAGGATTAGGGGACGGGTGAGGGTCAGGCTTCGGGGAAGGGTTAGGGTTAGGGTTCGGGCTAGGGTTAGGGTTAGGGGACGGGGACGGTTTAGGGTCCAGGTGAGGGTACGGCAACGCTTTAGGGGGAGCGTGCGTGTGAGGGCGCGGGTTAGTGTTAGCGTACGGGTTAGGATTAGGGGACGGGTGAGGGTCAGGCTTCGGGGAAGGGTTAGGGTTAGGGTTCGGGCTAGGGTTAGGGTTAGGGGACGGGGACGGTTTAGGGTCCAGGTGAGGGTACGGCAACGCTTTAGGGGGAGCGTGCGTGTGAGGGCGCTGGTTAGTGTTAGCGTACGGGTTAGGAATAGGGCACGGGTGAGGGTCAGGCTTCGGGGAAGGGTTAGGGTTAGGGTTCGGACTAGGGTTAGGGTTAGGGGACGGGGAAGGTTTAGGGTCCAGGTGAGGGTACGGCAACGCTTTAGGGTGAGCGTGCGTGTGAGGGCGTGGGTTAGTGTTAGCGTACGGGTTAGGATTAGGGGACGGGTGAGGGTCAGGCTTCGGGGAAGGGTTAGGGTTAGGGTTCGGGCTAGGGTTAGGGTTAGGGGACGGGGACGGTTTAGGGTCCAGGTGAGGCTACAGCAACGCTTTAGGGGGAGTGTGCGTGTGAGGGCGCGGGTTACTGTTAGCGTATGGGTTAGGATTAGGGGACGGGTGAGGGTCAGGCTTCGGGGAAGGGTTAGGGTTAGGGTTCGGGCTAGGGTTAGGGTTAGGGGACGGGGACGGTTTAGGGTCCAGGTGAGGGTACGGCAACGCTTTAGGGGGAGCGTGCGTGTGAGGGCGCTGGTTAGTGTTAGCGTACGGGTTAGGAATAGGGCACGGGTGAGGGTCAGGCTTCGGGGAAGGGTTAGGGTTAGGGTTCGGGCTAGGGTTAGGGTTAGGGGACGGGGACGGTTTAGGGTCCAGGTGAGGGTACGGCAACGCTTTAGGGGGAGCATGCGTGTGAGGGCGCGGGTTAGTGTTAGCGTACGGGTTAGGATTAGGGGACGGGTGAGGGTCAGGTTTCGGGGAAGGGTTAGGGTAAGGGTTCGGGCTAGGGTTAGGGTTAGGGGACGGGGTCGGTTTAGGGTTCAGGTGAGGGTACGGCAACGCTTTAGGGGGAGCGTGCGTGTGAGGGCGCGGGTTAGTGTTAGCGTACGGGTTAGGATTAGGGGACGGGTGAGGGTCAGGCTTCGGGGAAGGGTTAGGGTTAGGGTTCGGGCTAGGGTTAGGGTTAGGGGACGGGGACGGTTTAGGGTCCAGGTGAGGCTACGGCAACGCTTTAGGGGGAGTGTGCGTGTGAGGGCGCGGGTTAGTGTTAGCGTACGGGTTAGGATTAGGGGACGGGTGAGGGTCAGGCTTCGGGGAAGGGTTAGGGTTAGGGTTCGGGCTAGGGTTAGGGTTAGGGGACGGGGACGGTTTAGGGTCCAGGTGAGGGTACGGCAACGCTTTAGGGGGAGCGTGCGTGTGAGGGCGCGGGTTAGTGTTAGCGTACGGGTTAGGATTAGGGCACGGGTGAGGGTCAGGCTTCGGGGAAGGGTTAGGGTTAGGGTTCGGGCTAGGGTTAGGGTTAGGGGACGGGGACGGTTTAGGGTCCAGGTGAGGGTACGGCAATGCTTTAGGGGGAGCGTGCATGTGAGGGCGCGGGTTAGTGTGAGCGTACGGGTTAGGATTAGGGGACGGGTGAGGGTCAGGCTTCGGGGAAAGGTTAGGGTTAGGGTTCGGGCTAGGGTTAGGGTTAGGGGACGGGGACGGTTTAGGGTCCAGGTGAGGGTACGGCAACGCTTTAGGGGGAGCGTGCGTGTGAGGGCGCGGGTTAGTGTTAGCGTACGGGTTAGGATTAGGGGACGGGTGAGGGTCAGGTTTCGGGGAAGGGTTAGGGTTAGGGTTTGGGCTAGGGTTAGGGTTAGGGGACGGGGACGGTTTAGGGTCCAGGTGAGGGTACGGCAACGCCTTAGGGGGAGCGTGCGTGTGAGGGCGCGGGTTAGTGTTAGCGTACGGGTTAGGATTAGGGCACGGGTGAGGGTCAGGCTTCGGGGAAGGGTTAGGGTTAGGGTTCGGGCTAGGGTTAGGGTTAGGGGACGGGGACGGTTTAGGGTCCAGGTGAGGGTACGGCAACGCTTTAGGGGGAGCGTGCGTGTGAGGGCGCGGGTTAGTGTTAGCGTACGGGTTAGGATTAGGGCACGGGTGAGGGTCAGGCTTCGGGGAAGGGTTAGGGTTAGGGTTCGGGCTAGGGTTAGGGTTAGGGGACGGGGACGGTTTAGGGTCCAGGTGAGGGTACGGCAACGCTTTAGGGGGAGCGTGTGTGTGAGGGCGTGGGTTAGTGTGAGCGTACGGGTTAGGATTAGGGGACGGGTGAGGGTCAGGCTTCATGGAAGGGTTAGGGTTAGGGTTCGGGCTAGGGTTAGGGTTAGGGGATGGGGACGGTTTAGGGTCCAGGTGAGGCTACGGCAACGCTTTAGGGGGAGTGTGCGTGTGAGGGCGCGGGTTAGTGTTAGCGTACGGGTTAGGATTAGGGGACGGGTGAGGGTCAGGCTTCGGGGAAGGGTTAGGGTTAGGGTTCGGGCTAGGGTTAGGGTTAGGGGACGGGGACGGTTTAGGGTCCAGGTGAGGGTACGGCAACGCTTTAGGGGGAGCGTGCGTGTGAGGGCGCGGGTTAGTGTTAGTGTACGGGTTAGGATTAGGGCACGGGTGAGGGTCAGGCTTCGGGGAAGGGTTAGGGTTAGGGTTCGGGCTAGGGTTAGGGTTAGGGGACGGGGACGGTTTAGGGTCCAGGTGAGGGTACGGCAACGCTTTAGGGGGAGCGTGCGTGTGAGGGCGCGGGTTAGTGTTAGCGTACGGGTTAGGATTAGGGCACGGGTGAGGTTCAGGCTTCCGGAAAGGGTTAGGGTTAGGGTTCGGGCTAGGGTTAGGGTTAGGGGACGGGGACGGTTTAGGGTCCAGGTGAGGGTACGGCAACGCTTTTGGGGGAGCGTGTGTGAGAGGGCGTGGGTTAGTGTGAGCGTACGGGTTAGGATTAGGGGACGGGTGAGGGTCAGGCTTCGGGGAAGGGTTAGGGTTAGGGTTCGGGCTAGGGTTAGGGTTAGGGGACGGGGACGGTTTAGGGTCCAGGTGAGGGTACGGCAACGCTTTAGGGGGAGCGTGCGTGTGAGGGCGCGGGTTAGTGTTAGCGTACGGGTTAGGATTAGGGCACGGGTGAGGTTCAGGCTTCCGGAAAGGGTTAGGGTTAGGGTTCGGGCTAGGGTTAGGGTTAGGGGACGGGGACGGTTTAGGGTCCAGGTGAGGGTACGGCAACGCTTTTGGGGGAGCGTGTGTGAGAGGGCGTGGGTTAGTGTGAGCGTACGGGTTAGGATTAGGGGACGGGTGAGGGTCAGGCTTCGGGGAAGGGTTAGGGTTAGGGTTCGGGCTAGGGTTAGGGTTAGGGGACGGGGACGGTTTAGGGTCCAGGTGAGGGTACGGCAACGCTTTAGGGGGAGCGTGCGTGTGAGGGCGCGGGTTAGTGTTAGCGTACGGGTTAGGATTAGGGGACGGGTGAGGGTCAGGCTTCGGGGAAGGGTTAGGGTTAGGGTTCGGGCTAGGGTTAGGGTTAGGGGACGGGGACGGTTTAGGGTCCAGGTGAGGCTACGGCAACGCTTTAGGGGGAGTGTGCGTGTGAGGGCGCGGGTTAGTGTTAGCGTACGGGTTAGGATTAGGGGACGGGTGAGGGTCAGGCTTCGGGGAAGGGTTAGGGTTAGGGTTCGGGCTAGGGTTAGGGTTAGGGGACGGGGACGGTTTAGGGTCCAGGTGAGGGTACGGCAACGCTTTAGGGGGAGCGTGCGTGTGAGGGCGCGGGTTAGTGTTAGCGTACGGGTTAGGATTAGGGCACGGGTGAGGGTCAGGCTTCGGGGAAGGGTTAGGGTTAGGGTTCGGGCTAGGGTTAGGGTTAGGGGACGGGGACGGTTTAGGGTCCAGGTGAGGGTACGGCAATGCTTTAGGGGGAGCGTGCATGTGAGGGCGCGGGTTAGTGTGAGCGTACGGGTTAGGATTAGGGGACGGGTGAGGGTCAGGCTTCGGGGAAAGGTTAGGGTTAGGGTTCGGGCTAGGGTTAGGGTTAGGGGACGGGGACGGTTTAGGGTCCAGGTGAGGGTACGGCAACGCTTTAGGGGGAGCGTGCGTGTGAGGGCGCGGGTTAGTGTTAGCGTACGGGTTAGGATTAGGGGACGGGTGAGGGTCAGGTTTCGGGGAAGGGTTAGGGTTAGGGTTTGGGCTAGGGTTAGGGTTAGGGGACGGGGACGGTTTAGGGTCCAGGTGAGGGTACGGCAACGCCTTAGGGGGAGCGTGCGTGTGAGGGCGCGGGTTAGTGTTAGCGTACGGGTTAGGATTAGGGCACGGGTGAGGGTCAGGCTTCGGGGAAGGGTTAGGGTTAGGGTTCGGGCTAGGGTTAGGGTTAGGGGACGGGGACGGTTTAGGGTCCAGGTGAGGGTACGGCAACGCTTTAGGGGGAGCGTGCGTGTGAGGGCGCGGGTTAGTGTTAGCGTACGGGTTAGGATTAGGGCACGGGTGAGGGTCAGTCTTCGGGGAAGGGTTAGGGTTAGGGTTCGGGCTAGGGTTAGGGTTAGGGGACGGGGACGGTTTAGGGTCCAGGTGAGGGTACGGCAACGCTTTAGGGGGAGCGTGTGTGTGAGGGCGTGGGTTAGTGTGAGCGTACGGGTTAGGATTAGGGGACGGGTGAGGGTCAGGCTTCATGGAAGGGTTAGGTTTAGGGTTCGGGCTAGGGTTAGGGTTAGGGGATGGGTACGGTTTAGGGTCCAGGTGAGGCTACGGCAACGCTTTAGGGGGAGTGTGCGTGTGAGGGCGCGGGTTAGTGTTAGCGTACGGGTTAGGATTAGGGGACGGGTGAGGGTCAGGCTTCGGGGAAGGGTTAGGGTTAGGGTTCGGGCTAGGGTTAGGGTTAGGGGACGGGGACGGTTTAGGGTCCAGGTGAGGGTACGGCAACGCTTTAGGGGGAGCGTGCGTGTGAGGGCGCGGGTTAGTGTTAGTGTACGGGTTAGGATTAGGGCACGGGTGAGGGTCAGGCTTCGGGGAAGGGTTAGGGTTAGGGTTCGGGCTAGGGTTAGGGTTAGGGGACGGGGACGGTTTAGGGTCCAGGTGAGGGTACGGCAACGCTTTAGGGGGAGCGTGCGTGTGAGGGCGCGGGTTAGTGTTAGCGTACGGGTTAGGATTAGGGCACGGGTGAGGTTCAGGCTTCCGGAAAGGGTTAGGGTTAGGATTCGGGCTAGGGTTAGGGTTAGGGGACGGGGACGGTTTAGGGTCCAGGTGAGGGTACGGCAACGCTTTTGGGGGAGCGTGTGTGAGAGGGCGTGGGTTAGTGTGAGCGTACGGGTTAGGATTAGGGGACGGGTGAGGGTCAGGCTTCGGGGAAGGGTTAGGGTTAGGGTTCGGGCTAGGGTTAGGGTTAGGGGACGGGGACGGTTTAGGGTCCAGGTGAGGGTACGGCAACGCTTTAGGGGGAGCGTGCGTGTGAGGGCGCGGGTTAGTGTTAGCGTACGGGTTAGGATTAGGGCACGGGTGAGGTTCAGGCTTCCGGAAAGGGTTAGGGTTAGGGTTCGGGCTAGGGTTAGGGTTAGGGGACGGGGACGGTTTAGAGTCCAGGTGAGGGTACGGCAACGCTTTTGGGGGAGCGTGTGTGAGAGGGCGTGGGTTAGTGTGAGCGTACGGGTTAGGATTAGGGGACGGGTGAGGGTCAGGCTTCGGGGAAGGGTTAGGGTTAGGGTTCGGGCTAGGGTTAGGGTTAGGGGACGGGGACGGTTTAGGGTCCAGGTGAGGGTACGGCAACGCTTTAGGGGGAGCGTGCGTGTGAGGGCGCGGGTTAGTGTTAGCGTACGGGTTAGGATTAGGGGACGGGTGAGGGTCAGGTTTCGGGGAAGGGTTAGGGTTAGGGTTCGGGCTAGGGTTAGGGTTAGGGGATGCGGTCGGTTTAGGGTTCAGGTGAGGGTACGGCAACGCTTTAGGGGGAGCGTGCGTGTGAGGGCGCGGGTTAGTGTTAGCGTACGGGTTAGGATTAGGGGACGGTTGAGGGTCAGGCTTCGGGGAAGGGTTAGGGTTAGGGTTCGGACTAGGGTTAGGGTTAGGGGACGGGGACGGTTTAGGGTCCAGGTGAGGCTACGGCAACGCTTTAGGGGGAGTGTGCGTGTGAGGGCGCGGGTTAGTGTTAGCGTACGGGTTAGGATTAGGGGACGGGTGAGGGTCAGGCTTCGGGGAAGGGTTAGGGTTAGGGTTCGGGCTAGGGTTAGGGTTAGGGGACGGGGACGGTTTAGGGTCCAGGTGAGGGTACGGCAACGCTTTAGGGGGAGCGTGCGTGTGAGGGCGCGGGTTAGTGTTAGCGTACGGGTTAGGATTAGGGGACGGGTGAGGGTCAGGCTTTGGGGAAGGGTTAGGGTTAGGGTTCGGGCTAGGGTTAGGGTTAGGGGACGGGGACGGTTTAGGGTCCAGGTGAGGGTACGGCAACGCTTTAGGGGGAGCGTGCGTGTGAGGGCGCGGGTTAGTGTGAGCGTACGGGTTAGGATTAGGGGACGGATGAGGGTCAGGCTTCGGGGAAGGGTTAGGGTTAGGGTTCGGGCTAGGGTTAGGGTTAGGGGACGGGGACGGTTTAGGGTCCAGGTGAGGGTACGGCAACGCTTTAGGGGGAGCGTGCGTGTGAGGGCGCGGGTTAGTGTTAGCGTACGGGTTAGGATTAGGGGACGGGTGAGGGTCAGGCTTCGGGGAAGGGTTAGGGTTAGGGTTCAGGCTAGGGTTTGGGTTAGGGGACGGGGACGGTTTAGGGTCCAGGTGAGGGTACGGCAACGCTTTAGGGGGAGCGTGCGTGTGAGGGCGCGGGTTAGTGTTAGCGTACGGGTTAGGATTAGGGGACGGGTGAGGGTCAGGATTCGGGGAAGGGTCAGGGTTAGGGTTCGGGCTAGGGTTAGGGTTAGGGGACGGGGACGGTTTAGGGTCCAGGTGAGGGTACGGCAACGCTTTAGGGGGAGCGTGCGTGTGAGGGCGCGGGTTAGTGTGAGCGTACGGGTTAGGATTAGGGGACGGGTGAGGGTCAGGCTTCGGGGAAGGGTTAGGGTTAGGGTTCGGGCTAGGGTTAGGGTTAGGGGACGGGGACGGTTTAGGGTCCAGGTGAGGGTACGGCAACGCTTTAGGGGGAGCGTGCATGTGAGGGCGCGGGTTAGTGTCAGCGTACCGGTTAGGATTAGGGCACGGGTGAGGGTCAGGCTTCGGGGAAGGGTTAGGGTTAGGGTTCGGGCTAGGGTTAGGGTTACGGGACGGGGACGGTTTAGGGTCCAGGTGAGGGTACGGCAACGCTTTAGGGGGAGCATGCGTGTGAGGGCGCGGGTTAGTGTTAGCGTACGTGTTAGGATTAGGGGACGGGTGAGGGTCAGGCTTCGGGGAAGGGTTAGGGTTAGGGTTCGGGCTAGGGTTAGGGTTAGGGGACGGGGACGGTTTAGGGTCCAGGTGAGGGTACGGCAACGCTTTAGGGGGAGCGTGCGTGTGAGGGCGCGGGTTAGTGTTAGCGTACGGGTTAGGATTAGGGCACGGGTGAGGGTCAGGCTTCGGGGAAGGGTTAGGGTTAGGGTTCGGGCTAGGGTTAGGGTTAGGGGACGGGGACGGTTTAGGGTCCAGGTGAGGGTACGGCAACGCTTTAGGGGGAGCGTGCGTGTGAGGGCGCGGGTTAGTGTGAACGTACGGGTTAGGATTAGGGGACGGGTGAGGGTCAGGCTTCGGGGAAGGGTTAGGGTTAGGGTTCGGGCTAGGGTTAGGGTTAGGGGACGGGGACGGTTTAGGGTCCAGGTGAGGGTACGGCAACGCTTTAGGGGGAGCGTGCGTGTGAGGGCGCGGGTTAGTGTTAGCGTACGGGTTAGGATTAGGGGACGGGTGAGGGTCAGGTTTCGGGGAAGGGTTAGGGTTAGGTTTCGGGCTAGGGTTAGGGTTAGGGGACGGGGTCGGTTTAGGGTTCAGGTGAGGGTACGGCATCGCTTTAGGGGGAGCGTGCGTGTGAGGGCGCGGGTTAGTGTTAGCGTACGGGTTAGTATTAGGGGACGGGTGAGGGTCAGGCTTCGGGGAAGGGTTAGGGTTAGGGTTCGGGCTAGGGTTAGGGTTAGGGGACGGGGACGGTTTAAGGGTTAGGGTTAGGGTTAGGGTTAGGGTTAGGGTTAGGGTTAGGGTTAGGGGACGGGGACGGTTTAGGGTCCAGGTGAGGGTACGGCAACGCTTTAGGGGGAGCGTGCGTGTGAGGGCGCGGGTTAGTGTTAGCGTACGGGTTAGGATTAGGGGACGGGTGAGGGTCAGGCTTCGGGGAAGGGTTAGGGTTAGGGTTCGGGCTAGGGTTAGGGTTAGGGGACGGGGACGGTTTAGGGTCCAGGTGAGGGTACGGCAACGCTTTAGGGGGAGCGTGCGTGTGAGGGCGCGGGTTAGTGTGAGCGTACGGGTTAGGATTAGGGGACGGGTGAGGGTCAGGCTTCGGGGAAGGGTTAGGGTTAGGGATCGGGCTAGGGTTAGGGTTAGGGGACGGGGACGGTTTAGGGTCCAGGTGAGGGTACGGCAACGCTTTAGGGGGAGCGTGCGTGTGAGGGCGCGGGTTAGTGTTAGCGTACGGGTTAGGATTAGGGGACGGGTGAGGGTCAGGCTTCGGGGAAGGGTTAGGGTTAGGGTTCGGGTTAGGGTTAGGGTTAGGGGACGGGGACGGTTTAGGGTCCAGGTGAGGGTACGGCAACGCATTAGGGGGAGCGTGCGTGTGAGGGCGCGGGTTAGTGTTAGCGTACGGGTTAGGATTAGGGGACGGGTGAGGGTCAGGCTTCGGGGAAGGGTTAGGGTTAGGGTTCGGGCTAGGGTTTGGGTTAGGGGACGGGGACGGTTTAGGGTCCAGGTGAGGGTACGGCAACGCTTTAGGGGGAGCGTGCGTGTGAGGGCGCGGGTTAGTGTTAGCGTACGGGTTAGGATTAGGGGACGGGTGAGGGTCAGGATTCGGGGAAGGGTCAGGGTTAGGGTTCGGGCTAGGGTTAGGGTTAGGGGACGGGGACGGTTTAGGGTCCAGGTGAGGGTACGGCAACGCTTTAGGGGGAGCGTGCGTGTGAGGGCGCGGGTTAGTGTGAGCGTACGGGTTAGGATTAGGGGACGGGTGAGGGTCAGGCTTCGGGGAAGGGTTAGGGTTAGGGTTCGGGCTAGGGTTAGGGTTAGGGGACGGGGACGGTTTAGGGTCCAGGTGAGGGTACGGCAACGCTTTAGGGGGAGCGTGCGTGTGAGGGCGCGGGTTAGTGTCAGCGTACCGGTTAGGATTAGGGCACGGGTGAGGGTCAGGCTTCGGGGAAGGGTTAGGGTTAGGGTTCGGGCTAGGGTTAGGGTTACGGGACGGGGACGGTTTAGGGTCCAGGTGAGGGTACGGCAACGCTTTAGGGGGAGCATGCGTGTGAGGGCGCGGGTTAGTGTTAGCGTACGTGTTAGGATTAGGGGACGGGTGAGGGTCAGGCTTCGGGGAAGGGTTAGGGTTAGGGTTCGGGCTAGGGTTAGGGTTAGGGGACGGGGACGGTTTAGGGTCCAGGTGAGGGTACGGCAACGCTTTAGGGGGAGCGTGCGTGTGAGGGCGCGGGTTAGTGTTAGCGTACGGGTTAGGATTAGGGCACGGGTGAGGGTCAGGCTTCGGGGAAGGGTTAGGGTTAGGGTTCGGGCTAGGGTTAGGGTTAGGGGACGGGGACGGTTTAGGGTCCAGGTGAGGGTACGGCAACGCTTTAGGGGGAGCGTGCGTGTGAGGGCGCGGGTTAGTGTGAACGTACGGGTTAGGATTAGGGGACGGGTGAGGGTCAGGCTTCGGGGAAGGGTTAGGGTTAGGGTTCGGGCTAGGGTTAGGGTTAGGGGACGGGGACGGTTTAGGGTCCAGGTGAGGGTACGGCAACGCTTTAGGGGGAGCGTGCGTGTGAGGGCGCGGGTTAGTGTTAGCGTACGGGTTAGGATTAGGGGACGGGTGAGGGTCAGGTTTCGGGGAAGGGTTAGGGTTAGGTTTCGGGCTAGGGTTAGGGTTAGGGGACGGGGTCGGTTTAGGGTTCAGGTGAGGGTACGGCATCGCTTTAGGGGGAGCGTGCGTGTGAGGGCGCGGGTTAGTGTTAGCGTACGGGTTAGTATTAGGGGACGGGTGAGGGTCAGGCTTCGGGGAAGGGTTAGGGTTAGGGTTCGGGCTAGGGTTAGGGTTAGGGGACGGGGACGGTTTAAGGGTTAGGGTTAGGGTTAGGGTTAGGGTTAGGGTTAGGGTTAGGGTTAGGGGACGGGGACGGTTTAGGGTCCAGGTGAGGGTACGGCAACGCTTTAGGGGGAGCGTGCGTGTGAGGGCGTGGGTTAGTGTGAGCGTACGGGTTAGGATTAGGGGACGGGTGAGGGTCAGGCTTCGGGGAAGGGTTAGGGTTAGGGTTCGGGCTAGGGTTAGGGTTAGGGGACGGGGACGGTTTAGGGTCCAGGTGAGGGTACAGCAACTCCTTAGGGGGAGCGTGCGTGTGAGGGGGCGGGTTAGTGTTAGCGTACGGGTTAGGATTAGGGGACGGGTGAGGGTCAGGCTTCGGGGAAGGGTTAGGGTTAGGGTTCGGGCTAGGGTTAGGGTTAGGGGACGGGGACGGTTTAGGGTCCAGGTGAGGGTACGGCAACGCTTTAGGGGGAGCGTGCGTGTGAGGGCACGGGTTAGTGTGAGCGTACGGGTTAGGATTAGGGGACGGGTGAGGGTCAGGCTTCGGGGAAGGGTTAGGGTTAGGGTTCGGGTTAGGGTTAGGGTTAGGGGACGGGGACGGTTTAGGGTCCAGGTGAGGTTACGGCAACGCTTTAGGGGGAGTGTGCGTGTGAGGGCGCGGGTTAGTGTCAGCGTACGGGTTAGGATTAGGGGACGGGTGAGGGTCACGCTTCGGGGAAGGGTTAGGGTTAGGGTTCGGGCTAGGGTTAGGGTTAGGGGACGGGGACGGTTTAGGGTCCAGGTGAGGGTACGGCAACGCTTTAGGGGGAGCGTGCGTGTAGGGCGCGGGTTAGTGTTAGCGTACGGGTTAGGATTAGGGGACGGGTGAGGGTCAGGCTTCGGGGAAGGGTTAGGGTTAGGGTTCGGGCTAGGGTTAGGGTTAGGGGACGGGGACGGTTTAGGGTCCAGGTGAGGGTACGGCAACGCATTAGGGGGAGCGTCCGTGTGAGGGCGCGGGTTAGTGTTAGCATACGGGTTAGGATTAGGGGACGGGTGAGGGTCAGGCTTCGGGGAAGGGTTAGGGTTAGGGTTCGGGCTAGGGTTAGGGTTAGGGGACGGGGACGGTTTAGGGTCCAGGTGAGGGTACAGCAACGCTTTAGTGGGAGCGTGCGTGTGAGGGCGCGGGTTAGTGTTAGCATACGGGTTAGGATTAGGGGACAGGTGAGGGTCAGGCTTCGGGGAAGGGTTAGGGTTAGGGTTCGGGCTAGGGTTAGGGTTAGGGCACGGGGACGGTTTAGGGTCCAGGTGAGGGTACGGCAACGCTTTAGGGGGAGCGTGCGTGTGAGGGCGCGGGTTAGTGTGAGCGTACGGGTTAGGATTACGGGACGGGTGAGGGTCAGGCTTCGGGGAAGGGTTAGGGTTAGGGTTCGGGCTAGGGTTAGGGTTAGGGGACGGGGACGGTTTAGGGTCCAGGTGAGGGTACGGCAACGCTTTAGGGGGAGCGTGCGTGTGAGGGCGCGGGTTAGTGTTAGCGTACGGGTTAGGATTAGGGCACGGGTGAGGGTCAGGCTTCGGGGAAGGGTTAGGGTTAGGGTTCGGGCTAGGGTTAGGGTTAGGGGACGGGGACGGTTTAGGGTCCAGGTGAGGGTACGGCAACGCTTTAGGGGGAGCGTGCGTGTGAGGGCGCGGGTTAGTGTGAGCGTACGGGTTAGGATTAGGGGACGGGTGAGGGTCAGGCTTCGGGGAAGGGTTAGGGTTAGGGATCGGGCTAGGGTTAGGGTTAGGGGACGGGGACGGTTTAGGGTCCAGGTGAGGGTACGGCAACGCTTTAGGGGGAGCGTGCGTGTGAGGGCGCGGGTTAGTGTTAGCGTACGGGTTAGGATTAGGGGACGGGTGAGGGTCAGGCTTCGGGGAAGGGTTAGGGTTAGGGTTCGGGTTAGGGTTAGGGTTAGGGGACGGGGACGGTTTAGGGTCCAGGTGAGGGTACGGCAACGCATTAGGGGGAGCGTGCGTGTGAGGGCGCGGGTTAGTGTTAGCGTACGGGTTAGGATTAGGGGACGGGTGAGGGTCAGGCTTCGGGGAAGGGTTAGGGTTAGGGTTCGGGCTAGGGTTTGGGTTAGGGGACGGGGACGGTTTAGGGTCCAGGTGAGGGTACGGCAACGCTTTAGGGGGAGCGTGCGTGTGAGGGCGCGGGTTAGTGTTAGCGTACGGGTTAGGATTAGGGGACGGGTGAGGGTCAGGTTTCGGGGAAGGGTCAGGGTTAGGGTTCGGGCTAGGGTTAGGGTTAGGGGACGGGGACGGTTTAGGGTCCAGGTGAGGGTACGGCAACGCTTTAGGGGGAGCGTGCGTGTGAGGGCGTGGGTTAGTGTGAGCGTACGGGTTAGGATTAGGGGACGGGTGAGGGTCAGGCTTCGGGGAAGGGTTAGGGTTAGGGTTCGGGCTAGGGTTAGGGTTAGGGGACGGGGACGGTTTAGGGTCCAGGTGAGGGTACGGCAACGCTTTAGGGGGAGCGTGCGTGGGAGGGCGCGGGTTAGTGTCAGCGTACCGGTTAGGATTAGGGCACGGGTGAGGGTCAGGCTTCGGGGAAGGGTTAGGGTTAGGGTTCGGGCTAGGGTTAGGGTTACGGGACGGGGACGGTTTAGGGTCCAGGTGAGGGTACGGCAACGCTTTAGGGGGAGCATGCGTGTGAGGGCGCGGGTTAGTGTTAGCGTACGTGTTAGGATTAGGGGACGGGTGAGGGTCAGGCTTCGGGGAAGGGTTAGGGTTAGGGTTCGGGCTAGGGTTAGGGTTAGGGGACGGGGACGGTTTAGGGTCCAGGTGAGGGTACGGCAACGCTTTAGGGGGAGCGTGCGTGTGAGGGCGCGGGTTAGTGTTAGCGTACGGGTTAGGATTAGGGCACGGGTGAGGGTCAGGCTTCGGGGAAGGGTTAGGGTTAGGGTTCGGGCTAGGGTTAGGGTTAGGGGACGGGGACGGTTTAGGGTCCAGGTGAGGGTACGGCAACGCTTTAGGGGGAGCGTGCGTGTGAGGGCGCGGGTTAGTGTGAACGTACGGGTTAGGATTAGGGGACGGGTGAGGGTCAGGCTTCGGGGAAGGGTTAGGGTTAGGGTTCGGGCTAGGGTTAGGGTTAGGGGACGGGGACGGTTTAGGGTCCAGGTGAGGGTACGGCAACGCTTTAGGGGGAGCGTGCGTGTGAGGGCGCGGGTTAGTGTTAGCGTACGGGTTAGGATTAGGGGACGGGTGAGGGTCAGGTTTCGGGGAAGGGTTAGGGTTAGGTTTCGGGCTAGGGTTAGGGTTAGGGGACGGGGTCGGTTTAGGGTTCAGGTGAGGGTACGGCATCGCTTTAGGGGGAGCGTGCGTGTGAGGGCGCGGGTTAGTGTTAGCGTACGGGTTAGTATTAGGGGACGGGTGAGGGTCA